>NC_092066.1:21608333-22246666 GCF_039877785.1 Chaetodon trifascialis
AGCTGGCAGCAGGTGAGGGGCTGCCCAGCCACGGATCCAGGGGTAGACAGACAGACACACACACAGGGAAAAGGGAGAGGAGACACACAGGGAGAGACAGGAAGCCAGGATCGTAACAGGATTGTGTGCATTAAAATCTCCTGCCCATACAACAGGGCCCCATACTTTCTCCATTATCTCATCAAAATCTGACAATAACAAATGACTACAGGGGTTATAGAAGTTAATCACAGTAACGCTATCTTTATTATTACAACTATTGTTACTGTACCTGTAGCTGCCCCACACCTCCACAGCTATACACTCAAGACTACCACTTATATTCACTCTCCTGTACTGCAGCCCATTTTTAACAAAAGTCGCACAGTCCCCATCAGACTTATTAATCCCCCCCTATCTCTCTACCTACCAATTCTGCTCGATCCAACCTCGGGCACTCATATCCTGGGACTACAAAATCCAAGCTGGGCTCTAACCATGTCTCCTGAATACAAATCAGCTCTGGCTCTATCTCAAGCTTATCAATCAAACTTTTTTAATTCCTGACCATTTTTAACTAGGCTCCGGGCATTCCACTGGAGGACACAAAATATTATGATGCTAACAATCCTCCACATCATCTGCTGTGTTTGAGTCCTCATCCTCACTGTATTCCGTCTTCCTCTGCGCTCTATTCTGTACCTTCGACATGTGCTGATGTAACTTTTCTGGTACCTGCTTTGCCCCAAGGAACCTTTCAGCTGCCCCCATCACTTCCCTGATGATGTTTGATCTGTTCACAGTTTTCAACAGAAAGATACACTTAGCTCCAACCAATACATCAACCACAAATAGAAATGACTCCTTACTCATAACCGACATGTCCGGAGGAAGCGTGTTTGGTGCAGCGCTTTTGTTCCCCAGTTTTACATTACCCCCACTCTCTACTCTGCACCCTCTAGCCACTGTCTTCACTGCCTCAGCGTATGACACCTTGTCTCGCTCCCTCACAACCTGTACCTGCCTGGCCTTGATAGTATATTCACATCTGCGATATGCTGCCACATGGTCCCCCCCACAATTAGAGCACTTAGGGGCATCTGATCTGCACTCTTTAATTCCATGATCTCCACCACACTTTACATACCTTTTCTTACCCCTACAGGAGTCCGCAATATGTCCATACCTTTGACAGTTGTAGCAGCGCAGCGGAGGCCTCACATACCCCCTCACCTGATACACCATGCTACCAAGAAAAACTTTCCCTGGCAGTGCCTGCAAATGTCAGCAGAACTGGCGGGTCCCCCCCAGCTCCCTCCCGACTCTTGAACCTCCGTACATCTATTACCTGTCCCCCTCTAATGTTGTCCAGTATTTCTTCTTCCGACAGACCAGTAAACATTCCATAGACCACTCCCTTAATTCCTTGCTTTTCTTTAGGAATTAAGTTTATCTTCTCTACTTTGTTCACCACTTTTCTCATGCTGATAGCGTCCTCATACTGCTTCCTATTCATACAGTTGATCTTCAACACTCCATGAAATAAAACCTTGGCCTCAAAACCCTTGCCTATCTGACTCTGTAGCGACATGTCAATTTGTAAAGGGTTGATTGCCTTGAACCCCGCATCCCCTGGTTTAGCTCCCTTAACTCTGAGCAGCACTGTAAGTTCTTCAGGACTTCTGACTCTCCTCTGCTTCTCTGGATCTTCAGCTTCCTCCCCCGGAGCCTTCTCTTCCTGAGCACCTGCTGCCACCCCCCTCCCTCAGACCCCCTCTCCCTTCAGAAGCCATACAGCCCCTGATTCCCTTCCCCACTATCCTCCTAGTTCTAATCCTACTCTCTATCAAAAAAAAAGAAGTTTCACAGTTGTGACCAAACAAACAAAAAGAAAAGAAAATGGGCCAACGAAACAGTGAGTAACCACCAATGACAGAACAAACTCGTCACAGACAGCAGACAGACAGTTTTTCCGCCACCAAGCATTTCTTTGTCTCCGCTCTCACTCGCTGCTCCGTCCAACCGCTCCACCGTCCAACTCTTCCCATGAAGTCCCCACAACTTTCCCTTTCCCCCAGCAACCAAATGCCGCCTTTACATTCTGATTTTTGATTGATTGATATGGTGCATTACTCCACCAAGAGGAGAGTGGTTGTGTTTTTTGTTTTTTTATGCAAGCACTTTCTGCTTGCCAGCACTTTCGTTACACTCCCATAAACTTTCATTATAGCTCCATTTTTCTGTTTCTGCAACAAAAATATGCAGGAAAAAGTTTGGCATAAATAATTTATATAATTCGGCCTATCAAACACTGATATAATGTTTGAGGTATGCACTTTCGACACAAGTTCGACACAAACACAGGTTTTTATGACTGCTGTCAGAGGCTCCACCGCTCAGGCAGTGTAGTATCTAGTAGTATCTGTAGTATCTCCAGCATCCACTCTTTCCTTAATAGTATTGAACTGACTTGAGGTTCTGATGGCTACCCAACAAAATTCTATAAACACCTCGGGCAACTCATATCTGGTCTATTTAACAGAATGGTCCCTCTCCATCTGCATGCTTTCATGTCCTACCACGGCGTGTTACTAACTTAGCTCCTTCCCCGGAGTCTCTGTGCTTTGTTGTCTCGCAGGTTCCCATGGACAGTGGCTGGATTGTGGATTACAGCTGCGTCTCCTGCCATGGCCCTGCCTGACATCCACTGCAACTGCTACTACTGTTATTACATCCACTGTCACTGTTACTGTGACTGCATGTCTGTCTCTCTGTCTCTCTCTCTCTCTCTTTGTCACTCTCTCTCTCTTGCTCTCCCTCTCTAACCCAACCGGTCGAGGCAGATGGCCTCCCACCCAGAGCCTGGTTCTGCCTGAGGTTTCTGCCTGTTAAAAGGAAGTTTTTCCTCACCACTGTCGCCAAGTGCTTGCTCATGGGGGAATTGTTGGTTCTCTGTAGATAAAAGAGCTTGGTCTGTACCAGCTCTATATAGAAAGTGTCCTGAGACAACTTCTGTTGTGATTTGGCACTATACAAATAAAATTGAATTGAATTGAAAAAGATGTCATGCTCTTTCTCTGCCCCCTCACAGACCTTATGACTGCTCCATAGACCTCCTGCCCGGAGCGCCATTACCATCCAGCCGCCTTTACAGCCTGTCTAAGCCGGAGAGGGCGGCTATGGAGCAGTATATAGGTGAGTCTCTGGCAGCAGGTATTATCAGGCCCTCCTCTTCTCCTCTCGGCGCAGGTTTCTTTTTGTGGAGAGGAAGGACAAGTCGCTGCGTCCGTGCATTGATTTCCGTGGGTTAAATGCTATAACAATAAAAAATAAATATCCATTGCCATTACTCTCGGCCGCATTCGAGCCCCTCCAGGGAGCTACAGTCTTCTCTAAATTGGATTTGAGGAACGCTTACCACCTAGTGTGTATAAGGGAAGGGGATGAATGGAAGACAGCCTTCAACATGCCGCTCGGGCATTTCGAGTATTTAGTCATGCCTTTCGGCCTCACGAACGCCCCAGCTGTTTTTCAGGCGTTAGTGAACGACGTGTTGAGGGACTGTCTCAATTGATTTGTGCTTGTGTATCATGATGACATTTTAATTTATTCACAAAGTATTGAGGAACATGTTCAACATGTGCGACTTGTGCTGCAGAGGCTTCTTGAAAACAAACTTTTTGTTAAAACAGAGAAGTGCTCCTTCCATCAGCCTTTGGTGTCGTTCCTGGGCTTCATCATTGAGGAGGGGCGGATCAGAGCGGACCCGGGTAAGGTGCAGGCGGTGGCTGAGTGGCTTACCCCGGCCAACCATAAACAACTGCAGCATTTTCTTGGTTTTGCCAATTTTTATTGCCGTTTTATTAAAGACTTTAGCCGTGTGGTAGCGCCACTCACCCGTCTCACCCCCACCAAGCTAAGGTTTGCCTGTACAGAGGAGGCAGAACTGGTGTTCAACCTACTTAAGACTTTGTTTACTGCTGCCCCTGTTCTTGCCCAGCCAGATCCGTCCAGACAACTCGTTGTGGAGGTGGATGCCTCGGACACTGGAGTCAGAGCAGTACTCTCCCAGCAGTCAACCCCTGACCAGCACCTTCACCCCTGCGCCTACTTTTCCCGGAAACTGAGCCGCGCTGAAAGAAACTACAACGTGGGGAACCGGGAGTTATTGGCAGTCAAGCTGGAGCTGGAGGAGTGGCGTCACTGGCTGGAGGGGGCCAAACAGCCCTTTGTGGTTTGGACAGACCACAAGAACCTGGCGTACATTCAGACTGCCAAAAGACTTAATTCATGCCAGGCCATTGAAGCGGCCAAAAAACATAGACTACCCTATGTTTTTTGGCCGGTTCAATTTTACTTTAACCTATCGGCCTGGCTCTCGTAATACCAAATCCGATGCCCTGTCCCGGCAATTCACAATGGCAGAAGACGACATGGAGGAAGAGCCAGAGACCATCCTGCCAGCTGAGCAAGTGGTGGCGGCGGTCTCTTGGGATGTGGAGGCGGTGGTTCGCAATGCTCTCCAGGCAGAGCCGGATCCAGGCGGTGGACCTCCCCACACCTCATTCGTTCCCACTGCGGTACGCTCCCAGGTCCTGCAGTGGGGGCACTCTTCCAGGTTGGCTTGCCATCCTGGAGTGGCCCGGACCCTGTCCTTTCTGAAAAGAAAATTCTGGTGGCCGGCCATGGAGACCGACGTCCGCGAGTTTGTGGCGGCACGCACGATGCGCAAGGCGTCGCATAAGCCTCCCTCCGGTCTCCTCCAGCCTCTTCCGGTTCCCCACCGACCGTGGTCACACATCACTGTGGACTTTGTCACGGGGCTGCCACGGTCTAAAGATAACGACACCATTCTAACCGTTTTTCCAAATCGGTCCATTTTGTTGCCTTAACTGGGTTACCGTTAGAGGTAAGATTGGCCCTAAAAAATCCAGCCCGACCCGACCCAGGCCCGCGGGTATTAAAGCCTGACCCGGCCGAGTCCGATCAATTAACTTGATTTGCAGGCCCGAGCCCGAAACAAACCCGAAATTTTATATCGCAAGTTTTCTTAATGTTAAAAATAATCAACATATTTTTATGATCATTATAAATGCATTTACACAATGAAATAACGCTGGAAAAGTTTGTTTAAGATATTTCTGTGTGCGATATTGTGCTCACATGGACGCGCCTCTCTGACAAGGAGAGGAACAGCAGCAGGAGCAGGTCTCTGGGCTTCATTGTAGATCACAAGGAAGGGCATCTGAGATACACGGGGTAAAGCCTCCAGAGCGCAGCAGGTTCACTATAGTCTTCGTTACCAAAGGCGGAAACAAACAGACTTTAAAAATCCTCCGCTGGAGACTGCGCGCACGGATGAATCCATTCATACATGTTTCTGGACCAGCTGCTGTTTGCAGAAGTCAGACCTGCTGAGGTAGGTGGTCCAGGGCGGTCATCTCGGTGTAAAGTGCGTATTGTGCAGGAGTTCAGTCTCGGGTCTCGTCCTCTTGAACATCTGGCATTGAGCGCTGCGTAAAGCGCGCGCGTGTGTCCCGAGCCGTGTATTTGGTTATTACAGACTTCAGTCAGCAATGGCTCGTGAAACAGGTGCCACTGCCTCTGGTTGAAAAAGCGGAGCCCTAAAGCTTCCTAGTATGCTTTTGACTGTGAGTGTGTACGGTCGGGAAGGTAAAGGGACAGGAGGAGAAGATACAGCTGACGCACGGAGGGAACTGAGCAGGTGGATGTTTCTCAAAGCTGGAGAGTGACGGGGCAAAGCCTGGTCGCTCGTACCACGTATTTTACAAACTATAAAATGTGCTAGCTAGATCCAGTTTGATAACCACTTCCTTTAACTGTTACTGAAGGCGGGAACACAGAATAAGAGGCCAGACAAAGAGAGTGAAAGAGAGATCTTGATGCGCACTTGCCTAATTACGCGGAGAAATACTGCAGTCCACTAGACTTTTATTAAAAAAAATTAGCGAGAGAGAAGCCGACCCAAAGTTAATAATTGACATTTTGGGCCCGACCCGGCCCGAAATTCGGGCCGGCTCGGGCTCGGGCTTAAGATCTTACCTCTAGTTACCGTCGGCTAAAGAAACGGTTGGCCATTTAATTCAACAGGTTTTCCGCATTCATGGAATCCCTGCTGATATTGTTTCTGACCAAGGCCCACAGTTTGTCTCTCAGGTGTGGAAGGGGTTTTGTGCTGCTCTCGGGGCCGCCTCCAGTCTCTCTTCAGGTCATCATCCTCAGACCAACCGGCAGACGGAGCGCGCCAACCAAGATTTGGAGGCTGCGTTGCGGCGCAAAATCCGGCGGACTGGACTGAACATTTGCCATGGATCGAGTAGCGTACAATTCCCTTACCTCCTTCAGTGCAGGAGCACATGCGCCGCTGCCGTAAAGTTTGGAGAGACAATCGTGCAGCGGATTAGTTCTAAAAACATCCCTCTCAGGGTTAAGTCCCAAAATGGTCTCAAAATGAGTTTGAGAGTGATGATCCAAATGTTTGTGGTCCACAGTGTACCCCTGAAAGTTATGATTCTGCTGCTGGTGATTTCAGATGAACTCTGTTTTCAATGCTCTGAAATCTTTTCATGTTTGCCAGCCTGGCCCCCCACCTTGTTTATGTCATGACATAATTGAGGGTCTCTTATCCTATGATGTCCCAGTATTCTTGAACTATTTCATTAAGACAAAGAAATGGCTGACATATTCACTCTTGAACCGCACATCAAGCAGTTCATGTTCAAGCATTATTGGGTTTTCAGAACACAATACCAGTGTTTCTACAGACATGCAGTACAAAGGTGCATCAAATATAAAAGGATATTTCCTTCTGTCAAAAAGTGATGAGTCCATGAAGTTTGGAGAACTTCTTATTTTAATTAAAAGTGATGCAGTATGCTGTATATTTTGTGATAGATATGCATCAAGCTGACTTTCATTCTGAGGACTCAATGACAAAAACAGAACACAAGGTTGCAGTGTCTAAACATTAACATTTTGGTAAACTTGTATCCATTGCCTTGAGTGTTAAAGGGCACTAAGTCATTCCACTGAAACACAGTGTAATGTCAAAATAAATATGATCTTTGCCACTGTGATGGAGAAATCATACAAACAATGCACATGCATGATCAGAGAAATGCTAAAATACTATTTATATACTAAAGACATGACAGCAGTTTTTCCTTCCAGATTTAATTAAATAAAAAGTGTAAATCCTCACTCACATTATATACTCAAAACAGAGGTTCCATAGAGGTTCCTCTTATCTGTATATATGTGCAATGTTATTTGACTAAATGTCTAGTTACTTTTGTTTTCCATCATTATTTGTAATCTTGAACACTGGTGTCTTTCTCCTTGATTCCAGAAATGACTGACTTGGAGCAAATCTGTCTGTGCACTACCATCATTGAAGTCTCACCTGATCTTCCAGAGATGACGAAAGATACTCTAGAAGAGACCTTACAGGTCATTGAGGAAGCTTTATTTCTGTACTGTGAGCGTTGAGGCCAGTTCCGGCCTGAAAAGTCTTGGCTACTTGGAAGTTGAAATGTAAGTCAGGTAATGCAGTGCAGGATGCAACCAAATCCAAATCCAGAGGAAGTCAAACATCTAATGAAGTTAACTTTATACACACTATGCAAACAAGGCAACCAGGGGAAAACTCTAAAATACAAAATAAAATAATAATAAAATAAGAGCGGCCATTTTGATTCAAGGAACTTGACACAGGAGCCCACTTCAAGGAACTGACTGGATTTTGGCTTAAAGAAACCTTCACACAGAGTGTGACTTTGAAGGGGAAGCAGCTTTTGAACTACATAAATTCAGTTTGTGTGAACTAGAGAAAAATGTCCTACAAAGTCTGAAGTGATGAGGGAAGAGCTGAGTGTTTGCTCTGAAGACATCAGTGAGATGCTGCTGGTTCTGCTGTCCTACTGTGATGAGCAGGAAGATGCCATGTTCTGTTAAGTGGAGAACACAGACCTGGCAGGGCAAGTTCAGTTAAAATTTCTGTCCTTCTCTCTTTTCTATTTGGACACAAATTCATTTCGCAGTTTTTTGGGTTTTGTAAGCTCTTATGGTCAGTGAAGAGCATTTTTTTTAGATATTGGTACATTAGCTCAATTTATTCTGAGGAAGTACAGCATTCCTGAAAGGGTGCTAAAATTCTTTGTTTGTTCATAAAAATAACCCTTTAATTGTCCTTAGACATTTCAGAAGGAAGGCATTTTATCTCTTTCTTGTCCTCTATTTTCCTTTCTTTCACTCCTTTTCTCAACTTTGTTTCTCTCTCTTTCCCTCCATCTTTCCTCTTTAAGTCCAAATGAGATGTCACATCGTTAGCCTCATAGCATAATTGCCTAAGTCATTTTTTGGCCAAATTGAGATATCTGCCTAACTCTACTCTCCTGACACTGCTGCTTCATCCTGCCTTATCGCCCGAAAAACCTTAAAATATGACTTAGGCAATTATGCTATGAGGCTAACGACATTCTCTATTGTATTGTAAAATACATATTACAAATATGTTTGAGAAAGGACAGATGGCAATTTTCACTGTTGTCAGATAAATCATTTTTGGAAAGACAAATTATTTTGGGGATTTTTTTTTCTTTTTTCTTTTTTTCAATGTTTAATCTGTGTACACACATTTTTTGTGAAAGTCAAACATCTTTAAGAAGGCTGCACAGTTTTCATGAAATTGTCACAGAAGTCCTCCGCTGGCCTGGACTGCCCACTGGACATCAATCATGGACAGCTCATCCGGCATGGACAGTGAGGGGCTTCAGCAGCTCCCTCAGTAACAGACTGCTGCATCCACTGTAAGACTAAACACTACTGCAGTTCCTTCTTTCCAACAGCCATCAGACTGTTTAACTCCAGCATCATTTAATGTGGCACTGTGTTGATGTTGTTTCCCATTTCAACATCACAAACCTCCTGTTTTCTGCACTACTGTTATTTATGCTGACATGTGCTCACATCCACTACAGTTTGTGCATTTTTTTTACTGTGTTGTATATTTTTTCAAATTTGCAGAAGAACAAACACTATTTATTATCCATCCACTCGTTCAATTCATTGTTCTTTTTTATGCAACAGCACTTTTCAAGTGCAATTCAACATGGCACTGGTAGATTATTCGTAAAAATGGAAACAGTCTTTTTATAATTCATAAACATACATAGTTGATTTTTTATTTTTCATCCTGTATCCTTTTTATCTTTAATCCTTCTATGCCACTGTTTTTGCCCATTTTTTAATACTTTGCTGGCTCTAACAACTTAATTTCCATGGCATTGGGATGAAAAAAGTTCTCTCATCTTATGTAAAATGGTGTAAAATCTAATTTGTTTGTAAATTACAACATTTTCAAACTGCAAAATTTACAGGTGGTCCTGTTCTTTACATTTTCATTTTTTTGTGGAATTAGCCTGTATTATTTTTTTTCTGTAAAAACAGGATTCTTTTAACAGTGCAGATATTCAGGAAAAAGCTGAAACATTTAAACTCTTTTATTCTTTGCTAAGATGGAAAGTTGGCTCACTGAAAAACAAGGTGCAATAAAGGTTTATGGGAACAAACTTGTGTTGAAGTTGTGAAGTTGTGATACCTTGCTCTGTTTCTTCAACTGTATATGCAGTTGTCGGTCTGCCATCATCAGAAAGCCAAACAAAATTATGTAACTTGAACATGTCATCATCCTCATCCACAGTGCGCACAGAAAGGGTGAAAAGGGATAAATAAATTAAAAACTGCCCTCTGGGGTGTTAAAATCCCATCATGTATGAGACTTACTGGTGCTTTTTAATTTAATCATTCCTTTTTGAATATATTCACATATACACTGATAGAAAAGTGCAGTGATTCACATTTTATTGAGCTGAAATTTTTGAAATTTGCTTAAAGTTTAATGCGAACATAACTTGTGAGGCTGTTGATAGTGTAAAATACACACAAACTACATAGAAAATATGTTGCTAAACATGCTAAATAAGACATGACCTACTTCAGCATATTTGTAGGATTTTGCCCTCAGAATAACTTTTTGTTTGTGGTTTTCTAAATTATTTGAGTTATTATTATTTTAGTATTTGAGCCAAAACTCGACTGGATATTGAAGTTAAGGTGGGACATCGGGTTACTCAGTTGATGAACTCAATAACAACAAACAGCTCTTCGAGCGCAAAAACACAGAGATATGAAATGTCTGTCATGGGAGGACATTCAGGAGTGTGTGTGTGTGGGGGGGGAACAGTAGGCAAATGACACTATGTGGAAGGAGGCAAAAGATCCACACAGGATGAACAGAATCACATGATCTCACTTGGAGCAAAAAAAAAAGAAAAAAAAAAAGATGGAACTTTAGAATGCAAATTTGCATATTCTGGATTTTAATGTCATCACATTCCAAATACAGGAGGTTAAATGCTCAGAACACTCACTCTGTATCAGTACACACTCTTCAGGTATCTGTGCGTGTTGTATTTTCAGAAACACTTGTTTCAAAGTTTGAGAGCGTTTGTAGACAACAGCAACAACAGCAAGCTGAGAGATTTAAAGATGTCGTCTCAGCGTAGAGGCAACACCACCGCTGAAGACAGTCAGGTGTCAGTGGAGGACACAAGGATCCAGCACGGCAAGAGAAAGGCCAGTGCTGATGGAGAGGCACCTAAAAAGAAGTCAAGGCATAGCATCTACACCATCAGCAGCAGTGACCCCAGTGTGGTGTTAGTGGAGGACACAAGGATCCAGCACGGCAAGAGAAAGGCCAGTGCTGATGGAGAAGCACCTAACAAGAAGTTTAGGCGTAGCATCTACACCATCAGCAGCAGTGACCCCAGTGTGGTGTTAGTGGAGGACACAAGGATCCAGCACGGCAAGAGAAAGGCCAGTGCTGATGATGAGCCACCTAAAAAGAAGAAGAGGTGCAGCCCTGAGTCCTTCATCCATCAGCCCAGCACCAGCATCAGCCAGAACACTACCAGCCCCTTAACCGAGGAGGAGAGAATCTTTGAGATGTCCTCCATAAAAAACATCAGCAGAGGTAAGCTCACAGAAACAAAATTACTTTTTGCATGACTTGATTTAGGCAGCTTGTTATTTCATGTTTATCTCAGGAACAAAATCAGGATTACTTGAAACTAGTGCTGTCAAAAATATCGCGTTATTAAGGCGTTAACGCAAATCAATTTTAACGACGTCATTTTTTTTTTTTTTTTAATCGCGCGATTAACGTTCTTTGTGACCTAGTGAACTTGTAGTTTTTTATAAACTGTGGTCACTGCTAGTAACGTTACAAAAACTACAGGATCCGGTTGTAAACCGGAAACAAAACAATAGACACGCCCCACGCGTGTTTCGGTCTCGCCTGCTCGCGAGCTGTGAAAGTGTAAGCGGATGTCAAGCGCGAAATGCCGAAATGGATGCGAACAACAGTCTGAATAGAAAGTTTAGTTTCAAAAAGTTGCCAGATGGATCGACTGACAAGACCAAAGTTTGGACAGAGGCATATGGATACCGCAACTAAAAACAAGCTTATAGCCAAGTAAAGTTCATTCTTTCTGGAGAGAAATAAGAGGCTGCGTTGATGAGCCTCTGGTGAATAAACAGAAGAGCATCACAGTCTGACTGCTTGTATGTTCAGAGGAAACTTAAGAAAGTTTAAGCCATGGTTTAACTGCACTATAGCCTGAGTCCTAGTTTACAATGATGTGACCTTTGTAACTCTATCTTATATCACCCTGTTTTGATCCCTTAGAAAGGGTTGTTGAAGGGGCTTTTTTTGTAACCAAATGTTTAATTTTTTGGTCATCTGTTTATTGACTGTTAAATTATGTGAGATTTGATTCATTCAAATGTGAATGACTGCTCAAAGTGAGAATGTTCGTGTGAAATATAACACTACACGTTCTCAATAAAAAACATTTGTACCAAAGCATTTGTACTGTTGATAACAGTATTAAAATGATAATTAATGGGACATTTAGAATAGATAAAAATGTGCGATTAATTTGCGATTAATTGCGAGTTAACCATGACATTTATGCGATTAATGACAATTAAATATTTTAATCGATTGACAGCACTACTTGAAACATAAATGACAGAGGTCACTAAAACAATGTGTCTGTGTTTTCAGGTGATTTTCAAGACAAGTACTGTCAGCTGGCTGAGTTGGGTGCAGGAGGCTTTGGCTCGGTGTTTTCTGGATTCCGAAAATCAGACAAATTACCAGTAAGTTTCACAAACATAATGCTCACACACACATTCTAACATTCACTGATGCTCAGGAAGTACCAACCAACCAATCTGTATTTCTGTCTTGCAGGTGGCAATCAAGCACATTCCCTGTCGGACCGTGAGAAGTGAAACTGTGGTAAGTCATTCTAATCTGATATTAAAAACCTGAATGTTAAGTATTTCGTTCACTGCTCAACTTTGGATGAGCGAACACATCCTGCTCACATATTGACCCTTTCTCCTAGCTAGTGGACCTTTAGCTCATAATCACTTGGTATATTTGCTTTTGTTTTCTTCAGTCTTGCAACGGGAAGGAGTTTCACATCATTCTCGAGGTGGCCTTCATGCTGAAAGCTGCAGGTCTACCAGGATCAGTTGGACAATCTGCTGCTGTGTCCCTGCTGGACTGGTACATTCGGGGTGAGAAATTAACACTGGTAATGGAAAGACCAAACTCCTCCATGGACCTTGACAGCTACCTGAGATACCGCGGTGGATCCCTGAGTGAAAAGGAAGCAAAGGTATGGAAGCATTTTTTATTTTGTTCAGCCACAGCTGAAAAGCTGTATTTATAACAGTTTTTATCGGTGTGTTAAAATTTCCATGCTTAGTATAATGGCCTGCTCACACAACAAAGTGACACAGCAAAGATCACCCGCCCGTCCTTGGACAATAGGTGGTGCTAGAAATTGGGTGATGTAGGAAATACTTTCAGTCGGGAACTACTGTAGTCAGGACGCAAAGGGTTAACACAATGGTCAGCCAAGAACATGTAGTCATCAGTTACATCATGGCTGCAATAGCTTTCTGTGTTAGCTAGCTTCCTGAATATCAGTTGAAGAGTGTGTTAGCTCAGTTGCTAACAGGGCAGAGAGTTTTTCAAAAGAGGAAACAGCTGTCAAATAACTGGTCTGTAAACCAGCTTCTTTTATGACAGAGGACATGAAATAAGTGTCCTCATACAAAAATATTAGTGTGGATTTACTTTACCACCACTGATAAATCCATTAATTGCATGTGTTTCATTGAAATGAATCAAGTTTCCTTCAGAAACTTTGTGTTTTAAGTGCTGGTGTGACTAGGGCTGCCACCTGTCGCGTAAAATACGGAATCGTCCTTTAATTGACAATTAAATGTTGCGTCCCGTATTGAACCAAAACGGGACACGATTTGTTTCGTATTTTCACAAATGTCCAAAACACATGTCTGTCACACACACATCAACACTAAATCTAACAATAATGAACAAAATAAATCACAGGAAATACTAAGGCCAGCAAAATTGTCGTGGCGGGATCTACGCAGGACCCCCCTCCGGTCGTGTGTCTGTGCCTCTCTGCCTGCGTGTGTTGCTGTCACGGTTGCCTAGAGACAGACACCACACACCGGCGCTCCTCACAACACCCGCGCCTTTTAAAAATGTCCACTACACCCGATACTCCACCACGTCCTCAAAAGCGAAAACGCTTGCAAAAGTACAGACGTGAGTGGGAAGAGGCGCATCCTTGGCTGGACAGCGTCAGTGCAGATGATTACAAGGCAAATTATAAAATAAATATGTCGGCGAGTGTTTTCAGTGGCGCACGGTGGGCTGACATCAGACAGCATGCATCAGGAGAGCAACACTGCAGGCACGTAAGAACGCAGAAGACCCAAGCGTCAGTGTCTCAGTTCTTCATACCCCAATCATCTCCTGAGACTGACAGGGTATGGGACATTATGTCATGATTGATTCAATTTCCTATCTGGTTGTGCTTTTGCCAGAATATGTCAGTGCATGGGCAGAGCCTGTTTTAGTAGACTATTGTGGTTTGATTGATTGTTCAGGATGTTGAATTTTTAAAGTCGAATGAATGATCATTTATTTAATATACAGCAGTATTAGCCAATAAAATGGCCATTCAAAGAACAAATCATACTAATGGATTAACAGTTAATAAATAAACATTGTTAAGAGAAAACGTTTATTTTTTAAATATATATTCGTTCCTAGACTAAAAATGTTTGTAGAGCTTTCTGTGTATTCTATGTCAAAATGTTTATATTTTTGAGGAATACAGTGTTCAGTGATCATTACATAAATTCTTTTATTAGTGTGGTTTAACTGTTTGGATGACCTCATCTGACCTGTCTCATTAACTAGGTTAATTGATTGTGCAAGAACTAAGTTGTGTGCATATGGCACTTTGTTATATATTTTCCTCATTGTATGTTAAATAGGGATGCATGTAATTATGGCTTTATGTAGCCTAATGAAAAGCACTTTAAATGCAGTAATGTTGCACAATAAAGAATGTGTTCACTGGTAATAAAGCATTTCAAGCTTTAAGTATGACTAATTGCTTTCTTGATCACCCCTTTACTAAAAACAGTGGCACAAAATAAATCATACCACTGCTGCGGGCGCCCCACCCCACGGGAGTCGGGCCGTGGTGGTCATGGCCCCGAGGAGCTGTGGTGGACGTCCCTTATTTTCATTTCTGAAAGGTGGCAACCCTAGGTGTGACTGCACCTTTACAAGTAGATTTGAGCTTAAGAATGAAAATCTCTTGGAGCTCAGTTACTGGTATATTATTGCCAACACAGTCATATCATCATCATTATGTTGTATAAGACTTTTCCTCCTGGAGAATCAGGAGAAAATACTTCCTTACAATCCCTTCACCTCTTTCTCTCTGTTTCAGTTTATCCTGAGACAGCTTGTGGACGCAGCCATCGACATGCACTCTAAGGGCATCTTCCACCGGGACATCAAGTTACAAAATGTCCTGGTTCAGTTGGACTCCGGTCTACCAAGAGTGAGGATAATCGACTTCGGCTGTGCCAGCTTCTCATCAGAGATGACCTTCACTTCCTTCTGTGGTATGACATCAAGTTTTCTGCTCCTCACCCATTTGTCAATCTCTGAAAAAATGACTTTCATTGTTAAAGCTTGACCTCAACTTTTTTCTTTCTTTTCTCTCCATCTGTCTGTCCGTCTCCTTCCACTCCTCTGTTGATGTGTCCCAGGTACCCATTTATTCTTCCCTCCAGAGTGGTTTTCACATCGGGCATACAAGGCGTGTCCCACCACTGTTTATCAGCTGGGCGCACTCTTCTATTTGTTGCTGGAAGGACACCCATATTTTAGCACCCGGCACTTCTTTAGTGAATGCATTCACATCAACAGGGCACTGTCTGCTGGTAAGACACCCACACCCACACCCACACACCAAAATCTGTTCTTCAGGTTTATTTTTGTGTTGGTTCATTGAAACTGCCCACTAAAACCTTTGATCTCCCGATTTCTCTCTTGATTTTCAGATGTAAAGATTTTGCTGTACAGGTGTCTGACCAGAGAACCTACATTGCGAGCAACTCTGCAGGAACTACAGTCTAACTCCGCCCTCAGAGATCTCCGCCCTTGAACCTTCCAACAACCAATAAGAAGGACACTCAGAGAGGCTCCTCCCACCAGCCCTTGATGATGTACAGTATCGATACTGCAGTTTGTCCCTCCTTTGGATCCTGTCAAACCCCCAGCCATCCGTATAGAGGGTGGTCTGTGTGTTTACGTTAGTTTTCTGGTCATGCTGTGGTTTTCTTAATGACTGTCTCTCTGTCATTGCCTGCAGTGCAGGTGTATTTCCTAGTCTATGGTTATTGCTCCTACCCGCTCGCCACGGAGTAGTGATTTTTGTGTTTCTTAGGGCTGATTTTGTGTTATTGTTATTCCGAGGGTTTTGGTAACAACACTCAGAGTTTAGTTGTTATTCTTTAGTTTATGGTTATTGTTTCCTACCCGCTCGCCACGGAGTAGTGATTTTTGTGTTTCTTAGGGCTGATTTTGTGTTATTGTTATTCTGAGGGTTTTGGTAGCAACAGTCAGAGTTTAGTTGTTATTCTTTAGTTTATGGTTATTGTTTCCTACCCGCTCGCCACGGAGTAGTGATTTTTGTGTTTCTTAGGGCTGATTTTGTGTTATTGTTATTCCGAGGGTTTTGGTAGCAACAGTCAGAGTTTAGTTGTTATTCTTAAGTTTATGGTTATTGTTTCCTACCCGCTCGCCACGGAGTAGTGATTTTTGTGTTTCTTAGGGCTGATTTTGTGTTATTGTTATTCCTAGGGTTTTGGTAGCAACAGTCAGAGTTTAGTTGTTGTTCTTTAGTTTATGGTTATTGTTTCCTACCCGCTCGCCACGGTGTAGTGATCTTTTGTTTTATTGGGCTGATTTTGTGTTCTTGTATTTTTCCTTGTTTTGTAATAAACCGTTTGTTTTTTCTTGTGAACGGCTCCTGGTCTCCTGCTGTTTGTCCACACCTCTGGTCCTGATTCTTCGGAATCTTAACAGAACAATCTGGCCAATATGGACCAAGCGGACACTCGGCTCAGGGACGGGGACCCCGCTGTGCATTACGTGTTACGGAAGCAGGATGAGTTGCTAAGCCACCACGATCACGCACTGCGTTCCCTGCTCGAGACTACGCAACAGTTAGCCCTTCAGGTTAACCAGCTCACCACGCAAGTGGCTGGGCTAGCTACTCAGACGGACGCTCACCCCACTCGTGAAGTTCCCATATCCAATCCCGAGCCCTTTTCGGGGGATTTAAATCACTGTCGCGGCTTCTTATTATAATGCCGGTTGATCTTCGCCCAGCGTTCCCACGCCTTTGCTAACAGGCAGACCAAGATTTTCTACATGATTGGGTCAGGCATTAGCCTGGGCAGAAGCTTTGAGCTGCCAGCTGGAGTTTGAGGAGTTAAGTTATGATTCATTCATCCAGCAGTTTAGCTCAGTTTTTGATCACCCTGATCATGGTGGTAACGCCTTGGCCGGGTACTGGAGCTCAGCCAGGGATCGCTATCCATGGGGGATTACTCCGTGCAGTTTAGGATGCTGGTGAAAGAGTACAGAAAGGGGAATCAAGGGCCTGAATGATAGGTTAAAGGATGAGTTGGCTTCCTGGGATAGTCCCACGGATTTTGACATGCTTGTTAAGCTTGCCGTCCGATTAGATAACCGGCTGCATGAACGTGGCAGCGAGGCAGCGAGGGGGGATGCTGGATCTCGGCAGAGGAGAGCTCCAGGCGGTCGGCCCCGGAGCGCTCCTCGCCTTCGCCTTCCTGTCCGGTGGCACTCCGGTGCTTGTTTCTACTGCGATGACAAATCGCACCACTTAGCCCAGTGCCCTATTCAGCCAATAGAGCCGGCCTGGCAGTAAGTGTAGACGTACTGTCGGGTCAGACCAGCCCCTTGGAGCCCACACGCCCTCGCTTAGAGCTGCGTGTCACCTAGGTCTCTGCTGGTGGCTCTTGGCCAGTGCGACTCCGGAGCCGAGGACAATTTCCTCGACGCAGAGTTTACGCACCAGGCAGGCATTCCCCTGGCTGAGTTAGCTACCATGTTAATGCACTAGATGGTAAGCTCCTCACCACCATCACCCACCAAACTGCCCCTCTTCAGTTAGTAATTTCTGGTAATCACCACAAGCAGCTACCATTCAAGGTCCTCTCTTCTCCATCCACCAGCATAGTATTAGGTCATCCCTGGCTTCGAGCCCACAACCCCCATATAGATTGGTCAGCCGGTAAGATTTTCTCCTGGAGTTCGTTTTGTCACGCTAATTGTTTAGGCTCGGGTTTTCCTCCCATGGTGGAAACAGAGACTCCGGAGAAGGTTACTTCCCTGGACCTCTCTGCGGTCCCTCAGTGTTACCATGATTTGGCCGAGGTATTTAACAATACCTCAGCTCAGTCTCAGCTGAGAGCTCATTTGCTGACGTGGTGACGTAAGCGTATCGTCTCACTTCCTGTTTGTGGTTGCTGCGTTAGGAGTAGCGTGCGTTTGTCGCTCTTGTTCCTCTGAGTGTAATTTGCTCTATGTTTTGTTACAGCGGCCTTTTATCCGCACTCTAGAGTAACATTAGTTCTGCTCAAGCACCCATAAGTCTGTTTATTTAGCGACCGTTAATTTTATTTGTCTACGCGCTTGTCTGCTCTGCTAGCTACACCAGCTTAGCCTAGCAGCTAGCCATGGCTTCTCTCTGTCCCTCTCCAGCTCTCTCCTGCTTGGTGTGTCACATGTTTAGCTACTCCTCTGCCTCCTTTACTGATACTGGTACGTGTAATAAATGTAGTTTATTTGGTGAGTTTGGAGGCGAGGCTTAGTGAAATGGAAGCTTGGCTCCGCACCATGGAAACCAAACCATTAGCTGTAGTAAGCCAGGACCCCGTAGCCGGTGCGGACCGACCAAGTGCAGCTCCGGCTAGCCGTCCCTCGATAGCGAGCAGCCAGGAAACCAGGGAAGCTGGGTGACTGTTTGAAGGAAGCATAGTCCCAAGCTGAAGCCCACAGGTCACCACCAACTGCTTCATGTTTTTAACAGGTTCTCCCCACTCGGCGACACACCCGCTGAGAAACCAACTCTGATTATTGAGACTCTGATCATTCAGAATGTACATGAACGGACTCACTGTTTTAACCACACCCTCGACCTTGTTCTGACATATGGCATTGAAATCGAGGGTTCACCAGTATCCCCCATTGTGGCTAACCTGTACATGGAGAACATGGAAAGAACGGCCCTGAACTCTTTCAAAGGAACAACACCAAGTCATTGGTACAGATATGTGGATGACACTTGGGTTAAAATCCAAAGCCAAGAAGTGCAAGCCTTCACCGAGCACATTAACTCAGTGGACAAGAACATCAAATTCACTCGAGAGGATGTCAAGGACATGAGTTTGCCTTTTTTGGACTGTGATGTCCACATTGGAGAGAACAGGAGCCTCCATATTGGGGTTTACAGAAAACCTACTCACACAGACCAGTACCTCCTTTTTGACTCACATCACCCACTGGAACACAAACTAGGTGTTATCAGAACTCTCCAGCACAGAGCTGATAATGTTCCAACCAGCCAACAGGCCAGAGACAAGGAACACAAACACCTGAGGGATGCTCTCAAAACTTGTGGTTATCCCAGCTGGTCTTTTGTGAAAAGTTCAGCCGCTTCCAGAAAGAACAGGGTGACAGAGGAAGAAAAGAGAGACAGACGGCATAACATTGTCATTCCATATGTGTCTGGTGTATCAGAGAAACTCAGGCGAATCTTTAACAAACACAACATCCCGGTACATTTCAAACCTTGGAACACTCTCAGACAAAGGCTGGTGCACCCCAAAGACCGGACACCTCATACTCAGAAGAACAATCTGGTGTATGCAGTCCAGTGCAGTGAGGAATGCACAGACTTATATATTGGGGAAACAAAACAGCCACTGAGCAGACGCATGGCACAACACAGAAGGGCTAACTCTTCAGGTCCAGACTCAGCTGTTTACCTGCACCTCAAGAAGGAAGCGCACTCCTTTGAGGATAAAAATGTACATATTCTGGACAGAGAAGACAGATGGTTTGAAAGAGGAGTGAGAGAAGCCATCCATGTCAAGGTTGAAAAACCGTCTCTGAAGAGGGGGAGGTCTGAGACACCACCTATCTCCCACATACAATGCTGTCCTTTCATCTCTTCCAAAGAGATTCAAAAACTTAGCCTCTGAAAATAAACAACAAAGCCATTCACACATGGCTCAAGGAGCCTCCCAATGACAAGAATGGGACACTAACGAGGCAGACGACTGTCGTTGACACCCAAGGGTCGCACCCTACCCCGCCTTAATGGGGATCGTTTGCCTCACAATAGAGTGATACCATCCTTGGTTTTGGATGGTAGACTACAAGCATGTCTTCAGGACATAAAGACCTGGATGACCTGCAATTTTCTGATGCTAAACTCGGACAAAACTGAAGTTATAGTAGTAGGCCCTAAACATCTTAGAAAGTCACTTTCTGATGACATAGCAGTTATGTATGGCATTGCGCTGGCCTCCAGCACCACTGTAAAGAATCTGGGAGTCATCTTTGACCAAGACATGTCCTTTCACTCCCATGTAAAACAAATTTCAAGGACTGCCTTTTTTCACCTATGTAATATCGCAAAAATCAGCCATATTTTGTCTCAAAATGATGCAGAAAAACTAGTCCATGCATTCGTAACTTCCAGGCTGGATTATTGCAATTCCTTACTATCAGGCTGCCCAAATTTGTTGTTGAATATTCTCCAGTTGCTCCAGAACGCTGCAGCACGTGTTCTGACAAAAACCAGGAAGAGAGATCATATTTCTCCAATACTAGCCACTCTGCACTGGCTCCCTGTAAAGTTAAGAATAGAATTTAAAATTCCCCTCCTTACTTACAAAGCCATAAATGGCCAGGCACCTTCTTATCTTAAAGAGCTCATAGTACCTTACTGCCCCACTCGAACACTGCGTTCCCAGAATGCAGGTCTATTTATGGTTCCTAAAGTCTCAAAAAGCAGAACAGGAGTCAGAGCATTTAGCTATCAAGCTCCTCTCCTGTGGAACCATCTTCCAGTCTTTGGAAGAGGCAGACACTGTCTCTACATTTAAGAGTAGGTTTAAAACTTTCCTTTTTGATAAAGCTTATAGTTAGGGCTGGCTCAGGCTGGTCCTGGACCAGGCCCTAGTTATGCTGCTATAGGATTAGACTGTTGGGGGACCTCCAAAGATACACCGAGCTCCTCTGTCCTTCTGTCCCTCTCCATCTGCACGCTTTCATGTCCTACCACAGCGTGTTACTAACTTAGATCCTTCCCCGGAGTCTCTATGCTTTGTCGTCTCGCAGGAATTCTATCTGGATTCAGTGGCTGAATCTGGATTATGGATTACAGCTGCGTCTCCTGCCTTGGCCCTGCCTGACATCCACTGCAACTGCTACTACTGTTACTACATTACTGTCACTGTTACTGTGACTGCATGTCTGTCTCTCTCTCTCTCTCTCTCTCTCTCTCTCTCTCTCTCTCTCTCTCTGTGTCTCACTCTCCCTCTCTTGCTCTCCCTCTCTCACCCAACCGGTCGAGGCAGATGGCCGCCCCCAGAGCCTGGTTCTGCCTGAGGTTTCTGCCTGTTAAAAGGAAGTTTTTCCTCACCACTGTCGCCAAGTGCTTGCTCATGGGGGAATTGTAGGTTCTCTGTAGATAAAAGAGCTTGGTCTGTACCAGCTCTATATGGAAAGTGTCCTGAGACAACTTCTGTTGTGATTTGGCGCTATACAAATAAAATTGAATTGAATTGTGTAGCAGAACTGGCCTCTAACTGACCTTCTCTTACCCTCTCTGCATTCCTTCAGGAGAAATTGAGTTGTAAAGCATCCCAACTTTCAAGAGCTATTGACCATTTGAACTGTTTACAGGGAAGGTGTTAATTTCAGAGACAAGATGTCTGGACAAGAGACATCTCCTCCATGTTTTCTTTTCGGGGAAGCCAGAGACACAGACACCTCAACATCAAAGGTGACCTTCTCCTCACCTTCTCCTCACTATGTTTCTCATGGCAATGCTAATTCTCTCCTGATAGCCCCAAGAGAGATCAAGACAATAAAACTGTCTGGAGGGACAAATGCCATGTCTCATAGGAATCCACAAACCAGATGGGGCTGATGGGTTGTAAATTGGACATTCCTGAAGCAACTTGTGGTGTATGCTTGTGTGCTTTTTCCTAATACTCCAGGATAACCAGACTTCTATGTTGAACTTAACTTTTGATGTTTTCACCTTACAGGACTCCGCATGTTGTGAACAATGTTGAAATGTCATTGAAAATCGTCCATTCAAAATATATGTGATTGACCATAGTGAGAAGCAGATGAGCCCCTTGTAAGAATCATTCATTAATTCCAGCTCCATGAGGCGAGATTACATTGCGCGTCACAAACCGTCTCACGTGTGTGACGGCCAGCCCATTAGACACGCACTGAGCGAGATTTAAATGGCTGCAGCCGCAGCATGAATTCAGTGCGCGTTACTCAGTCTTGTTTTAGAAAATCTATGGGGTATTGTGAAGAGGAAGATGCGAGATGCCTCAACAACGCAGAAGAGCTGAAGGCCACCATCAAAGCAACCAGTGCCACAGCTTGAGCGACTCCATGCCACGCCACATTGCTGCAGTAATTCAGGTAAAAGGAGCCCCAACTAAGTATTGAGTGCTGTACATGCTCATACTTTTCATGTTTATACTTTTCAGTTGGACAACATTTTTAGAAATTCTTTTTTTGTATCAGTCTTAAGTGATATTCTAGTTTTCTGAGGTACTGAAATTTGGATTTTCATGAGTTGTTAGTTTAAAATCATCAAAATTAAAGAACTAAACATTTGAAATATATCAGTCTGTGTGTAATGAATGAATATAATATACCTTATATAAGTTTCACTTTTTTAATGGAATTACTGAAATAAATCAACTTTTCCATGATATTCTAAGTTTTGACCAGCACCTGTAGACTCCCATGTGAAACCCATGCAAATTCCTATGTGAAACCCATTGGATTCCATGTGAAACTTATGTTTTTACATGTGTAACCCTTATTAACTCCCATGTGAAACCGGTTCAAATACCCATGTGAAACCAAGTGGGTTTCAAATTGATCTTAGTACTTACATTTTCTATATAAAATTTAAACCAACAAAACACAAATCTAAACTAGGAATGCAATCAGTCTTGGATGTGCCTGGCAGATGTCGTCTAAGAGGAAAATGAGGGTGCACAATATGATCTGTCCATCCATACAAAGGCAGACTTCAAACCAGTGTTTAATATTCAGTTTAATAATTATACAAGAAAGAAAGTAGTTAAGACAAATATAACTGATACAAATACTGTTTATTTGCAAACATGCAATGAAAAGTGAGAACAGAACTGTCCATAAAAAGGATAAAAATAAAAATGCCACTAAAAAATGTCTTCTGGGGAAAGGGTGTGTGTGTGTGTATTGTGTGTCTGTGTTGTCTCAGTCCCCTGGGTATCCTCCAGCAGGCTCCCTGTTTTGGGATTGAAAGACAAAATCAAAGATTAGGGCAGTACAAACACTAGTCTATTCTACCAAAGTAAAGGTTAATTTCTTTTCTATCTGGATTACAGGATTGGTTCTGTTATTTTCAAGTGATGACTAGTCTTTATAGAGTAGTCAAATATATAAACAAGCACAGATCCTGTGCAGACCCACAGCAGGCCCCAAGCCATCCAAAACTGGATTCTACAAATCAAAGTATCATCAACAGTATCATATACAATATAAATAGGTCACCCTGTTTCCCTCTCAGCTTGTCTCCAGGTGTCTTTTAATTTTTGTGCCACGCAGGCTTTGATTTCAGTGTGTCCAATGGCTCCGTGAACTTTTTTGACATGGTCTGTAAGAAATGAAATGCTACTAAATTTACTTGGGGTTCACCAATTAATTCATGTTGTATAAGATAGGTGTCAATTAGGATGCTAATGAAAATAATTGAAAAAGAGCAATATTTTTGTGTGTTAACAAGCTGATACAATGGCATTTTGCCCAACCCAAACAATATTCAGGCATGCTTACCAATTACTAGCTTCACTTTGCCTTTGTCAAGGCTCTGTCTTTTCTCCCCTATAATCCCCTTTTTTTCCTGTGATGGAGCACGTCGCCATCTCTTCCACAGTGAAGATGGAGTCCATCACAGTCCTGCTTCTTGTAGCCATCACACCTTTGAGCATAATCCAAGGTGGTTTGATTCATTAAATCCATTACAGACTCGTTCTGCAAAGATGAAGAAATATTAGAATACATCCATGTACTCCCAGAATGCAAAAAAAGTCCAGTTCTCAAAGGTGTGGCATCGGCATGGGTGCTGGTGAGAAAAAAAAGATTTGACTGAACTTTTTTTTTACTGGGGTTCAGGTTAGGTGTGGTGAAGCTTATGTTTGCATCCCACATGTGCAATGTGTAGGTGTAAGGCCTAAATTAGCAGCTAGCTATTACTGAGTTTCTAATAAGCAGTCTTAAAAATATAGGAATTATTTGAAATCATCATTTTGGCACAAATAGTCTATGTAGTATTACTGCGTGGTGATGAATGAGTGTGTGTTCAGTCTATTCAAAACAGGGTTAGAATTTATTAATATTTTAAATATAACTAAACGTTGTTTCTAGAGCAGCAACAGTAACGTTTACAACAGCAAAGTTAAAAGTTAAAACAGCATATTTAGATAACGTAAAGCCTCGTTGTAAACATGTAATATGTAAATACGTGGATTGAAGGGCATCGTATATTTCACTATGAACTCTGCTGTCACAGGTCATTTCACAGTGTCGTTTTGAATCTCATTCAAAAGGAGTCCTGCTCTCTAACATTTCTGTCAAGACAGGTTTTTAGCGATGCAATCGTCACACATGGCCTTGTGATACTTTTTAAAGCTACAGTAGAAAGGGTCATTCTACACAATACGTGACTGTCAAAACAGGTCCAGACAACTGCCGTACTGTTCCTCTTTGACACGAAAGTCACCTCTGGCTCTTTGGTGTTCAGTTCTGGGGGGGAGGGGAGCTGGCAACTAGCGTGCCATCACCAAACATTGATTAGAAGAAATTAAAAGACAGCAGAATTTAAGTATAAATGATCAATTCATTGCTTACAAGAGGATTTGGGCAGGCCAAATATAACGAATGTATGGGAAACACTGCATGGTCCACAAATGAAATCACTTTTCCTGACTATGTAAGTGATACCTTTGTCTCTCCTATTTGGTTGTGAAGAGGGGCTAGGTGGCTGCTAGAAGGCACCGGGTGGCTGGGGGCAAGCTGAGCTGCCTGTATAGCGTCTTTCACAGTTTTTGTGATTGTATCTGCTAGCCCTACAATTAAATCAAAGAGGGAACACTTACCTATTCAAAATCACTAATTGAGTTGTCACTTATTATAGTTGTAGCATTAGTATTATAATATTGTCATGGAAATAGGTTCAAGGTTACTGCAAGCACTCCCCTCCATACTTACTGTTGCAGTTGAAGGTTCAACCTTCACAACCGCCTGATCTCCTCATCCTTGTCATTTATCCTTTCCTCAAGCTCTTTTAGGTCATTTTTGTAGTCCCTCTATCAGGTGAGAAAGAGAAGATAAAGAAAGAAGAGGCTTAAATGGATGGAGAACTTTCGTACTATCTCATGAAATACTGTAAGCCCAAAATCTGTGATTCTCTGTTATCTGTTGCTCTGGTTGGTACAAGTGGAGAAGGTGTGTTGTAATCCTGCTGAAATGTTTTCAAGCAAATTGCTTTCTGTTTGTTGTCATTAAACAAACAAGTGCAACACCAAAATCAGGTCTGAAAAATTGCACACTTGTTCATTCAAACTGAATGGAAACCTGAACTTTGGCAAACATTACTGATGACAGGAAGATCATTGAGTGAATATACTAATATTTTTGGAATCTGCAGACTTCAGAGGATGTGCAACATGTTTTGTGTTGGGCTGGGACCACTTATGGCACTACCAATTAATTTTCTGCCTTTATTTGCTGCCTAGCCACAGCATGACTGAGATCTCTGACAACAATCAGTTGGGTGCTGCGGCCTATTTTACACACTGTTTCTACTGTCTTAAAAAATAAATGAATAAAATAAACAACTACACACAAAAAACCCTTAGTTGTACTTTTAATAATATGAACTGTTATATTTACCTTTGGTCGTTTTGGAGTCCTGTATGGGTCCTCCTGAAAAGTCTGAAAAACAAGTGTGGGGGAAGGGTGTAAAAAGTTAGCAGTTATGGTGATGAGTATAAGACTGAATAGTAACATGTGTCCTGCCCAAAAGTTGTATACACACTCAGGTTTGTAAAAGCATAATGATAAATGTATGACATAGACAACAAATCATCAGTAAATTATGTCACAACTGAAGCAATCCAAATCATTAAAATAAAAGGTAACTAAAAAAAAAAATAACAAGAACATGAACATATGTTTGGACAGCATTTCTGTACCTTCTGGCATTGAGGTGTGCCATCCTCATCATCAGTGACCACTTTCCTCAGTGGCAATTTTAGTCTGACAAAACAGCAAGCGAATTGCAAGGGAAAGGAGAGGACAGGAGGGAGTATAAATGAGCTTGAACATCCTGCAATAACACCTTCATTATTGAGTAAGTAATTTAAATATTAGATCTGACTATTTCAACAATAGTGTAACAATATACCTTTGGTTTTTCTGGAGTCCACATATTGTGTCTCTCTATCCACTGACACTCTGCCTTTCTTATTTCCTCAAGGCGCTCTGTTTTACAATAAAGCACAAGAACAGTAATTGCAGCAGGGATTGTATGGTGTAAGATCACTGTCAAAAAGACATGTCCATAATTTAAGTTTCATATTTGTAAAGTTAACAATTTGTGTGTCATAAAAGTTGTTTTACACAAAATTCTGCTGTCATATATGTGAATCTGTGAAATTGGGTTCGGGTTACGATTGTTTTTATACGAGTATGAGTCTAAAAGCTGTGAGTGCAAAGTCTTGAGAATACGACTAATTTTTCTACGACTACGAAATCTTTACTGTGGATACGAATTCAAGTTTACGGGTACGACTTGAAAAGTGCTGAAATGACGTCACTGACGTCACAGTCAAGTCGCAGGGGAAAGTAATCGATCGGCAATTCCTCCAACTGCGCATGTGCATGCCCCAGACGCAATCATGCAGGGCAACGCCCTGAATCTCATCAGAAACCACCTCAACACCATGACTGTGTAATTGGATGCAGACAAGACAGTCAGCTGGACATTTCTTTTTACTTCCATGAAGACATTTGGTTTTGGGGACTTGTTCCCTCCATGTCTCTACAACTCCAAATCTGCATCAGTCTTGACCAATAATCACACCTCTCAACACTTCACATTGCAGTGGTGACAAAACAAGACAAGGATGTCCACTCATTACTGTTTGTCATTTTCATTGAACCCCTTGCAGCAGCCATTCCGCAAAACATTTGTATCACAGCTATACAAATACGCTTCACCACAAAATAAGCTTTTATTGTATGCAGATGCCGTCCTGTTACACCTAATGAACCTTTCAATAGTACTTTGAGAAGTGTTCAATTTCATGTTCATATATTCTAAAAAATTTAAAAGATTATTCTATAAATTGTCCAAGTCTAAAATTCTACTCCTCCGTGAAGAAGGCTGGAATGCTGCTTTAAAAAAACCCTCTGACAAATAGAGTAACATTAAAAATCTTGGTATCAATGTTTGGATCAAGCTATCAGAGCTATTCCTTCTGAAATACGAGCCATTACAAGAAACCATCAATCATCAATCACCTTATTTTGTACCCATCCACAGCAGTGACTCAGCTGACACAGCATGGTGGATGTCTGGTGGAAGCATCATGGTATGGCATTGTTTCTCCTCTCATGGTACTGGCAGAATCCAAATTCTGAAAAGGAAGATGCACGGAAATTTTTAAGAAGAATCTGTCGGCATCAACAAGGATAATGAGGAGGGCCGCCTTAAATTGAGTTACTATATAATAACTGCCTGTATTGTAAAACAAATATGCAAAATGTTCATTTTCTTGGATCTAGCGTAATAGGTCACTACATTTTGATTACATTTAGATTTCATAATCTAAAATGTAATAACTCTACATATGCTACACCATTAATTGATTTAATTTCCACCATTTAAAATGAACTTAAATTAATGAATGAGTTGAATTAAGTAAAATAAACCAATACAAACAGTTATTTATATACATACATACCTATTCATTTATACATCCAGAAAGTATGCACAGTATGTGCAATGTCAGAGTACCAGCTCATAATGTCTGCTTCTTACCCTTTGCACAATTGCTCACACTCCAAACATATTAATATGTTTTTAGACAATGGAAGAGCATAGTGACAAATGTGACTGCTATTTCTTGCTGTTCATCACATGATCATGAAGAAATGTGTCATGGTTTCCTCAACAATGATAGCTGTTAAACAAAAGAATGAAATGCTCTGTTAATTCTTGTACAATATGTCTCCACAAACCCATACCGACTTAATTTCATGAATGGAGACCTAAGATAAGAAACTTCCATCATGTGTATTGTAGATTAATGCTGTGTTTGCAAGTTAAAGCACAAAAGATACAGCACACAAAGATTCGAGTGTTCAGTCATCACAAGGCTTTTTGTGTAGCCCATCAAGTGCGATATTTCTTTTACTGCCTTCGCTCTGATCGATGTCAAAGTGTAATGCTTTTTAAAGTGGATATTGTTAATACATATTGTTTCTTTGAAATATGTGTAGAATACTGTAAGTATGCTTTTGCATGTATGTCTGTGTATGGATCTCTATTGTAAAAATATACATTTCTTGATGTTTTTGGCTGCTGTAGACGGTGGGTTTTACAATTACAATTACAATTTGTCATTTGGCAGACGCTTTTATCCAAAGTGACATACAAATGAGATTTTCATACATCACAAGCAAGGTTCTAGACGGGAGAGAACAACAAGAGTAAGTGCCCTAATGCAACTTTCTGGTCCAACTGGACATAGGTGCTACAAGACAGTGCTATGAAGTAATGCAAAAAGTGCAGAGTCGACCGAGAGTTTTTTATTTTTTTTATTTATTTATTTTATAAAACAAGATGTTCAGGAAAGAGCTTGGTCTTTAGTCTTTTTCTAAAGATTGAGAGAGACTCTGCAGAACGAATGGAGTTTGGTAACTTGTTCCACCACTGGGGAGCCACAGAAGAAAAGAGCTACTAGCTAGTGACTTGGGGCTTTTTGGAGGTGGCAGCACCAGACGCCGTTCCTGGGCAGAGCGTAGTGAGCGGGAGGGAGCGTAAACCTGAATGAGGGAGCTCAGGTAGGTCGGAACGGTTTTGGTGTCAATTTTGTAGGCAAGCATCAATGACTTATACCTGATGTGGGCGGCAACTGGGAGCCAGTGGAGGGATATGAACAGCGGAGTGACATGCACTCATTTGGGCTGGTTAAATACCAGGCGAGACGCTGCATTCTGTATCATCTGCAAAAGTTTTAACGAGCATGCTGGGAGCCCTGCCAGTAAGGAAACACATTAGTCAAAACGTGACAGTACCAGCACTTGTACTAGGAGTTGTGTTGCATGCTCAGACAGGTGGGGTCTGATCTTTCTGATGTTGTACAGGGCAAATCGGCATGAGCGAGCGACAGAGGTCACATGCTCTTTAAAAGTTAGTTGGTCATCAGTTGGACACCAAAGTTTCTGGCAGATTTTACGGGAGTGAGCGGAGCTGAATCGAGCTGGATACTGATCTGTTGTTGTATAGAGGGACTGGCCGGGATGACAAGGAACTCAGTCTTTGACAGGTTAAGCTGAAGGTGTCGCTCCTCCCTTTTGGTTAGGTGCCATGGATTAAAAGAAATAATTTGGATTTGCAGTTGAAGTAAATTGTACATCCATCCATAAATATATTCATACATTAAAAAATACTGGGACAGCAAGACTGCAGCCTAGAGCCATTAAGATTCTACAGCCATGTGAACAGCTCTGTTAAGCTGTATGAATGCCAATAAAATATTTAGAGCCAGCTGAGGCTAGTGGTGGAAATGCCATTATTTTTTGCAAGTATTTGGTACCAAACCAAAGTAGTAGACAAATTAAAAGTTTGATCTGATGATGGTGCAACAGAAAAGGTAAGGGTTCACCAAAATATTCTAATTCATCCTAACTGGAACATGACAGTGAATTAAATGCATATTTATTGACACACTGAAAATCCTGCTGGGCATACAGTGTATACCTAAATCACATACATAGATTACATGAGTCATTTACCCAATTTCACAACCACTGACATTCCAAATGCCACCTTGATGATGAGCAGTAGCTGATGTTACTCCCAGAGCATTATTTGGACAGAATTGGACAGTAAGTAACAGAAAATCTAAGGGTCTCACAAACAAGCAAATTAAAGTTACCAAAATGCAAAATACATCATACAATCATCTAGTAACTCCAAAAACATATGACTGATCACATTTTAGCCACTTTTGCCTCCTATACTGTTAGGTTATTCCTATTTGTCATTAAAAAACAGTATTTAAACCCTTACCCTCATTTAACATTCCACTTGAGTTATCTTTTATCTTGATTTTGCTTCTCTTTTAGATTTCTGATTTTTATTTCTTTTGTCACAAACAACTTGACTAAACTTTTTATAAGCAATTGCAGTGTAATGAATTTCAACTTCTTTTTGTATTTTTTTTTTAGTGTTGGACAGTTGACCCTGTTAAACTACTCTGCCCATTCTCTGAGTGCACTGGCCTTCAGGTCAAGATCTTCTCTTTGAGCTAGCAGTAGACCACGTTTGTTTTCAGTGTGGTCCCTGATGCGGTCGTGGACATCTTGCCAGACTATCCTGGCAATGAAATGCAACCATGTCTTTGGTATGTAGCCATTGATTGGCTGACATTGCTTAAAAGCTGCTTGCGTGACGTTTGATTTCTGTACTTCTGCCAAAAAATCTTTGGTAGCTGCCTCTGGATCACAGTTGAGACTGACGATGATGTCGTCTCCAGTTTCAGTGGCGCTTTCTCTCAAGACTGGATTTCCTTTTATTTTCTTCAGTGCCTTAACAGACTTGACTACATTGGCTACAACTGTAGAGTTGCTAATACGGAGAAGGTGAATCTTCAGACGGTTTAGAAATAACTTCCCAAGCATGATATTGACCCCTGTGATGTCGTCGATGCTCTGGTTCTCATTTTCTTCCATAGTTTGTTTGTGAATCAGGAGCTGCTTGAAGTACCTTGATAAGACACACACACACACACACACACACACACACACACACACACACACACACACACACACACACACACACACACACACACACACACACAAAGACATTTAAAATGTATATACTAACAGGGATATAACTCAAAATTCCAGCTGCCAACTATGTGGGAAGCTTAAATATTTGGTCTGAAATCAGCTGTGCTTTCAACTCCAAAGGCAACTCCTGTTCAAAAATGGCTGGACTTTGGTGAGCATCACAATATTGCTTGGACTTTCAGTTGCATTTTTCGATTGCTCCTCTTGTGCATTTGACAGAGCAGATTTGCTTCTGTTTGCATGGTTGTGATCCAAAACTTGTTTTTATACTTCAAGTCTATTGAACACATGTAAAAACAGTGATTGTTTTGCAGGCTCTTGTTCAGAGCCGGATCTTTATTTCACATGCATCTGCACTGAAGAGGCATGTTGCCAGCGTACACAGTTACTGATCCCTACTTCATTACTACAGCAACACAGATAGGTTGGTGATGTCTGTACACATAAATCTGATCTGATCATTTGCAAAAAACCTTAGACGATCTGATTTGAGAGAAAATCTGATTTGCCTGTAGTGTGAATAAAGTCTTACAGCCGCCTGTGCATGGAGGGCTGAAGCTGCTGCTGCTCTACAGGCGGACATGAATATCACTGTGATTCAACTATGTGTAAAGCAGACATGATGTGGTATATTGTTGGCAGGAAGAAGTTATGTCACGTGATTCCATATAAAAATGAATGGGGCATGAGTCTCAACGTATTTCAAGATAGGTTACATGGGTTAGTTCAAGCTCAACAGATTACAAATTGGTTTGACCTACAACACACACTGCAGTGCCTACCTCTCTGCCTCCTCTTTCATTCTGATGGGGTTGTTTGCAATGTAGGGTACCAGCCTCAGGTAGTCGCTGACCGTGTTGACATACGGTGGGTTGTACCCTCTCAGGTCTTTGACAAATAAACCTGGAATAGGACCAGAGTCTGACACCCATTCTCCTCTGACCTGTCTGGCAAGGGTGTCAAACAGCACAGCCAGGGACAGGGCCACTACCCCCACCCCACCAAGAGTGACTGTGCCCTCCTTGCCAAAAGTGGTCCTCAGGCTCTGGGTGAAGTCCTCGAGCTGCTTGGGAGTCAGGGAAGACTGCACTGCCATGTAGTGGTTCCTCAGGTGAAGTGAAGAGTTGATGGACAGCATGTTGAAGAAGAGAGGATTGGGTGTGTAGTTTGGAAAAGGACAGATGTCTCGAGCAACAGAGGCCAGGTGGGCTGTTTCCGCAGCAGGACAGTGCACGTTTCCCATCTTGACATCTGAAAAAGACCTCTGCAAAAATACTGAACTGGACAACGGTACCTGTGTGTGTCTGACAGCTGTCCCTGGATATCATTAATAGTCACAGTGGGATCATGACATCAAGTTAGTAATTAATTATTATTTAGCTGCTTCCTCCATGTGACTGTCTGTATCTTGCTCTAATGTTTGATCTGTTCCTCATCTTGCCAAAGCATATTGACATACACATTGACACACTAACGGGCTCAAAGTTGCAAAAGCAGAGAAAAAACTTTCAGTAGAGAGAAAAATCAGGTACAGGCCTAGTTATTATTCACGCTTCACACCTGATTACAACTTTCTTCAAAATAAATAGAAATGATCTATTTATCTATATTATACCAAAACATGCCTGCATGTATTCCATGCAGGCATGTTTTAAGGTGTGTTTTAAGGTTTTGACGTGTTTTAAGGTTTTTTGAAGTCAGGCCAGGCGGACCATTATTGGACTGGGAAAGGACAAGGAAAAAGTGACCGTTTGCTCTCAATCATTTCACAACCAAAAACAGAGCAAAACTTTAGTCTGAGTCTTAGTCTTAAGAGGGAGAATATGCCTACATTGTAAACATATGTTTCCCAAAGATGTTCACTCATGTGTACAGTAAGTATTATTCTATAGTTTGTCTTTATCATTTCAGTTTTATGTGCATGCTGCAATTTTGTCATCCGGACCAGGATCGCTTTCTGCCAGTTGCACAATTTCACCATCTGACCAGTGTCTGCTGGAAAAAAGCAAATATGCAACAACCCTTTAACCCTAGTCCTCCACACTGCCCTCTCCCACCTGGACCAGAGGAATGTGAATTCTGTTCATAGACTACTGTTCAGTATTCAGTGGTATTGTCTTTCATGTCCATCATCAGTCTTGGAGACCTGGGACCCAACACCCAATACGACTGGATCCCAAACTTATTCACAGGCTGTACTGATAGGCACCACAACATCCTCCACCCTGACTCTCAACACTCAGCACTGGTGACCCTCAGGGCTGCTTGCTCAGCTCACTCCTGTACTCCCTGATCACGAAGGAGTGTGTGGCCACCTACAGCTCCAACACCATCATTAAGTGTGCTGACATCGCAACTGTCATGTTTCTACTGTTGCACAGAACAGACAAACCAAACACTGGCTTCAAAGAGGGCCAGTCACATTTTTCACTAGTTTCATGAACACTTTTCCTCAGTGTTGCTGAGCACAAATTTGTGATGCAAGCACAAAATGACCAGCAGTCTCATGCTGACAGCAGCGCACTGAGTGACCTGTGGTACCTGGGGACATTTCTGAGCTCTCTGTCTTCCACTGTGGATGTGCAGTCTGTGAGAGAAGTGACTGCCTGCACTCAGTTTGTGGGATAGATGGAATTAAAGGCTCCCTGGATTGGAAAATTGTCACTGCAGTAACCTCAAGATGTTCCAGCATCTGAAATGTTGATGCTGGGAGATATTTTGATCAGGTAAAGTGCATAGTAGAATTCATTCTCTGTTTTCAGTTTACACTGGTTCTACTGTGTGCAGTGATGCAGTGACCTCAAAATTCACTCACACTGCTGAGAGCTGTACTGTTTACAGTGAAGACACCCAATAACTAAAGCATTGTAAAATGGAGACAGGATAGGTTCAAGGTGCCTTTGGGCTCCTTCATCAATATGCTACCGTGTAAGGAGAAAATATGCACACCAATGTAAATGCTAATATTTCGCCCAAATTTGAAAAGTCCATGCTCTTGTTTTCTTTTCAAAAAGTGCCAAATAATGTGCTAATAATGAGATGTGTATTGGTGCAACCTCACATATTAAACACATGTACTGTACATATAAAATAGTGAAAAATACAGATCACACTGTCCCAGAGTTCAAGATACATATTACAAATACTGATTGTTAACTGTCAACTGGTAATTTGATTTACAATGATATATATGGAAAAAAGGTACAATTTTGTTAAGTTCTAATGTGTGCTGTAAAATTCATTGTGCTGAAAACATGTAAAGGACTAACAGGGACTGAACCCAAATGCAGACCAAATAACAGAGCTGGAGCAATTAAATACATTTCTTAACTAAGGTGACCAAACAAAGACTTACAGGGGGGTGAGGCAGGTGAGGGTCAAAAGTTAAGTAAAAATCCAATGTGGTAACTTAATCCAAACAAAGGAAGCTGTAGTCCAACCATGAGAATATGAACAAAGTCCATGGGGGAAAAAAGGCAAAGTCCAAAATCACAGAATAACCGGGGAGACACTCAGTAAGACAGGATCAGTTGACACAAAGACGAGCTGGCAAAGACTGAGGGGAACACATACACTGGGAAAGGCGAACTAATGAGACACAGGTAAAAACAATCACACCGTCGCACAGGCAGGAAAACAAGAAGTAAAGCAAAATGTGACACATAAGGTCAACTTTTCAAAATAAAACAGGATACAACAAAACTAACACTCATAACCATGACACAGTGTTTGCATGCAAGACTTTGGCATTTATTTTACTCAGCATTAGCCCGTCACTTGAAAGTGTCAAATAATGGCTATTGGAGCTGTTTAATAAGGACAATAAGAAGGACTTTATCAATAAATAGAAACCAATGCCGATCTTACTGTCAGAGATGGCCACCAACCTTTTCATACAAGATGCACTGTGGGCAGTTTTCAAGACCACATTCTGACAGAGACAGTGTTCTGCAGGCAACTTCTGTGGTGAGTGAGCTAATAGCTAAGAAGCTAAAACCTCATTCAGAAGGAGAATTTGTGAAGGAGTGCCTTCTTGCTGCTGTGGAGCTGCTATGACCGCACAAAGTAAAACTGTTCCAAAGTGTCTGTTTGTCCAGAATAATTCATAGAGATGAAGGAAAACCTGACGTGGAAACTCAGTGATAGCAAGTTTCTGTGTGATTTGTTCTTCATGGTGGACATTACCAAACTTCTCATCACTGAACCTTAAGCTCCAGCAGCTTCTCAGAAATTAAAGCTGTGACAAGTGCAACAGGAAAGAGGAAACACTGTGGGTTTTCCTACTTCTCCTTACATCTTTCAGTGTGGAACCAGCTGATGTGTCTGACAACCTACAACATGGAAACACTGAGCTGCAAAGCAACAACCTGCTACTGTGAGCAGCTCTTTTCAAAACTGACTTGCAAGAATTAGTTCTGCTGAAGACTGACTGACCCAAACCTGGAAAACCAGCACCACAGAGTAGACAGGGAAAAGGTTCCCCACCAACTGGCTTAGACATAACTCTACATCTTTGCCTTCTTGTTGTATGCAGCTCTAAGTAGTCTCTGTCTCCCTTTGTCCACCCACCCCTCTTCCTCTCACCTGTAGCTTTACCTCTGTTCATCACACACATAAACCTCATCAGTGGCTGACAAACTGTTTTAAGTAACATTTGCCATCTTTGCCAACACCCTAAGCCATATAAAATGTCATGTCAGCATTCGACATGAATCATCATGTAACTTGGCAGACTAACACTTGCTAGCATTATCTAGCCACACAGCACAGTCAACAAATAAAAAACAAGAAAAATAAAGTTACCGACATTTTCATTTTGATCTTGTGATTTACAGGAGGTCCATCTAAGTGATTTACAAAGCAACTAGACTTGCTTGACGTTGTAGAAGACATTTCACCTCTCAGTCTTTTGGAAGTCAGAACTGAAGAAGCCTCTTTGATGAGAGGTTAGTCATAAGAAGATGGGATTGAATTGAAATGTTTATTGACCAACTGAAAATCCTACTAGGCACACAGTGTATACCTACACATATCACAGACATGGACCAAGGACCCAATCAAAAATGACACCCAGATAGCAGGTCGCAGCCTCAGCTGCCACACTGTCCATTTCTTTTATTTATGTTTTGTGAAGTATCAGAGAGTAACAACAGTTCAAAACATGACATGGTTTCAAAGGTCAACCAATCAAGCAGATTAAGTGAGCAAGACAAAATGACACATCAACAGACAACATCAAAATCCTATGACCGATCACATTCTAACCCTTTTGCCCCATGATGCCTGATTCTCAGTGTGATGTCTTTACATTTTTTATCAAAAGCTAATCTGGCTTTATGTATTCCACTAGTTTCATGTTCCACTCCATATATCTGACCTTGCTTTTGCTCACTTTCTCTTTCATTTTCCTTTTTTTGACCACAAAATTGGATTACTTTTAATATCAGCTGTATTTGGAAAATTGGCTAGTGAACTATTCTGGCCATTTCTGAAGTGCATTGGCCTTGAGGTCAAAATCTTCTCTTTGTGTGATCACTGAATGACCATCATCATTTCCAATTGCAGTCACAGGCATCAACATCACATCTAGCCATACTAGCTGGGCCACATGCTGCAGCCATGTTGTTGGTACATCCTCACTCTTTGGCATGCACCTTTTAAAAGCTTCTTGGGTGCGCCTGTCAGATTTTTGCACTTCAGCCAAAAATTCGTCTTCTGCTTCCTCTGGGTCACAGTTGAGATTCCAAATAATATCAGTTGGTGCTGTGTCAGGGATGATAATCCCATGAATGGTACCATTTTCAATGCGGAGGAGATGAGCCTTCAAACTGACACCAAACATCTGTCCCAGCATCACATTGACTGCTGTGACGTCCTCTTTTAATGGTAACATGTGGTTTCCCAGGTTGTCCAAAGATTGGTGATCGGTTATTAACTGCTTGAAGAACCTTGGTGAAATAAACAGACAGTAAAATCACCCAAGCTTGCATATATGAGTACACATATCCAATAGTGATAAACTGATTTTATAGGGTACACAAATACACATTGCCATAGCTACCTCTCTGCCTCATCTTTCATCCTGATGGGGTTGTTTGCAATGTAGGGTACCAGCCTCAGGTAGTCACTGACCGTGTTGACATACGGTGGGTTGTACCCTCTCAGGTCTTTGACAAATAAACCTGGAATAGGACCAGAGTCCGACACCCACTCTCCCCTGACCTGTCTGGCAAGGGTGTCAAACAGCACAGCCAGGGACAGGGCCACTACCCCCACCCCACCAAGAGTGACCTTGCCCTCCTTGCCAAAAGTGGTCCTCAGGCTCTGAGTGAAGTCCTCCAGCTGCTTGGGAGTCAGGGAAGACTGCACTGCCATGTAGTGGTTCCTCAGGTGAAGTGAAGAGTTGACGGACAGCATGTTGAAGAAGAGAGGATTGGGTGTGTAGTTTGGAAAAGGACAGATGTCTCGAGCAACAGAGGCCAGGTGGGCTGCATCCTCAGCAGGACAGTGCATGTTCCCCATCTTGATGTGAATTTGAAGATCTCTGCAAAAAAGATTCAACTGGACAACGATACCTGTGTGTGTCTGACAGGCTGTTTCTGGATATCATTAATAAAGTCAGAGTGGGATCATGAATTCAAGTTAGTAATTAATTATTCACCTGATTCCCTGTAAATGACTGTGTGAGTCTGTCTTGCACTAATGTTTGATCTGTTCCTCATCTTGCCAAAGCATATTGACATACACATTGACACACCAACAGGCTCAAAGTTGCAAAAACTCAAAAAAAAACTTTTTCTTTGTCAGATCAGGTGTGCTGATAGTAAAGGTTTGACTTCAACCTGTTCAAAATTTAGCTTAAACTAACAGAATAATTTAGCCATACATAAACATGGAGCAGAAACATCTGTATGTGTACTACAGAGAAAGTTTGTGGGGTGAAAAACTTTACTGTCTGTCCTATGTTTGCAAGAAAAGAGCAAAGGTTCAGCAGCTTGAGTCCTGATGTATGCACAACCCTTTTGTTGTCAATAATGCTTACCCAACAGTGAGGCGTATCGAGCCCAACAAGCATAATGACAGTTTACTTTTAGTGTGTCCTTAGGGAAAATGATTGGAGGGCACATGGAAGATTCCCAGTGGACAGACACCCCCAGCTCATCAAATGGGTCAAACCAAGTGTGGACAGATGCAGCGACAGCAGCTCTAGAGGACGGTCTTGTGTGCACAGGGACCCAGGAGAACCACATCAATATTGAGGAAAGCACATCAGTGACAATGTACATCAGCAAATGTGTTGATGATGTGATGATCACGAAGACAATAAAAGATAAATGGAAAGGTGAGGGCTCTACCTAGAGCCAAAAAAGCTGCCTTTCAGTCAGGTGACCAGGAGGCATCAACACCAGCAAGACTTAAGACTGGTATCAAGGAGGTACAGTGGAGACATCAGCGAGACTGGACAAAGACCTCAGCACAACACCACGTGAAATGTAGCGACCAATCCAGAACATCACAGGCATCCACATGTGTCAGGCCACATTTCCAGAAGAGCTAAACATATTTTAAGCTTGCTTTGATCTCCTTGAAAAAGAGTCACCTGTCTAGTCTACTCTGCATCCAGAGAACCAGCAAATGTTAGTATCCACAGGGGGTGTAAGAAAGACCCTGATGGGAGCGACTGAGTAATGCTGCTGGGCCTGATAACATCCTAGCAGGTCAGCAAGTTGATGTTATTATGAATATTTTTAACATACGACTGTAACAGGGGAGTGTTCCAGCTGGGTTTGAGAGCATCAGCGATATCATTATAGTGAGGTTGCTGCTCATAGCCCAAAGGACACCAAAAGACAATACCCCACCCAGCAACAGCCTCTTAGTAATGATAAATCTGCAATTTTTGGTTAACAATATCTGGCTAGACTTTCAAAATAAACCTTGCTGAGAACAATAATAAACATATGACCCATCCAACCACCCCAACATCCTCCAGACTCTGTATGCATCACTTGATGTGTTGGGAGTGAGAACAGGCAGCCTAAAGAAGTTTATCAGACTAGCCTGCATGTTGAAAAATGACACAATAGGGGTAACCACTGCCTTAAAAACTGACACCAAGGGGTCCCAACCAAGCATCCATATCCATGTGATGAGCTGGGAGAACAGGTTGGCAAAGCAGCTTTTTCCCTCAGGCTGTGAGACTCCTCAATCATTCTCACTTCATCATTAAAAACACAGAATAAACTTTAGCGTGTGTAGCGTAAAGGTACTACAACTTCTGTTTCATTGTGCAATCCTGTGTTGTAGAATGACAAATAAACAAACCTTGAACAAAATAGATAATTTCCATTCTTAGCTCACCTGTGATTGACTTGTATTAACTTTAGGTTAGACTAAAACAGCAACACAACAAATATTTAATATAATAAGAATTCAACATGTTGGGAAATACTCTATTTCTTTTCCAGCGTTAACTGAGAAGATTAATATCACTCTACAGCCAGCAGATGATTAACTTAGCTTAGCATAAAGATGAGAGCAGTGGAAACAGCTAGCCTGGCTCTGGTCTAAAGTTAACAGAACACACCCACATGTACCAGCACCTCTAAAGCTCACTTGCTAACACATCATCTCTTACTTGCTTAATCTGTACACAAAAAGAAATGTATAAACAATTTGTGGTTTTAGTCCCAAGGTGTAATGAGAAACAGTATTTCAATCCACATACCTCATGGTGACATCAACAGTTCAGGAAGTCACTCTCACATACCTGTAAAACTGCAAGCATTTTAACTCAACACAAAATCATGGCATGCCATGGCAGAGCCACAGTTGGACAGCTGACCTACTCCATCAATCGCTACATGCAAGAAAACTGCATTTTTAACTCATTAAGATTGCAAAGTGATGGATATGACTTGTGGCTTGCAGTATTCAGCTCAAACATCACTGATGCAGGGATGGCTCTTAAAAGGCTCAAGCTGTTTTTGACTGAAAGTCTTTTCTTTATCCAAGAGGGGGCAGCAGATCCTTGTTGAAGAGATCAGACGAATACTGTGCTACCATTATGAGTACTGTCGAAAAATATCCTTGAATCATTCCATATAATCATCGAAGCATGTGTATGTTATGTAGCATTTAAGTGCACACAGTAATCATGAATAATTACTTTTAATATGACCTAATTTTTAGTGGAATAAGGAATGCAACTGTTGACTGCCTGCACATAAGCCTGTCCTGACTAAAGTTATTATCTGGGAAAATTTTACCTTGTCATAGTAGGTAATATGCTCTAATAGATGAGGATCTGTGAGTGGATTCTTGGTTTCCTGGTTGAAATGTGATGTCTACATATGTCGTAATACTTCAATGTGATCCAACTTATTTATCATCATTTCAGTCATGTGCTTTTGTTAGCTTTTACTTGGATTATTTTACATATTTTCGTCACGCTTTGCATCTGTACCTTGATGACAGAAACAGTCTTCTCCATGGCAATGGACAGTCAGAGTAGAGGAAACTGGGGGGGGGGGGATGTGGGGGGGGGGTGCACACACACACACAAAGAGAGAGAGAGAGAGAGAGAGAGAGAGAGAGAGAGAGAGAGAGAGAGAGAGAGAGAGAGAGAGAGCCCACATAGAGCCCACAAACTTTCACAAATGTTCTGTGTATGTAAAGGTAGATGAATCAGTGCTTTGTGGTTAGTCAGAGGGAAATACTGGCCACCCTGCTGCTGCTCCCATTCTCACACACGGCAAAAAAAAAAATTAAAAAAATGATGTGATCTCAGCTCCTAAGGAAATAAACACACCACCCACTGATGCTCATGAATGGGATATTTGATGCATTTGTGCGTGTAAATATAAATATAAATCTAAAATATATAAATAAATGGTGTAAATATTTATGACTATATTACACAGTAATAGGTAATAGGGCTTATATAATCCTTTCACATGTATAGTACAGCTTAATATATATTTTCAGCTACCAATAACTAGTTTTGACCGTGTCTTCCTGTCAAACAAAAAAACCTGGAGAAAGCAAAGTGTGCAATATTTGTAACATGAGTGGGCTGCTCTCATAATATTCAAAAGTTTACTCTCACGTCACTTCTAGTCCCATCAGGTGCCTCCTCAAATAGATCAGCCCCGGAGTTCCAACAGATCCCTGGCGACCCGTGTCTGTGTTAGGTGGGGGTGCAGGAGGGGGAAGCAAGAAGTTTTATGGAGGCGTGGTCCTCTGGGTTGCTAAGCGCAAATTTGGCATATAAGCGCAAAATGAGCAGCGGTGCCATGCAAGCAGTAGCGCACTGAGCGACCTGAGGAATTCAGCAGGTACCTATAGACATTTCTGAACTCTCTGTGTCCAGTGTGGATGTACAGTCTGAAAGAGAGCTGACCGCCTGCACTCATGTCGAGGGATGGATGGAATTAAAGGCTCCCTGCATTGGAAAATTGTCGCTCTGCAATAATCTCAAGGCGCTCCCGCATCTGGAATATTGAACCTGCGAGACATTTGGATCAGTTTGGCAGAATCTAAAGGTAATCCTGCAACGTTACAACCGGATCACATTATTAGAACGTTATTTAGGATCTATATGTGTGCGCGTGTTCGCACACGTGCGTGCTGGTCTCACCTTTCATCTTCTACAAGTGTTCCTGTGGCATATTAACGATATTCTCAATTAAAGAAGCTGCTGAGTTTATTGGAACTAGTTTTGTGTAAAATGACAAATATTACTGTTTTATTGTAGTTTTTGAAAGGATCTTTTAAAGAAAAGGGTACATGCTATAAATTAATCCCCGTTGTTACATCAAATATAAAAATGCTGCCTCCCTGCGTGCAGACAGCACACACAGTACAGTACAGGAGTACTAAATCTCCTGCTCTGTAGCATAACGTGTGAAAAGTCCCTTTACACTGGTCCTACTGTGTGTACTGATGCAGTGACCTGCAGATGCACTCAGACTGCTGAAAGCTGTATTAGCCTTAGCCTGCTGCTTGAAGGCCTCCTGTAATTACAGCATTATAAGACAGAGACAGAGGACAGATTGAAGGTGTCTTTTGGCTCCTTTCTAAAGATGCTGTGGTGTTGATAAGTTTGCTATGAAGGGAGAAAATTGTATGCACAGTACACAATGTTTAACCTGAATTTGCAGAGTCTATATTCTTGTTATTTTTTAAGAGCGGCAAATAATGAGGTGATAATGAGCTCTGCGTTGGTGCAACTTCATGTATTAAACAGCTGCATGGAAACTTTGTTCTCATTTGTAGCAAGTGCACAATCTGAATGAGGCTGAAATTCAAACTCATGCTGTTCTACTTAAACATGCACTCTCTATTTTGCAGGAAACAAAAGGTACTCTTTGTCGAGCAGCAGTGTTATCCCCATCATGAAGAGGTCTCGTCCTTTCCCAAGCTGGGTAAGAGCGGTAAGCTTGCTCTTGTGTTTGGCCCAGACCGTTCTGCCCATGGTCCTCACCAACTCCACACAACTCGAGTCCATCCTGGACAAGTACAGGGACAAGGATGAGGAGTGGTGGAGGGCCAAGCCGAGAGGGAAGAGGGCCATCAGCGAGGGAGACATGCACCTTATCCTGGACTTGCACAACAAGCTGCGGGGTCAGGTCTACCCTCCTGCCTCCAACATGGAGTACATGGTTAGTGCTCAGGACAAAGCTGTCTGCTTTCACACTGGAATACATCTTCTCATTCAGAGAATTCAACCCTGCACACGTTTAACTTAATCAACAGTACTAGTTACAGAGTTAGAGATAAAGAGTCAGAATAAATTTTTTGAAGAGTTACACTAATGGAAAATCAGTTCAGTCATGCTTTCAGGCATAATTTAACAACCATAACTTGGCTTTCAGTCCTGTAAGTCTCGATTGAACAGTGTGTTTTCTCTTACATAAGCTGTGGTCATTAGCTGGCCAACTAGCATTACTTCCAAGGCCAAAGAGCACACCATTAATTGAGGCGGTTTGTGGGGGTACAGGTATGAAAAAGCCCCTCTTACATGTTCCACTGTGTTGCATTTGTTCACTGCCCTGCATGCTGTCAAAATTCACTCTAACATATATGAGCTCTGTCCTGATTGTATTGGATTTGGAGAAGTTTACGCAACAGTGTTACCTGATAGGGTGTAACGTTCGCCAAGCACGTTGGTTGGTCCACATCCTAAAAGCCTCCTCTCTTGTAACCACACAGGACTTTGTCAGAACATTTTAAAGCTTGAGCTTCCTTTTTTTCTTTTCAAACTTTTAATACTTGGACTAAGCTGTACACTGCAGTGTTGTTTCTTTATTTCCATGTTTTCTACCTTGATCATCACCTGGTATGGATGCTAATATTTGCCTGGACATGTTGCTTTAGCCTCCATCTTTTAGCATATCGCCGCTTTTTCTCATTCCACACCCAACTCTCCGAGGGTCAGTATCTAGTAAATCTCACCAAAGCAGGTTTGACAGTGACGTTCTCAGGAGAGAGCATGTTCCTGACTCTGCCAGCAGCTCTGTCAGCTGAAAACAGTGTAGTAGTGAAGTCAAGACAGAGAGAAGTGCAAGCCAAAGTCACCATCTGGCTAGCTCCTGCCTCCTGCTTGCCCGCCCTCGCTGACCCTGGCCCATATCCAGCTTTCACCCCTGCAGTGTTGTCCTCCACTCCACCTCAACCATCCAGCCCTCCCTCCCTCCCCTTCCTGCCCTGCGCCTCCTTACTCTATCACTCCATTTCTTTCTTTCTTTCTTTCTTTCTCCCTGCCTGGCTCTTTTGCTTCCTTGATCTTCAGCCTCACAAGCTTTCCCTCAGGCTTTTCTTCACCGTCCCACCCCCACCTTCACTCTCTCCCTTCGCCTCCTCTCTCCCCATCCATCGCAGCTCACTCAAACCCTGGCTGAGGCTGATGTTATCTTTTATTTGATCCTCCACGCATCTCATTTTGGGTGCCACGGCGGTGAATCTATTTCAAACATGTCGAGCCTCGCTGTTTCAAGTGCGGGGTATGGTGGCGTAAATGTATGTTATGTACACTCATCCAGTGTTTCTTTAGCCAGGGATACTATTACTGATGATAATGATGTGGTAAGGCCGTGGACTGATGAGGGCCACAGTATTTGGTTTTCAGATTGCAGGATTTGGAGGCCAAAGGGGCTGCACTCTCACTGCAGCTTTGACTCCTTAATTTCATACAAAAGCCATTCAGCAAATGCCTTTAAAGCACTGTTGCGTCCGTTAATCTAAAGCACGTCACTTCATGCCCAGCAGATTTTCCTGGGAAATAGAGACCTCTTTGAAGGTTCCCATAATCACAACCACTTTCTACACTGTAGGTTGAATAACAAGCATTTACGTGGAGCATTTTGCATTCTTTGAATTCCAAAAGCAAAGGATGCCTTCTTGTTTTCTTCTTCAATGTTTCTTTTGCAAAGAGCTACCTGGAGCATTCACCTTAAATCTGCTGTAATGCACATCTTGCACTCAGCTCTGTAGCAGAGGTGGTCCTGGCAGATGGCTGGAAACAGCTCCGTCTTTTGGGAACTTAATGCTCTTTGGAATGCGAAAGGAGATTGGTAGTTGTTACGGTGACCTTTCTCCAAAGGCTGGCGGGCAGTCCATCTTCCTTTCTGCTGGATAATTGAGGGTGAAGAATAACAAGTACACGGAGAGAATAATGAACTGGCAGAGATCATTAGGATCCGTTGTAGATTGTTTGCAGTGAAAGCTTCGTGCTGAACTCAAATTTCATTATAAAAGTAGTGGCACAGGCGCTGTGCAGGTGGGCAGCGTTGCGTTGTAAGTAGAGTTAAGGGTTCAGTCTGCTCCAAACTGACTAGACTCTGCAAGGTGTTTTACCTCTTCCCAATGGCAAATCGCACTCAAAGGCAGATGAAAACTTCTTTAAACCTTTGTCAAACCTGCCTTCCTGGGTCATATTCATACATGTTGATGGTACCTGCAGCAACACGCTCCCACCAGCGCAGCCCCTTGCACACCCTGCAAAGGTTACATCACGTTTATGTCCTGCAAATGTTCACTCCCATTCACTTCTACTGAATCCCACACAGTATTTCCTGGTTTTAAGTTTTTGAACAAATAACTTGCTGTTATATTTCTGGCAAGCACAGTGTCCATTTTTCACAGCCTCATGGTAACAGAATTTGATGCAATCTTTGAACTAAAGCTAATAAAGATAAAATCACCAGCACTTTAATGATAAGAATTCTACCTAACAACAACAGTATAATGTAGTTATCACAGAAAAAATGCAGTATCACATGGCAGCCACGCAGGACGTTAGAGCAGAAAATAAACCCCAATGCTGGTATCTCAGCCACAGCTGGGTTGTAAGCAAAGAGTCAAAATATGGCTTCACCAATCAGGCCTAAGCAGAAAGCAGCACACAGTGAATGGGCAACAGTGTGCACAGTGTGTTAGCCTCACCAAACATATGGAACACATTATGGTGGTCAATCAGAGCAGTTACAACTCCACACTTCAGCATTATCCTATTAGTTTTGACGTGTGATAGCCATAATTCAGCCAAACAGTACGCCAACAGCAGAGCACACTGCCCCTATTCTTTTCCCTCCACAACAAGGTCAGTTAGTAATCAGTAAATCAACTTTACCGCAACATTTGAATTGCTTAATCCTTTACCCAGGGTCTGCTTTACTGCTTTGTTCTAAAGAAGACGTGTGTGAATCATTTTCAGGTATTTTGAGTACAGTTGAGTTTATCTTTGTCAAGCTTTTACAGTAAAGATGGAATCAAGCCTCCAAACAGAGGCTCTCTGTTATGTCAGCTTTTTCTCTCTCAGCTTGTTTTAAGAGACCAAAACTTACTGGAAACAAGCTATGAAACAACCACATTGAATAGTAGCACAAAGCTGCAAGTTGATGTGGTGGTGGTAATACCTCTCTATTTCCCCTCTTTCTCACGTGTGTGTCTGTGTGTAAGAGACTGAATGTGTGTGTTTAATAGGAGAAGCCTAGTTTTGACTACACTGTGTTAAATTTGCAAGAGGCATGCATACAGCTACTGTGCTTTAAAGTAGAGAGCAGGTTCATCTTTGCCTTCACTTTGTGTAAGGTTACTTTCAGGTGAGTTTCAGCAGAATTTGTGGTAGTTTAGTTCCCCCAAAGAATATGATGAGAGATGTGAAATATGTGAGTAGCAATTAAAGCCACAACTACGGTAAGTGGCCACTTATCACACTTCAATCACAGGGGTAATGGAGTTTCAGGTCTGCAAACATCTGTCAGAGGCAGAGCTCGGGACTCGAGTTTAACCTGGAGCCCAAGAGAAAACTAATATTACCAAACCTAATGCTTCAGCTGCCAGCTTACCCTGGCTGACCTCCAGAGGCGACCCTCGAACTTCATCTTTCAAACAAGTTTGCAACCAAGAACCTGTGTGTGTGTGTGTGTGTGTGTGTGTGTGTGTTCCCCAGGTATGGGATTATGAGTTGGAGAGGAGCGCAGAGCACTGGGCACACACCTGTCGATGGGAACATGGACCGAGCCACATGTTGACCCAAATAGGTCAGAACCTTGGAGCGCACTGGGGCAGGTGTGTATGTGCAATGAAGTGGAGGGAAGTGTGTCAGTGAAATGATGTTTTATACAACAGTAATATGATCAGAATAATGTTTTCTTACAATGTCCACCACAAATAAACGTGCCTTTTGTTAAAATAATTTCCAAACCCAAAAACACAACAACAGAATAGAATGGATGTGTTCTGTTGCATTTTGTTTACGTCAGTTGATTGAAGCTATTGCTAATGTTATCAACCATCTCTGTCCATTTTAAGTTTTCCATTGTTTTCTTATTGAATAGCCTCAGGTGAAGTGCCTTGCTCATGGAATACTCAGCATGGCATTTTAGCTCCTTATATACAGACATTAGCAGCATCTTTTCTGTGACTGCAGGGATCGCCCCCCTACCTACCATGTCCAGGCATGGTATGATGAGGTGAGGCACTACAGCTATCCCTACTCCCAGGAGTGTAACCCGCACTGCCCCTTGAGGTGTTCAGGACCTGTTTGTACTCACTACACTCAGGTAAGGTCTTTATAGTTATCCCAGTTGATTAGAGTTCTAAGACCGGTAAAAACACCTTGTGTGGATGTAATGAGGATGTTTAGTGGCTTTATGAATAAGGGCAAACTTCTTTTCTTTATCAGATCAGTCTGAAAAAAAAAACAAGGCCAATCTTCCAAATTCTAAATGTTTCATTGTTGCTTACATTGCTGTGATAGCTGCACGTACCGAAATACTGTAAAATCATGCTGTCCTGCAGTTACTCCACAAACTTGACAGCTGCTCCTTGAAAATTCACCTACTTACTTTGTGTGTGTGTGCGTGTGTTTCAATTTTCAGTTGGTGTGGGCGACTAGCAATCGTATTGGCTGTGCCATCAATGTGTGTTACAACATGAACGTGTGGGGAATGATCTGGGCTAAAGCTGTCTATCTGGTCTGCAACTACTCTCCACCGTACGTTTTTGCTGCTTTCAATATGATTATTTCATGCAAATAACACATAACTAAAATGACAGAATTAATTATGCTTTACTTTGCTTACTAGGCTTTACTGTATTTGTTTTTTGGACAACTGTCTATTGTGAGTTTGACAGTGTTGCAAGAGTGCAATGTTAAATAAATGGAATGCTCGTTGAAGATTATTCAGCTACTTGCCAAAAATACACATTTAAAACTAATCAGAGAGCGGTTTAAAGTAAAAAGTGTTCATTTCTGTCTTAGCGTCACTGGGATGCCATCAATGAATTCAGTAACACAGAAATAAATAGTCTTCAGTAAGAACAGGAACTTAACAGCCAATCATTTCTGGTCATTTCATTCATGGCTCTCCAGCTCTTGCTAATAAAAATAGTGAAATAAATCAGATTGTCTGCACAAACCTTGAAAATTCTTTACTTCATAACCCTAATATCACTTGTGTTGTTTTAAAACTATGACAAAATACCTTTCTTAATTGTTCTTTCAGGGGCAACTGGTGGGGTCATGCTCCGTACAAATACGGAGCTCCCTGTTCTGCCTGTCCAGCCAGCTATGCTGGAGGCTGCAGGGACAATCTCTGCTACAAAGGTGAGTTTAGGGCAGAGTTGTGGTTTTATCTGCTTACATACAGTCATCAGTCATTGTCAAAGTAATTAATAGTTTTACTCAACACTTCACAGCAATCTGCTACACTCACGGATATTTCCCCTCACTCTCCTGCCATTATAAAATCATGGCAAGATTATTTTATGTGCCAATGACAATCTGTTATCCATGTTTTTAGAAGGAGGAGTTGACAGGCGTCCAGCTCCTGAGATTGAGGAGACCAACTACATTGAACCTGAACCAGAACCAGTCAGGGACAGGGAGCCCCAGCCCAGGGCCCAGACACCAAACCCCTCACCCAATGACAACCTAGAGAGAAACCAGGTGGTCAGCACGGAGCAGATGTGTAAGGACTGTTCTCAGTACCCCTGACAGTCTTTGTGAATGGTGTAGTTTTAGGAGTGTTCATTGTTGCTGTTATTAATATGAGGTTGTGAAAAGCTCTTGTTTGCTCATTATCTCAGGCCAACAGATAAACTGTGAGACCAAACTGAGAGATCAGTGCAAGGGGACGCCCTGTAACAGGTAAACAATAAGGAGACAACACACAAATGTCAAATATACACAACTCTACACAAATTTGATGTACAAAGATAGGTGAGAATTATGAGGACAGTTTGAGTAGATCATTTATTTTCAGAAGAAGAAAAACCCATTGACTTGTTAATATCAAGACAATATGTGGATACGTAAAAGCAACAGCACCAAGATGTTGTTCACTCACAGCAAGTGTTGTTCCTGCCCACAGATATGAGTGTATGCCTGGCTGCTTTGACAGGCCTGGAAAAGTAGTTGGAACGGGATATTATGACATGGTAAATGATCAATATGTATTTATTGTTTACTATGTAACCAGACTCTACCCAGTTTCAGTTACCTGTGTGTCCATGGAAAACACATGTTTCTTTTAAGCTGTACATTGTCATTCATGTGTTTGTATTGTACTGCAGCAATCCAGTGTGTGTGGAGCAGGCTTACACTCTGGTGTTATTGACAACGATGGAGGATGGTTGGATGTGACCAGACTGGGCAGAAAACAACAATTCACCAAGTCGTACAAGAATGGTATCCAATCAATTGGGTATGAATCAGTGTCTGTATTTAGCTTTTTTATTTTTCATTTTTTTTAATCAAAAAGTACTTAGCTTAATACAGAATTAGCTTTATTCTCCAAGTATGTGTACATGTAGAAGAATTTGACTCCGTTTTTAAGTTCTGCTATCATGTTACCATACAGCTAAAAATGGTAACATCATGACAATCATCATGAGCTGAAGAAAAATCAAAGGTCAAAATAAACCTACACAAACACCTACAGAAGAAGTAGAAGAAATGTATATATAAATCTATATAAAAAGCGAGAATGACCAACAGTATACAGTGTCTATACACAGGTCAAATGTTTCTGTCTGGTATTTTATGCGATCTGTTATTATAGATATAGAATTATACATTTGCTTCCTTAAAGGGGCTGTTGAACTAATGATGTTTGGTGGTTTTCGTCAAATTCACAGGAAAAACAGAAGTGCAAATTCTTTCAAAGTAGAGTCTGTGCCTGGTAAGAAGTAAACAATCATTTCTCACTTTGAGGATGCAGATACAGTAACAGAAACACTGAAGGGTCAATTTGCTTTTTGTGCTTTTTTTCTCCCAGTCAAGGCAGTGACATGTGATACCACCGTGGCCCTTTTCTGCCCTTTCAAGAAACCAGTACGACACTGTCCCAGGTAATGTTCTATTTTGGACACCTGGAGCTGTCATGTGGACTGAAATCACTGTTTGAATTGAACCACAGTGGGCTGAGTCAGTGAGCCACAGTCTTAAGAGGCCATAGAGGATAGCTATTCAAGATACATATATAGATTGATAGCATTAGCTACCCTGCTAGCATTTCAACATCATTAATGAATGAAACTTAACTTTTCGATTTTCAGATTTGCCATGTGTATATTTGAAGGTATATCTTGACAAGGGTTACCTGCTTTGCCAATTATAGTTTCATTTACAATCCAACAGCCAATGAGATCATTTCAGCCTTCAGATAGCTCGGCCTTTAAGACAGCAAGGACATTCTGTGGTTTAGCGTTTGCACTGAAAATATCCTGTGACCTAATGTAAGCTCTGGCTTTTTCTTCAGGTTGTACTGTCCTAGGAACTGTCTACGTGACAGTCGAGCCCGAGTCATTGGCACAAAATACTACTCAGATGTGAGTTTCAGTCTTCCATTGATCCTATTGGAAACAACAGTCCTTTTCACAGCAGACATATTGGCTTACACCAGTGAGACCAGCACGCACCTTACATTAGACTTTAAAGTAAATCCAGCCATAATTTATGACATTGGTTTCACTTCCTGTAATGACACTGACAATATCTGCTGTGAGAAAGTCCTTATTGCTGCTTCAAAGAGCAAAATTGTGTCTTGGATTCAACTTCTTTTTGCACCCGTATAATTAAATACATTCTGTAATACAACCCGTTCTCAAAAAGGCATCATCCTCTCTGTTTATTATGACACCATAAGTTGAATTTTGATAATGTTACAATAGTGATAAATGTTGCAGCAGTCACCAACCCAGACTTTACATTTCATTTGTTAGAGGTCAGGCCAGATTCTTCTCAGGATTTGTGTTACAAAATTATTATTTTACCTGACAACATGTTAACATAAATTGGCCTGTTTTTTTTTTTTCCTTCCAGAAATCCAGTATCTGCCGAGCAGCCGTTCATGCTGGAGTGATCCCAAATGAGTCAGGAGGGTACCTCGATGTGATGCCTGTGGACAAAAGGAACCAGTACAGTGGCAGCTACCAGAACGGCATCACCTCAGAGAGGTATGGTTAAAAAAAGTCCTTATATTCTGCATATATAGAGAGAAATAAATGCGCATGAATAATAGATATGGAGGAAGCTAATATGATGAATGTCAGATATGAGGACAAGATACAAACTAAACTAATAAACAGTTTTAATTCATGTGCATTTTATTTGATCTTAAGTTTGAGCTTGTTTTGAGCTCAAATTACCTCAGTCAAGGTGATGAGCAATTGTCAGTGACTAGTCAATGTTATGTCTGTGTACTTGTTGTGAAAACCAACAGAAACATACATAGTAGCACATCCCTGCTCTGTCCCTGCTCTTTCTCTTCCAGCCTACTGAACCCAACAGGTGGAAAAGCCTTCCGGGTGTTTGCAGTCATCTGAAAACCACTCTCAAAGGACAGAGTACCATCAAACCTGGCCACTTCACATCCAGCAAACCCACTCATTATCATCTTACACCCAGTAATTACATTCATTCCTCCAGTGAAGTCAGTCTGACTCTAAAAGTCTGACTCTAAAAATGCAACATGACTTTCCTCAAGGCTTCCCCTCAAAGTTTGCTTATGAGTGAATCAGTGTCCAATAATAGCTCAGCAAAGGATGTTTGGTGGATGATGATCTTGGATGTCTTTTGCATTACGTCTTTTCTAAATTTCTCGAGCTGACCGTAATAATCACATGGCGCTCCCGTGCATCTTTTGCTGACATGATGTCATGACATCATGTTTTTTACTACTTCAAGTTAAATATACACCATGAGATTTAACGCAACTCCAGATGCGATACTCCCACAATTTCAGACCTTGAAGGTGAAAATATAGCATCAGTGGTTTTACTAAAGTAATTTCAGATGGACTGTGCATCAGCTCGACATAGAGGGACACCTGGTAAATAACGGGGCAGTCGGATACACAGTCATAAAATCATTTTTTGGGAACAAGATTAGTCAGTCAGTATTTAGTTAGACCATTCAGGCCGAAATGAATTCCCTGGGCATTCATTTCTCATCACCCAAAACCATTCTATGGAGGGCCCAACCCGATGTTAAAAAGATAAAGTAAAATTACAAATAGCTTGATATCATTTGATATGGACAGAATGAAATAGATATAGACAGATAGCCAGATATGCTAACAGCTGCAGCTTATGTTAGAGCAGATAAATGCTCTGTTTAATCCATCTGGCCTCTCCAAATTCTTTAAACTGGAACTATGTGTCATGCTTTTATAGGAAAAATCAAACCATGCACACAAGGAGAGGGATTTTTTTAATGTATTTATTTCCTATAAAGTCTGGTTTTGTCCTCCATATATCACATCTTTTCACCACAGTGGTAATCCAGTTTACAGTACAGCAACAATGCAGGCAGTCAAATACAGATTGTATATTTTTGTACATAATAATGTAAATAATGTTGAACACTATGCTATGAAATGCTTGCTGCTGTTTCCCTTTTCATTTACATTTCTAACACCCTGCCAGCCTATACAAAGTCAAACAAGCAATAAGCAGTAGAAGCTGCAAGAGATCCTGCATGCAATACATTTATTTGTCACTCCAGCTTTTATTTTTTATAAAGGACACATTTTGCCATCATTTTAGTATATTAATATCTTTGTAAATACTGTGTATGTAACATATTGTTTTATTTTGTGCTGCATTTCCCAGCTCTTGTTTATAGATTTATATAAATGGACCCTGGCTGGCCAGGAACGTGCATGGCAGAATTACAATTAAACTACTTGGAGATAAAATGAAAATGCTTCTGTGTGTGTCTTTTGTTATTGTATTAAAGAGTCTGTAATAAATAAATAAAATCATTCAACTATATTGTACTGCTAAGGATTATAGTCTAAGAAAATACTGAACCTAAATTCTGGAAACCCCAAGTTGCAGACTTGAATCTGCTCCTCGGTTTACATTGTATTACATTCCACTTGCTTTCAGTTTTTGCAGACGTTCGGTTGAGTGGCCACACTATTTTAATATCAGTCCCTACAGCATCCAGATAGCCTGAGGAATCTGGGCATTAACATTTCAACAACATCTCAAATTCAGCTGTGGATCGAACTTTCAAGCGAAGTGTCTTTCTAGAAAGCTGTGGGTGTTTCCAGGAACTGTGGGGAGCACAGAGGAAGGGAAAGCTGCTTGTTTCAGGTCCAGGGAGGAGATCTTATCGACCAGCTGGCTTCACATGTTTCAAGTAAAGGGCAAGAAAGTTGTCAGTTCAGTCAAACAAGTAGATGTCATTAGAGTTTACCTGCTAAGCTAAATACATAAGCTGTCCTTGTCCCGTCAATCTGACATAAGATTTAATTTGTGTTAATGCTGTATCCAGATAGCTAAAATAACACCATTAAGTTCAGGAGTGCTGATTTTGGAATCAAGATTTAAAAATTTAAAGAGCCTTAAGAAACGTCATAGTAAAAGTCCATTGAAGGGGAAAAAAAAAGCTACATCCTGACCTGCACTCAGTGTTAAAGGTTTCATGATTTATTTCTCACCTCATTTTGCATCAGCCAACATGATGCGTCGAGGCACTGCTGCATTTGTGTATGTTCCTGCAGTGTTTTTTTATCGCTTTTTCAGTTCAGTCTCGGTGACGAGAGTTGGCCTAACTGATGTTAAGGAGTTCAGGACCACTCACTGTGCCAGCACCCGGACACAGACCAACTTTGTGTTTCATTGATCTCAATCTCTCAACTTCCCAGGATGCATTTCCGTTCCTTCATTTGGATGGGGCACAGATGTGGTCAAGCTGCAGCTAAAAGGTCCCCACCACCCCTTCACACATGAAGAGCCATACAGACTAAAGGAGTGCAAGAAGTACGTTAGATACACATCCACATGAGGCAGACGCACAAATACATGATTGCTATTACTTTGCAAAACTTTTAAATTAGATTGATTTTGAAAGATTCTGAAGAGGAGATCATACAAAAATTAACATTTTTCTTTTGTAGATGTTGATATTTTAACAATTTTACCTTACCATTTTGTGCTAATATTCAAAATGTTAGACCATTTTCATGCCTACAAAAAAGTAAATTGTGAACATTTTACAAAGGACTGGATTTTAAGTGGTAGAACATCTTCTGAAACAGCAAAAAAAAAAAAAAAAAAAGGTCAAAATTTACACTAAACTTTCCTGCCTAACCATCATGAGGTAAGTGATATGGCTCTGAAGTGAACATGACCCTGGTTCCAAGAATGTATACCACATAAAGAAACTATGAGCCAAGATTAAATATGAAAACGGGGTTTGGGACTGGTCTCCTGGAGAGAAAAGGCAAGCATCGCAGTGCTGTCAAAATTCACAGGACCCTGTTGCAGAGGCGGCCATTGGCACAGGACCCTGTGAACCGCTCTGGTCAGTTATCCAGTCTGTCAGTCAAAAGTTAACAGTTAACAGTTAATCAGCCATCATGCCAGTCAATTAGAAGCTTATTCAAGCAATCAGAGGAGGCAGGCAGCACTCCACCAGCATGACATTCAGTCTGTACGTCATACTGTAACTCTATCAGTCAGACAGGCAGCGACTTTGGTCAGACGAATAACCAGCCACTTAGCCAAGCAGTCCATTCCAGCAGAAAAGCAGCTTTTTCAGTCAGTCAAACAGGCTGTCACTCAGGCAGAGGCTTTACGTGCTGGTTTTTTACATCTCACAAGGTATAATTCAACATTTTGAGAAATAAACCTATTCATTGTCTGTTGTGTCTGTTAAATATGAAGCTGGTGCCAGGAGGCAGTTAGCTCAGTGTAGCATATAGACTGAAGGGCAAACAGCTAACCAGGCTGTGTCCAAAGGTCAAAAACTCTGCTTGGCAGCACCGCTAAAGCTCCTGAAAGTCGCTGCATATGGCCTAAACATCAGTCAGTGGTGGAAATTAATTAAGTTACCTGTATTTATTCAAGCACTGCATTCAGTACAATTTAGAGGTAATTGTACTGTCCTGACTATTTCCATTTTTCTCTAGGCTACTTTACACTTGTACTCCATCATAATTCAAAGACAAATAATGCACTTTATACTCCACAACATTTATTTGCTAACAAGATATTACCTACCTCACAGTTTCAGAGTAATGATGAAAAATATAATAAAAATATGATGTATTATTATAGTTAAGATGAGATAAGAGGGGGAATTCACAAGATAGCAGTGAACACAGCAATTGAGATTGGCCCCACCTCAACCAGCAGTGACTTTTAATTTTGGTACTTCAGGGATATTTTCATGTTAACAACATATCAGCAAGGTTAACCTTGCTGATAACCAGATAGGCCTTGTTAGCATTTCTGCATCACCAGTAAAATACAATGTATAACATTGTGGGATTGTTGGCAGACAGTAGTGTACGTGCCATGCCTTCTTTTCTCTGCTGCATTGTGGGAAGTTTTGATCCACCATGCAGTAATTTGAACAGATTTCAAATAAAATGTCTGACAGAAACTTTAATTACATTTAAAGAATCCAACAGCAATGTGTGTCTCTAGAAACAATGTTCCACTTGAAGTTAATACACATTTGAACTGCTTTGTGCTGAAGAAATAGTCAAAATGATATTTGTTCACACTGAGGTCTGTGTAACAAAGTTCTGTTGGGCTGGAACCAGTCACCTGATTTCTGGGCCCCCTGACAAGAAAGGTCCCTTGACCTTGATGTATTGAACTTACCACAGTATAATGTGGCATCTTTGTGTGGGCCCTCACTGAGTTTGAGGACGTATACTCTCCTCTCCACTACGTTGAATGTGTCAGTAAATCAGGGCTGAAGTCTTCAAAATTTTCTCAGACCAAACTAAATTGAGTCGCCCTACTTCGTGTCTATATTTTGCCTTTAAAGTCATATCTGTCATCTCATGATTCTTTAAATAATGCTAGTTACAGGCCTTAAACACTTAATCCATAACATTTAGCTGTAAGGGAAAGTCTTTTCATAGCAAATGAATAAATAGTCATGGCTGGTATTTGTGTAAGTCTAACAACACACTCTCATGTTGCCAGATTTAGCAATAAAACCTTTTTGATTGTGTATGTTGGTCAGTAAAACAGCGATATAAATACAGAAACGTCAAATGGACATAGCAATTATGAGGCTTTTTGAGATATGTTTGAAATTTGGACACAGCTGGCTATGCCTGAAACACACCAGTGTGCGTGCATACATGTGTGCGTATACGTGTGTGTGTGTTTATGTAAATACACCTCTGTGGATGAATGTGTAGTTCTGCATGTGTCCAGCATGTGTAGAAGTGAGACACTTTCTAAATATGACTCATGCAATCACTCTCGTGCTTTATGGCCGGCTCCTCAGGCGGTTAACTCCTGGGCGGACACACACTGTGCATGTGGGCTGACAATCACCGTGGACAGGATGAAAAGGAACCTAATGTGTGTGTGTGTGTGTGTGTGTGTGTGTGTGTGTGTGTGTGTGTGTGTGTGTGTGTGTGTGTGTGTGTGGTTGCACATCCTCCTCTCAGCCTTCCACTGCTCATAGATTTAGATGATGTTATTATTTTAACATAGTTAGCAGCTGCGTTTTGGGGGCGACGCATGGTAATTATCTCCCCATCGCTGGGTTTTCTGTCGGTTGAGGTGTATTTATAACTGTGGACTGTTTCACTCTACTTTCTCATGACACAACGCAGGTCTGGAAGCTTCTCAAAGTCACAAAATCAGATTTTGTTGGTCTTTATGTCAGCACATTTGCCCTAATAGAACCATGTGGTATAACTCAACTTCAGGTTGAATGAATCGATTTTATGAATTTACTCATCAACATATTGTTACTTTACAAATATGAAGACAATATGAACAATCAAAAGATGAATCACTGTTTAAGCATGCAATTCACAAACCAAATTAAAAGTCATATCTTGGTGCCTCACATAGAAAGTATATAAAAAAAGACAATATGAAGGTAAGTTTTTTTTTTTTTGCTCCTATTGTCATTTAGAAATAACCACAAAATGTAATTTCAAATTTAGAAACTGAATTCATATTAGTGTCTCACAATTAACATGTAAACTTTGAGCTGCATGTTAACTTTAGCATACTAACAAACTTGTTTCAAACTGAAATTTGATGGTGGTACATGAAATGAAATTTCATGGCAGTCCATCCAGTAGGCTGCCACTGTCAAGCTATTTTACAGGGTGAGTTTAACTTCAAGCTGCTGATAATTATACAGGAAAAGTCAGAGGATTGCCAAAGGATTAGGATGAATCCTAATGCTTTTAGACATTATATGCATGTCTGTATAAAATTTCATTGCCGTCTATCCATCTACTGGAAACACACGTTCACTGCATCAGATGCAGACATTCCTGGCTTTTGTCACACTCTCTTCTCAGGCCTTCCAAATTGCAGCATTGAAAATGCAACGCTCCAAATTCTTACTGGACTCAAAATGTTTAACTCATTGTCATACCTAAACCACTGAATAGGTCGATTACCATTGACTCCCGGAATGACATACTTTACCTTTGGAGGGCACCAGTGACAGACGTTCCAGACCTTTGTCGAGACATGGTTAGTGTTGTGAAACTGTCACAGTCTGCTTAGGCTTAGACAACAACACTACTTGGTTAGTTTCAGGAAAACATCATTATGTTCCTGATATCTATGTGATGTACATTAAAATAAGTCAACACTGACCTTTAGTTTCACATGGGACATGAAGCATGCATCCACCCCACCTCCTCCATATGTAGACTCTCTTGCTCTTTAAATCGCATCACCTGACCTCCTCCTTTGCTCCTGTCATTATTGCTATGGCCACTTATTGGATCACCGTCTAATAATTGCCATAAATACGGGTTGTGATAACCCACTTGTATGGAAAATCAATGCAGCCATTTTTCTGGTGAGGACAGCCTGAAAAAGTTTGAACACACATAACAAATTTCTATTTATAAGTTAAAAAGTAGGGTCAGCATGCAGAATTCACCTTTAACATAACAAATCCAGTCAGAAAAGCTACGAGTTATGTTGAAGTGTACTGAGACACCTCCTTACTTTATTTTCAAATCAATATCCAAAACACCATGAGCGTTTCCATTTTTGTGCCCACGGGTCATATTTGTCAGAAACAGGGTCACTGCCAATGCTCTGCCCACTCTACCTGCAAGTGAGTGGGTGGTGACAGATGACAAATATATCGGAGACAGGTGTCTCAGTCATACTGTTTCTAAACTCCCTTAACAAACACTCCTACAGGACTGCAGACAGTAACCGCTCAGAGTTCACTGCAGGGAACAGGCACGTCCTGCTTATCTTGCTTGCATCTTATCTACCCCCTACACAAAAGTAAAAAGTATGTGAAAAGTATATTCTTTACACTGCACCCTACTCATTTCTCATTTTCCAGCTACAGATTTCCTCAGCTTCCATCCTTTGTTCCCTTTGCCAGTCTCCTCTATCCATCCATTCAGCACTTCTGAAGGGACAATGTTTGATACGAGAGAACTGATCTGTTGTATCAGTTTTATTTCCCTTCGCAGATTGCACTAAACGTTAAACAAAATTTGAAGGCTTATTTTTTGCAGCTTGAAAGCATTTTGAAGATGGTGATTTTTGGCCTTACCAGGGCTCCACACCTCCTACCCACCAAACACACTCACACACACATACTGATCCCAAACACAAATTATGGGCTTGGCAGCTCTCCCTCTCCTCCTGTTTTGTTGGTAGCCCACATGCAGACCTCCAGTGCCAGCAGAGTGTGGCAGAGGGTCACTGTTTCCCACAGTCCCACAAAATTCACAGACTTTCTTCTTACCCCCCGATCCTCTGCTGTTGGTCCCCACCGCCATAGAATCCCCGTTGAAATTTTCCGCTTGTACCAAAAATAGTTGTCTGCCTGCTGGCCACGCTCGCCTGGTGCCCTCCTGTCGCTTACTGCAGGCTGAGTACACACACTGACAACACGACTATTTTCATCTTAATAGTTATGAAATTCATTAATGTGTTGTTTTTGTTTTTCTATGATGAAAAAACGTGTGTGTGTGTGTGTGTGTGTGTGTGTGTGTGTGTGTGTGTGTGTGTGTGTGTGTGTCTGCGTGTGTGTCTGCGTGTGCGAAAAGCATTGAGAGTCTGAGAAAGTGGGAGATGAAATAAATGAAAATACTACTGGGTGTTCTGGGCATTGCTGTATGTAGAGTGGGCATGTCCCTAAAAAAAGATGAGGGTTGGGGACAAGGTAGGCACTGTATATGATCATCAATGCTACTATACAGTATACCACTTGGCCAAAATACCCAATTTCTTATTTAATGAAAAGCTAAAATTGTAAAATAATTTGGTTTAAGGATTATCTGCCCACACTGGTGTGTTTACAGCACTGTTCACAAATACTACACTCTTAAAAACACTCTCATGAAAAGGTTCAATAAAGAACCCTAACCCGATGAACCCTAGAACCCGATGAATCTTTTGCCACAAAAATGTTCAAAATAAGATTTGGACAGAAAACAGAGCCCTTTATGTTAAAGGGGTTTTCTGACTCACTGACTGGGGGAGAGTCACAGGACTGTGCCAGACCAGTCTGAAAATAACCAATTTTAGCCAAGCCAGGCAGGTAGCGCTCAGTCTTGCACTTGAACTGTCTCTGTTTCTTTAGCATGAATGTTTTAATGAAATAATCCCACAATAATCAAATAGTGCGACAATAAACTATTGCTTCAGGCTACATGCTAAATAGCCAGTTAGCTAGACTGCTAACCAACAGTTAGCATCAAAAAAAAAAAAAAAAAAAAAAAGGTTTTCTGTAATATTAATGTAATGGTGGTCACCAAGCAGTAAGCAGTAAGTAATGTAGAAATAGCTCCACAGGTATGCTCTCTAAGTTTTTACAAACAACATTTTAGAAGTAGTCGTAGTGGTTAGCCACTGAAGCTGGATACAGGTTTTGCCTCATTTTACTAACGTAACATGCAGAGAATATCAGACTAAGGCTGCTCCACCACTATTACCAATACTGTTGTCAGAGTGGACAAAGCTTCTGTATTGTCTGCACTTCCTGCCTATATAACCATTTTATTACAAACGCCATTTCTCAAACTTTTCACAAAAAATAAATAAATAAATTAAAAAATCCATCCATCCATTATTTATACCGCCTATCTCTTTCGGGGTTGCGGGGGGCTGGAGCCTATCCCAGCTACAATGGGCGAGAGGCGGGGTACACCCTGAACCGGTCGCCAGCCGATTGCAGGGCAACATGTAAGGACAAACAACCATTCACACTCACACCTACGGACAATTTAGAGTCACCAATTAACCTAATGAGCATGTTTTCGGTCTGTGGGAGGAAGCCGGAGTACCTGGAGAGAACCCACGCATGCACGGGAAGAACATGCAAACTTCACACAGAAAGGCCCCGCCTGACCCGGGGATCGAACTGGCAACCTTCTTGCTGTGAGGCACGCGCACTACCTGCTGCGCCACCGTGCAGCCCTAAATTAAAAAATAAAATACAAATAAGCTTTATATTTTACTTGATCGACCATCATTTTCAAGGCAGGTTACAAAGCTGTGAGACAAGCAACATATCCTCACACTGGAGAAAATGTGAATGTCACTTTTTTGCCTGAAAGAAGACAATTACCAGAAGTCTGTTCCTCTTTCAATGATACTAGGATGAATAGCTGTGGATGCGGAGACAGGCCAGTAGAGAATGCCTATGCACAGGGTCCACACCTTAAGTCATGCATTGCTCAATACATCTCAACAAAACACTGCTTGTTGCTTTATGTAGAAGGGAACTACAATCCATTTGCTGTCAGCATTCATTACAAATTGGATTCTCATATCAGAAGACTGCAGAAATTAAGATCCTGAACCCAATCCACTGGCTAAAAAGTGCACCCGAGCCCTGATAAACATGAGTCCTTTAGCCCTGATATTGCGTTTTGTGGTCTAGCAGCACAGTGTAGGCAGTTGAAATTTATCCCCCGAGTGATGACACAAGAGGTCGTCCAAACCCTCCAGTATGTTTGCACACCTATCTGGTTTTGGAGTGGGGGAGTCAGTAAACAGGTAAAAACGCTACAAATAGAATCTAGCCACTTAAGAATATAGTCTTGAGGGAGGGCGGTCTGCTCCCGGCTTTGCGTCAGCACTGACCTTTTTGCTGTTTGCTAAAGGGATTTGATTTCACCTCTAACTCTCTCGCTTTCCCTTTTTTCAACATTCACACTTAAGCAATCCGAGGAGTATAAAATGGCAGTTTTGTCCATGAGGCAGAAGCTGTGGTAGTTCAGTCTTTGGCCAAGTGATAGCACACCATCGATAAACTGATTCCAGAGAAGCAGAGTGTGGCATTTTCAGACAAGTGGTTGGAGGTTTTTGCATCATGCCAAATGACTATAAGCCAGCATGCATGCTTGTAAATGTGCATGCAACTACATATAGCCTATATTTCACATAAAGCTCAGAGGTCAGGGCCAGAACCAAACACTGATTGAGCGCGCTGTTGAAGGAAACTACACATAACTGCAGTTACAAGTCCTCAAGCCACTGAAATTTTTATCTCTGCTTATTACTACCTCCAGCTGTGAACCGCTGCAAAGATCCATTTGCAGTCATCCTCCCACTGGTTACAAACTATAAATAAGCTTTCCTGTGAGCTGGACATTGACCGAGCATCTCTCATTTTCTACTATTCATTGTCAGCTTAAAATGTTTAGCCCTCATGAACCTACAGCACCCTCTGCTGGCATTACATGGGCAAACCTGATGGCTTGATGCTGCCAGCATGTGTTAAAGAAGGTCTATCCATCCATCCATTATCTATACCGCCTATCCCTTTCGGGGTTGCGGGGGGCTGGAGCCTATCCCAGCTACAATGGGCGAGAGGCAGGGTACACCCTGAACCGGTTGCCAGCCGATTGCAGGGCCACATGTAATGACAAACAAACATTCACACTCACACCTACGGACAATTTAGAGTCATCAATTAACCTAATGAGCATGTTTTTGGTCTGTGGGAGGAAGCCGGAGTACCCGGAGAGAACCCACGCATGCACGGGAAGAACATGCAAACTTCACACAGAAAGGCCCCGCCTGACCCGGGGATCGAACCGGCAACCTTCTTGCTGTGAGGCACGCGCACTACCTGCTGCGCCACCGTGCAGCCCTAAAGAAGGTCTATAATTTCTTTAAAAACCTACAGAGCTGGATTAGAATAAGAATCGTACCAACATGCAACACTTACATACAGACCAGAATTGTTTAAGTAAAGGTCAGACGGTTAAGAAAAATAAAGCTGAACATTTTCCAAAACTCAGCTCTTTTTGCCTTTTACAGTACAGCTTCTGAGAAAAGGAAAAGGAAGAACAATATGTAGAGCTCCATAAACAAAGCTGAACAAATAACAGTTTTCGTTTGTGGTATGCAGCGTGGCTTTTGTGGCTGGGAGATTATCTGATATCAGGCCAGCTGTACAAGGGGTGTCTGCAGGTTAAACATGAGCCATGTTTGCTTTCCCTTCTGTTCCAGTCCACCTCTGTTTATTAATGTCTACATTTCATGCCACTCTATATTTCATATTAACTATTACATGGTTCAGCAGTTTTGAAACAGGCCTGGGGACGAATAGTTTTCAAAGACAAACATCTGGTCAAAATTTTCAAGCTGCAGAAAACGGTCTGCTACATTCCAGTTTTTCCAGGATCACTCTACTCAACTGAGTTTACTTATAGTGTTTAGTGTAAAAATTTTGAAAGTTTGATCAGCATGTGACACAGTTTGAAACTGATTCCTCTGCCAGTATATGCTCATATGGACATACAGGGAAATAGGCACATGGACATAAACGCTAAAAAAAAGTCAGTCACAAGTGTTAGGATTACATACATATACACGCACGCACACCCTTGTACTTCTGTAATTGTAAGGACCCTCATTAACATGCATTCCCTAGCCCCTTACCCTAACCTTAACCATCATCATAGCCAAAGCCAATTTTTACCTGGGGAGCTACCAGGACATCCTTGTTCTCACATATTTGTCATTATCAAAATAGAGCAACACAAACTAGACTAAGCTAAGACTACAGTTTTGCTGAGCCTAAAGACATACAGTACTGTGTGTGTATATGCAAAACTAAGGGCAGATAAGAGAGAATGAGCCAAGCTAAGCTAAACAAATCTAAGCAAAGTTCACTACGGTTGGAAAATAATGGATTTCTCTGCAAGGATGGCAAAATGCAAGAAAAAAAAGGCTGATTTTTTTTTTTGTTAATGGAGCCACGTTTTTGCTCTCCACACAGACTGTTTACCTGCATTCAAAGAAAGGAAACATAAGCCTTCAGACTATAAGGGCTACCACCTACAGAAGAACCAAGCAGCCATACTGACTGTTCATTGGCTACTTCCTTGCACCTTAAGGTGAAATAATCTTATTACTATTCTGAATATTTGTTAAATTTTCCATTATTAAATGAAATGCATAGTAGAATACATTAAATAAACTCCCAACATAGTCATTAAGACATGCACACGACTGGAACCATTCCATAAAAAGTAGAATTTGCATGTTTTGCTGTGTTATTACTATTCTATGAACCAGTTAAAAAATAAAAAAGCAAGGTATAAAATGCGAGTGCAAGAATACACATTGTACACATGTATGCAGTATTCACTTGCACTACTGTGTATCCTTCTAAAGGAGGTTTTCTAAAAAGCTTACAGTAGGATGCATTAAGACAAATGTTCCAGCTCTTTTAGAAAACATTTTGTAAGAGCACCAATAAAATCGTTCTCATAAACAGAAAACAATTCATGTTTACTTGTGCCCATTGTTGTGAGCTCAGCCCTTTTCCCCTGTGGAGAATACAGAGGAAAGTTACTGTCCAAGGCTTTCAAGGTGTTTCCTTTGCCGGCACAATGCATGTGCGCATGTGAGCATGTGGTGTCGCTCTATGCTGAACCTCAGCACTCCACCACTACCCACAATGCACTGTGGGAAAGGTGACACCCATTTTGTTTACCTGGAGGAAGCCAGAGGCAGAAACTCTCAGTCTGAAGAGAGACGAGGAAACAAAACCAAAGCCAAGAGAACAGACAAGAGTTGCTACTCATTAGCTGAGAGCCAGTTGTTGTTTTGTTTTAGTCAGAGTGGATTGTAGAGATACTTTGGATACTTGAATAGCTGCTTCAGTGTTTGTTTCTCTACCTTTTGCTTTTACAAAGGTATGAGTGAGAAAAGTGGGATGGTCAGAGTAATGGGAGGAGCTGCAGGGTTCTCCATGTATGGACTGCAGCTCTGTTCATATGGTAAATAGAGGGTCACATGGGGCAATAGTCTTGTAGGGGGGTAAAAAGGAGGGAAAGGGACAAGGAGACAGAGAGTGAAGACATACACTGCGGGACTTTGGTCTGCCTCACGTGCAAGAGGCAGCACTTTCCCCCTGAGATCAGAGGACACTGGATCACAATACAAAGAGAAAGAAAACACAGAAGAGTTGGAGTGAGTGTCGAGGTCCAGCTGAATCTCAAGCTTTCCTCAGTGGGGCCTTGACTTGACTTCCTTTGGATGTTTTTTTTTTTTTCTTCAGCAGTGAGTGCCTTCCTAGTTGTCATCACTGGACTCCTCCTCATACTCTCTTCCATACGACTGAAGAGCCAAGATGCCCACAAACTTCACTGTAGTGCCAGTGGAGGATGGCAGCAACAGCGCTGCTGGAGCTGGGGGCAGCAAGCCAGTCCATGTGAGCAAACTTTTTGATGAGGAACAGAATGACGACAACTTACAAGGACCCCACTCAGGTAAGAAGATGATGCAAAACAAACCCTGTTCTCTAGCTTGTAGACACACTCATTCACATAGGGAGGCCCATTTTCAGTACCCTCTCAGTCCTGTTTGGAGCCATGAGGGAGCTGATCCTATCCCAGCATGCACTGGGTGAGGGTGATAAAATGTGTAGGGTTGATAAACTGTGTCATTGTATAATGAAACGTACGCAAATGGAAGCAGCTGACACAGATACGAGCTATGGCAGGAACATTCTGCAAACACGCAAACCAACACACAGACACACTCACAGCTTTTAAGCGTGACGTTGCTCAACTAGCTAGAACTTGCAAGGCAGCTTGTTTGGTGTGGTAGGAAGGTGTGTGTTGTTGTTACTTAAGTTTGTTCAACCCTGATTCATGGTTGGGGCTCTTTAGCTGTAGTGCATGGCTATTATGTCTGTAATAAAAGATCATAAACTGCAAAATCAGAGCCGTAAAAGCATACAGAAGCGGTAGAAAGGGTTTTCAGACTGGAAAACTGTGAAACAGACCAGAAAGGTAGAGATTTTGTAGTCTTCAGTGGATAATAGATGATTGTTTTACTTCTAAAAAGTAGGTCAGAGAACCTACAGTACATATTATGTAAATTAAAATGCAGATACTGCATGTTGCCTTTGGACAATCATCACAGAATACACAAAGAAAATGTGCAACAAAATCTAAGCTTATTAACAATTATTATTATTGATTATTTACAGCTCTCGCCCATTGTAGCTGGGATAGGCTCCAGCCCCCCGCAACCCCAAAAGGGATAGGCGGTATAGATAATGGATGGATGGATGATTATTTACAGACCATCCTATTGGAATTACATGTATCTTTGCTTTTGTCAGCTGTCTACAATCAATATTTGTATTAAGACCAAGATCATGAATGAACAATTTAATATATTTAAATATGTGCAACTGAAAGTTACCACCTTGTGAAGCAACTTTTATACAACACTGTATCAATTAAAACAAGAATAAGCTCTTCTTATGCTTCTTCTTCAAACCAGAGTGCCTCTTTTTTGCCCCTGGAAGCTTCTCCTCTGAGACTTAGTGCTCTGGCACAAGGTTCAGAGCCTGTAAAACAGTGAGGAACACCTCCTCCTCTGTCAGCTCTTCCTTCAGTTTGGCAGATTCTTCCTGGAGGGCCTGACTGACATCATCCTTAGCATTAACCTTGGTGGTATGCATGAGGTTGGTTGAGGTCAGTTCCTCCAGTCTTGTTTTGAGGTCCTCCAACTAATGACAGACTGCACACCACTCTTCCCTCTGCACCTGGATCTGCTTCCACAGGTATCTCTCTGCAGCCTGGCATAGAGTACACTGACCTTCTCCTCCTCACAGGCAATATGTTGTTCTGCACCCTGAAGGTGAGGCTTCAACACCTCCACCTGGGTGCCTGGATCCTCTTTTGTCTCACAGTCCTTCAGCTGCTGTGCCCACTAGCCTAAGGCTGATCAGTTTGGACGTCACATAGTTTGTCTCTGAACAGCCTTTGTTGTGTTGCCTATTGAAAGGTCTGAAATGAAATGAATTATTGTGAAATAATATTGATAAATAGGTGCGATTTGTAACTCCAGATAGTGGAGTGGATGCAGACATGGACAGATTATGAGACAGGGGTCCCCTGAACACAGACATGTAAAGGCCCTCAGCCTTCCTACAAGACACACATACCGAAAGAGATGCAAAAAGATCATCACTGTAGTAGTTTGGCATCTCTTCTTAATTATTTTACATGTGGTGTTTCATGTATTTGTGGTTGTTTTATATCTTTTTGTAGTTGTCTTGTGTCTCTGTGGCCATTTGATAGACTGTCCAGGGGCCCTGGGCCTGTACTTGGAAACCCTGTTCAGTCATCCATCAATAACACTAACAAGCCAACTCCCAATCACCCTGTGACTCAGGTAGGGGTGCCCATACAGATTACAGTGGCAAGTGTGCCAACCTGTCCAGCCCCTCCCCTGTGTATGACAAGTTAATAAGTTTTTTAGCTCTGTTTTGTAGTTACTGCTAATTTAAAAAGGTGTTTATAAAATATAACATCTGATATTCTACATTTCTAAACATTCTCCGGCCTTCAGCCTTCGTATTTTGTGGCACAATCCACTACAATGGATGTACCATAATACATACTTCTGCTATGGACTACCCACAGTCGGTCAGGACATTATTAGTTCCTCAGTATCAAGAGACATAATCATAAGTGAGATATGGAACTATAGGGAAGTAGAAACCCGAGAGTCAAGGTGTTTTGTTCAGAAGACTGATTCTTCCTGTTAGTCTGCTCATGTTGAGAGAGTTTTTTGACATTTGTTTGGAAAACAGGCCAGCCCCCAGCCTCCAGCTGCCAAGTTTGCAGTTCTCCTGTGTATTGACACAGATGAGTCTGATGTGGGTAGAATACTCATGCATGCAGTGTTAGTCAGCATGTGGACCATATTTTTCACAGAGGAGAGAGTATGAATATCATTGAAAAACCTCAATAACTATGACTATAAAAGTCACACAAAGTCATATACAGTAACATATGTTATCTATTCCAGGATGTTTACAATGATTTCTTTTTTGCCAAAGTTTCATATGCTTGGCTCTTTTCACAAGGACATGTCAATGTGTGTCCTCAAAAAGTCAAATTCCAGATGCGAATGTATAACACATCTTGCAGAAACAAAGGCCCACAGAATGTTACATTAATAATGTAGTTATTTACTCTATATGTCCGAGAGTGGAGTCCAAACGCAGGAAAGCCAAAACAATGAGCTGACAGACGAGACAGAAGAGGTCCCATGGAGCTGAGAAACCTGTGGGGTTGGGTGATAATTCTGTGTGTTTCACATTCCACATTATCATCTGATCTGCTGTTAACACAAAAATGCAGATAGGGCAGCTTTCAGGTTTAAGGTCACCATGTCCAGAGAATAGATTCATCCAACAGCCCTGCTACTTTAAATGACAGAGACATACAAGGATAAAGTAAAGTATTAACAATCGAATCAGCATGTTGTGTGTTCTGGCATCAATATCAGTTTATAACCTACAGGGGAAATGCAGGCTGGACCCTTGGCTCCAGTAATGACATATTCCCATTTGACATAATTGTTGATAGATTTTCAGGGTGTGGGCATAAACACTTGTGACTTGTGTCTGTGTGTTGATTTAGTCGTTGTCAGATTTCAGGTCAGATTTCCTGGCTGGCTTGTGTTTGCAGTTACCTTTTGATAGGCAGATCCTCAAAGCATTTAGAATGATTCATCTCAGTAATTACTCCAATACAATATGACAGAAGGCAATATGTTCACTTGTCATATGGATGCACTTGGCGAGTTCCACACTACAGTACAGTTTTATTTTAAGGCTGAGCATTTTACAGCAACATGCATAAACAAGGAAATTCCTCTTAAGCAGGAAGTTATGGTCCATTTTGTGTTGCAACACAGTGACAATGTGTATCAGTTGCTTGTTCACTGAGTCGTTGGGTTGTTCAAACATGCATGCATGTTTCCTGGAAAGTTAAGATATCATTGTGTAGGTGTCTTGGATTGCCTAACCGAATGATGGTACAGTATGTGTGATAACTGTAAATGAAATAAATATATCAGTCAATCCAGAACATTATTAAAAAAGCTTCTAAAATATATCTCTCACACTGATTATTTCCGTATCCATGCAGTTGCTGTGCTAAGCTAAGCTAAGCTAAGCTAAGCTAAGCTAAGCTAATTTTGATGGTCATCATACCTCTGAGGTTCTGCTTGCAGAAACACTTCAGATGATTTTGTTTCATTCCTCCATAAAATTAGTGGATGTATGAGAGACAGAATAAAAGGAGATAGGTCAGGATTGATGCAGCAGAGCTTTTTAGCCTCTGATAACGGCTTTCTGTGAAAGATGTATTCCACTCATGGAGCACTGCACTCATATTACATCGCTGGACTCATGATGGACAGTTTAAAAACATATCAGAACCAGAGATATTGTTTTTATAATTTCGTTCTTTTTTTTCTCAAAAGCTTGCACCTACATTACTCACAATGCAACTGGACTGCCAACAGTAATGTAGCTTTGAGCTGTGCATACACACACACACACACACACACACACACACACACACACACACACACACACACTGTTTTTTATATATATATATATATATATATATATATATATATATATATATATATATATTTACTGTTTACTGTTTTCAGTTCAAGTAGTACCCCTATGATAAGTTAGCTGAACTTGACATGAATAATTTTGTCGCATTTTTCCCCAATGAGAGTAAATGCCTCAAAACCAAACTATCTCATGTGATGAGAGCGCTGTGAAGTATCATAAATCTCTTTAATAGTGGCACTTTGGTGGGTAGCCTATTTTGACTCTTTTCTTGTCTTTTATTGTAAAGGCAGAAGTCACAGAACATGTAGTGCTCAGAAGGACACACACCCATGTGTGCACACAAAGTGCTGATTAGACAAGATGCCATCTGTACAAACAACAACACCTCAGTACCATCATTTTCCAAAGCAGTATCCTATGACCACTGCCATGTTTCATATTGTTCTCACTTTCTGCTGCTGTGCAGGTTTATCTTATTAACCACCACCAGACTCCACCAGAAGGCAAATCAGTAAATTTGTCTAAATGTCCACTTGCACTTTGATAAAAATACACAGAAACCTATTTACAGTGATGGGAGAGTGAAGTCGAGCATTAAATATCTAGTGTATGTACTTACTCCTATATCTGCACGCTCGCACGCACACACATGCACACACACACACACACACACACACACACACACACACACACACACACACACACACACACACACACACACACACACCTTTCAGGGTTGGGATGGCCGTGGGAACTGTGGAAAGTCACGGTTGTGTTTGTTAAAAGCTGTCCGTTCTATTCATTGATCACCATGTCTTCTCTCCTGGGCATTTAACACTGAGCTCTTGTTGCTACTGTGCAGTAGGAAGGAAGTTAATCATGGTGCATTGTGTTCTGTGTGTTAGCCTGGCAGGCTGACGGCTGACAGAGGCTGCCATCCTGCTTTAAAACCTCTCCTGTGCAGTGAATCTAAAAGAAGTTTATTGTTAGTGATGTCTCCTGTGACTTACATCTAGCTGGACAGAATTGGCTTCTCACAAGGCACATAAACTCTATAAACTTATAAACTTTAGCTGAATTCTATCTCTTCTTTCCGACCTTCGACTTCTGAGATTAGACTGACGAATCACCACAACATAGCTTTGACACTCTACTACTGTAACAATTCAAAAACGGCAGCAGAGCTTTTTAACTTCAATACCCAGAAATCCTGTAAAGTGTCCTCATTACAATGACCATGTTTACCAAGACAACTGGTCTTTCGTGCTTTATGCAGGAAGAACCAAACACTACAAGAGAGCAAACTTTTATGACTCATCTCTGGATGGGAAACATCTTTTAGCAGATATTACTGTTGAGTGATACCATAGTACACATCACCCAACTCATATTAGTGGACTGACATATGTTGACCATTTAAATGACTTTATATTGTACGTAATGTGGGGCACTTGGTGAGCTGAGTCTTTCCAACACCCTGCTGTTGAAATGTGGACATCTGGTGGTTACCATGATTACTGCATGCCTCTCAAAATTGAGCATTTTGTGCAAGCAAATGAAAGAACTGCATAAATATAATATAATATAATATAATATAATATAATATAATATAATATAATATAATATAATATAATATAATATAATATAATATAGGGCTGCACGGTGGCGCAGCAGGTAGTGCGCGTGCCTCACAGCAAGAAGGTTGCCGGTTCGATCCCCGGGTCAGGCGGGGCCTTTCTGTGTGAAGTTTGCATGTTCTTCCCGTGCATGCGTGGGTTCTCTCCGGGTACTCCGGCTTCCTCCCACAGACCAAAAACATGCTCATTAGGTTAATTGATGACTCTAAATTGTCCGTAGGTGTGAGTGTGAGTGTGAATGTTTGTTTGTCCTTTCATGTGGCCCTGCAATCGGCTGGCGACCGGTTCAGGGTGTACCCCGCCTCTCGCCCATTGTAGCTGGGATAGGCTCCAGCCCCCCGCAACCCCGAAAGGGATAGGCGGTATAGATAATGGATGGATAATATAATATAATATAATATAATATAATATAATATAATATAATATAATATAATATAATACAGTAAACACAGTAATGAGGCAAATTTCTACCTTCCTACAGTATTTGTATATGTGTGTGCAGTTTCCTTTTTCCAATTTTGTGTGTGTGTGTGTGTGTGTGTGTGTGTGTGTGTGTGTGTGTGTGTGTGTGTGTGTGTGTGTGTGTGTGTGTGTGTGTGTGTGTGTGTTTGGGAATGTGTGAGAGCGAGACCTTCAGCCCTTTAGTCAGCCTATGATGCAGCGCAGTGCTTAAGCATCTATTAATAGCAAGTTAGCTTGTGCATGATCACTTCATTGTTGCTGTTTTCACACCACATCCTGCCTTGTGGTGGCTTTACATCACTGAGGTGAACATTCAAAGGTAACCCAAAGGTAGCTCTAAACATATCAGTCACCAGATGAGTTATGAAATATGCATCAATGTGACATAGATTATTACAGCTGACTTGATGTTGCCCAGATGTTTCTTTATCGTTTTAGCAGAAGGAGAATATGCAGACGATCACCAGAGTTACAGTGACTACAGTGTCAGCACAGAAAAATATTGCTCTGTTCGCTGTGCAAACAAAGGAGAAGTGGCCCTACATCCCTGTTTCCTTGGTTCAGTCTAATGTATTCTTGTGTCTCATATTCATATTCCCATAAAAGTCCAATAAACATCTTAAGACGCATACAGAGTGGCTGTAGAATGCTGCAAATCTAACGTTGATTACAGATCTAGCCCTGACCTTAACCTCTGCACACTGGGGTTTTAGATTCCCTGAAAGATCCGTTCAGTTTGTCTGAAGGACTGAGGTTCTGGCTTGGAGCCTGCTGTTTGTATGAATATGAGAAAAACCAGCCATCATACTCAAACCATCTTCCCAGCTCATTATTGCATGCTAGAATTCGCTACAATCCTCACCATGTCATGTGCACCCACAGTACACTGTTCTTTTTATTAACTGCTCCTCACTGATCTCTGGTCCACTGTTAAGCCTTGGGTTCCTCAAGGCAATAAAGACAACAGTGTGATCTAGTGGAATAACATACCAAACCCAATACACTGAGACCACTGCATGACAACCAGGGGCAAGAGAAACCAAAATGAGAAGCAGCATGAAAAGCATATCTTAATGCTACTCTATGCTGCTTTGTCTTTTGAGGCAGGGACAAAAGCTGACTGTAGCAAAAGGCTAAACTGTGGGCAGAGCCTTGATTTATCTGCCCAAACTAAATCCTTAACAATGGATTCTCTATAAACGTTATTGGACCATATCATCACAAAGTTTTGCGTGCTACTCCGACAACAGCGATGCATTTAATTTTGCCTTTCAACAAGAAGTAGGTGGTCACTGAGGGAGATCCTGTGTTTTCAGACAGCCAATGTTGCAATTCAGCACTTCTTCACTGAAGCCAAAGTGGAGATTATTCAGCTAGTCAGCTAACAACAAATGACACGCTACTGAAAATCCAGTTTGTTATCATTATACAAACTAATACAGCAGCTAATACAGTAATACAGCTAAACTAGTGCTGCTACAACTGTTGCAGACGCTAGTCAAGACCAGCACCTGTTGCCCCTGCTGCCTTTGTTCTCTTGCTGCTCTATCACTAGTGTGCATCTGACACCCTGGGCGTTTTTCCTGTTTATCCCACTAGGAGATGACAGTCAGAGAGAGTCCAGTCCATTCATCAGCTCAGACGATGACGGAGAGCACTATTATGAAGGCAAGAACATGGCCCTGTTTGAGGTAAGACGAAAATTATATTTGTCCAAATTTTAATGGTTGCCCTGTTCAAATCTACATTATCTGCTAACTGTTAAGTTTAAAACACATGCATGTCACTTATAAGAAGACAGGGTTATGATCAGGTTACTGGTTCCAAACCACCAGGTGGAGAAATGTAGATAATACTAATAATAATAATGACAATAATAATAAAACAAAGTGCTTCACACGTGACAGCAAATGTAAATAAACAAATCATAAAATTATTAGATTTCTCTTTTAAACTGATGAGACCAATTCTAGTGATGTAAGATAAAAGAAAAGCGAAGGGAAGTGAAATGAAAGACAATGCATGTGAAATTAAAAAAAAAAAAAAAAACGCAGGTAAAATCTAAATAAAAGAAAAAAACATGTCAAAGTATTTTCCCAGATTGTTCAAGGGCATGACGACCTCATGCTATGTCCAGGCTCATGTGGCACCAAAACTTAAAATTATGGCAAGGAGCAAAGAAGGACATTAAAAGTAATCATTTTTAACCATACGGGGAGACAGTGTAAGGAGGATAAAAGAGTGGTTCTTGGTTAAAAGCATGGCCATGAGTATTACAGTGTCCATGGGCACCTGCCAGCATCGCTGTTCTTAAGGTGCAGATAGAGCAGAGAGCACATGCTTCACTTCATTTCTCTCCATCTCTCTGCAGGAGGAAATGGACAGTCACCCCATGGTGTCATCGCTTCTCAACAAGCTGGCTAACTACACCAACCTGACCCAGGGCGTTCGTGAGCACGAGGAGGCCGAGAATGAGGATGGGGTCAGGAGGGTCGCTGTCACTGTAAGGAGCTGTATTTTTAAGCAGCCAGAACAGTTGCTGCAGAAACCAGTTCTGGCACAGTTCTTACTATCCATATGACCACATCAGCATGGGCAATGAAGTCCTGCATTGGCAGTGGAATATTTATGTGCGTGTTTGATCTTTGGGAACATGTCACGGGGCAATAAAGAAGCTCATTAGCATATCTAAAAATGGGCTTAATTGTAAACTAACTCGTAGATTTTCATGGTTTATTGCCTCTAGTACAAAAGATACACAATAAACTATTATCTTAGAGGGTGATCTTTATAGTTCAGATTTTGTGTTTTGGAGACTATTGCATCATTGCTGTATTTGCAAATACACACCACATGTATGAGTATTAGCACCAAGGGCAATCTCAGAAACTAGTGGAAATTATGGCAGATTTTTTTCCTCTTTTCTTTGCACAGTTCTTCCTCTATGATCTTTTTTTTTTAAGCAACATTGCATCAAGCATCATGCAAGAGAGCGTAATGAGAAAATGTTGGGACAGTGACACATGTTTTTTGTGAGTGTTTGGCTGTGTAGCGGCTCATATTAGCTGGCTTTAATTTAATGTGAGTGTTTACATTCACATGAGTCAGCAGTGCAGGATGTGTTGCTCTTTTTATGCCTAAACCCACAGCTTTTGAGGACAGCACATAATTAGATAAGTTACATTAGTTCCACATATGCATGAAGACACACTTTACCTTTAAAACTGAAATTTAACACTTAAACTTGGTTCATTTACATGCAATATGCTCGAGTCCAGAGCCAAAACAATGAGGATTACTGGCTAAATGCTGTATCTTCTGACTGTACGGTAGGTATAAAGCAAGTAATAAGATTTGAGGGAAATATTTACTTTGGATAAACATTTCTGCGCTGTGTACTTTTTTCATGCTAGATTAGTTTGCTGACTTTGTTTGCACTTCAAATGCCAACCAGCAGCCCAAACCCCAAAGATATTCCATTTGCCACATTCAAATATTCACATTTGAGAAGCTACAACCACTGAAGTGTTTTCATTTTGCTTCAAAAATTACCCATCCATACAGTACATCCATCCATCCATTTTCTATGCCACTCCCGGGGTTGCGGGGGGGCCGGAGCCTATCTCGGCTGTCAACGGGCAGGGGCGGGGTACACTCTGGACCGGTCGCCAGCCGATCGCGGTCAAAAATTACCCATTAATCAAATATGCAAATGTAGTTTTTTGACTATTCAGCTAATTGATTAAGTGACACTGTGCTTATTCTGCTCAGTGCTTTTATCTGAGAAAAACCTCTGCAATACACTCACTAGTACATTTTCCAGAGTGGAATGTTGAATTCCAACATATCTGAATAGCAGTCCTTAGGTGGTTACTGCATGGATGTGTCACAATTCAGAGGCTGGAGTTCTAGACAGGCACCTCCACTCCCAACAGATAAGCAGTGGAAGTGGGTCAGATATCCAGAGAAAGGTGGACAAAGGTGTTTGAGGCAGACAGTGAGAGACATGATATTCTGTGATTCCATATTGAATCACTTGAGACCATCACAACACCCAGTAAATGCAGAGTGTGCTATTAGTTTAACCAAACACACATTAGCTCACTAGTAGACAACATCTTCTGTGGTCCCATACGACAGCAGTGTTGCCTGCTCACCACCACTTTTCAAATAACCTAATATTGTTTCTTTGATACTACCTTGATAAGTGTAGTTGGTATCAGCCTTTGAACAAAGTCAGTTGGCCTGGTGTGTGGTGTGAATCACCTGCTTAGCGTGGGAACAAGACCTGATATCATAAACACTTCACTAGTGACATTCGTGTTAAGGTCATGATCAAAAAGGCCACTTTTCCTCTGCTTAAATACAAAGCGCAGCAGTGCTTTGCGGGGTGTGTGTAGCAGAGCCTCTCTTCCACCTGTCAGCTTACTGCTGGTTGGCTAACAGCAGTTCTGTCTCGCCAATAAACCTGCCCTCAGCCCTCATAGAGAACAGAGCTATGTCTGTGGTGTGGGAGGTTGTGTTTGAGTGCCAGGTGGAGGTTGAGAGCTCTCATTTGTGCCAGCTGGTGCGCCTGCTGATGAAGCTGACGCTCACAAAGATAGAGCTGCATGTGAACCTGAGGCCACCTGTGACAGTCATTTTCCTTTTTCCAATCTGGGATGATGTGTGAAGTGTTTACTTTCTGAGTTGTGCACAGTTTTTTGTCTGTAAAAGCTGTCATGTGTGGGACTTAATGGGTTGTGTCCATGTGTCATCAGCGTCAGAGTGCTGTGAAAGCCAGGCTGTCTATTGTTGGTCATGAAGGATGAGGATGGATAACTGTTAAAGGAACAGTTTTACTCTAATTCACTTTATTCTCAAAGATTAAATGAGAAGATTGGCGCTCTCATGTCTGTCATTAAGCTATACCCTACAACCCACTGTCGCCTCACAGCCAGAAGGTCCCGGTTCGAATCCTGCTGTGGGCGCTGGTGGCGTGCCCTCCACCATGACTTCAGTGCCTGCTTGAGGAGGGGGGCCTTTCTGTGTGGAGTTTGCATGTATTTGCAGGGTATCCTCCTTAAATAACCCCCACTAAAAACATGCAAGAAGATCACCACCTGACCAATGGTGACGAACAGAGTTGGGTCCCCGGGCGCCGCTGTCGGCTGGTGGCAGCCCACCGCTCCTGGTTTGCTGCAGAGGAAGGACAGACAAAGGATGTGTTAAAGGCGCAGAAAAATAATTTCACGGAAGCATGGCGTGTGTGCATGTAGTGTGCAACTAACTATGAGTGTGATAAATAAAGTACATTTCTTCTTCTTCTTCTTCTTCTTCTTCTTCTTCTTCTTCTTCTTCTTCTTCTTCTTCTTCTTCTTCTCCTTAAAGCTCACAAATTAAGATGATATGTCTTATTTGTTTAATCTGTACAGAAACCAGAGTGTAAAATCAACATGTTGTGATCGTTGGGGGTCATGTGTTGGATTGATTTGCAGAGCTGTTTTCTGCCTCATCACCATGTTAATTAGGGAGCTTTAAAGTTACTGGCAGGTGGCTTTATGCAATGCAAAACTGCTGGTTGTAGCTTTATATTTAACAGCGCTGATGTGGGGGTAGCATCACTTTTCGGATTTAGTAAGACAGCTAATAAATGTAGTTTCCAAGATGTTGAACAGTTCTTTTAAGGACTGTCTCCTCTCCTCCTAGAAAATGTGTTGATCCAGACTGAAGTTGTCTGTGTTGTAGCACCAATAAGCACTAAATTACCTAGATTCATAGTGTTGTTACTGTAAACCAAGCAGACAAAGACTCTATCTGCCCAGCCTGGAAAAAGAAGAAGAAGAAAAAAACTGGACTGCAAAAGTTTTAAGCAGGATAGCAGAAGACTGTAGTCAAGCAAAAATGGCAAATATAAGTGCTAATTTTTTTTGTCACATGCTTTAACATACAATATATTTCACATGGTATCAAGTGCCAAAATTTGCAAAATTTAGCCTACAGGGATTTAGAAAAGTTGAGCAGATGGAACATGAATTACTTCCATCTGGTGACGTTTTCATCCTCTCCACTCTGCCAGAAATAAAATTCTGGTGGGGAAATACTGAATCCTGTATTTTGTATTTGTAGTAATATAGATAATTTAAATATAAAACATAGTCTGAGGACAAAGCCTCATCATTCTCCTCTCAATAGTCATGCATGTACATGCTGCTGACAGTAGGGATATGAATCATGTGAAATCACTGAGAACATGCTCCGATCAGAACAATAGTTGCCTCCTCGGTCGTGTTGCTGACACTGAACATCCAGAGTCCTTGGGTGAACACACAGTAGGACATTGGACCATAGCTTTGTGTGGAGGCATTGACGATGTTTCGCTGGAACCCGCCCCCTGGACAACAGCTGTGTTTTCTCTTTAAGAGTGCTCCAAACGAGATCAAAAACTTGAGACTCAAACAAATAAGACAGATTACGCAGAGAAAATCAGACAAGAGAGAAAGCCAGAGCAGCAACAGAGAGAAGATGTGGGAGATCTGGAAATCAAGATCAGGCACTTCACAGTATTTAGACAGACAGCTGAGCGCGGTGGAGAAAGCGCAGGACAAGGTGTTTGTAACTCGAAAAATGGTACGTACCCCTGGCTTTGAGGAGGGAAGTAATAGAGGCGTGTGTACATCTTTGTGAAGTGTGATGCAAACTGTAAACTTTATAGAAAATAAGAGCGTGCGAGGGCTTAAGCACAATGATGTTGTTTTATATGAAAGCTGTTGTACAAAGCATGGACAGGATTCTACCTGAACACGGCCTGTTAAGTATTTGAAGCATGTTTAGGTGAACGTTGATTTATTCACAAAAATCTTTTGAATTTTCCACAATGTCAAATATATTTTAAAGACACTCAGTGTGAATCTCTGAGATTCAACATAAAATTAAATAGAATATTATTGTTACTAATAATGTGGAAAATCCCGTATCTAATTAATGTTTTAATCACACCGTCAGTAAAATTAAAATCTACAGTCAGGACGGCAACTGGAATTCATGGTCTGTGTATATAAAGGACAATTGCAGTGTCAATTGAAGTTGTTTTTCTTTTAACTTGATTTCTTTTTATTTGGACTGTTTTTAGATGCTCCCATTACAACTGAAAAACTTGCCAAATCATTTCTAGGCTACAGTAAGCCCACAGGCGACAAGCTAAGACTTGCATTGTGCCAAAATCTATGAACTTTAAAGCCTCCACTCGTCATTGCTTATTGTTCCTTCACCTGGATGTTTGAGCTTCACTCTGCACAATGATGTACGTGCAGTTTGATACTAGAGGGCTGGTTTCTGCTTTGATTCACAGGAGGAAAACTCCTCTGTGCTCACCTTAAATCTCACTTTAACATGTGTACGTAAGAGCTCATTTGATAACATCACAACTGCTCTGGAGGCAATCGTGGTCCAGAGTCCAGCTTAATAAGCCATGTTTCAACCCAAACTGGCGAGAGTTTTAAGTCCTAGGAACTACTTTTTAAGGAACTAAATGCTTCCTTCAGCCCATTGTCGTCTGTGTGTCCACCCTGAGATTAGGCAAATTTGTCTGCTGACGTATATGAAAGAGCGACCGCTGGTCATCGTCCACCCATCTGTCAGATGCTTTCCTCCCCAACTCCATGTTGATGTGTAGAAGCACAATAAACAAAAAAACAAAATAGCTTGCAGCTTTTACATAATGTAGCTGAAATAAAATGCTGCGAGTAGTCGACCAATCAAAAATGTTCAGTACAGCAAACCCCACCCCCGGAGTTCCTGTTCTTTTGGAAAGTACTCACCCCCAAGCAGGGACTTTTTGGGGGGTAAACTAATGTCCCCTAAACTTCACTTAGACCCTGGTCCCTGTGATGGAAACACAGTTCATCCACAGGTTCCCGGCCCCTGAGGAGAGTTCCTGCGGTGGAAACGTGGCTTTCCACAGTCTGTGGGAATGTGGGATACATACACTGAGAATGGACTATTGTAGACCAGGTGATTCAACTTTTTATGTGGCAAAAAACACATCGGACAGAAATTATTATTCTACCAGAGTGTGAGTGTTTTGTCCTTAAACGTTTCAGGAGGGGATCTTTAACGCGTGTTTTTTTTAAATGTTTTTAATAGTGTTCTCACAGACCAAATGCTGCATTTCTCTCTGTCAAGCCAATGTGCTGAATAAGACCCTCCACTACATACAGCCTGCTAAATGAAATGGAAATGAAGTGTTGCAAGCCGAACTGAGATGCAATATTAACTAGTTCTAAAATATTGAATATGCTAAACAGATGTGAAGCAACAGATGTGTTAATACATGATAACTGCCCTCACTAAACAGAATCCAAACATTTCAGAGAAGAGGCCACGTTGTTTTTGAAGGCTGTATTTTAGATGTCCTGGTAGCCTGCTTCCTATTTTGCGCTCTAACTTAAATATCCTGCAAATCAGATGTGTTTGTTGTGTGTGTTTATCCATTCCCAGGTCCCCCAGATGGGAACCTTCATTGGAGTTTACCTGCCCTGCATGCAGAACATCCTGGGTGTGATTCTCTTTCTGCGTCTCACCTGGATCGTCGGCACGGCAGGAATCCTGGGATCCTTCGCCATCGTCTCCATGTGCTGCATCTGTGTGAGTCATTTTATGAATCCAACACATAGACACGTTCACTCCCTGCTGACAATAAGCAGGAACAAATGAGGGAAAAGGTTCTTTGTCTTTCTGCAACACATGGCTGTTAGCTGAAATTTAGCTGTAATCCCTTTATGCTGTTCTCAAAACAAAAGTAATATAAATGGATGAATAAATGTGGTGACAAACTGGGTGCAGCATGAAATGAGTTGCATCATTTCACCGTGTTCATCACTTGAATGTGATGAGTGGCACCAGTGATAGTGTAAATGAAGGAAAGACAAACAAACAATCCCTCCTGGCCACATTCTGTCGTTCTATAAATGAATCAATGGAACAATATCTTGTTTGAGATTGAGTCACAGCATGGCAGCCAAACTAGGCCCGGCCAAGAGCGGCACCCTCCTCTCAGTTCCTTTTGTTGATTAATGACAGCATTGATCTCCACGCCTGACCTCAGAGGAGAGTCCCCAAGACGAGCAGAAAATGACTGTGATTTACAAACGCGGCTCGTACGTCAGTGGCTCCACGTGGCCACACAGAGAGCTGACTGTTTGTGAAGTTTGAACTTTATTGCTCAGCGCTCATGTGATGTGACGTGTGATAATCTGCACACAACACCCTCCTCCAATGTACAGTATGCCCGCCCTGTCAGGCTCCGATGCTGGAGACCAAAGACGTGACAGAGGCTCAGGCACTGGGTGTCAAAACGGTCACATGTCGACTGGCATCATATTATGGCATCTAATATCTCAGGAAATTTCTAGCTGTGAGAACTTATTCTTTGATCTTATTTATTCTCAAACTAAATACTCAAAATAAGCAAAATGTTCTGCCAAAAGAACAGGAAAATTATACTTATCAAGGTTTTTACACGAGTAAGAAAAATCTTGTCTCAAATACCAACAGTTTTCTTACAAGTTGGGCTGCTGGACTAAGAATTTTTATCTGATACAAAGAAATTCTGAGTCCAACAGAGCAGTTTTGTACTTGTCAGTGTCGATCAAACAGCTTCAGAATACTAGAAATTAAAATCTCAATAAAATCTCAGTAAGAAGTTCTTATATCTTTTTAAGACAAGTAAGGGCAACAAAGCTCGAAACAAGCGAAATGCTCATGTAAAAACTGCCTTGTAACAAGATAAATCGTTTGAGAAAAAAAGAAGCCCTTTTTGTTGTGTACGGCAATATTCAATATTTGAAAGGCTTGTCTGTCTCTCCTCTACCCCTCAGTTATCGCTTGTATATGACTCAGTATAAGGTCAGAGGTGATTTGTGGTTGTGAGATACCTTTACATTGTGGACATCAACGAGAACGTTTGAGGACTGCTGTACATTGATCTGTCCTGTCACACATGAATTGTGCTTTACTGCCTGGCCTCCCTTCCCTGTGAGCAGATAGAGAGATGAATGCAGGCAGGGATCGAATGAAGAATGGCTCTCTGATGACCTTTAATATTCCTGTCATCTCTGAGAGAGGATTCGGAGAGTTCTTGGACTTGCAATGCAATTTTAAATAATAGACCATTTCAATTAAAGCAAGTTCCCCTTTAACCTGTTTATGGTCTAAAATAAAAAAAAAAACTTTGGCCTTGTTTGTTAAATAATAAGTTAAAAGGTTTTTTGTAAAATTGTATGAGATTGTATTTCATTTTTATGTTTTATATTATGCATTAAAGTAAAAGAGATCTCAGACATGCTGTTCTGCTGTTGGTACAGAATCTACATACTTATCATCTGTCCTCTTCCTCTCCTCTTCCTCTCCATGCAGACCTTGCTCACAGCCATATCAATGAGTGCCATAGCAACCAATGGAGTCGTCCCAGGTACATTATGAATTGTTGTATTTATTATTTTTTCTCTCACTCATAATTTTTTCAATTGTATATATATATATATATATATATATATATGCGCGCACACACACTTGGCTGATGAAGCCAAATTCTGATTCTGAATCTTGAGTGCAGTGGCCTCTGACTGCAGCGCATAGATAGATATTATAACTAGTATATTATGGTGATTGCATTACAACACAACAAAGACACTGTAAAAAGAATAAATAAGTAAATTTCACTGTTCAACAACTTTTCTTCAGTGAACCAAAGTTTAAAACAAATTTGGTGATTCCTTATTTTATAGTCCTGTAATTTCTCTACTGAGAAAAAAGAGGTAATATTCAGAGACAGAAGACATTGTAAGTCTATACTCATTTATTTGAGCATTTGGTTATTTATTTGTTATGTACAGCAAAGGTTCTCAGCCTGGGGTCACAGCATGAATTTGGGGGGTTATGAGATGATGAGATACAACAGATGAAAACAAAATTCTGCTATATAAAATGTATTTTGTGTTTTTCTCCTAATCTTTTTGTTTGTTTTTGGCTGTCGTTCGATAATTACACCTTCAGTCAGACCCGAAAGGCAGGGCTCACAACCAAAGTATATATTAGTTCATAATTGGAAGCTCAATTTTCACACAGAAAGACATCTCAGACATTTTTGTACGTTCAGCTGACCTTCTATGCACTGACTGAAAGACTAAGTTACACCAGCTATTTGCTTATGGCTATTAAACAATCATATGTACCTTTCCAGGAACATTCCCAAGAAATTACAGTTTAATATCAGTTTTGTTCTAGGAAACAACAAAGTACAGAAATGTTGTTTTCTTAATTTATATAAATGCATAGAATCTAGCAAAACCATATCACACAAATTATGATTACGTTGTCTTTCATGCTTTCCATAATAATGGAATACATACACCCCAAAAAAGCTTCATAAATTGCTGCATTTAATGCACTAATTATAACAACACTTATAATTTCCTTGCTACTTTATGATAAATAATGTTATGATATTATACAGAAATATTTGACATAAAATTCAAATTACTATGTCATATATCAGCAATGAGCCTTTAAATTCAATAAATAAAGTTTTATTCTCATTTTTACAACAAGCCTCTGTCATTTGCTGTATTATCCTTTACTGATGACCCATGCTTGTGTCTTTTCAGAAGAATTATCTGCAAATATAAACAGAAAGAATATATTTGGTTGTAGTCTAACCAGGATTTAATTTCTCAAAAGCCGGAGGCTCATACTACATGATCTCCAGATCACTGGGTCCAGAGTTTGGAGGGGCAGTGGGTCTCTGCCTCTACCTCGGAACCACGTTTGCTGGATCCCTGTACATACTGGGCACCATAGAGATTCTGCTGGTATGTTACCACTCAGACAAAGGAGAGCTCAGCTACATTACATCACCTCCGCTGTCTAGCAGTGCCACACTGACTCTCTGCTTGCCGTCTCCCCACTGCCAGATATACATCGTCCCAACAGCGAGAGTGTTTGAAGAAGGCGAAGGTGCAGCGATGGCCAACAACATGCGTGTTTATGGCACGTGCTGCCTGCTCCTGATGGCGCTGGTCGTGTTTGTGGGGGTGAAGTAAGTACACACACACACACACACACACACACACACACACACACACACACACACTCACTCCCCCCTTCTGTCTGCAGGTATGTGAACAAACTGGCTCTGGTGTTTCTGGCCTGCGTGGTTCTCTCGATCATGGCCACTTATGCAGGCGTCATCAAGACGATCATTGAACCACCAGAGTTTACGTGAGTTACAAACAGCTAAATAACTATTTCTCGTCAAGTGAGCACTGGTATGTTTTCAAGTCTGAAATAGCAACAACAATGGTTGTATAATAACTTGGGTCATGATACAATGTTGCCATACATTCAGTGAGTTATGCTGCAGGCTGCAACTTGAGCCCTGTTTTTAAGTAGCTTATATGTGTTTTGTGGAAATTGGCACAATTAGAAATATGCTGAACTAACTACAGCATGAGCTGGTCCTGTTGGCAATGTAATCATGGACGTGCAGACAGTAAATCAATATTTTTTGCTGAACTTCTTTTGCATTACATGCACTTTCCCTCTAATCTGTCAGGAAGGACTGAGCTGTATAATGATCTAGTATTATGTGGTATGATGGTAGCCATGGGGTGACAAACAGAGCTTCAGTTGTCGTTGTGGCTGTGATTGTGGCCGTAGTCATGGCTTGTTATGATTATGGCCGTGACACATTAGTTTATAAAGGGTGTAACAGTGACTGCATGCAGGGGTTTGTTGAGCGCAGTGATGGCTGTGCTGGCTGTGTTACTGTATTTCTGCAAAATTCCTCTTTCATTCATTCATTCATTCATTCATTCATTCATTCATTCATTCATTCCTCTTTACCCTCTCCTCTGCAGTGTGTGTCTATTGGGTAACCGATCTCTGACGAATGAAAAGTTTGAAACATGCGCAAAGACGCTGAATGTGAAAAACAACACAGTGACAAGCGATCTATGGAGCATCTTCTGCAGCAGTAAATATCCCAACGCAACCTGTGACGAATACTTCATGTTAAACAACCTGACAGAGATGCAGGCCATACCTGGGCTCTTGAGCGGCGTTATCAAAGGTGAGAAGGGGAAGAGGACGGATTCTGAGCTTCCCTCCAGCTTACTTCATCGTGTGCCACCCTCAGGCTGAATGATCAGCTCATTGCCCCACAGAATGAATTCACTTTTTTCTGTCTGTGTTTCTGTTAGACAACCTGTGGGGCAACTATGGCCCAGCTGGTATGTTCATAGAGAAGAAAAGCCAGAATTCAGTAGAAGTCCAGGACACGCCTCCAGACAGGCTTAAGCCCTACCTCTTCAATGACATCACCACCTACTTCACTCTGCTGGTTGGAATATACTTCCCCTCTGTCACAGGTAGATGATCACTCCATCAAGCACCAAACTAATTTTCATATGATGGAGTCTGTACAATAGGTACACTGGCATTATTGAGAGGCTACTCTAACCTGTGGAAACCTTTTTGGAAAGTGCAAACACTTCACTGAGTTAAGTATTTTCACACTGTGGTACTGATACTTTTACCTAAGTATCTCAGTTCATCCTCCACAAATAACTCTAACTTTTTCATCGTGTGTGTTTTCTTTCAGGTATAATGGCTGGTTCAAATAGGTCTGGCGATCTCAGAGATGCCCAGAGGTCCATCCCCATCGGAACCATCATGGCTATTCTCACCACTTCTTTCATCTGTATCCTCTAGACTGTCTCTGAGTGTGTGTGCAGGGGGTATATCACTTGGCCATGGAGTGCAGCAAGATTGCTTTTATCAGTTCTGTTTTTACTTCTTTGTTTAATAATGTCACACATCAGGCTGCCTCTACAAAGTAAATCCACAGTGCAGGTATTTCCACCTCAACGTCACGGTCAGACATCTCCTGTGTGGTCTTGTTTGGAGCCTGTATTGAAGGAGTGGTGCTGAGAGACAAGTGAGTGTATTTTCAATGACCTTCCTCTTCACCATAGCTTCGTAGAGGAATAACTGATGGCAGGCAGGCTTAATGAATTAATTCAGAAACAAAATGAAAACTCATTTCAGTCTATTCAGTCACTGTATGGTCAGTAATGCTGAGCCACACCACAGGTCACAGCAGCTTCATCATCATGTACAGACCGAGCATACAGAGTAAACTGTACACATTCTTGTGGGTGTTTCAGGTTTGGTTTCTCGGTAAAGAAGAACCCGGTGATTGGTATTCTGGCCTGGCCGTCACCCTGGGTGATTGTGATTGGCTCGTTTTTCTCCTGCTGTGGGGCGGGGCTCCAGAGCCTCACTGGCGCTCCCCGGCTGTTGCAGGCCATCGCTCGGGATGGCATCATCCCATTCTTACAGGTCAGTGTTAAAAAAGATCTTTGTTTCTCACAAACACCGACACACAATGACATTTTTATTTTGTCTTGAAAAGGTCTTGTCTGTTTTATCACGTGCCTCGTGCCACTGATGTGTATCACATGGTTAAATTAGGACAGGACTTTACTGGGTCAGTCTAGTTAGATAAAGATTTCGCTCAACATGAGGCTCAGGCATTAACAGCAATGACACACTCAATGCCAAGGGCTGGTTTTAGCCTATTATATCTCCTCTAATACCTTGGTGACTGTCACATGACCGCCTCTTACAGTAGCCATGGACCTCTCTGCTTTAGAAAGACCTTCTCTATTTTACTCTCACAGCACTGCTCTCATAACATGCCACTGACAGCTGCTATTCTTATTTTCTCATTGTTTCAGCTCCTCTAATACCAGTACTAACTGTTACATTTGTTAAGTCATTTCTGACGGCAGGACTAGAAGCTTTGCAGCGTGAAATCTTTTCACTCTTCTGTAACATTGTTGTTATATAGCAATTTTACGGGCGTAGATTATACTAATCTTAAAATCTTGAACAGGTTGAAATTGGTCAGGCTGAAATGAACATTTTATGACAAGGTTACCCAGTTAAGAGAGTTTGATGTTCCAGCCCCACATTAGAAAGAAAGAAAATTTATGATAAGATAAAAAAAGTATCTATACGATGTCAAAAAAAAATCCCCAGAGCTCATATGATGTCTTTGCATGGCTCATTGCCTTTGGTGTTTGTCATGACTGAAATATGTTAAATGATCACATACAGGGTACGTTTAATGTAAATATGCTACAGACTTAAAGACTTAAACCAAAAGCCACTGAACAATGAGTGCTAAAGCACTGACACATTTTATACAGTGCATTCAGAAAGTCAAAAGACATGTTTGTGTTGTGTTTTTACATTTCTACCATTAAACGGATTACTGCATTGGACCCTCACTCTGCGTCTGTGTCTCAGGTCTTTGGTCATGGGAAGGCCAATGGCGAGCCCACCTGGGCTCTGTTGCTGACCGTAGGGATCTGTGAGATAGGAATCCTCATCGCTTCTCTCGATGCTGTGGCCCCCATCCTCTCCATGTACACGGTTTAACACAATAGAAAGCACAAAAAACAGATCCACTGTCTATCCCACTTGCTTTCAGTCTGGCCAAAATGATATGCATTTAACTGCGTTCTTTTCCCTCTTTACTGATCTTTTCTGTCTGTGTGTCTGCTCAGGTTTTTCCTCATGTGCTATCTCTTTGTTAACCTGGCCTGTGCTGTTCAGACTTTACTCCGTACCCCCAACTGGAGACCACGATTCAAGTTCTATCACTGGTAAGAGTAACTTCCAACTGAATTCTGCAATAAAATCAAATCTGGAAGAAAGACATTCAAAGCTTTAATTAAAACCACTTGTCCCCTCACTTGTGGTAATTTGTACTGTACATGTCCTGCAGGACCCTGTCCTTCTTAGGGATGAGCCTGTGCCTCTCACTCATGTTCGTCTCCTCCTGGTACTACGCTCTGGTTGCCATAGTGATAGCCGGCTGTATCTACAAGTACATTGAATACAGAGGGTGAGTCTGGGAGTTTCAGGCCCATGGATCAAATCAAAACTGCTCTAAACTCTCCATTATTGGTAGTTTCCAAACAATACCAGCCACTGTTCGTTTGCATTGTGAAAAGACAGGAAAGTTTTGTTTGTGAATTTAACTGAAGCATCGCTCCCCCTATAGATAGACTCAACACGGGCCTTTTAGGTTTTCTTTAGTGTCACAGGAGAAAACCGTGACACTGATTGATTTATCACTACACCACTAAATCAATTGTTTTGGAATGGCAATAAACAAGTTAGTCAACCTAGTTGCAATGACAAAGTCTCTATTTGCCACTCCCAGGAGGTCAGATGTATGTGGTTTAGATCAGATTATCTCATTAACCACTCACTAGATTTTCTTACAATGGGGTCCAGGGAAAGGAAGCAAACCCAAAATGCACATTAAACAAATGGCAGGGCGGATGCAGTTCAAATAATTTGACAAAATAAGGCAACCAAGGACTAACAGGTAGGTGAAGCTGGAGAGAGTCAAAACCAAAGCAAGATGATAAAGCAAAAGAAAAAAAAACACTGAAAAGGGGAACAGAGTCCAAATATCAAAAAACAAAAGGGGAGCAACAAAGCACAGATCCAACAAGGTAATCCAGGAAATACACTGACAAGAAACATGAACAGCACATACAAGGGATGAACCAACAAAGAGGAACACACTGACTTATATAGGTGAACTAGTTAGACACAGGTGAAATGAATCAGACAATCACAAGGGAGGGAAAACACAGAAAGTAAAGTACAATATAACACATGAGGTAAAACTTCAAAATAAAACAGGAAATGACACAACTAAACAGCCCAGATTATGACACACGCATGCTGCGTGTGCTTGGAGATGTGGATGTGATAGCAAACAGCTCTGTCAAGACAGTAGAGGCAGCTTAGCTCACCGCTGAGACTGTGTAAAACAATTGGACATCTCAAACATTTGGAAAAGAAGTGAAACTTTCCTGTTTGGACTAATTGGTTGCAGGGCAGTGAAGGAGTGGGGAGATGGGATCAGAGGTCTGTCCTTAAATGCAGCACGCTATGCTCTCATCCGACTGGAGGAAGCACCACTACACACCAAAAACTGGAGGTGAGCGTGCATGTCTGCTGAGATTTGCTTGAATAGAAATGAAGCACAAAACGTGAAGCACTATTTGTATATATGTACTATAATATCCACTCATACAGTCGACTTAACGTGTATGTGGTTTGGATTTATATCAAAACGGCTCATTCTTACTGCTTTCCACTCGCTTTGCTTTCCATTAGTACTATTCAGTATGTCACTGTTACTCTTCCCCTCTCTTCAGGCCTCAGCTGTTGGTCATGTGTAAGCTGGACTCAGACCTGGCAGTGAAACACCCTCGTCTCCTGTCCTTCACTACGCAGCTCAAAGCAGGAAAGGGACTGACCATCGTCTGTTCAGTCCTGGAGGGAACCTACATGACCCGGGGGAATGATGTCAAGACTGGAGAGCAGGTTTGTGTTTTCTTAAACAGTTTTATTGAATTACATTAGATTTAATGTATCTAATAAAGTGGCGCTGAGTGTAAGTTTAAGCATTTATATATGTTTTTTGAAGTGATATGATCCTGGCAGTAAAGCACATATGTATATTAAGAACTATAAACAAAATTAAAATGAATAAAGTTTGGAGTGTGCTGCAAGACTCACTTGGCAATAGTTTTTTTTTTTTATTTGAACTTGAATACAAACATTTCAACAACACAACTGTATGAACTGTTCTTTAATTTGAAATTACATTTTAAATATCAAGCTATTTTAAATTATAATATATTATTGTTTAGAGCTGCATTAACAGATTTGATCAATTGGGGGCAGCAGAACAAGCTGAAAACAACTAATTTCATGTGTAGATATTCATACAAGTTAAAAGGAGAACAGAGGCTGCCAACGTGTTATGGAAGCACCTCAGCGTATCGTACACATCATGTGAAACAGCTCCTGTGCTTTACCGTTCTTGTCTTTACTCACCTTTTCTTAACTCCACTGGGTCCATGCAGAACTTGAAAGCGGCCATGGTTGCCGAGCGGATGAAGGGTTTCTCCCATGTGGTGGTGTCGTCCAACCTGCGAGATGGCTTCTCCCTGCTCGTCCAGTCAGCCGGACTGGGAGGAATGAAACACAACGCTGTCCTGATGGCCTGGCCGGCAGGTTGGAAACAAGCCCGGGATTTATCCGCAAGGAGGAACTTCATAGGTAAACTAGGAGCGCCCTGGAGGAGATCAAAGACGAACAATTCACAATAAAGAAAATGACACTGCATGTTTAAGAGTTAATTCTTTAAGTTTACCCGCATTCAGTTCATTTTAGAAAGTAAGATGTCCTATAATCTAATTGGTGCTTTTCTCTTATCTTACTCACAATTTTACTGGTATGATTGAAAAGAGCTTTGAAGACACAAAGGAGTTTTATCAAATAAAGGAATCTCTGCAAGAGAAACAAGACTGGGGCACAGCCGAGGGAGACAGTGTGTAGCTGTACCCCACAGGCCTGACTTAAAAACATTTACTATGCCTCGTCATTACTGTCTCTTTCTCTCTCTCTCTCTCTCTCTCTCTCTCTCTGCAGAAACAATTAAAGAGACAACAGCAGCTCATCAGGCTCTTCTGGTTGCTAAGAACATCGACCATTTCCCCAGTAACCTGGAGCGCCTGAAGGAGGGAAGCATTGATGTGTGGTGGATCGTACATGATGGTGGACTGCTCATGCTGCTGCCCTTTTTACTGAGCCAACACAAGGTGTGTGTGTGTGTGTGTGTGTGTGTGTGTGTGTGTGTGTGTGTGTGTGTGTGTGTGTGTGTGTGTGTGTGTGTCTTATCTAAATTGTCTTTTCCTTTTTTTTTTTTGATGAAATCAAAATTCCTCTTTTTTCTTCAGCACAATTTGCACATGAAGAGCTGTTGTTTTGTTTTATTCCAATAAAGCAGCTTCTGTTTGTCCCGTAAAATAAGACAGTGGACATTCTACCAAATGCAGCCAGATGTCACGATTTGCCCGCCGTCACTCAAAATAATAAAACGCTGCGATGACTGAATGCTCACGTGTCTCTCCTCTCTGTAGGTATGGAGGAAGTGTAAAATGCGAATCTTCACGGTGGCCCAAATGGACGACAACTCCATCCAGATGAAGAAAGACCTCCAGGTGTTTCTCTACCATCTACGCCTGGATGCAGAGGTGGAGGTGGTGGAGATGGTGAGACTGTTTGCTCAGTCATTTCTCTAATTCCTTTGTGCACGATGGGTGGCTGCTTTAATGAGAACATTCGCTACAGCACATCCATCAAAGCTCTTTATTTTGCATCATCTGAAAGTGCAAATGTTCTGTGTCCCTCCAGCATGACAGTGACATCTCAGCCTTCACCTATGAGAAGACGCTGATGATGGAGCAGAGGTCTCAGATGCTTAAACAGATGCAGCTGTCCCGCACCGAGAGGGAGAGAGAGGTACTGTGACACTCACACTGTAACATGTTCACTGTAAGAAATCGGGTTATAACCAAGTAATGTTTACACTTGAAATGCTACAGCAAATGGTATCCAGCACAGTACAAATAATATTACAGCTGTAATACACTTATGGAGCTAACTCCCACCCCAAGAGAAAGGCGTAGCATAACTCCTCCTGGTCTCTTCTGCTGTTGTGACCTTTGAACTCTCCCCCCAACCTGGCTTTGTGGACAACGGGCACAGATTCAGAGCATCACAGATGTATCGCGTGGCTCCATAAAGCGGAAGAAATCATTGGCTGCTTCCCTCAAGAACCCGTGCATACCAGAGGAAGAGGTAGCCTCGGCAACCAAACAGCTCACAGTCGCCAATCATGTTGCCATTCATCCCTTCATCTCTCATGCCATCCTTTCTTCCTGTCATCACAATCCATTCATAACAACTGCAGCTCTGCAGAGGCTGAGCAGGCACAGACAGAGACCAACAGTTGCCACTAGAGGAGGACAAATCCCTCACGGAGTGCCTTCAAATGTGCAACACACTTCCAGTAGAGGAGGTCTTTTCAATCAACCTGCTGCTGTGGGATTACTAACATCACATGCAACTCCCTCAGAGATTGTAACACTCACGCCTGCAACAGTGTTTTCAGATCAAAATTTAATTATGGATGGTCCATAGCAGAGTGGAAACAAAAATGGATGTAATTGTTGTGGATCATTTTTAGAGTTCAGAGGTAGAAAGTTTTGTTTTGCGTCCAGTGATTGACAGGTATGGTTTGGATTTTGTATCGCAACAGCATTTGGTTTGCGTTTTTCTTAACTAAGTCAAGGAAATATGTGATTTTTAAGACTAGAAAGCCCCCATTATACAATATAAACTGTCTTACTGTATCATGCTTTAACGACAGAGTGAGAAGTATCCAGGTGCCTCCATGAAGCTCATTAGCTTTTGCTTTCATTGTTATAAAGGCAGTTGAAAGTGAGTGACGTGGTGCATCGTTAAACTGCTTAGAGGCTTAGACGCTATGATGCTGGATCTCTCTCTATGGATCTCTTGTGACTGTGGGCCTGCACATACACCTGTGTTGTTAGATCAAGAGGAAGAGGATGAGGGAGAAATGATTAAAAAGGGGACAATCGCTCTCTGTTGGAAATATAAACTAAGCTTCTGCCAGCTCACATCCAATCACAGCATGCGTGTGTCTGTGTTTTTTTCCTGCATGTATGGCCATCACCAAAAACCTGTCGATCACCTCACTGCCATAGAAATAACTACATCTACATAATTTCTCTTTTCTAATCATCCACTTTGTGTTACTTACTACTGAACAAATATGCAGAATCAGAATAATAAATTGGATTTGACTGAACATCCTAGGTTTTGATGATAGAAATGAGAGAAGAGCCAGGATGTAACACGGCTGAAGACTGTTGTCATCCATCCTTTGTGTAGGCCCAGCTGATCCACGACCGAAACACGGCGTCTCATTCTACAATGAATGACAAAGCTGCAGGGGCCACACCTGACCGTGTCCACATGACCTGGACTAAAGACAAACTGATCCACGAGAGGAACAGACACAGAGAAAGTATGGGAGTCAAAGACATGTTTAATATGAAGCCGTAAGTACATCCATGAGTAGTTTTTTTATGCATGGTACTTCAATCGTTATTCTGATTTTCTGTGTTGTATGTATTCATATACGCTGCTGTTGTGCTGTACTTAGCTACATATTAACGATAGATTTGTACTTGTAAATCAAAAGATAAACCTAAAAATTGCTCCATTTTGTTCCCTTGAGGTGCATCCAGTAATTTTGTTATCAGCTTGTATGTTTGTAATGTACAGTGATTTATTAATACTGTTCTTCTGCATCTAGATGATCCAAAAAATGACTGACTATAAAATCATCTAAGGGGCTGATCTTTAATGTTGACATCTTGTTTTTTTGCTCCCTTCCTCTAGTGAGTGGGAGACTCTGTAAGTCATCTTTCCCTTTTTGCTTGCATGTGCATAAACTCTCTGCGCATGTGGTGAGAATGATCTCACAATGTGTTGGCATGCTTGTGTGAAAGTGCATCACATGTTCGGTTCGCATGAGCGCCATTGTGCATGGTGAGAAACATACAGCATGTATGTGTGTGTGTTCTTTCCACTCACTCGCACTGTGCTCGGTGTGCATTGATGATTCTGTGTTCTGTGCAGAGCGGTCAGATAGCCGATGTTCTTATTAATGTCTGTGGTTTAATGTAGCAACCAGTCCAACGTGCGCAGGATGCACACAGCTGTGAAGCTTAATGAGGTGGTGGTCAAGAAATCCCAGAATTCACAGCTGGTCTTGCTCAACATGCCAGGCCCGCCGAAGAATAAGAAAGGGGAAGAGAACTGTATCCTTTTTCAGCTAATCGGTCAATGATTTAGCCATGCTGTCATTCAGTCATTTAGTCAGTCAGTCAAAGACATTTTGGCACATTTTAAGAGATATGCTTTTTCATTTGTTGGAAACAGCTTTGAATTTTGTCTTTCTATAATTTGGGGTGCTCTGATAAGACATTAAGTGTTAATTAGTGAGCTTTAAAGGTGATGTTAGGCAGATATTATCTTGGCTTTTTTTGCCCATTTCCAGTCTTTATTGCTATGCTAAGCTAATTGAGTAGCAATAAGGGGTCACAAGGGAGACCTCTCTTTTGTAGCTTTGTCTTCCTGTTTCCAGTTTTAATGCTAAGCTAAGATAACATGCCGCTGGCTGTAGCCTCATATTAAGTAGTATTAAAGCAAGTATTCAATGCAGAAAAATTGCCCCCATGAGCATTTATTGTGGTGGTAGCTACATTATACAGTTAAAAACATACACATGATGGACTTTTGTACTATAAGCCACTACCAGCACATTTGGACTCATTATGTTTAAAGGTGGCTACTTTTAAACCAGTGAATAAATAAATGATTCAGCATTCACCAATAAATAGCACTAAGACCTTAACGTTTAGAATTTAAAATGCACAAATGATATGACCAGACTGCTAACTGACAACATAAAATGGCTTGGACTCATGACCTCTGTGTATCTAAACTGATGGCTTCAGTCGAAGTGGAGCTAGTTAGAACTATTTTGTGTATAAATGTTAATTTTGAAAGGTAACTAGCTGTTAAATAAATGTACTGAGGAACAAAGCACATTTTCCTCTGAAATGGAGTGAAATGCAACTTTAAAGTAATATCACATTTGTACCTAAGAAGAGTACCTGGGTACATTTTCCACAGTCAAAAATTGAGGTTTTCAAAAGTATTCCCAGGAATGGATGTATCTGAACGTGTTAGCATGTGTTGCTCTAATGTGTGTCCTTAACCAGAGTGTGTCTCTCAGATATGGAGTTCCTGGAAGTCCTGATGGACGGTCTCGACCGTGTCCTGTTGGTTCGTGGAGGAGGTCGGGAGGTCATTACCATCTACTCCTAGCATCAAACGGTTCATAATTGCTTGGGAGGGTATCGGAAGGAAACATTGGTGGACAGTAGGACCCCAGAGGGCAGGGGTTGACAGAGGAGGGTCATGACTTTGAGATGGGACATGGACAAAGATGTGGGACAGAGGAAGTGCAGTGCACCTCGTCCCACACGTAGGTTTTTGAGGACCATGGCTGCTGGGAAGGACGGGGGAATCTACCTGTAGCGCAGGCTGAACTCAGTGCATCATCTAGGGGCACAGAGATGCTCTCCAGACCCTCTCCTCCTGGATCTCCTGAACTCCACCACATCTATACGAACTGTGTGGTGAACTGTGAAGACACTCTTTCCTCAGATAAATTGTGTTTTCTGAAAGAGTTGCCATTTCAATTGAACATGTTTTATTGCTTCAGCAGGGATTTGATGGAGGAAAGAACACTAACTACAGTTTGTTGTCATTTTTAGCATTTCAGTGATTGTAGTAGCTGCAACTAGCTCATTGGTTTCTAGGTGGAATGCTAACATAACTGACAGTGTTTTTATTTATTTCAGGGCCACTGCACTGACTTTGGGATCATGGGATGAGTTGAACATGTTTTTAGCCAGTCTTTTTAATAGAATGTCATGTTTGCCTCATATCACTGGATCAGAAGTTCAAGCCAAAGTCCCTTTCTTTACTATCAGGACAATTTCAGGGCAAATGTGGCAGCAGTGATTGCGATTGATAGCACTGCTTACCCACTGTTTTTTGTTGTCACAGATAATTATAGTGTGCCAAGTGATCAAAGAGGAAGAGATAGTGGAAATGCAGAAGGAACTTTGGTGGTTTTAGCATTTTAATGAATTTTAGTTGAGTCGGTGATTTTTGTGTTTGAGCAAAATGTTACACTCCATGTGTGAGCTCAGTTTTTCAGCAGCCAGTGCGCATTGATGAGGAAAACAGAAAACATGGAGTCTGTGTAGTAGTATTTTCATTTAATGCCTGTTTTTAAGCACAGACTTTATCTACAATGTGTCATGTGTTCATTCAAGAAAAAAGGCACGCCCATATTAAATAGATCAAAAAGAAAGGTAAGTCTGGAACTCTTAGTCTGTAAAATACAGGAGTACTTGTGTCGCGCTGTTCCTTGTGTTTCCTGTCTCCCTGTCGAGGGACCAATTGTGAAGGAACTGAAGAAATTGGCCAGAGAAAGCGCTGATGCCTTAGACTTGAACACGGTAGCCTGCTGTCTTTAATTACATCCCATGGTAGGTGATATGCTGACACAGTGATGACTGATGATGCATCCCACCCTAGAGGCTTCCAATTGTTGCTGATCAGTCACGCCTCAGAAGCTCAGAAGTACTTTTTCTTCTAGGCTTAGGCAGGAAAATAATCACAGTCACTGTTAACATCAGGGTAAGACTGTCTTTGTGATCGAAGGTAAACAGTATTGAAAGATCATTTTGGTTGATTTTAGTGGTTTCACTGTATTCCCAGATCCCAGCAGTTACTTTAGTGAGTGTTATCATGGAGGAATGATGTCCATAAGAATGAAAATAAGATCCTAGCTGTAATATACTGGAATTATCCTGAGACTGCTGTTGGAGACACAGCTGTCTTCTGTGTCAATGTCATCTATCCAGCCACCACTACCTACACTCCAAGAACTATTCTCCAGATATGTTTGCAACAACTAAAACTTCTACTTGCTTGAAAATCCGTTGTTTTAATACATTTGAAAATATTATCAATGTTGTGTTTTGTTGAGCCCCTCAGCCTCTTCAGTTAAAGGCCCATGCTTTGTTTCCGGGTACTGTGAAAAGTCCACTGAACATCAGGATGTGCCTGTCTTGATACCTTCAATTACTATGTACAATAGCAATGCACCCAAGCCTTGATGTTAGCCCAGGAAGTATAATTTAGCCTATACTTGGACAGATTTCAAAAGTAGAAACTGTAAAACCCCACTGCTAAAATGGAAGCTGGTTTTTAACTGGATAATCTGCCATCAATTGTTCAGCAAAATAACCCCAATAAATAACAACAACAATAAATCTTAACAACAAAAAACAGGATTTGGATATTAAAGACAGGTGAATGTGTCATGTGATGTATAGACAGGTCAATCCAACTCCTTGAAGGTTTGGTTAGTTTGACTTTATCATCAAGAGATGCACGGCTGCTTTTTACTGAGAGCTTCTAATATACAGTATGTTCATCTCTATCAGAGCTTTAGGGACCATTTGTGCCCATAAATTATGAGCTGGCCCACAGTGTGAAGTGTTTGTTGAGGCTTGGATGGAAACTCCCATAACATGACGTGAAACATGCATCTATTGACACGCACGGACAAAAGACAGGAAGGGTCAGAGCAGGAAGTCTGTATCAAAGGAGAGGAAACCGAATGGCAGACGTAGAGCACATTTCTTTGATTGCTCTTCACTGACTGAAACTTTTTATTTATTTATGCAAGTGTCTCTTGAAAAATTATTGATTTTTATTTCAACGTGCCCCCAGAGGGTGATATATTCTTGTCCGATGGAACCTGTTCTTGTCTGACCCAGATGAGATCTGAGCTGGACTGTTATCATCTTACATAACTGGCCCCGGGCTCACGTTCCAAAAATCAATTTAATCCTAAAATCATCATTGTCTCTTGGCTCGCAAAAGAACAAAGACAATCTTGGAGCTGCTGTAGGAAGCTTTGAGGGGAACTTGGCCTTGGATAAATGGCTTCCTGTTTGTCCCACAGAGTGGTTAGCTGGGTCAGCACACACAGAACAACAACAACAATCACGGTCTGATGCTCCGATCGCTGTCTAAGCTACAACTCTGCTGCATTCTGTGCTCGTCTGTAATCCTTACTCTTAGAAAACGCTGTCTTTTGCTAACATTCAGAACAGTTAACCTAATTTGATACTTTATTGTTTCCCCAATGGGAATATTGTCTTGTGGCCAGGATCCACATAAAAAAAACAACCACAAGTGTCACTGTATAAAAAAAAATTTCATAGAGCTCATAAAACCTACTTTCTGCAAATGTTGGAGGTTTTACAAGATTTGTGCCATTTTCAGCTTCTTGCCTCTGTTGTGCAATTAAAGTTGCATAGAAGAGCAAAATGCAGTAATGATCCAGCGTGAGAGATGTCCTGTACTGACTCATGTGTACATTATGAGCAGCACAAACAGCTACACATACTGTGTATATCATGTGGTATGTATGAATTATTATGTGCACACTGAACACTCACTGAACTGCTCCATGCCAGTGTACATATTAACCAGCAACAGTGGACACAACACCGTGGCTCAAGGGGTGCATGCCAAAGCTTCTGGTCCTTTCTGCATGCTCTGCACACTATGCACAGATCTCAGATATACACCAGTGGATCACTCGCATGTCTATAGCAGCGTTATCATTGAGTTGTGGGTCAAAACTCACTTGTGCGTGGCCTAACTGAAAATTGTGTAGTATTACTATACAGACACTGACTGAATATTTCTCCCTTGTCACAGCCTCAGCTGTACTTTGTGTTCAGAGCTGCTTAACAAATGTTAGCATGCTAACACACTAAACTATGATTGTGCATATGTTAAGCCTTATACCTGCCATACATGAGCCTGTGAGAATTGTAATTAGCATTTAGCTCAAAGCGCTCAGCCTCACTGAGCTGCTAACATGGCTGTAGACATGTCTAAATTGTACAGTGAATAAATGAAGAAAACAAATGCTTAAAGACTAAAGTTTATCTTGAGAAAGGTCTTTTTTTCACATTGTCAGGTCTTTTGTATGATCATATGGATTTCCTCTTTCTTATATAATCTACAGTATATTGGTCTACAACATAATTTTCTGTGTGTCCATAGTTTATATGAATGACTGAAATGAATGCAGTGTTTGTTTGGTCCATTTATCATTAGCCCCCTGTTCTTCCCTCTTAGGCTCTCCTAACAAACAGCATGCTTATCACTGAGGCTCACCACGGCCATCATCTTCCCACAGCTTCCACTGACCTTCCAGCAATATCAGAAGCTTTGGCTAAACAGCATTTTCTTCTGTTTTGGAGAAGTAGCTAATCTGAGCGCTGAATCTGTGAGAAGAGCTAAAGAAGCAAAACACAAGTGGGATGAAGACGGAGAGGGACAGAGGACGAGGGGGGAAGGAGAGGAAAGGGAGGGCACCTTTCTTGCTTTCCCAGCCATTATCATTCCTGGATCTGCTAATAATGGGGTGTTAACATCACAACATGGACAATTTCACTGAGTCTCCCTCTGACCTTATTGACCCCTGATCCAGTGCTAACTGGACCAGTTGTGTCTGTGGCTGCTGTGAAATAGAAATTATTATTCTTGCGGTCCACTTGGAACTTCTCCCACTTCGACCGACTGAACTTGTTGCAAAACTGCTGCGCGTCTGCTGCTGCCAATATAATGGTTGCATGCAGTATCTGAATTTAAATCACTGAATTTAAGTAGCTTCATGAACAAAGGGGCCTTTTCATAGACCATCTTGTTAGAAATTACGTTAAACTCATTTTGCCTGAGGCCACACAGACTAATCTGATGATCGCTATCTGCTGTCTGCCTTCAGCTGTGTCCTGCTCGCTGGTGAGCACAGATCAGCCTGCATAAACCAAAATGTAGGATAAAATGATTACTGAACTGCAGGTGTTTTGCAGGTCCCTTGCTGCAGGTCCAGTCTTTTGGCCTTAGATAAAATTCAAAGGATGGCAAGTTTTTCTTTTTTTTTTTTTTTCTCAAGAAACTCCTCAAAGATGATCAAACTTCCTCTTTCCATTTATTGTTTCCTTTCTGGTAAAAGACTAAATACCAGACAGCCTAATGGGTGTTTTTGCATTGTAAAACTTCACAGAGTTTGTGATCAGCATGGTCAGCGTGGCAGTATCAGGGTGTGACTGTAATGGGCGGAAAATATTTTCTTGTCTGCCTGATTAAAGTGCTGAAAACCCTGAGCAACCAGACAACAATTGCTGATGCAGAAATGACAAGTCTGAGTCAAATGACCTTTTTTGGAGCAAACGGTCTTTGTGCAACACATGAATGATGGCTTTTGAAAAGATGAATTCCTTTTCGGTTTGGAAACCAAACATTAACCAGACAGCCAAAGGCAGCCCCTTGCTGTTCACAGGAGCACTGTGTGATGGTGTTTCACTCGCAGCAGCCAGGGAGTCAATTTCCATCTAATGTGAAAGCAACACTTTGGCAAACAGTGATTTCTCAGCGTGGAGGTAGTGCAGTGATTTGTGAGGTGCTGTCACCCCTCCATCCAACGTTATTCTAGTGCTTTCCATAGATGCTAGAGATGAACATTGCGGTGGTCTTATCATAAAGGTAAAACAAGACGCTGTTTTGTCCAGTATTGATTTTATTAGTTTTACTGTAATGGGCAGCACCTGGAAGTCACTCGCCATCCTCCTGGATTCACATTCTTCATCTATGTGTACAATCCATCTGATATCGTCATCTGATTTGTCACATTTAATTTAATCTACCGTGTACTCAGGACATGTATCGCATGTCTGTCTGTCCTAGAAGAGGGGCTTTTGGGGGGAGTTTCTCCTTGTCCAAATGAAGGGTCTTAGGATAGAGTTCATCATATCCTGAACCAACTGTAAAGACCCTTCACACAAATTTGGCAAATTTCATTCATTAACACATTTTTTAAAATTCCTTAACTTTTCAGTTTATTTATTCTTAGTCTCGTATCAGCTGGATGTATCATAAAATAAAGTGGTCCTGATAGAACTGGAAAGGCATTAATAAACTGTATTTAAGATTCACAGACAGATAGACTGAACTGAAATGTACATGATATGATATACGCCCTGCAATCGATTGGCGACCGATTCAGGGTGTACCCCGCCTTTCGCCCAATGACAGCTGGGATAGGTTCCAGCCCCCCCACAACCCCGAAAGGGATAGTCGGGTATAGACAATTGATGGATGGATGATATGATATACTTCATGCGAGATAACACATTAAGCAGACATTGGTGTAACAAAATATACACAAAACCAGTAAAACATAATAAACAGAAGATACCATTTTAATTGAGTTGGTTTTGTTGCTGTGAGAGTTAAGTATAGAAAATATGTTTTCTATTTGTATGTGTTTCTCTGTTGTGTGCCACATGTATTCATACATGTGTAAGTGTGACCTGAAGAATGTGCACATATGATAAGAATAGTAATATTCAAAGTAAGAAAATTTGGTAAAATAAAAAGAGAGAGAAAGAAAATAAATAAACATATAAATGTGCAAATACACATGCACATATGTATATGACATAATATTGAAAGGAACTTGACTCAAGCAACAGGTTAGGAGAGAGGGTCCAGTAAGTGAGTAAGGGGGAGGGTTTTTTTTTTCCTCCAAAGGAGTCAAATTTCCCAACTTGTGGGTCTGAGAGTCACTCAGCTCAGAACTGAGAGAGGCTTTGTACTGAGAGAGAGAGAGAGAGAGAGAGAGAGAGAGAGAGAGAGAGAGAGAGAGAGAGAGAGAGCAAGAGAGAGAGGGAGGGAGAGAGAGAGAGAGGGAGGGAGAGAGAGAGAGAGAGAGAGAGAGGGAGAGAGAGAGAGAGAGAGAGAGAGAGAGAGAGAGAGAGAGAGAGAGAGAGAGAGAGAGAGCAGCATTGTGACTTCAGGTCTGCACAGTGAGGCAGAGGGACCACAGAGAGTTTGCTGGAATTTCATCACACACATGCACTTGGAGTTCACCTTCAAACCTGGATCTTTATTCATTTACTCGCTGAAATGTTTCAAGGGTAAGGCCATTAAACAGACTGTTACCTCAATGTTTTCTGCACAGGAAGAAAGCAGAGAGGATTTTAATCCATTTTACCTGACTCCTCATAGCTTCACTTCAGTCACCTCAGAGTAGACCTGTGATGCAGCAACATGTCGCAGCTTTTTCATGGGCAAACAGCTTTACACTTTAACACACTCGAAATGCAACCTATTTTATATCAATGACATGACATTTATACATTTTTTAAAATGTTTTGAAGTATACTTAAAACTTCACCAAAAGCAGCTTCCACAATGTGACTGATGCATCTCCTCAGGTGGTCTCTTGCCCTGCATCTCGCCCTGCTGTGCTGGCTGGCTGCTGCCCTGCAGGTTATAGAAGGTAAGATTATTTCCCTACAGAGTAAATGTAAAGGAATATACAGCTGGGACGGATCCCAGTTTAGAATAGGAGGGTTAAAACAGTTTGGCAGTGACCCAACAGATGCTTCATGAAAGGAGTGAAATGTTGATGATATCGCCTTAACTGATCTTTGAATCTCACTAGAAAATTTTATGACCATGGGAGGCAATTCAGTCCATCATGATATATTCTAAAGAGATTTATTTGATTGTATTTGATGATACTGTACATTGCCTCAGATGAGTGGCCATGTATCATCTTTGGGGTCAGTAAATTTCTAATGTGGGTTTGTCAAATTAAGAATATTCATCATCTGTGGCAGTTCACACCGTTCTGCATTTCATGTTAAAGGCTTCAACATTGACCAGACTGAGACTAATGATACAGATGTTACAGTTCTTCATGTGATTCCTTCAGCAACGCACACAGTGCAGCACAGTCACAGCTATGTTGGATCATTGGAGAGCGGTGTGAATACGAGGAGATTTCAGGGTGTGCACGTATGCTCTAATTCAGACATCACATCACAATATATCATCAATTCATCATCCATGTCATTGATTAAGGACAACATTGGCATTTCTTCCAAGACCAGGGGCATTTCATACTCCACTAAGATGTCTTTAAAAGTTTTCATTTTCAAAATGAGTCAGCTTAAAACATTAAAAAGTAAAAAGTGCGTTCACACTTGTGAAGCTAATGTAAGTCTAATTTGCTACCGGGCTACAGTTGACAAACTCTGCTAGCAACACTTCAGCTGACAGACTCACCATCTAGAAATGAGAGTCCACCCTTTCTTTGCCTCTTCCTTGTTAATTACTTGACTTCTTCATCTTGATCTTCTAAAAAAAAGAGAGGGGTGAGGTGGAATAGATATTTTTATGCTTAAAAAAGTGGTTGTATTTTGAGAAAGACAAAATGCTGCATGTTGCGGGACACCGAGGACCTTTTTCACTCAGTGAAGTGGCTTGGATTGCATGCATGGAGGCAGATAATGTGGACGAACTCAATTTATGTCCCCAGTCATCTTGACTTTGTGTGTGAATGGCTGAAGAGCTGCTCAGGTTGGAGCGTGATAACTGGTCAAGTCTTAGAAGATGCGGTCAAATACGACCTGCCGAAGGACTCAGGTAAAATGCTGTCCATCAATTAACAGTCTTTGATGACAATGGCTTCACTGAAGTGTCATCAGTCATCCACTCCTCCCTCACAGACCCCTTACGAGACCCATAATATGGGTCAGCCCCCCTTTCCGTTTCCATTTTCACACCTCTGTCTGCTGCTGTTTTCATTTAGTTACCTCCTGCTGTGAAGCTCCTCTTATACAGCTCTGTAGGAGAGAGGGAGTTTGTTTGTTTGGCAACTGACCGAGCTTCCTCTGCCCTCTTTATCCTGTTTGTGTGTGTGCGTGTGTGTACAATGAGGTAGCTGGAAGTGGCAAACGCTGCACCAGGGTGAGAAATGAAGTGTTTGGTTTGTATGGTAATGGCATGAGGGGTTTCATCTGCGCCGCACTTGCCATTTGTGTGTTTGAGAAAATCAGAAAGGACGGTGCAGGCTGGGTCACACTGAGCTTTGAAGTGGGACGTTGAGAACACACTTGTCCCTGTACGGGTTTAATGTCAGCATGTGTAGGTATGGGGGTGGGGGATTTTTGACAATGGATGAGGAAAATCATTTTCTATTTCTACATTTACAGAAAGTCAGAAAGAACTGATCCAGTGTTTCTGTAGGATGCTGCACATGTTCAAGTTATTTATTATTCACAACGAACACTGCTCATCACATTGTGGACTGCCACAGGCTTCGTGGTTACAGAGAATGTCTTGTGACAACCAGCCTGCAATATCAGAGTGTTCCAACTGCAGCCTTGAGCAAATCACTGGAGCTCCAAACTGCTGAAGTGGAACTATGATCCTGCAACATTCAGTGCCAGTGCAGGTAGAAGTGTGTCCTATATGTAACAACATGGAACGTTGGGGCAGGTATATGCTCGCAGCAAACTAGTTTGTATAATGCAGAGTTCGACTTCACCGCAAGGCAATGTGTTTTCCCCAAACTGCCATCATAGAGAGGGGCAATATATTTTTTCACCTCTGCACACATGGCCAGTCACTGTGTGAAGAGGATGTGAGTGTGGAATTGCTGACTTCGGCAGGTTACAAATGTGTTTGGACACAGCCTCCACCAATCATGTCTGAAAAGCAATTTGCATGACACCTTAAGGATGTGGAGTTTGGAGTGGTGGAGTGTATGCAACAGTTTTCATGCAAGAGACTGGAGTAGCCTCTCATCATAGATAATAATTATAATAATGCTAATTAATGTTGTGCTGTTTGTCATTCCACAGTCTTTCCCTAACCCCAACCATACCACACCAGGTGCCATGTGTATACACTGTGAAACTCAAACATCTCAATAACATCTGCACTGGATATGATTCATTTTTGTCAATGAATCATGATCATGAGTCATGCAATATCAAGCTGTTTGATTAGTTTTGATGCATCACATGTGAAATCCATATTTTTCATCTGCAGAGCTGAAGAATCTGAATCCTTACATTTCGCGAGTCTCCTATCGTGTAGTCGTCTCACAGCAACCTGAAAACCCTGGTGTGGACGCTAACCCTTTTCATAAAAACATGTTTTTATAGATGTAGTGTAGGTTAGTAAGTAAGGCAAGTGTAGGTGTAAAAGTTTCAGAGAGCAGACAGCATCTTTGTTAGCCTCTAAATTTCCAAACAAACTATAACTGAAAAAAGAAATCTTACTGTTTCCAACCTACAAACTCCACCTTGTCCCCCCAAAAGCACTGCCTCCAGGAACCTTCACTTCCCATTTACCGTTGGTTGAGTTGCTCTGAAAAGATCCCATGTTTAGCCAATAGAAATGATCATGAGGTGAGCCCAGCGGGAGTCTGCTTTGGACGGGACATTCCTCTGTACAGTGAAACTTAGTCACATTGTTTTACTGTTGACAGTTTCAGTAAGTATTACGGTTGAGATTAATATTATGGGCCATATTTTGGTTTGCTCTGTGAACCTTATTCGCCTCAGGAAAACAAACTTACTGCTGTCAGAACCATACTTTAGCTTCCTCTCTTTCAGTCATATTCAGTCACCCCCTCACATATTTTTTGCAGTTTTACCTAAAAGCCTTTCATGTGCTTTCACTCCTGACCTTATTTGGTCTCTGATGTGACTGGAATAAAACTCCCACCAAGCTGCCTTTAGTGTTTTATGAGTGCAAAAATCTGGCAAGCGAGCATGTCATAGAGCCGTATGAAAGAGCCTCTACCTAAATGTCTTCAGTATATTAGAGAGCTGAACGGCCTCACTGCAGCGGCGTCCTGTCTGGAATGTGCTCATTCAGCCACAGTGACTTTGATTTGAACACAGCTGGGCACAATGGGCCAACTGTAAAAGGTGTCACTGCTGTGTGTGTCTAACGTTTAGCTCTATGGGATTCTGCTGGGAAAAAAATCAGTGGAAACTTGAAAATAAGAATGGGTGTTTCTTCGAGGGTCTCAGGACTTTCCGTTGAAAACGGCCTTGTGTTTTCCATGATGTGACGCTCACTGAGATGATGTAGTTCTGTAACCGTGGCTCCCATTACAGTACAGAGGAAAAGAGAGTGCGCTGCTGTTGCAGAGCCGTTAAACTAACGTCAGAAGCAGTTATTACATTGACCTGATTATGTTTTAAGAAAAAAATGCACAGCTCTCACTGTAACGGTTTTTAGAAAAGAAAGATTGAAATGCCACTGGATTTCTGTTGTTGTTGTTTGGGCACACCGTTTCCATGGTTACTGTTTAAAATGTTGACCATGAATCATTATCATTGTGTTTCTGTTCTGTGCTGTCCAGGCTATGCTTTGGGGCAGGACACATACAAAGAAAGTCTTTTTACCAAGAGAGCATCTGAAACTTTATTGACTTGAGGAAAGTGGTAACATTCTGTTTATGTGCACACTTGTGGCTGTTGTTTTAAATATTTGCATGCATGTTATCGCCTGCTGCGCATGTGAAGACACAGAACGTCGCTGCTTAGTCAAACAAACATGTGAGTTTTCAGTTTAGGGCTGTATCTAATCATTATTCTCACTCTCAGTTCATTTTCTTGATTAATCTATTAATCATGTTCTTTTTCAGGGTCCAGATAAGACATACAATAATTAGCAAATCCGTGCATTTGAAAAAGGGAAATATTTGGAAGTTTTGCTTGAAAAGAGGTGCAAAAGATTCATCCATGATTAAAGTTGCTTCCATTTGCTTTCTGTCGATAAATTAATCAATTTATTAATCAACTGTTTGCTCGTGCCGATACCATTCATAAGTTACATGTTTGAAACCGAAATGTTTTTACAATTTTATTGCAAAAGTCTTCTTAGGACACAGTTACTTTGCACTGCTCCTTCATCCCTGGGGTGTGCTGGCTACACACACACAGGGAGAGAGGAGACACAGCTCTGTAGTGTGCAGATACACTCAGACGTCTGCCTGCATCATCAGTGCTGCATCTGCTGTCTGTCATGTAGGACTTGTGGTTCCTCAGCCCACAGTCTGTCAGAGATGCACAGAGAAGAATGTGAGTTTAGAGAGATCAGCCAGTAATTAGCTGGCACACTTGAGCTTGTTTCATATTACATGAGGCAGTTCTTTTACTTTTCTTGCTTTGTTCACTTTGACTTTTCCAACCGGACTGGGACCAGTTTCCTCTGCTGTCTTTAATATTTCTTTTCTGTTTGATTTTATGTGACTAACTGCTGAACAACATCATGTCCGCTTTCTCATTTCGAGGTAACCTTCAGTAACCGCTTATGTTTTAAGGGAAGGGTGGACAGGACACAGTTCTTCTGTGTGTGTATTTATATTTAGGTATGCTTTTGCATATTTGGGTCTGTGGCTACTCAAATTATGGCCATTTGGCTGTTTGCAGATGGAGAGTAGCACACATACTCACACACCGATATTTGCTGCCTTTAAGGGCAAATCTGTCTGGTAAAACATTAAATGTGCACCTATGATCCTCATTCTAACACGTGTTGGAACCTTTGCACTATCCTCTATGAGGACTGTTATGGAATACTACAACAACATTACGTACATATTCCCCATTACTGCAGAATCCAATTAATCAACTTGAAGACTGAATTTTAATATATCCTCACCTTCTTCCCAATTATTCCAACAGCGATTACTTTATCATATATTCATTTAGAATTTACTTTGAATGCAAAATCTAAGTTTGGTCTTTACAGCTTTGTTTTGCATCTAAAGATTAATTCCTTTTTTGATTGTGTAAAACCAGTTTCCTTTCTCCAAAAGAAAGGAAAAAGCTTTATGTTGATAGAAGTCCTCCACCCAGCAGCTCCTTCACAGCTTCTCTGTTTTGACATTCAGTGCCACAGCTGCCCTTTTTTTATTTACCTTTGGATTAGACACAGCAGCCAAAATCCTTCTCCTTCACTTAGCCTCTGCCCTTCCCCGAGGCCGTGTGGATGTGTTGCTGAGTGCCAGCTCTTTAATCTCTGTTTTGGTTGGCGGTGCTCCTAATGACTGCTGGTATATCACAAATGACCATACCTGTGAAAAATGTGTTGTTGGAAAGATGTTGGTCAAACCTTAACAGCAATGATCAACACTCAGATAAACAGGACTGTGTAGCAAAACCACTCATCATGTATATGTCAGAGACTGTACAGTGTTCATCAAACAGCTCAAAGTCAGTTTCATATATCACACTGGATGTTTTGAGTGGGGTTAAAGCTTTCTACACATGCTTGAAAATCCATAGCATGACCATTTACAACACTTAGTATCCGAAAACTAAACTAAGCATTAATTGCAAAGCTGTGATTTTTGTGTCACTTCATATAAAGAATATTCCTTCCACTATGTTTGTGCATTCTGTATCACCTACTCCCCACAGGGTAGGACAGCTCTGCAGCTTGATGAAAATGTTTTTAGTCCTATGACTCAAGGAGGGCAGAACATGCTGAATGCACGAGGGCTGATTTACCACTATGAGATGGAAAATGTCCCAGATTCTTTTAGGGTTAGAGGGAAAATCAAAATTTGGACCAATAATGGAAACTAGGCTTTTGGAGAAATGCACCTGCAACACATGTAAATGAATGACCTCATCCTACGCCTTGACATTGCATGTAAACATGTGTTTCAAGAGGGAGTAGTCTGAGTTAATTGTATTCCACCTCAGTCTAGTGTTGACTGCACCTGTACGTAACCCCACCTGCACTGCCCTTTAACAAAGTCTAAACAGACACACAAACAAATATGGAAAAATACCACACTCTGCAGCTTTTTACTTCTGTGGATCTGAACAATAGTGAATTTTGTGGTGCGGCTGCAGTGGGTGGATGTCAATAGATGGTACTCTGCCAGAGGGACTGTGGAGCAAACATGAGATAATATTTTCCTGTCACATTTCTCTGAAGGTTGCCTTTCATTCTGAGCCATTTGCATCAAATGTCTGTCACAATACACAATGTGGAGCGCTCCCAAAATCAAAGGAGTGACATCATTGACCTGCAGGACTTCACTGTCCGGTCCTCCTTCCAGTGACATGAATGCTCTGGTTTGTCATATCAAGGGTACTGTGTGGGAATCACACTTCACTCAATGACAGTGATAGTCTCCGGGACCGCATGTGTGAAAGAATTTCCCATCACTGTGCCTCCCTTGGGCTTCATTAACATTCGTACTGGAGGAGGAGATGAGCCTATGCGAGAAGCTCCAAGAGGTTGTTTGCTCTGAGAACAACACTCGCAGCTGAGCAAACACCGCCAACACCCCCCCCACACACACACACACTGAGGCTCACCCTCAATGCCCTGTGCCTTATACATGCATAATCAGGACATAAGCGGATGTAAACAGTCTAGCAACTCGTAACTATGACACCATACATTTGGAGAAATTGATGATTGACAGGGTTGGTTGTTTGATACAAATCAGGTTATCTGTAATGATCCCTGTCTGCCCTGTCTACTGTAAAATAACAGAATTACAAATTAGTGTAATTACAAAGAAAGGTTTTGTAGCACATGTAATACTTATTATAGTAAGCTTGCTTGAAAACATTGTGTGTAATGAAGTATTGGCTGAGAGTTCTTTTTCTGACACATGTATCATGATTGGGTGTGACAGAAGCATCCTCGAAAGGTTCAGTCATTCACAAGCGAGGATGCAGAAAGGATATTACGACATGGGCTCTGGAACACTTCAGAAAACTGTCAGTAAACACAGTTCATTTGGATATGATTGCATTCTGTTTAACTTACATTATACAGGACATCCCAATTTTTTCGGAATCAGGGTTGTACAAGATTTCATGTTCTATAATGGAATATACAGTATGTAATGGAATATAATATCTAATATAATGGAAAAGGCCAAAGTTCTTGAAAATATCAAATCTGTCTCCCGGTGCTGCAAAATGTTATAATTCCACAATATTCTTAATACGATATTAGTATTATAATAATCTATAGAGGCTGGAAAAACCTGCCAGTCTCCCGTAGGTTCATGGGAATCATAATAATTCTTAAAATAATGGAGAATCAATTTATGGCTTAAAGCATTGGAAAAAGCAAATATGTGGAAGAGGTTTGAAGCAAAATGAGTTCTTATAAATATGATTAGTGAGGACTGTTTATGAAATGACAAAACAAACACAAATGAAGAAGAGGAAATGGGGTTGGGGGGGGACTGGGCACCAGGTCAGACCTGATTTTGTCACTAAAGTCTGTTCAGTCTACCTGGCTGCCTGTCGAGCTCACTGGACTGTCCATCTGTGTCCAGCTGTCCTGCTTATCTCAGCAGGCTTTAGCTGAGCTGCACAGTGGATGGCCTCTTTTTTATGTTTCTGTGTATTTCAGGGGGTGAAGTGAGGGGACAGCAGGGGGTTGTGGGTGGTGGGGGGGTTGGATGGGTGAAAGCAGGGACACTTGATGTAATGGAAACTGTCTCTCTGCAGATGTCCACCTCTGACCTCCTAACAACTCCAAACAATGCATTCTTTATCTGAAACATGTTGTAGGCCTTACAGTGTGGCATTGAGAGAATCTGTGTGTGCGTGTTTGTGTGTAATGTTTGTGCATGTGTGTGTTCAAAGTCAGAAGTTCATCTGCAGTCAGTGGGGTTATTTTCTTAATAATCTATGCATCGTCAGGCAGCCTGGAAACCATTAAAGCAATCAGCTGTCATGTTGCAGAGCACATGCTGTAATCACATGCAACAAGACAAGTTTAACTTAGTTTTGTGATTGAAGTTAAAAATTTAAATTAATTATCTTTTGGCCAACAACCACCAAACCTGTAACAGTTGCTAACTTAGGCCTATTTCGGTGATATTCAGAATGATTTTAAAGCTGCAGTAATGTTTATTTTTAGATTGGTAAATTGAATGACTTTCTGTGATATGAAACATGTTGCTCATAGTGAGAAACTAAGAGAAAATCACCCAACTCCACAGTGTTTCTGCTGTGTTGTAAGGAGCGTTTTAGCATCTTTTAGCCCATAGTTTAATTTTATGACGGCATGCTGCCTCTCCAGCCCCAAACAGCAGACAGACCAAGTTAGCGGCGAGCTATTGAACATATAGTGCAGCAATTAGCACCTAGCTGGATTTCTTTCTGAGTTTTCTCAGGCAAGACTGAAACAGGAGAGTAAAGATTGGCCTAATATGTGCCATTTGGATCAGAACAAAAACTCCAAATAAATGCTAATGTTGCTTCATGTGTAGGCTAAATAAGCAAGTGTCTATCATGACAACTTTAAATGTTTTGTTAGCATTTTGTGTTTCCCTTAAGTCACCACACAAAATGAATTAGGCTAATGGAGCATCTGAAAGAAGATAACAAATCTTTCTTTTACTGATGAAAAATTAAACCCACAAGCAATAAAAGACAGTGTTCTACAGCCTTACTTGGTTGTATGACCTGTAGGATAGCTTATGGTTGCTTATGTTAGGTTACCTTAATAAACCTTAGATAGGTCGCGCCAGAACTGGCATTGCTGGGCCACTTTGCTAACTTTATGACTCGCCACATGGCGGACATATTAACATTTGCACATTCATCAGAAAAATTGTTAGCCCGATTCTTTTGTTGGAAGCCCAAGAACGGTCCGGAGCAACCCTCAGTTCACAGTCAAAGTATTTATTGAGGTCACATATAAAGCAATGCAGCACTGGTCTCAGAGTGACAGAGTTCCTGCAGGATCTCAGCCAGAATGAGCACAGATTTCAGGCAAAAGTTCACATTTATCTTTCTGGGTTTGACCAAACCCCATACAGTTAGCAGACATACGCTACAGAATGCAATTGGCTAGTTCCCAAGACGTTGACGTACCATGCTTTGCTCATGCTTTATCCTTGACATGTAATAAACAATCTGTGTGTGTGTGTGTGTGTGTGTGTGTGTGTGTGTGTGTGTGTGTGTGTGTGTGTGTGTGTGTGTGTGTGTGTGTGTGTTGTTTAGGCGCGTATCTAAATGCAACAGACGTCACTAACAGACAAGAGAGGAGAAAAGTGTCATCTGGTCTTCTGTTATCAAAACAGGCTCTCTCCAGTCATGTTACCTTACAACTCCAGGCTATGAAGGACATTTGTTCCAGAACATACAAGTGCAATAAAGATCATGGGATGAGCACACATGAGATCACTTTAAAGGACCAAATTGTTACAAATATACCCTAATTTACTTTTTAGAATTGTGATTTTGACAACCTGAAGAGCTAAAATGCTCCACTGCTTGCGGCAAATGTTGTAGTAAAGTCTTCTATTTGGTGCATACATTCGGTTTATCAGATCTTTTTTTTTTTTTTCCTAAAACAGGTGCCTAAATCGGATTGAGACAACCACAGTAAAGTTCCGAGCCTTAAAATCAAAACACTGAAATGCACGATGCTAAAATATGTTGTAGAGTTAAGGGGAACTGCAACATTTATTGATTATCCTCAGTGCCAATATGAGCAACTCATTTTTTTCATTGTCAATATATTGATAAACGCAACTTCATAGCTTAATTTGGAATTTAATTCAATAATATGTTCATTTGTAGGGGTATAAAGTAGCACTGCGCATGCATAAAGATGACTATGGAGAACTGCCTTCCAGAGGGAGGGCAGAGGTCACATGCAGAGTTGTTGCTAATGGACTAGGTCTGCAGAGTGGATAGCTGACAACACAGGCCCTTTTAACCTTTGAGTTATGTCATTAAAGTCCACTTAGTGACATCAGTGCATCTTCAGAACGAAGGAAACTATAGCCCGAGATAATAAGTTAGACAAAACTGAATTTACGCTTGACTACATTCCTGGCTGTGTTTCTACCTGGGGCTATGTTATGTTGGCCCCATGACTTCTCTAGTGTAATTGGCTAGATGCCTGCTCCAATATTTATCCAAAACTATCTTAATGTCAGTGATGCAAGCTTTCATCAAAAGCATGCAGGCATGAAACTGATTTTAAAGTTAAGATAAACAGATCTTTCCTGATGCGCCTTTGAATGATGCAGTAAGCTCAAACTGTCACCTACAACGAGCAGGTAAAATATACAATATCCATGTCCTCTGTAGTAGAGGCTTATAGCTGTCTGGCATCAGTGAGCCCAGGTATTTAACTTGTTTGTTTGATAGGATCAACCCAGCATGCTGTATAACATGATTAGTCATTCAGCACGGCACAATCTAAATTCTACTTGCACATGCTCTGTTGGCTTTCAATGTGAGCTCTGACTGACACACACACACACACACACACACACACACACACACACACACGTTGTGTTTATATCACTTGTGGGGACATTACATAGACTTACATTCATTTCCTGGAGCCTTACCCTAACCCTAACCATAACCACTATCTGCCTATTCCTAACCCTGTACCTAACCTAACCTAACCTAACCTTACCTAACCCGTAACCCTATCCTCAGTCTGCACCCTGAAATTTAATGATTTACTTTAAGGGGACCTGCATTTTGTCCCCATAAGGGAGGTCAGTCCCCACAATGTGACTGTGTAAACAGATTTTTGTCCCCACAACGTGATAAATACCTGTTCACACACACACACACACAAATGTGTGGATAAATCCATTCACAAACATTTGTATCCTCAAATGTAAAAGATCCGGTCTAGAGACAGATTAAGTACAATATCAAAGTCTTGGTCTACAGCATCCATTAATATAATCCAGATTATGTTTTTGTGTGTCTCTCTGTGTGTGAGTGTGTGTGGGCAGGTCAGTTTGTTTGGGTTAATCCTACCCTGGGGTCAAACTCTCCTTCTGATAACCTCTCTGACTTCTCTGTTTTCCTTTTTTCCTCTTATTATCTCTCCTCTTTTCCTTTTTGTCCTCTGTTCTAAAGACAGCCTGTCTGTCTGTCTGTCTGTCTGTCTGTCTGTCTGTCTGTCTGTCTGTCTGCTTCTTTTCTCTTCCTCTGTCCCGTCCTCGCTCTGCTCATCCTCCCCCTCTTTTCCCAAGTTTGAGATTCATTTGTCACAAAAGGGCATGCTTAAAATCTGTACAGCAGGCAAACTACTACTAATGATAATAATCACATAAATGATGTTTCTGCTACCACCACTGATTCTCTGACACATGACAATATCTTACAGTCAAATATTTCTGCAGTCAGTTCTTTTAATTATATTCACACAAACTGTTGTGCTGTTTGTGTCAATTCCAAATAGAACTGATGGAGACTGATAGACTATCGCTCATTCCCAGGCCACACCATCCCTTTGCTCGCAGGTATTTCCTTTGTCCTCACTTAGGACGAGCTGGAGGTTCAAAGAGTGAGAGAATGTGTGACTGTGTGTGTGTGTGTGTGTGTGTGTGTGTGTGTGTGTGTGTGTGTGTGTGTGTGTCATTGTCTATGTCTTCGTGCATGCACGTCTAACATTCCAGGCATTTTTTTTGTCCCACCTGCCGTTCTGGACACAGAGGGGATTCGATCACGCAGACAGGCCCCGTCCTCCTTATGTAATCACCATCAAGTCTCATCTGTGTGTGGAGCCACAGACAGAAAGTGCTGCTGCCCCTCAGTGATGCAGTTGTAAACTGCAAGTTGGGAAAACTAAGATTTCCATCTGACAAATCTTATTACCAAGCTTTTATGTGACAATATGGTGCAAACCAACATCAGCAGTGTGGCTAAAAAAGTTACTGCCTCTAAAATGAATGAAACACTTGATTCTGTTTTATGGTCATGTTATTGATGCGTATCAGTGGCTTTATTGGCTGAATTAGACTAAATGTGGATAACAACTCACCACTCCACATGATGATAAGGTTAGCCTTTAGTGGCTCAACAGCCTTTCTTGGCTGCTCTTTCCAATAAGAGCTTCTAAAAGTACTCCAACATTTCCTGACAGAACAGGGCTGAGAAATATGAAATGAAAACACGTCGTAGGAGGAGAGGAAGAGGGAGGAGGAAGCAAGGGAGGTGCCTGAGAAAAACAGCCTTTGCAACACAGGCTTCATTGATTACATGCCTGGTGGCTACAGTGTGCATGTGTGTGTGTCTCAGAGTGTGCATGCGTGGTATACGATTACCTGAGAACAGGTCCTCTCTGTTGACCTTTGCAGCCCGCCCACCCAATGTTCTGCTTAGGGGTTGGTTAAGAGGCTGTGTCAGTCAAACCGATTGGGGAATAGTAAAATATGCTGTACAGTCACACACACACACACACACACACACACACACACACACACACACACACACACACACACACACACACACATACACAAAAGGAAAAACAATGCAAAAGTCCCCTTTGAGTGTCACATGCGATATTGTGCTTGTTAAGCGTCCAATACTTGAGTCAATGTGGTGAGTTTATCTGAGTTAATCGATTACTCATTGGGGACATTTGCAAATGACAAAGTTAGAAAAAAATGTAAAAATCACGTTGTAAGCATTTTGTAGTGCCTCATAAATGAGTTCTTGTGTTGTTCTGGCACAAAAACACTTTCCAGTGAGCCAAAACCTCTTTCGCTCTAATTGGCAGAGTGTACCAGCTTGTACACTCACACACACACACATACACACACACACACACTCACACACACACACACACACACACACACACACACGTAGGACTTATAAACACATGAAAACAGGAGTGAGCACACTCTTACATGACAGCTTAGACCCTCATGAGCATCAGTGAGTCGCACTGTTACAGACATACTGTCAGCACATCCAGTGTTTAGCCATTGTTTTGTTTGTCTCCCACGGTTTGTTTGTCCTTCCTGCAGATCTGCCCTTTGATTTGGCACAGATGCTTGTGTGGGTAAATTCTGCAGGACTCTTTTAGACAAGTGAGATTTTTTTGTCTGAGATACACGCAGTCCTATTTTGAGGTTTAGTACGCCTACATCAAACTAATGGTTGGAACAATTTTGTTTTCGTATTGTCATCTATCCGCTATGACTATCCATCACTTTTTTGACCCCTCTGCTCTCTTATAGCTGTCCAGCACTCTAAGCCACAGCATGTGGTGTTACGGTGTTGCAAATAACTGGTAGTCATATGTCCTATGATAACAGCCTGGTGGTGTATTAGTTATTGTGAAAATAAATATAGTAAAGATAAGCCTCACATCAATTTGTAGTTTTATAAATTTTCCTCCTAAACATAAATATGTGATATACCAAATCATAATTTCGTTTTTAGTTTAATTAGCTGAGCTACTACACAATCTTTCCACATAACCCCCGACAAAGCTGAAGCAAACCCGCTGGGGTACACCTAGCTGGGGATTACTGGTTCAGGTCACATGACGAGTAAGGCTTCCTTGAATTAACGCTTGACAGTCAAGTGAATGAATGTTTTCACTATATAGGCACAGAAACAGGCTCAATGTGCAGATCCTGTTTAGAACTCATTTTGGTTGCATCTATTTAGGTACGTGGCTGAATTTAAACCATAGGCTGGACTAGTCTTCACTCCAGTCTGCATGCATTACTGTTTATGACCACTAGATGACGCCAGAGTGCTAGCATGTGTGAGCGAGGCTGTTAAAGGTTCTTCTGCCCTGCGTTTATGATTCCACTTAACTGTGTCTCCACCTTCTGGTTATTTTTAAGTTACTCGGACTAACAGTGACCATTAAGCCTGACTGGAGAACATACGTCAGATAATAATGTGACATATACAGTGTCCGAAGCATCAGCCAACAGATTAGAACTGATGAAGAATCCATTATTATCTGACTCGTAATACCACATGTCCACTGGTCGTGTGATTTCCCATGTGTCTCCTTAAGCCACTTAAATGGTTATTTCTGTGAATAAATTCATAGGATACCCGTGCGATAGGCTGTGACAGTAAACCAATTAGAGTTTATTGTTGGGGTGGTTGCTAGGTAGAGCTGGAAGTGAGAGAGAGGTGAAAGGTGAAGGGGTTACTCTTCCTGGAATCCAGAGGCCCTAAATGGGGTCACAATGTGTGTAGAAAAAAGAGGGTCTGAAAATACTCATAAGAATGTGGCAGCTTATCACCAGCTATCGCACACGAAAGTGGACACTCTCTTTTTGTTATTTGTTGACGCCAGGATGCCTGAGTGAGGCCATGTTAACGATCCCTTGTATCCTTTCAGTTCATTCATACTGTCACATACAGCCACTGGTGCTAGTTTAGTAGCAAACGGCTTTCTGACCTCTGTTTTTCTGTCCCTGACATTACTATCACTGCTTAGAGACAATGACCGAATATCCAAAGCAATGCAGGTGCGATGAATCCACTGAACACTACTTGACCAATAAACAAAGATGGTGACTAGCTGGTGGACAGAGAAGGCCCAGAGAAAATTCAGTAGGGAGGTTGTGGCTATACAGTACACATGTAGGATGCTGTGTGTGTGTGTGTGTGTGTGTGTGTGTGTGTGTGTGTGTGTGTGTGTGTGTGTGTGTGTGTGTGTGTGTGTGTGTGTGTGTCTGATGGTATGGAATGCCAGGTTTCACTGTGATGGACCTCACCTCATTCCACTCCCCTTTAACCCTGGCTAATCCATGACTGATCAAGCCTCTCCTCACTGGGGGGTGTCGCCCCTTACCCTCTATTTAAATCTTAAACCTATCATCTGCTCCATTAGTGGCCACCCCACCCTTTCCCCCCTATAACTGTTTATGTGTTAAGGTATTTTAACCACTGTGGCTCCCAGGGTCTGATCAAGTTTATGTTAATTACAGAGACAACCAACAACACCAAGGTAAGGTAGTTTGGAGGGAGAGCAAAGGAGTGGAGGGTAAAATCACGGGAATAAGAACAAGACATGGGAGTGCAACACATATGCAGGACATCATTCAATCTTTTTCCACCCTGAGGGACCTAAATGTGCCAAAAACACTAGTAATGAGGTTCTGACATCCTTGGATATACAGTTTTTGTTTCAGCTTAATTCGCAGGAATAGTGTACTGAGATCCAGTCTTTATAATTCTCCATACAGCTTGGCGATCAGCAAAAGAAAAACAATGTGTGTGCAGTCAATAAGCTTTCAGCTGAGAAAAGTGGGCCATGGCTCATCTTTTTGCTGTCAACAGCCAATCAGATTTGCTCTGCACTACCCACATTCAATATGGACCCAATGACCAAGTCAATCACGGCATGAATAGCGTGGGATGCTCTGACTGCATCTCTGTGGCAGTTTTATTTCGCTACAAGGGATTTGAAACAGCAAGTCAAGAATTGGATCGGCTGCCATATTTCATTTTATTGAGTGACATGAACTATTTAGCATTAATTCAAAATTAGCATTATCTCTTTAACATAGTGATGGATACACCCAATCTTCAAATGAAATCAAATAAAAAATGAGAAGGTGAGTCACTAAAAAGATCTATTTTTCTCCCTCGCTTTGCCTGTGCAAAGTTCCCCGGTTAAGAATGATTCTGATTCTGAGCTTGCAGTGAGTGTGTTTTAAGATGCATTCATCAGTTTTGGCCACAAGTTGAATAATATGCAGCCACCACCATATTATCATACAACACGTTAGCTTCCACCGAGCTTTTTTACTCCACTGAAAATAACCAAAAACAGGTGGATCAAGTGTAAATCCCAACGCTAGAAGACACAAAGAAACATTATTGGTCTCTCATGTGAGACATTACCTAAGCAGGTAGCCCTGATGTCCCTATAATCTTGCATCTCCTTACACTCATAAACCTTTGTGTTTTTGGGTTGTATCCTGTATTTGGTTGAGGTCGCATCTTATCTCCAAACGAACTTAACTCGAGGTGGAAGAAGATGAAGACTGATATTTTCAGGCATCTTGCCTGCAGTATAGCATTGTAATGACGTGCACCGCAACATGCTTTGTGCGACCACGCCCCGCCATGTCAAACTATGGGCCTGAGCAAACAGCTCCACCCAATGATCCTAAGCAGCACTCCAACCCTCATCCTGGACCTCACCAAACATTTAGAGAAGCACAATACAACAGAACAGGCATCTCTTTGTCATCACCAACATGGGGCCTCTCTCCCTCTCTCCCTGATCAGTGAGCTGCAGCAGAGAGAAAGTCCACACTCTATAAATGCTTCCACTCAACCCTCTGCATCTTTATGTTTGATCTCTATTTTCAGTCAATGTATCTGTTCAGCTGTTTTTTCACTTTTCAGCATTTCAACATAAATGTGTGTCCTGAGAAAACAAACCTGAGCCCCAAAATTATTTAATGCAGAGAATACAGCAAATGAAATGTCCTTTCTCACCGGCCAAGGTGCTAACACTGAAGTACACAGAAGCCAACCAAACTGCCAGAATAAAAGCTTACGTTGTATGTTTCTGCAAACCACAGAAAGATTAAAACTTTCTTTATGATTCAATTATTCACTTTTATTTTATCAAAACAATGTGGGTGGTTAAGGTCTAGTTAGGCTTAGGCAGAAAAAACACAGAGTTATGAAAAGATCATGTTTTGGCCTAAAATACCTGGTTGCGCTGCCACAATCACAGCAGGAAAATGTCTCAACCTCTCATTAGAAACACCCAGTTTTGTCACCACAAACAAGGTTTGAACCATGGTCTGCGGCTTGGCAGCAGTCATGCACAAAAATGCACAAAAACAGACAGATATCAACCCAGTCACCAGAATAAATGGAATTTTTGCGTGTCTTAGAAAAAAGGAGGAACCCCTCTTCCTCGCTAGCACTTGCCAGGCTGCAAAGGCCTTGAGCAAGGTAACCTGCATTCGCAGTTGTCTCCACCATCCAAGGCCTGGAGGGCCATGTGTCAGACCAAGAACCAAGGGCATGGCCACTTTGGCCTTTGATAAATAGAAATTTATTGCAGCATTGTGGTCAAAATGAAGGGCACCAAGGCCAAAAACAATGGTGCAATAACAAAAAGTGATAATTACATATTATGAAAAAATGGTACATGGGCTGCATTACAGTTTAGTTTGAGGTTTCCACGAAATGCTGTCTGATTTTGTATAATCTGGACAACTTAGCAGATGAGTCTGAGATCATAAGAGCAGTCACAAAAATGACTTTTTTTACACGTTCAACATTAAACACACTGATGAGAAACTTCTCAAGGCGAGACCACTCATCTCTTCTCATCACTAGATACACTGCAGACAGAAGGAGGAGGTCATGTTATACAGAGAAACACTGGCTGTTTCTGAGTGAATAAATGTTCATGTTACTTATAAATGGTAAGAAAAGGGCAATGAGAGTGCTGAATTTTCAGGTTTAATCAGTAGTCTTTCATTAAACCGTCAAGCACATTACATGAAGCAAAGAAGTTTAAAAACATGAACACTAACGGCAACCATTTACTGTGCACAGCTCATAATTAGCCTGATTAGCCATCATCAGCAATCAGTACAAACACACATTATTAGACTGTAAATCATGAAAACAAATAACTATTCCACAGTAACCTCAAGAATGAGAAAGAATCAAATGCAGACTCATAACACTGTTAATTCACTGTGTAGTATCAGAGAGAAAATGGGGTGTGTCCTCCTCGTGTGTGAACACATCAGTAGTGAGTTTACTGCGTCCTTTCAGATTTTAACACTGGGCACATACATATCAACACCCCCGTAAATTGAATATTACTGGACGCTGTACACAGATAACTGGCAGATGTCACATTAACTTATAAATTGTATGTACAGTTGTAGTTAGCAGCACTATGCAGCAATATACTGCATAGTACACACACGTGTATCAATACCACATCAGGGGTAGGAACCTTTTTCCTCTCAAGGCCGGGTTTTCTGGGTTTGGGTTAGCCAGTCCTGAGCTCTTAGCTACAGTATTAGCTCACTCACCACAAAACTTGCCTTTGAAACACTGTCAGAATGTGTCTGTGAAAGCTGCTTGTCGGACACCCAAACTCCACCAAAGAGCCTTAACTTTATAAAGCACATTTGTCCTCGCAGCTCATCCAGTTTAGCATGTTTGTTTTTTATCACTGTGCACGTCCACACAAACTAACTTGGACACATCATCTTGGCTTTTACATCTAAAGAAAAAGAAGTTTGTCCATTTGTCTTGGAAAGCACAACACTCCTACTTATAGTTTGTCAACAGGCATCATGATGCATTAACGTGTTGACATAATATCAACTGAGACGTTTGTATATCAGAGTAGTAAATCAACTGTTATGGGACATGGCAAGCAGTATCTCCAACCTCCAGTCAGTGTACGACCAAGTGACCAAGAGACAAAATTCTTGTCTCTCATGTTTGTTTTGGGGGTTTTTTTTGGGGTCTCTCTCAAACTGCTCTGAATGTGCCATGTAGCTGAAAAAGAATTTTATGTCCCATAGGAGATGAGGGAGGGGGTTTGCCCACATGTCCTAATAAAGAAACCTCCCTGCTAATGTCTGTGCAATGTTTTCGGCACCTGCTGTGGTTTTATATGGTATTTTGTTGGATGTCTCACCACAAGTCTCATCATTAGTATAATCAGCAGACACCTGCATGAATGTTATGATGTTAAGACAATCACTCTTTTTAAACGAATCATGTTGTGTTCCTTATGGTGCTTTCATTTTGACATTTCTGCTGTATTAGCTGGGAAACAGGAAGCAAAGGATGATTAACAGCAAAGGTTTTGCACCAGTAGTATTTCGAATGAAACATTTTATAGTAATCTTAATCTTATCTGTGTGTCTGTGTATTAAACTTGACTTGTTGAACATGTGGCATTAAGGTAGGCCGAGAGACCGTAAGTATGACCCAGAGAACACACACACACAGACACACACAGACACACACACACAGACACACACAGACACACACAGATGGGAGGAGAGGAGAGAGAGGAAAGAAGGAGGAGGGAGCAGTGAACTAACTAACTCTCTAATCTGCCTGTCAGACAGAAAAAGAGAGAGAAAATCAATTCCGCTGTGTTGTAGAGTGCAAGAGGAGGGGGAGTCTGTAATTACACAGGGAGAGAGGAGGGGAGGGTGAGGAGAAAGAGAGAGAGATGTCAGGGAGTTACAAACAAAGCAAGAGACAGAGACGGAGGAGGACTTAACGAGAGAGGAGAAGCAAAAAAAAGAAAGGAGAAGGAGCAACCGAGAGGACAGTCACAAACTGAATGGTCCTTCTTTGGATATACTTTCTCGCCCTGGATTTCCTGGATTACTGAGATTTACTTTTACACACTCTGCAGGACTCTGCTTGTGCATCATTTCACAGCTGGGGCCTCAGCACTGTGTCTTGCCTATATGCCTGCTTGCAGGGGTGTAGTGTTTCTTAGCTGCAGTTAACAGAGTTGGCGTGTTTGCACATGCATGCAATACAGAGGAAGAGGATGGGAGCCCTTCGCCTCTCTCTTGCCCTCTTCCTCCTCCTCTCCTCTCCCGTACGAGCCCAGTGGTGGAGCTTCATCTGGGCAAACCCTAAAAAGAGCACCAGCTCTCCTCCCTCTGTTCCTCCCTCCATTACTTCTCCATCCATCACTTCCCTGAGCCCCTCTGACACCCCAGGGACAACAGAGTGGGTGATAACGCAGAATGGGGTGGCAGAGAAAGCTCTGGAGGGTAGCACTCAGACAGAGGGGTCTGTGCTGACCCCTACCCCCAGCCCAGGAGCGTCAGTCTTTGGCCACATCACTTCTGAGCCTGGGATCTTACCTCCAGATGAGGATGCAGGTGGAGGCAGTAAAGCCAGGGCCCAGTACAAACCATTGAAACACTGGAAGAGTGGTGAGTGTTAAAGGGATGCTGACGGAGATAGTTTCACTTCAGACTTCTTTCCCAGGCTCTCTCAGAGATTAGATTTCCATAGAGGATAGAGCAGTAGTTCTTTTTTGGTCTGTGAGACAGAGAGGCAATGTCTACAAGCCCTCATGTAAGTGCAAGTTTAAACTTTTTGTATTTCCCAATAAAAAAGCAAAGATTAATGAGAGGGCAGAAGAAAATGTACTGAATTTTTGTCAGGGATTTTTTTTAAATTATTTTCTATCTTGCTCATCATCTTTTCTGGTTAGGAATAAACTGGATTAGACCACGATGTAAGAATAAAATCACAAAATCTCTCCTAGCAAGAGCCAATGTGTGAAAGAAGAGCTAAAATATCCTTAAATTTTCATTGGGTTTTTTTTTTTCTTGGCTCACTTGGAGGAGGCAGCAACACGTTGTAAACACATTGACATGTTCACACCTTATGAAGTTGATTGAGCATAAAGTTGCCTATTCACACATCCAGCTGACACAGAGCAACATTATTACCATTGATTTGAAGTTGTGTCTGTGTCTATCTGACTGTCTTGGTCTCCAACTTCTACTGGGGAAGATTTGTAGATCTTTAAGTAAATGCACCACTGTGCTCACCTGTTAGTTGCTAACTATGCTGGTTTGCCATTTGGTGCTGGGCAGGTCATGTAAATGAATATTGATTGGTGCAGGTTTAAGCAAGACACTTCCGTTTGTCCACTCACAAACTTCAAGTATCCCTGGATGGAAGCAGAATGCAATTTTAAATGCCTGAAAAATTTAGAGCAACTGTTACTGTTGAATATCTGCAAAGAAAACTGCTTTTAAATGTCAACCTGGTAATTCTGCATGAATGTGAAAGGATTCTGCTCATGATGACATGTGATGTAAGGGAAACTATGTAAGAAGACAGAGCATTTACTCTCTACAATCCTAATTTTTAGTGTAAATGATCTACCATGCTTACTAATTTTTGATTGGCTGCCATTGGTTTAGTAGGTCATGTTCATGGGTCAGTGGTTTAGTCACTTATTTAGAGTAATCTTTAATCATATCTAATGACCTAAATGTTCTTCTATGCACAAATCAGAACAGAAACCTTCCTTAGAGTGCCGGTATGTGACAAAGTTGTACCCTGATGTGCTCTGCATTAAATCTTTGAGAGTCTGAGAAATCTAAATGGAGTGGGCTAAGCAGCGGGAACCCTTTGTGTGGCACAGCAGGATCGAGGTGGTTTAAAAGGTTATATGTGGCAATGCTGGGGGGTTGTAAAATTGGTTTTATAAGTCCCCAGAAGCTGATCAAGAATCCATGTGGCCAACATGACGAGGATTATGTTTAGGAGGAGGGGGTTAGAGTGGAAAAATGTGATGCAAAGCGAGGGAGTGATTAGATGACTGGCATAGTGCTTGATTTGGTGTTTGACTGAAGAAATGAATGTGATGAACCAAATCAATGATGTACTGTTCGACTGGCTGACTGGTTTGAAGTCTGCTCATAGAAGTTGATAAATAAAGGGCTGAGTGTTTACACCTGTTCACAGGAGTGTTGAAGTATAATCAGAAATATGTTCATTTGTAAAAACAAAATGTTAATGTAAAATTTCCTTTTATTACAAAGTAAATTATGTCAAAATATATTCCTAAACCCATATCACATGATGTCATTAGAATGGGATTTGACCACAGACCTTCTTGGCATTGTGATTTATTTGTGTAGGCATGTATGGTGTGTTGTGTGTGGGTTGCATGTGGGTCTTCAAACCAGTCATGAAAAGTAACTTCGAAAAAGTAATATACTTTAGTACTACACTTTTTTTTTACAGTATTGTACTTAAGAATTTTCATTATATGCAACTTTTGCAAAAAAAAAAAAAAAAGAAAGCAGTGATTAAAGTATGCTAGTACATTACATTTGTACTTTTACTCAAACATTTTATGAAAAATATACCTTTGTTCTTTTAGCAGGAAAAGATGCAGACATATTAAAGATGCCTCATAAAGTTGGTATGACTGTTTGCAAACAAACTGCTCACACATCAAACAGACATGGAGCAACGTTAGCATCCATTTGGAGTTGTGTTTCTGGACACCTGATGAATCTAAGTCCACTATTCATTATCCACTTAGCTTAGGTCTGGTCTTAACCAGCTCCTGGTGTAAATATAAGGCTATTGATCTCTTCCATTCTCGGCTATGTTCACCTGCTAGTTATCTCTGCTGCTAGGTGCAGTGTAAGTCAGCATTACACTGGGTTTATCAGCCTCATGCTGATTAACATTTATTTTAAGTATAAAAGTGTACGTAATATGTTTGCATGTTGTTTTCTTCCCAAACAGTCAACTGTATATAGTTAGTTAAATTGGCTAAATCCAGTTGATGCTAATTTAGTAAGTGAGATAGCCAGAACTAGCCTTGGCTAAAACTAAATTTTGCCCCCTAGCTGTTTCCTGTAATTGAAATATATCAGTTTTGATTAACTGTCTTGTTCATTTAGTTTGTTATCTTCATAAATGTTAGAAGCGAAATCGAGTCATAGAGAATAAAAACAGCTAATGCTAATCTAACCTAATCCTACCAAAAGGCAACTAGCCTAGCTTAGCAAAGTAGCAGTAGCTGCGATCTCAGTTTCTGCTCTAGCGGAATTCAGGATTTGGCATTATAAATTTGCTTTTACATCACTCATTTAAGTATTTATTATATTGATTTCTAAGGTAAACATGAACAAATGGTAGATGGAAATCTGAAAAAACACATTTTATCTTTGGCATCATGTATTATTTTAGCTATGGATGTCAATGAATTTTTTGTTGTAAAATACAGGGAACAAAGTTTGTTTATTTATCATTCTGTAACACACAGTTGTACAAAGGTAATCAGTTATCCATCTGTTCCCCAGTTTACCCATTAAGCCTGAAAACTTTTAGCAGGGACTGACTTAACAGTGGACAGACACTAAACTATGCAGAAATAGTTAGTCTGCCCTTTCTCAGCAAACCCACATATTTGATCCCCTTGTTTCACTTCTTTTTTGGCCTCCTTGGACCTTGAGAACCCTTCACAGCAGTGTAAGCATAGTCCTTCTTGAAATGGCTGCCGTCCAAGTTATGACTGGTAATCACCACCAGGTCGCTGCTGCCAAGTCAGTCTCAGACAAGATTCCAAAAGTAATATTGGTCATTATTTTGAAATGCATGTGTCTCACAGTGCAAGAATGAAAAATTAGACCTCTGCAATCAGTGACCATCAGACAGCACGCTGGTTGTGGCACGAGTTCTCCCACAGCAGTGTTTGTCTGTTCCTTTCGGTCATTACACAGCACTAATGACTTCACATCTGGACTGGAGGTGTGAGAACTGTGGTGTGTGTGTGTATGTATTTTTGCAGATTTTGGACACCACGGTTCACCTGTTTGCAACAATGACTGTATTAATGTACCAAGCTCCACTTGTAGTATGCACAGATACATGCACACACACACACACACACACACACACACACTCTCTAAACCCTTTAATCATGTATGTTTCCAGTTGGTCAGGCTTATGAATTAGAGACCCCCGAATGTTGGATTGTCTGGTCTTGGGTTTGTGTGTGTGTTCATGTGGGTGATATGTGTGTTTGATGTGTGCAGTGTATGCAAATGCATTTCTATCTCTCGGTGTGTGTGTGTGTGTGTGTGTGTGTGTGTGTGTGTGTGTGTGTGTGTGTGTGTGTGTGTGTGTACGCGTGCGTGTGTGTGTGTGTGTGTGTGTGTGTGTGTGTGTGTGTGTGTGTGTGTGTGTGTGTGGGAGAGAGACAGAGATATACGTAGGTACCAGGGGTGACCCTGGCTGGAATGCCAAGGTGAGAGTTTGTCGCTACGGGAGACAGGCTCCATAGTGGGGGGAATCAAGGGAATGTGAAGCCATCTCTTCACATACACACCCAATACTCTAATTGCCAGCCATTGTGTGTGCATTTCTGTTTGGGAGGATTATGTCCATGCGAGGCAGAGCAGCGAGGCGTGGGCAGAGTCTGGATCAGATCAGGTCAAATTAAAGCCATGTCAAGATGATTCTGGGGCATCTCTTCCTGACTCTAATGTGTTGGATGAACCAGCAACACACAGATAGCAAACAAAGGAAGCTGCCAGAACAGCTTCTGTGCACCTCATGTAAGGTTCACTTACAGGTCTATATCTCAGGCAAGAAATCCCACTGTGAAGGAAAGCAAGTTTGCAGTGGGGAGATAACATGCAATGGAAAAAATTGATCAATCAACTTCAGTGAGGTTTCTAGTGTCTTCAATCAGTTGAACTTGTTTTGCAATGAAATTCTGTCCAGGCAGTGAAGTTATTTGCATATAAATACACATGATGTTGGATCATAAATATCATGCCATACACATTTTTTAATTGTCTCTGTCAGAGCGAGGCTCAGGAGGTCATCTGGACCTGACGGAGTTAATTGGCGTCCCCCTCCCTCCCTCCGTCTCCTTCACTCCTGGCTATGAAGGCTTTCCAGCCTACAATTTCGGGCCTGAAGCCAACATCGGCCGACTCACCAAGACCTTCGTGCCAGGGTCATTCTACAGGGACTTTGCCATCATCGTCACGGTAACGTTAGAGAACTGAACCCTTCAACCTTTTAAGCCTCCTTCATGCTGTCATTCTGTTTTTTAAGTGCTGGCTTTGAATGCAGTACTCAAGTCCCATTATCAAACTCAAACTAAGCATGCTGTAAAGAACTGCGTATTCAGTGACTTAAATTCTGTGTAATGGGAGCAAGATGCCAAAGCAATAAGCTTTAGTGACCTCCAGTGTCTTCTGCCTTTCCCTTTTACTTCAGGTGCGTCCAGACACTCCGAGAGGAGGCGTGCTCTTTGCCATCACAGATGCCCGTCAAAAGGTGGTGGAGCTGGGTTTGGCCCTCACTCCAGTTCGTGGGGGGCTACAAAGCATCTTACTGTACTACACTGATAGTGAGCAAGCTACCCACAGCCACAAAGCTGCTGCGTTCAGTGTGCCTGATATGACCGACCAATGGACACGGTTCACGGTGAGCATCACATACAGAAATCAAGGAATTAAAGGGATGGATAATTTGAAAAATAGCATCCCTGACCTCTGACATACAGTATTAGGAAAAAGAGCATTTTTCTTTCTTGCCTTTGTTGTTAATGAATGCACATAAATAAAGCATCAATTTGTCTAAAATCTCATCATTAAACTGGTGTATTCAATCTGTCTGTCAGCTGGTGGTGGAGCACGAAGAGGTGCGCCTCTACATGGACTGTGGGGAGGCCGAGAGGGCTACTTTCCACCGGAGGCCAGAAAGACTCACCTTCTCCCACAATTCAGGCATTTTTGTATCTAATGCAGGAAGCACAGGGCTTGACAAGTTTGTGGTAAGTCTAGAAATCCTCTAAATGTCTGTGAGTGTCTTTCTGTCTTTTGAGCAAAAAGAAGGAGAAAGAATGAGACAGCAGACTATGTCAATATCAGTGTGCAGTACGTCTCAGGATTACACATGTGTGTGTGCGTATGTGTGTAGGTGTGTGTCTGCTTGTATGTTCTGGCCTCTCATTACCATGTAAAGAGCTGACATGTTGTCTAACCTCAGCCCGTCTCCTCTGGAAACTTCCCAGCATTCAGTCTACTGGAACAATTTATGGTTTCACCAAATTCTTGCACAAGATACTGACCATGTTGCCTTTTCTTGTAAGCATCGTATCTCATTGTGTATGCAATGAGCAGAAATACAAAACCCCTGTGCCCGTTTCCAAGAAAATGTTGTTGAAGTCTTCAACCAGGAAAATAACTAATGAACGGTACCAGAGAAGCTGCATCTGTATGTTTTCACCATTATCCACTTTGAATTTGTGACCTATGCTTAATCCCAACCAAGTGGCATTTCATGACTTCTCTTTCCAACACTGATCAGGATGCAGCCGGATCTAAACAGAGGCAAAACGTTACAAACACATCGAGTACTTCTTCCTGAGCTGGCTCTGTTAGAGCCTTTACTGGATAAAGCCATGAAGATAAGTGACAGAGAGGAAGTAAGAGGGGAGGAAAGAGCCGGTGAAGAGCGAAGGGAGAGGGGTAAGAGGTGGAAAGGAGGAGAGCACAGGGGAGTAAGTCGATGGCAGATGAGGAAGTCTGAGATGTCAACAAGGCTTACTTGCGGTCAGATCAAGGCTCTGGACTCAGGCATTGAAGTGTGCTGCTATTCTAATCAGGAAAAATATAAATCTGTGTCAAATCTCCAGACGGAGTAAGTGTCGTTGAGTAGGAATGACATCTCACTGTGCACTACACTCCACGCAGAGTATACTCAAATCAAAGATCCACTGAAACGAGTCACACTGATGGCTCCCTGTCCATTCTGAATTCACCGATGCTCTCAAATACAAGCTGGTAGCAACTCGTTGCCATGGTGAGTGAACGGGGCCCGCTTCCTTCTGCTTTGTTCAGCGTAGCCTGACTTTCTGAACGGGTTATCTGAAGCATGACGACAGAGGGTGACAGCGTCAGTCATGTCCAGTCTGAAATATTTGGGTCACTCTGTGTTTGTGTGTGTGTGTCCTTGGTTTGTTGTCTTCAAAGGAAAACAGTAATGGCATGGGGCCCTTTCGAGCATGTGTTTGTGTGTGAATGTTTTGAATGTTGACCACAGGTATTGACATCTCTCCATGTTCTCACAAAACCATATAAACCAGCATTATTACTGCCATGCTGTGAGTTTGAGTGTTTTGCATGTGTGTCTTTGGGACTCCGGTTTCTATGGTGATATCAGCAAGTGGACTGTCCTTCATTGTGTGTGTGGTGCTCCTCTTTTTATTGAGACAGAAAGAGGCTACAACACAATCACACTTTAGAGCAGTGTTTCCTCATGGCCCCCTGCAGAGGCCGGAAAACATTCGAATTCAGTTTTGCCTGTTGAAACTTTCTTAGATGATACTCCTCGCTACAAGATGCAACTCTATTCACACAGAATCTTGTTTTTTTTTTTTTTTAAGTGTATTTAGTGAAATAATTTCGTAATATGATGATGATTTACCTTTAAAGGAACAATCAGGAGAAGTCGACTTATTTATAGGTATGACTGACTAGTGTAGTCACGCCTGAAACATGATGGTTTGAATATCGATTCATACACAGAAATCCATTACCAAAGATAAAGACCCTCTTCTCTGCATTCTGGGAAATGGAGGACATGACAGTCAGAATGGAAGAAGGCAATGTAACTCCTGAAAGTTTGAAGATATTGAAATATTTAACATTTATTTGAGGAAGACATCAGTCTAAAGATAATGGAAGTGTTACAAGCAAAAGCAGGATTTTATTGTGCTGTAGTTGGAGCTCATTTTGAGCTATTTTGTCAAGGCAACTGCAAATGATAATGACTTTCATTGAACTGAAACTGAAATAAATTTTAATTATTAAAATGAAGTGAGGTGAAATTAATTAACAATTTATGAACAACTTTGACAGAAAGTTTGACAGCTGACACAATTAATCTTGTGTCAGCTGTACTTGTACTTACTGTTGGGTAGTTTAATCTATCATCATACTTTAGAAGCTGTTTTGAAAACACCATGATAGTTGCTTTATCAGTGTTTGTTATCTCTCTCTCTCTCTCTCTCTCTCTCTCTCTCTCTCTCTCACTCTCTCTCTCCAGGGATCCATTCAACAGCTGGTGATTAAAGACGATCCCAGAGCAGCTGAGGCACAGTGTGAAGACGACGATCCTTATGTGAGAAATACACATAAACACAGTAGAGGTGGCAGACAGACAACCAGGACCCCACCGTTTAAGACAAAGCTTGATATTTTGAGAGTGGTTCCAAATCCTGTACAAATAATATATACATGAATCAACAGTACCCCCTAGTGGTTAAAGGGCTTCACTGAACAACACAGTAATAATCTGACAACTTTTTATTTCCTGCCTTCTGTAAGTGCCATAGGAAATACAGTATGTATTATATCATTAATCTAATTCTGACAGGATTTCAATCTGACATCAAATATTTGCAGTTGAACTGCCTTTCCTTCTGTCATTCCTTCCTTCTCTATTAGTTTCTATTAGTTTCATGTGTTCTTTTGTTTGTGACAGTATCTATAAAATGTGGGCCACTGCATCATCGTTGGTTGACATTATTTTTGCTTGTTTTTCAAACCAACATGTCATGTGATGTTTGCTAAAGGCCTCGGGATACACCAGTGGTGACGATGCTCTGGATGACAGAGAGACAGAGGAGGAAATGATGAAGAGCACACAGGACAGACAGCATGGCTCACCACAGGTGGGTTGGCTGGATGAAGTACTGGGCGGTTAGAGGTGCTCAGAGGTGATCTCATGTTTTGGTTGGCCACGTCATTATATTAAACAGAAATATACCACATGTTGGTGAAATTCAGCCTGAAATATTTCATATCTTTGTAAATATGAGTGTAAACAGTATCCTGCAGATTAGAACAATTGCAAGAAAAAGAGTTTGTCAAAGCTGTAGTTTCTTTGCCAGTTGAAAAATTATGCTGATCCTGAGTTTTTAGGCTGTTAGGGCTGTACGTGTGTGTGTGTGTGTGTGTGTGTGTGTGTGTGTGTGTGTGTGTGTGTGTGTGTGTGTGTGTGTGTGTGTGTGTGTGTGTGTGGTTTGATGCACCCCTCTCCTTACCATCAGAGCCCTAAAGCAGCAGTCCTTGTATATGTCTGTGTGGGTGTTTCTTCTCTGTTCCGGTGCCATGTTTCATTCTCCCACAACCAGGAAGTCAGTCTGACCCTAAACATCCCATAATCAGCACTGACTTTAAGGCTTCAAAGCAAACTGCCCCTCAGAAGCTGGATGACTGATGTTGAAGTCATGGTAGATGCTTTTTTTCTGGCCTGGAGACGTTCAGCAGCAACAGTGTCAACGAGCTCAAATGATATCATCCTCATGGTTTTAGCCAGTTATCCTTCATTGAGAGGCACCAGCAAGTCAGCATTTCTGTGTGCACTTTGTTCACTTCTTAGGTTGATGACAACTTAATAAGCAAGTTTCCATTAACTTTGCTGTGTGGTAAATTAATGATACCACAGTATTTGCTAAGCAAAATCATGCTTCTCACAGGAAGAATCCATTTGATTTGGGTGAACCACTGACCTTCTCATCTTCTTGATTTCTTTGAGAAGGACAGTGTTCCAGTCAGAGCTCCACCCACTGAGGCTCCGGAGGTGGAGATCGTTGAGTACTCCGGTCACCAGACCCCAACAGAGGCCAGTGAGGAAATGCTGATAAGAGGTCAGAATAAATCCAGTTTTCCTGTGTCTTATGTTTAGCAGTTAACTGAACCTTCTATGATTTTCTCAGAGTGATCTACTTTTGTGGCTATGTCCTTTTCTGGCACATTTAAAATTTTAGTGATTTTATACTTTATTATCAACATCAGTGCAAAATATTATACTGGACATCTGTGTTGAATGTTCAACACGGGCCAGCTCCTGATCCATTTGATCCCAGGACTAGCATTATACATTTGTGTCGAGGAAATCAAAGAGTAGCTTTACATCAAATCAAAGGTTCCTACAGTTGTAATTATATACTTAATTATTACAGCAGCAACATGCAATAAGATGCAGCAAAAAAAGCATGAGGGTAAATAGATGGATGTATATTATGTAGCCAACAACAGCAAATAGTTACTTAAAGAACTTGTTCTTGGCCCATCACCAAACTCATCCCTTGTTTGATGCTTGAAAAGTGGCAATTTACAGAAAGACCAGTGTTACCCCACAGTAATCTGATTGGTCATACCTGTTGATCATGTCATATGTTATGTGTGCAGGGCCACACCGGACAGAGGAGGTCGGGGAGAGGTCAGGAGAGGTAAGATACGATGTGATATTTTTGCTGTTGCTCAAACATTACGCCATAATTTAAATCCTCTGCGTCTTTCCATCACAGTCTGTCCTCTTTCACACACACAATGTGAGAATTATTTGAATTTCCAGGCTCATGTCAGGCATGGGTTGAAAGGAGAACGTGGAGATCCTGGACCCAGAGGCCCACCTGGCCCACCAGGGCCTACCTATCTACCTGGGCAAGCTCAACCTGGCCCAAGAGGGCCACAGGGAACGCCAGGAACCCCTGGATCCACAGGGCTGCCAGGAAGAGATGGACAGAAGGTGTGTGTGTGTGTGTGTGTGTGTGTGTGTGTGTGTGTGTGTGTGTGTGTGTGTGTGTGTGTGTGTGTGTGTGCCAAAGAGATAGGGAGCATGTGTGTGTTTATATAGCTCTTAGTTCACAAGATTTAAGGCTAATCCTAAATCCTTCTCTCTGCAGGGAAGCAAGGGTGAAAAAGGAGATCCAGTAAGTTATTTATCTCTTCGGTGCTTCTTCTGTCTTATATCACATGAAATAACTACGCTGAAATGAAATGAAATTTACTGTTTGTAATGTCCAGGGTCAGAGAGGTTCTCAGGGATTTCCAGGTTTGGATGGAGAAGCTGGGGCTAAAGGAGAGAAGGTACAGCTAAAGCACACATGGTAGCACTGAATACATTGAATACAATACATTTCTGATGGGAAACCTTGGGTCCTGACATTCATGCTGGGGTGTCTTTGGCACGTACCACCATCCTTAACATGGCTGCAGACCAAGCACACCCCCCCATGGCAATGGCATTCCCTGATGGTTCAAGGTGCAGACCTGGCCCACAAAGACCCTGGTTTTAATGTTGTGGCTGCTCAGTGTGTTGCTTCTTACCTCTTCTTCCTACCTTTCCTCTCTACAGGGAGATCAAGGAGTTGGTTTACCAGGCCCTCCCGGCCTCCCTGGGCCTCCTGGACCCCCCAGATCCCGCAGCGTGCCTGTGAGTATCACAGTTCATGGTGTCCGTGTGTGTTTTTATTTGTAGACATAACATGAACTTGTGTTATTATCCTGCATTTTTTAAAGATGACATCAACACGTAGTAAACACACGTTTGCGTGTAGGTGCGTGTTCGACTTTGTGTTTATCTGTGTTACAGTATGGAGCAGATGCCCTGGGGTCTGGGTTTGAAGACCTGGACAGTGACACTGAACTCATCAGGGTAAGAGAAAGGGCACTGGGATATATTCCATAGTCTCCATCATTTTCCACAGTGGAAAAAATAAAATGCCTCTTTCCACCAGGGTCCTCCTGGTGTACCAGGGCCTCCAGGACCTCCTGGTCCCCCAGGACCCATCCTGTCATCATCTGACATAGCTGAAGGCCTCTCTCCAGGGCATGCTGGACCACCTGGTGTCGCTGGCAGAGACGGGCTACCAGGCAAACCTGGAATACCTGTAAGTTACCCAGATCAGAGACAAATGGTGTTCATTTCATTGCAAATATTTAGCCGCATGCACTGTTTTCTGAATTAATTCTCCATATGGAGGCGTGCAGAGGCTGCCTATAGGGCCTACACTGATACACATTCATTAGGTAGAGTACACAGTTTTAAAGCCATGTGGTGTTACAGCATTGGCTATACATGTCTTCAGCCTGCAGGTCTGTGTATGCGTTCAGTACATTCTTGAATTCTGCATAAAATGATTGTGAAGATAAAGATTGCTCTGACTGCTTTTGACCATCTATCAGCTGTCAAGTTGATATTCACTTACAAACAGCAGACACACACATTTCACATTTTTCCAGATGTAATAGCACCAAATCATTCGTGTCATGTCAGAGGAATTTAAGACTTCTATTGGGAATCTGAGTGGTTTTATGATTACAATACAGATTGATGATGTAGAAATATCACTGCAGCATAAATAAAAGATGTTTGAGATCAATTTTGCATTGAAGAACTGGATGCTTTAAAATATATTGTAGCCTGCTTTGTAAGATTTGTTAACTTTTCAACTCTATTATTTATGCGTGAGTACTTTGCTTTTCCCTTTGCGTTTTATTTGTGGTGTTGCTGTCTTTATTATCGTTGTGTGCTGTCTGTCTTTCTTCTTGTGCTCCTTTTAATCTCTGTTTTTTATATGCTTTTATCCAGACGTAGTTAAATCCTTTATTCATTTCCAAATAAAATTCCTCTTCAATATATTTTTCTTCTTAAATCATGTTTTAGTCATTGATATTTGTGTGTGTCATGGCCAATGACCAGTCTGTCTTTTATTCTCCCTCTACATCTGTTCTCATCATCTCCACATCAATCTTTATTCCCCACCCCCACCCCCCCACCCTCATACCATTTCTCTGCCTTCTGCTCCACTCCTGCCATTTCCTCTTCCTCTCCACTCTGTTTCAGATGTTTGAGGATTGGTTTAGTGGTTCTGGGCTTGACGGTTCAGGTTTGAGCTCAGAGTTGTCCTCTGACCTCAGCTCTGGTTTCAGTTCTGGGTTCAGCTCTGAATCCAGCTTTGCCTCTGGTTCTGGGCTTGACTTTGGGCCTGCTTGGGGTTCAGGCGAGGTATATTGTGCTGCTTTGCTGGCTAAACCAGCAGACAATTAAAGGCAGAATTCCAGTCAAAAGCCTGATCATTGGGGAAGCAACACTCATCTTCAATATGGAACTACATTAAATGCTAATCTGAGGCAATCCCAGGGGTTTATTTGCATCAGTTGTGCTTTTATCTCGTTAAAACACTGACGCCATGATAAAGTCCAACTTTAGCTCACTGCCCCAGTGCTCAGGCTGCTGACTCTACATTATCTCCCACCATGTTGTCTTCATTGCTGGCTGGCAGCGGAATAAACTGCACCAAGATGGCTGAAGTGCTGTGCTTGTACGTGTGTGTGTGTGTGTGTGTGTGTGTGTGTGTGTGTGTGTGTGTGTGTGTGTGTGTGTGTGTGTGTGTGTGGCAGGCATCACTCCTTCTTCGCTTTTTGTGAATCCACCTGACAGCTGATGTTACTGCTGAATAATGACCTGCTTGGAATTTGATCACTTACTTCAGTTCATTTGCTTTCAGTTGAAATGTTGTCATTACCAAATGACACATTTCAGCATGAAGTCTCACCGTTCATGGTGAAGTGAATGAACTGATGGGAGCTGACCTCAAACTTGCTGTTTAACCTCAGTTTGAGCTGCCATTTTGCTTTTTTCATACAACATGGTAAAGGAGAAAATCTGCCTGTTTTACTGAGTCTTTCTGTGTGTTGCTGTGTTTTGCCTGTTCTCAGTCGATGCAAAGTACCAAAGCATACTGATGTGCTCGGATTTTGCTCAAATCTAAAAGTGACTCAGTATATTTATCAGACTAGAGAGGCACTAGAGGAAATCTTATGAGAACAATTTATTCTCATAAATGTGCTTAGCAAATGTTGTCTACCTGTTAACATTTTGGCCTGAATGAAGCGTATCAGGAAAGCTCAAAGACTGTTCAAAGAGTGTTTATCCACTGCCTTGTCTATGTGTTTGTATTAGTATTTTTGACCACAGGCAAATTTCATAAAAATCCAGCTGTTAGTTTATAAAGGCCTTCATTTGACCAAACTGCTGGGTGAGTAAACATTTTGACCTGACGGTGCCACCTGAAGAGAGGTCACAGGGTCAGTGACATCTTTAGGATTCATCCTCTGCATATTAATACGCACAGAAAGCATTTGATGGCACGTTGGCCAGTAGATCTAAACATATCCTGCACTGGATTTATTTGCTCTAAAGATCAACAGGTAGACTGACCAGTATCACCATCCTTAGGCCTCCCTAGTAGTTGTGTATTAGTATAAACTTTCAATGTCATGAAATGAGCCATCTGTCAATAATTCAGTGTGCCTTGGAACTTAGTGTTTTACTTAAAAAGTCTGTGGCCTTTGGTACACTATGTTGTCAGTTTGTACAATTAAATTGTACAGAAACATTGCTGTACTTTGCTCTGATGCTGCTTATACAAGGAATACACTGATTTTGAATAACTTTCCCTTTAAGTGATGAGACAACAGACTTGCTCGAAGGCTCCACTGCTTCATACTACAGTTTGGATGAATTTAGATGAATGATGAATGTGAGCTGTCAGAATGAGCTCCATCTCAAGCACAAAGAGCTGATTGGGAGATACATTTAAATTTTATTCCAGTTCTATGCAGCCAATCCTGACAGTTTTATGTCTGTCAGTTACTAACTTTATTATTAAGTTGGCCTTACTCGACTGCAACGCTAATCAACAATCACTCAGCACTGTCTATGCTAAATTGTGAGCATGATACATTATCAATCTTGTGGTGACACAGATAAATGTTGGCATGGATGATCTCTCATCACTTAAGTAAACTGACTAATGACCCAGTTTCACAAAAAATTGAGTATTCCTTCAAAGTGACTGTCACCTTTGGATTAGCGGTTGGTCCCTGTTGGAATGGCTGGAGGGTCCACAAACAGCTTCATATTTGCTCTGTTTTCCATACTGACATATTCTCTGTAACTTTTCACTGTTTTATTTGTCTCCATCTGCTTGTGTCTGTTTGTATTTGTATGTACAGGGTCCACCAGGAAAAGATGGAGCTCCAGGTCTACCAGGATCTACGGGAATGAAGGTAGGATCATCAAGATGTGCTGTGTCCAGGCCTCAGTGGGCAATATCCAAATCACAGAGGAGGCTGCTGATGTCCACGGAAGAGACAGTGAAACTATTCCTGATCAGTTTGCTGTACAGTTCTTCAGTTACCACATTTGGCCACCACTCGACCGAACCAAATAACCATAGTTTGTGATGATACAAGAAGAGCAAAACTAATTGCAAATGGCTTTCTGATACTATTCTTAAAACTGATCTTATATTGCTCCAGTTTCACCCACTGCTAAAAGTCTAAGTGCTCACTCCAGAAGGAATACTTCTTTTCTTTCTTCCTTCTCTATATCCTTAGGGTACCCAAGGGTTACCTGGGCCATCTGGACCAAAGGTAATATACTACTCTCTGTGTTGAGTAAGCCAAAACAATCCACTGCACAACATGTGCTACTGTATACAGTATCTCTAATTTATCCCCAAAATGAACATATTTCTGGTCATTTTTCAGTTCAGACGGAGGACAAATCTGTGTTAACAAGGCAGCTTTCCTGTATCTCTTTATTTCTGCAGGGTGAATGTGGGAATGTGGGTATTGCAGGGTCCTCAGGGCCACCAGGACCTACTGGTCCACAAGGGAAGAGAGGTCCAACAGGTCCCCCAGGACCCCCTGGCCCCCCTGGACCTCCAGGAACCAAATTCTTTGTAGAGGTGACCCTCTTTCATACCAAATTAAAGAATATCTTAATCAATTAGCCAAGAAGGAGACAGCAGGTTTATTTAGAGCAGAGAGGGATGATCCTCACCTCATGAGTCCACAAGATCTCAGTCCAATGAGTAACATCAGACTGTGTTTGTTTGCAGGACATGGAGGGATCTGGGAAGAGCGACATGCTCATTGGAGCTGGAGTCAGAGGCCCACAGGTCAGTGTGAGAGTGTGTGCACTTTTTACAGTATGTAGACTGTATATATTGTTTCATCCACTAAGACTTTCCTGTTCTGTTATCCCCTAGGGTCCCCCTGGCCAACCTGGCCCCGAGGGACCTAAGGTAATCTATGAAAATTCATCAAGTGTATGCCTTATGCTTGCAGAAGGCGGCTGGTGTTCTAATTTTAACAGCTCATAATACTTTGATTCCTCTGTGTATAGTGTGTCCTTGTAGCCTCTTTTTAATGCTCCTTGTTGCTCAGTAGTTGAAGACGCCCTCTCATGTTTTCTGCAGGGTGAGGATGGAGCCACAGGTGCCCCAGGCCTCTCTGTCAAGGTAAGCTGAGTCTCAAATGATTATGCTTTAGATTTCTTAGTCAGTAGCATATGACCTTGACAGTTTTGACTGTATATTTGGTGGTTAGTAGATGTTAATTTGGAGGTCTTTGTATTATCTGATCATCATCATTATTAAGAAGTGAACTACATAAAATGCGTACAACTCCAGTTAAACACATTGCAGTGAAATCACTTCTGCTCTGTCATCTGTCTGTGCTGTGTGTGATTGCAGGGTGAGCCAGGGGACCCAGGACCAGAGGGTCTTCAGGGTCCTGCTGGACTACCAGGTGCAAGGGTAAGAAGTAGCAGGTGTTCACACAACAGATTTGTTGATGATTTGCAATTACTGGTTGCAAATTAGTTTGTTCATTCAGAGTTGAAATGAGTCTGCATTGGGAGAGTCTGTGAAACCAGATGGGACTATTTGAGTGCTGCAGTCACAGGGCCTGAAGTTAGTGTTAGCTGTTGATGGTCAGGAAGTTGCTGCAATGTGTAAATGCTTGCCAACAACTTGCCAAACACAGCGCACAACAGTCGCCATACAGTGGCCACGTTTCATCAGAATCAGGAATGTCACCATGGCAAGTTAGCAAGAGTGCTAGTCATAGGTAACTAGCTAGAAGCTAGAAACTCATTTAAATGTAAAACTTTCCCAGTTAGCTAGTTGACATCAATTCAGTGTGTGATTATATGATAAAAAAGACATTATTGAAACTACACACTAATTTCTTTTTATTTCTCTTTACTCTACAAACAGGGGGCCAAAGGAGAAAAGGGCAATCCAGGACCAAAGGTATCTGAACAAAACGTTATCTGTGGATATTAAGTTACTGCTGACCAGGTCTAATGCAGCCTCCTGCTGCCTCCTCTGCCTTCAAAGGCAGACGCTCTACCATATTAACATTAACTTTACATTTTATTTGAGTAAAGGACTAATTATGTCCTGTTCTGTGTTCTAAAGGGTGATCGAGGCATTGATGGACTCGGTATCCCAGGACCACCTGGGCCTCCTGGACCTCCTGGAACTGTGATTAGTCTGCAGGATGTACGACATCCTCACACACACATACACACAATTATGTTTCAGGCCATTGGGAATGGGAAAAATATTGGCAAGAAAAGCTAAAGCTTAATGGGAATGAAAGCAAAAGTAGTTCAGAAGAAATATTCTCACTGTGACTCTCTGGGGGCTTTGTTGGTGGTATTTGTTATGGAGTATATTCGTGACCATTTTTGCAGTGTAGTAATCTGATCAAAACCTGAATTGTTCCACCAAAATATGCCAAAATAAGGCTGAACAAACAGTTTTCCTTGTAGTTTGCAGGGTAAGCTGGGTGAGTATTAGATACATTAAAAGATTTTGGTGGAATATTATTGGGGGTGTTCTTTTGTGTTAGTTTTTTATAGCAATACAAAAGAAAGTAAAGAAAGTAAAAGCCAGAGCTTTGACTATGGTTGTCCTCAGGTGACACAGGTATTTTCAAGCCCTGTTGAGTAAATTTTACATACCTCTGAATACAAAGTGTATTTCTTTCTGTCTAAAGCTGCTGCTGAATGCTACAGATGGTATCTTCAACTTCACTGAGATCAGAGGACCACCAGGGCCAATGGTGCGTAGCTATTAGGAAGACTGTTTTTAAACTGCGACATTTTACCCACAATACAGCAATATAACCCTTGTATCACCCTGCAATACACATCCCTGGAGCATCATCTGTGCATTTGTCAAGTGCTTTGGCTGCAGTTGCATTGATGCTGCTGCGTATGAGCATGTCATTTCTGCTCTGTCAGAAGAGATCATTAACCGAGCTCCACTGCTTTTGCTTGCATCTGTGTTTATGTGTGCGCATGCGTGCATGTGGATGTGCGTGTCGTGTGTGTTGTGTCACAGGGCCCTGAAGGCTTGCCTGGCAGAGCTGGATTTCCTGTAAGAACATTTTGCAACACCACCTTATGCTGAGCATTTGAATCATCTGTATTTGATATGAAGAGTGTACATGAATATTTTACATGTTATGAACAAAGATGTAACAATTATTTGAAAGCAATGTCAACTTTTTTTCAATTTTGCTTTTGCTGTCCTTGGGCTAAACTGGGTAGGTACCAGAAGTGCTGCAAATGTTATTGACAGATGGTGTTACTTGAATAGAATTTTTACACCTCCATAAATCCAGCACCCATGAACCTATTTATATTTACAAAGCTCCACGACCTTTCTTTTATTTGCTGTCATCTTTGCTAAATGTCCCAACTCTGACTCACGACCCTTTCATGCCTCCTCAGGGCCCCAGGGGACCAAAGGGGGACATAGGCCCTCCAGGTATTCAGGGACCAACAGGATTCAAGGTGAGAACTAGACCCCAGAGTGATGACAGAGCTGCAAAGAGCGTGGATTGGAACAAATGTCATGTCTAGAAACATGTTGGAAATGTTCTTTCTTTGCACTAACAGGGAGAGAAGGGAGAGCCGGGGGTGACCATTGCTGCTGATGGATCCATCTTATCAGCGCCAAGAGGCCCCCAGGGGCCCAAAGGCATCAAGGTACAAGAAAATGACACAGAAAAGCAGCACAGTAAAGTTTCTATGGGTTTTGTAATTCTATGTTCCCTGAGAAATACAATGGAGCTCAGCTTTTTAGAGACTGGGGACCAAATCTGAGGTTTTTTGAAGATGGGAACAATCCCTCAGTTATTCCAGAGAAATAGAAAAACAAGCTGTCATTGAAAACATGTTTATTTCTGCCATTAATTGAAATCTCCCACCACATCCCCGTCGTGTTCTCATCTCATATTTTGCTTTCGTGCTTTGTCATGTCTAAGGGTGACCGTGGGTTCCCTGGATCTGCTGGACTTATGGTCAGTTCACCATCAGGTTTAATCATCTGGAATATGTCACATTTGTTCATATGAACAAGCTATACACAAATCTCTTTACATTTATTTTAATTATCAAACACTATGGTACACTATTTAATGAAGAAATAGAATTGATGTGTACATCACTGTTTATTTCAGGGCCCAATAGGACCACCTGGACAAAAAGGAGAATATGGCTTCCCCGGTCGCCCAGTGAGTACCTGTTTGTTGTATATTTGTCAGGAAATGAACATCCCCTTTGTAGGCAGAGAGTGTAATGAACCACTGGTGCTCAAAACTCAGTGTGATGAATGAATGGATGACGTATCTGTCAGTGCCAAGACAACACTTCGCCTGAAATTTTGATTTCTGATTTTATCTCTAACAAAAACTGCAACAGAACTGTTCAAACCTGCACAAGAGCTTTTTGTCTTTTACAAACACTGATGTGTTTCACTGTTTCTCTTTCTGCAGGGACGACCCGGCTTGCCTGGGAGGAAAGGTGACAGGGGAGACTCTGTCGGCCTCCCGGTAAGAGGAAAAGGAAGGGGAGGAAGAGACCTGTGGTTTTCTTGTTGACAGAGCCCTGATCAATAATCTATTTGACATTTAAGACAGATCCATTCAGACCCCTTTAGATAAGACAAGCTGCTGATGGAAGTCATTCTCAGCAGGCTGTGACAGCATGTTTCAGTCTTGCATTTTGAATTTTGGTGGCAGGGTGGCTCTTCTGTTTCCATTAGGATGATGGACTGTCCCTTCACTCAGTAACTGTCCAGTCAGATGAGGAACTGAAACTAATGTGATAACGTTCTCCGTCTCTCTCTCAGGGACCTCCAGGACCTCCAGGCCAACCTGGACCTCCAGGAAGAATTCTTGGGCTGAACGGAGTATGTTTCCATCTTTGGCTTTTTATTTCTTGTATCTGACACTTTCAGTTGGTGGACAGATGATGATGATGACGATGATGATGATGATGATGATGATGATGATGATGACGATGATGATGATGATGATGATGATGATGACGACGATGTTAAACAGCCAGCAGTTATAGTAATACTTATAAGGCTTGTTTCACAGACATATGTTTTGCATAGCTGCATAAAAAGGCATTTAAATGGCAGACATCCAGGAAACTTATCTTTATTGATGATCTGCATTATCTTATGCTGTTATTGTATATCTGTAGAACATCACTGAACATCAGTTAGAAATATTAAAGGCAGCGATGTGTACTGGAAAAATTATGACTTTGGCTTCAGTTTAAACCAAATTTATCTCATTTTTCCTCAAGCCATCAGAATAATTTGAAACATGCTGTAATCACATAAATCACATAAAAGTACAACACATATTGGCTTTTTAAAAAAAAACTACTATGATAAAGTATCTGTCTGGAGCACCAGTATCACTAGAAGCAAGTTTTTTTTTGTTTGTTTTAATCTCTATATATCATCTACAGGACAGTGTTTGACCTGCCTCATTCCAGCTAATTTGAAGTTGATTCATCATTTAGTCTGATTCCACTCTTTTCTTGAATTTTAAAGACAGTGTTTCCAGTGCGCCCCAGACCGCACTGCAAGAAGGGACGAGTAAGTCTGAGTGGGACCATCTGATTGGTCTGTTTCAGTCTGAAATTGGACCATCCGGTGGTTCTGTTGGTGTGTGGGTGTAGCAGCATGGCAGCTCTCTGGTCTGGGCTACAAACAGCGCCCCATCCTCTCCCCCACCTGTCCCACCTCCCTTTATTTTCTTCTCCCCTCTCCTCCCTCTGTCTTAGTGATCTTTGGAAAGCCTACATGTCTGCAGGTCTGGCCTCAGTTCATCAGGAGTTAACATTCCTCTTGGATACAGATTGTATCTGGACATATATTATCTTACCTAACTGACACATATTTGCGGTTGGATCAACAAGCAAAATTTATTCTGATCAGTTGCCAGATATAGATTATATATCAAATAGCCACCTGTGAACATGGCGTGGCTGGAATGATCTTTGCTGCATCTTGCATTCATTTACATCAAGATGTTCTGCATGTTTGTTAAATCCAGTCTGATCGCCCAGGATGAATGTTAATGCTGCTGTTAAAGGGGGTCTGAGTCTGAATCCTGCTTGTCTTGTCTGTCCTCACTGTCCTCGTCATCTCAGGAAGAGGAAGCTGATAGGGAGGAGAAAACAGAATTGACAGTGTTCACACTCATCCCTCTGCTGTATGCACGTCACAGCTGGTGCCATTTCACTTTTCAGTTCAATCAATTCAAAAGGAATTTGTTGCAAAAATGTTGGCCATGAAGAAAAGCTCCATCCTTAATTGACTGTATTTAAAGTGAAATGTATCAAACTCTGCCTTTCATTAGGTAGACAGACAGTGGTGGAAAAGTACATTTATTCAACTACTGTGCTTAAGGGCAAATACTTAATAAACTCAATTTTATGCTGCTTTATTTTTCCACTGTACTGTATTTCTGAGGGAAACATCGTACTTTTTACTTGAATTTAGTTACAAGTTACTTTGCAGATTCAGATAATGGACATGTAAATTCTGCCATGATATTAGAGATTAAGCCACACAGCAGTATGTAAAGTGAGCCCCAACTTCACCTGTGACACACACACCGTTCTATCAATAATTATATGACCCTGTTTCCAAAAAAGTTAGGACAGTGTGTAAAATGGAAATAGAAACAGAATGTGATGATTTGCAAAACACTGAAACTTCATATTTAATTAATAATCTTTTAGAATTTGATGGCAGCAACATGTTTCCAAAAAGTTCTTTTAACAACACTCTGTGTTCAAGTGTTTGGGAGCTGAGGAGACAAACTGCTGTCATTTAGACAGTGGAGTGTTTTTTCCTGCTGGATGTGCGAGTTCAGCTGCTCCACAGTTCGTTGTCTCCTTTGTCCTATTTTAAGTTTCATAATGCACCAAACACTTTCAGCGCGTCTGGACTGCAGGCAGCCAGTTTAGCTCTTTCACTGCTGTTGGAATACATGCAGAGTGTGGTTTGGCATTGTCTTGGTGAAATAAGCACGGCCTTCCCTGAGGCCAGCATGGCCCCTTCCTGAGCCCATGCAGTCATGTCCACTACAGAATCGTGTCTGTTTCCAGTGCAGTGGCGTCTGAGGGCCTGAGCATCACGGCCAGCCAACACTGGTTTTCAGATTTGTCCCTTGTGTCCAGATTTCTTCAGATTCCCTCAATCTTTTATTGACTTTATGAACTGCAGACAATGAAAACCCAAAATTCTTTGCAGTTTTATGTTGAGAAACATTATTCTTAAATTGTGTCACTATTTGCCAGCAGTCTGTCACAGAGAGGTGAACCCCTCCCCAACTTTACTTCAGAAAGACTGCGCCTCTCTGAGATGCTCTTTTTATACCCAGTCAGTTACTCACCTTTTGCTGGCAACAGGTGAGTAACATGAACCTGATTAACTGTGAGATGTTCCACCAGCTGTTTTCCTTCAGCATTTCACCTCTTTTGTTGTCACTATCCAAACTTTTTGGAGACACGTTGCTGTCATCAAATTCTAAATGAGGATAAAATTTTCTCAGATTCAACATTTGATATTCTTGTATATCTTTGTGCTATTTTCAAGTAAACATGAGGTTTCTGTGTTTGTCAAATCATCACAATCTCTTTCTATTTATTTATTTGTTGTTGTAATCCAATATAATAGATATAATGAACCACATACTGGGCACTTTTACTTTTCATGGTTTAAGTATATTTTGATGCTAATTTTTTAGTAAATTTTGATTATTTAGTTTTACACTGTCGTATTTTTAACCTAAATAAAGCATGTGAGTACCCGCTCCACCACTGTAGATAGCAATGGTGTCAGAAGACCTGTTCTGTGGTGCTGGGTTTGTGGGTTCTGCTTTGCGTCTCCTGTGGCCTCTGGTGATGCTGCAGTTTCTTCTTGGCTGAATTCCAATCAATAAAACTGGTAGAAGGCTGGATGCAGGGATTATGCACAATTATGCAAACATTTACATGTGAAATTTGATGGAACATAGAATTTTATTGCAACCTACTCATGACCGTTCATTGGACATGATAATAAGTCTGATTGGAATTTGGCTCCTTTTTCTTCTGATATCACTTTTTAGGTTCGTAGAAGGGCTCCTCCATAAATGTATAAAAATAAATCTTTCCCACTATGACGATTAATGTACAGTAGGTGACATTCAGTGTGATAAAAAGGTGAGAGAGCTTCTATTATATGGTCTACAGATTTGTACTTAAAATCTCACTATGTCTGTTGCTGCCTGGTTCATTATTGAAACTCAAAGCTGCTCTTGTGAATATGTGAGCAACCACACATTTAACTGCTGCGGGGATTTTTTTTAACCATTGTCAAACTTCTACGCAAACAAGCCCTCAAAATATAATTTCGAGTAGTGATATAACTCAAATGTGTACAAATCATCCCAAACTGACAGTTGAGTATATTGAAACATAATGTATTTTAACACCCTCTAAATGTTATTTTCCCTTTGAGCTATGGGCACATCAATGTGAGGGCACACAGTGTTGATTTTAATCTAAAGCAGCAGAGGTCGGGGTGCGGTCTGGCAGGGGCCACCATCGGCTTTTACTTTTAAACACTGTCCCTCATTAAAAAACTGTGTGAGCTCAGCATAATTTATGAGCCTAGATCTGTTTGGTAAAACATTTAGACCATGTGTTTTAACCCCGTTCCCTAACCTGTCGTATTATAACCACCGCAGCTGAGAGAGGGCTGTACGTGTGCTGTCTCAAGCATGCATCCCTTGCATTTAACAGGTGTTTTTGCAGAGCTGAGAGCAATGTTCTAACTATGGACGCCTGTGTTGTGTTTATTAAAACCAAGTTTTACCATTTTTAATATCTTTATCCACGTTTGACTTTAAAAAATGAATTCAGTTTATGCATTCAGCAGTCTGTGCACTGGCCGTTTGTCTGCTTCCATAAACGTGCTGGTATCCATGTAATGTTAATGGATGTGCCTGTGTGTGGGTGTGTGTGTGTGTGTGTGTGTGTGTGTGTGTGTGTGTGTGTGTGTGTGTGTGTGTGTGTAGGAGTCAGTGACATTGGGAGCTAAAGGAGACAAAGGAGAAGCAGGACAACCTGGAGAGGCAGGAACACCTGGTAAGAGCTTTACAACACACGTCTCATTGACTGCTGCTGTCTTTCTCTAACATCTGGGTCCCCATTGGTTTAAACATTTGCTGAAAAACACATTTTTTGAAAGGAAAATGACTATGAGAACTTTTTTTCTCAGCACCCAGGCTTCCAGATGGAATTGTGGTGAGTACCAATTTATCATAAACTATAGGTCAACAACCAATATCCATTTTAAGATTAACAATGGATCATCAGCAGCAGGAAGCTCCTTTCAGCTACAAGCCACTGGACTGACAGGCAAAGTTAGCTACTAGCTGGTGAATATAGCGGAGCACTCAACATCTAAACAGCCAAATCAATAAACTGCAGTGTGAATTTACTGAATTTTCAATCACTTTGGCTGACATGCCGGAGGCTGTGATTTTTTAGAAACAAATAGTTTGATGGTTTGAAATAACTTATCTTTAAGTGGCCGGTGGGTGATCGTCTGTATGTTCGTCACTCTTGTTATGGATCTCTCAGGGTGCTAGAGGTGATCAGGGACACCAAGGTCAGAAGGGAGAGAAGGGTGACAGCGGTGTGCCTGGTCCTCCAGGACTGCCTGGGAGGTCAGGACTTGTGGTGAGTTCTGTAATAATAAGCATCATCCTGAAAAAACTATTCTATCAATTATTCAGTTGATTCAGTTTAATTCAGCTTACAATCTGTCTGTTTATGTGACCCTGCAGGGTCCAAAAGGTGAGTCCATCGTGGGTCCTCCGGGACCTGCTGGTTCTCCAGGCCATCCTGGGGCACCTGGGTTTGGACGACCCGGTCCACGAGGGCCGCCAGGCCCTGCTGGACCTCCAGGACCTGTACCTGCATATGGATCAGGTACGTGCAAGTGAAGGCGAGAGAGGGTGGATACCTCAGTTTATGTCCATAAAAGTTATAGACCTCATGTTTATGCATGAAATGTTTTTAATTAAATGTATTTCTGATATGTCTTCATCAGCTGTCAATGTCCCTGGACCTCCTGGTCCTCCTGGCCCACCAGGATCTCCAGGATATGGCAATCCAGTAAGATACCAGCCACTGAGCAATCTTTCTACCTCTGATCTGCTGTGTCATCTATGAAATAGAAAGTTAAAAAGTTTGTGACATTGTGTGCTTTATTCTATCATGATTGGCCTTAATATTGACACTTAGAACTATAATAACCTGTCAGAGGGTCCTGAAGTCACAGCACTGACGCTGTGATGCTGTGTCCATACAGGTGACCACCTATAAGACGATCCACGCTCTGAACAGAGAGACTCACCGGGCTGCAGAGGGAACACTGGTCTACGTGTCTGAGAAAGGAGGAGAGCTGTACATTAGAACACGCAATGGCTGGCGCAAGATCCAGGTGTGTGTTGTGTGAGGGGACGTGTTTGATTGGTTCAATGTGTGGACTTCCTGATCCTTCTCTTAATCGTGTTATTTATCTTCACGGTACAAACATAGTATCAGTGTCTTTTATGGAGGATGAAACCACATGTTGACGGTAATTCACAAGAGTCTGTGTGTGTGTGTGTGTGTGTGTGTGTGTGTGTGTGTGTGTGTGTGTGTGTGTGTGTGTGTCCTTTCAGCTCGGAGAGTTGATCCAGAATGGACCATCCTCACAAGCTGCATCTCAGGCCCTCAGCAGATCTGGAGAATGGAACAGACCACACAGAGCCCACAGCCAGGTGCTCTTTCTCTCTCACACACACACACACACACACACACACACACACACACACACACACACACACACACACACACACACACACACACACACACACACCTACACACACACACACACACACACACACACACACACCCTGATAAGAGCATATCCAGCTGTGATCTAAAACTTCTCCTCACATTTAGAACATAACATAAATTCCTGTTTTTGTTGAACAGGAGCTTCAGGAGGGCAGCAGAGGATATCAGCCCAGCTATAATGTTCTACCACAGACCTTCAACGCTGTACCCGGGGTGAGCAAACACCTTTACACGCACGTACATGCATGCACACCTTCATCCCACAGTCCTTCCAGACCCAGGTAGCTAAAATTCGTCGGCCCAGCACCAGCCTGACTCCGGCTCACCTGGCTGATGCCAGATCTGTGATGAGTAATGTGTCATATCTGCCGTGTCTTTCTGTGCCGCAGCTCCATCTGGTCGCACTGAACACTCCGCTGAAAGGGGATATGCGTGGCATCCGGGGGGCAGACTTCCAGTGCTACCAGCAGGCACGTTCCATGGGGCTAACAGCCACCTACAGGGCCTTCCTGTCCTCACACCTTCAGGACCTGGCAACCATCGTGAGGAAGGCGGATCGCACTGACATGCCCGTGGTTAATCTGAGGGTGAGGAGGAACTGATATTTCCATTTAGATTTCATTTAAAGATAATACAGATTCACTGTTCATCTTCTCAGATCATTCAGTTCACTTATTCCATCGCTCCGCGCAGGGTGAAGTGTTGTTCAGTAGCTGGATGTCCATCTTCTCTGGGAATGGAGGCACATTTAACCCGTCCACACCCATCTATTCCTTTGATGGACGCAACGTGATGACTGACTCAGCATGGTGAGTGTGTGTGTGTATCATCCAAACAGATGATTTTCTGAGACCCAATCTGCCTGAAAAGACTCAACCAAATCAATCGTTAATTAGACACAGACCATAGATATCATTTCCAGCTGTCTCTGAAGTGGACAGTAGTGATATTAGCAGTGTTTGAAGTATTATTCTTATTCTTATCTTATTTTGATCTTCATTAAATAAGATGTAAATAAGTGTCTCTCCCCTCGTTCGCCCAGGCCAGAGAAGTTGGTATGGCACGGTTCCAGCACAGTGGGCATTCGTCTGACCACTAACTACTGCGAGGCCTGGAGGACGGCTGACATGGCGGTGACGGGCCAGGCCGCACTGCTGCAAACGGGACGACTGTTAGGACAACACACCCGCTCCTGCTCCAACCACTACATCGTGCTGTGCATAGAGAACACATATGTGGGGAACACACATCAAAGGAGAACCTGAAGAGACAGGGGAAACACACACACACACACACACACACACACACACACACACACACACACACACACACACACAGAAACACATGCAGGCATGCTGAATGTGCAGAGTAGAAAATGCGACACGGTGCACATACACTTTCATTTGAATGGGAAACACATGCAGGCACATACACACATCATGATGACGTGTCGGTGCATAGAAATTACATTTGAGCACACAGACAAAGGGCACTTGTGGTCATACATGCAGGTGAAACACACACACGTTAACAAGCAGCAGGTGCCAACACAGACACACATTTCAGCTCCTTTCACTTTGTTTAGCTTCATCTTTAGCGCCAATGTGTAATCCAACACTTCATAATTTTGCCACGCATCCGTCCCAGTCTAGATTTATGTTATTTATATTCACTATGAACATGTAACAGCATTGGGATTTACAGTGTGTGTGTTGAAGTGAGAGCCGTGCAGCAGACGTGAATAACTTAACAGACCATACCAGTGTTTTATCTCCACAACTACAAATCCTTTATACTTCACGTTTCTGCTCATCATTTTCAAATGTGTGCATTTGGAGTATTTCTCCTACAGCTCCATGCAGTCGTTGGTTTCTGTTGGTTTCCTTCCAAAATGAAAATGAGCTACCAGACTCTTCTTGGTGGTCCATCACCGTGAACATCAAGTCTGCATTTTTTTCCATGTTATGTTACTGTTGCATGGAAACACAGTTTAAGGGCAGATAAAAGAGTGCACTGCATGACCTCACAACGACAGCATTCTGACAAAAGTAATCTGGATTTAGTGTTCACTGTGATGGATTAAACGACTTGAACAAATCTGCCAAATGATTTTCAAATAGAGACAGAGATAGAGACCACAGGCTGTTAATAACCCGGAGAAAATACATTCAGTGTTTTTTAATACAACACCAGGATTTGCAAAATGGTTTGCTGTGATGTAAAAAACACAGAATGATTGAAGATTTCTGGTGACTGGGCAAAAACTTGCCAAACCATGAGCATCAATCTGTGTTCAATCTCCTTTGCAGGGAAACAAGGTATTGTAGTATTTATTAATACTATTGTGGATTCTTTTTTATTTTGATGGGACACAATTGGGGGTAAACATGGTCCTTATATTGATCTCTTCTCTGAACGTGACGGTGTTGTAGTTTAGAACCGAGTGTTGTCTGTCAGAGCTAGCTGCTTTTGAAGAGGCTGTATTTACACTGCAGGTGTGGCTCATTTAGGATGATGGTTTCCTTGTAAAGGGCAGCATTCTATATTTCTGCTACTGTCAACGAACCCAATGAAAACATCAAAACTAACGATGTGTTGGTCCATCTCTTGACGCCTTTGGTGCTCTACTGGGTATTTACAGCAGCTGGATGGTGTATGAGCGCTGAGTGACATTAAACTACGGTGTGTGTGTGTGTGTTCGTGGTAAATACACACGTGTCACAAAGTGTAACAGTGTAGCTCACTGATGTGTTTTTAATAGTTTTTGGACAACAATGTAGCTGTCTGGCACAGAGAAAGAAGGCTTTAGATATTTGTTAGCAGCATGCGTTCATTGTTGGTTTTGGTCTTTAAATGGGTTTTGTTGACATGAAGAAACAAATAGATTATCACTTACCTTTTCAGTGTGAGCACAATGTTAACCATTGGGAAAACACACAGTTTACCGTCCATGCATGATGAGCTATTTCTTTAGTCAGATGTTTTATTTGAGTGACTGTTACCCTCTAATGTCAGACATCGGTGCCCATTTCTTTCTGTCAGACGTTTAGATGTAAATACAGTTTATGTAAATGACTTCCTCCCAGCAAGGTCAACAAATCACAGCATCATCTATCCATTGTTTATTCAGGCCACTGAAAAGCCAAAAATTGGCTGGAATTTACCAAAAAAACAGAAACAAAAAAAACAAAACATTTTACTATGATCTCTAATTGTCTACAGATATTAAACAAAAAAGAAAGACATTAGTCATGCAGATAAACACGCTGCTGAAAACTTGTTGACTCAACTCAACAATTTTGCTCACCTTGTATTGCATTTATTTATCAGATGACTGCATTACTAATTGGCATCCCATAGTCCAATATTAAAGATTGATAGTCCAAATCAGGATAGCATATCAGTTATGTCATTGCTTTGGTCCTGCTGCTCACAATAGAGTGATTTGAATTAGTCTCAACATTAACGTCAGTGCTTTAGCATTAGCATTAGAGTTGAAATCAGTGTGATTTTCATGTATTTCTACAGTAGCAGGACATAGTGTGAAAATCTAGCGAGTTCACTTTCAGATTATGATGAAATTGGAAACTGTACATATATGTGTGTCATTAGTGTCCAAATGTTGTTGGTTTTTTACTCAGTAGAGGTAGATTTTGTGTTGCGCACACACTAAATGACTGGAGATTTTCTCTCACCTGTGAGACGTAGTTCTGCCTGTAAAGGTGATGTAGGCCCGGCTGAAATGTCTGAAATGTTTTCTTTTTCAAAGTTACTTCCCTGATGTCTGATTCTGTTACTGTTCAAACAAAACTTGAGCTTCTGAGGAAAAAGAAGGTTTGTACTGACTGACTGGTGCTCACTGAATAAATGTCTTATTTTGTGTTGTTTTTTTAATGTGGAGACTCCTTCAGTGTTCTTCATCAGACGTCCATCAAGGCATAAATGTTACTTCCACATTTTGGTTTCAATCTGCGGTCTAAAGTCTTACAATGAAATGAGACTTTTTTGTCTCTGGGATCTGATATTTTTTCTTTTGCGCTTTCATGAATTCAACTGTCAAACCAATGGAAACAGGGAATGCAGAAGTATGAACACTCACTGTTGTTGCTGCTACAGGTTTGCTTGGTCCGGTATGACCAGAAGCTCATGGCAGCTAATGTTAGCCAAGTTTGGTTATTGCTCCGAGTTCCATTCACTGACTTCATGGCTCCTCTCTACTTTTACCAGTGTCAAACCTCTGGATGTCAAATGATGATGTCTTTAAAGCATCTAAATCAAGAACGATAGAAAGGAAATGAAAAAAAATTAAATGTGTCATTGTGTAATACTGTTTGTGGCCACAGAGGCCGCTGTTTAGCAAAACGTACAGTCTCACTTTGCAGCGGGTTAAAATAGTACAAATGCAGACGGAGGATGGGGGCTGGATTTTGGGGCGAGGGAGGGCAAAATATCAATGATCCAGTCTAATCCAGTTCAAAGTTTGCTAACATTAGCCAGCATCATCTACTGGTCAGACCCTGGCCCAGCTTCAAATGTCAATGAAAACATAAAAAATGTAGATGGAATGTCCTGGTAGACGTACGGATTTAGGGTCCATCATGTAACAAAAAAATAAAAATACATGAATTAAAAAAAAAAAAATGGCAGCAAGTGCCAAGAAGAAGCAGCCACGGCGTAACAAAAGAGTCACTTTAATTAAATGGATATGTACAGCACATTCCTGAATCAAAACATCATCTCTTCATATGGAGAGTTCTCTACTTTGTTTCATTTCCAAAATTAAAAAAAAATAACAGATACACAACAGGTGTGCTTCAATTTCCAACATGTTTTAAAACCTCTGCATACAGCCGCGCAGACTTGAGTCACGGGGTTGGTGTAAGGATCTGAGTCGACAAACATCGAAAACATACTGTATGTCCCAAAAAACAAGGACAAAGGAAATACACTTTACGAGTTGCTACAGCTGCGTCCGTCGCTGTAGCTCCACCACAAACATGACTGAAACAAGAATTATTCAGATTGCTTAGAAAAGACCGCCTATAAAAACGGTATCCATAAAATCCATAGCTTCAAAAAGAAAACAAAAAAAGTCTTTAAAAATGGAGATTCTATGCGTGTGCATGTTTGTGTAAATAAGTCCTGATGTGTAGAATAAAGCTAAGAATTTAAAAGAGCCAAACAGCTTCAGAAAACCACCAAAACCTGAAAGAATGTTCCCAAAAGCACCTTAGAGACACTTCATGTAGTGGGCACATGCAAATAGAAATGCTTTAGATCAGCACAACACTGTCTGAGCTGCATTTACACAGATACAAAAATCACATCTTTTCCAGCCTGATGGGAGCGCAAGTCCTCTCTGTCCATCAGGACTTTCCTTTTCCTTTGCACTTAGTCAAGATACTCAATGATAGTAAAGATGCATTGAAACGAAAAATATCCTGCGTGGACATCAGAACAGAACATCGGAAAATCATAAAAATCCGAATTGTTGATTTGTTTCAATTTTATGTAAAAAGGACGAATACGGAACATCTTTATTTAGGAGTGGTCTTTCAATTTGAGAGCATGACTCATTGATTTCAGGTTCAAATTTTGCAATGCTTTCCATCAAATCCCGTCCTCGCACTCAAAAAGCTCCTACTATTCCTACATACTGCTGCTTGCACAGGTTTCCTGTGCTTCAGCCATTCTGCTCATACTCAGGATGCTTGTTTGCTCGTGAAACATCCGCTATCAGATTTCACCTTTTTGTGCAATAATCTGGTCAAAATTCCCCAACCAACAGAATGCCAGGTGTAGTGTTGACCACACGATGCCCTCAAACTGAAAGACCACACTCCTGTGTAAAGATAAGAAAAAAGCCCAATATTCCACACTATTATGTCCTGTGTGAGCTCCCATATTCACAGGAAACCCACCTGTAACCCTGGCAGTTAAAAAAAATACATCAATGCAAGCAAGAAAAAGAAATAAAGAAGGGTTTTTTTTGCACCTGTGTAAAATCAGCCCCCATCATCTGGTGCTATTCAATTAAAAAGGCTGATTTTCTATCAAGATGCTTTTGGAATCTGGCAGTGTCAAGGTTCCTGTACGTCCAAACCAACTCAACAAATGTGACCGATTAGTTTATAGATTGCAATAATCAAATTTAATCTTCACAAGGTCCAAATGTAAGAATAAAACGGACACCTCTGGCTATCTGACTCTGGGCTATGTGCTGGTGTATAACAGCTCTGCCGTGGCAATAACATCACAAGTACAGTGTATGTATATGTGTGTGTGTGTGTGTGTGTGTGTGTGTGTGTGTTGGCGGCACTATTCCAATCTCGTCACAATTCTGCTACGTGTGCACTCATTTCTACTTTGGCTGTGTCATTATGGCATAAAGAATAGGGAAAAAAGCAGCAAGGCGTCAAAGGTCTGGAGGAAATAAAAGGCTGTCAGAGTGGATGGGAAGCAAGGAGCACAACGCAAAGGGAAACATTCAAACAGATGATCAACGTCGGCCTGATTAACACCACTGATCCAAACCTGACAAAGCTGCTGGATTCTGACAGAAGCAGCCATGATGGAAGATCCAGTTTGAGTTAACACCCCCCTAAAAAAACATAACGAGGCCAACGCGGCATCATATGCCTTCAAGCTACGTTTCTAAAGATGAACAGGTGAAGAACTGAGCAGGAAGTAGTTGCCACTGCTGTGCAAATGCGAGGGGACAAGGAGGGCTCCTACCATGGCTGCGTGTCCCTGAGAACCAAGATCCTAATTTGATTGATGAGGTTTCACAAAACACGGAGGACCGTCTGCACTGTACGATCAGGATGATGAAACTCATCACATCTATATATGATGCGATATCTAGCTGATCTGTCCTAGCTGCTGTGAAGCCTGCTGTGCCGTCCACAGCTGAAGTCAGCCCCAACGCTGCTGCCTCTCAGCAGGAAGTACACAAAGGAACATTCGAGAGAGACGGACGATTCTGAGACTGACCGAGCGGCTGTGACACAATAACATTGTTAATGACAATGACCACACTGATTTCTGATTCTATAGGCTGCATTATTCCCCAAAATGAAAACTGTAAAAATCCATTGCTTTGTTTTGCTCTGAGCCACAGAGTGGGTTTCTATGTGCTGGCGTTAGTACGTCGCTACTGAATTTATTTTTTCCCCCACTAGGATTTTCTCCAAATGTACATTTAATGAAGGTGAGGCTCTCTTAAGGCAGTGTTTCACTTCACTCTCTTCACTAGCAGGCAGACTTAACCTAAATCTTAAGTCTAAATCATCAATGTTTTTGACTTCTCATCTATTCAAAGGAACACTTCATGAGAACTTGGGTTTCATTTTTGGCGCTCTGCCCAGCTGTTCTGTCAGTTATGATGACAGTGCACTCACCAAGTCATCTGATGACATCTTGGAACACTGCACCACAAAAATAGGTCAAGTGAGGCAACAAACACGAGCAGAGTGTAAACAAACGCACGGTTCTACCACACTGGCTAACACATTAGCCGTAACAGAGCTAATGGGATTAATAGTCAGAGCTACAGAAATGAAACGCGAGCTGTTTTACTCTCATTATGCTGAATAGAGACTAAATAAGAATCTGCTCCAAAGAGGAATCAGTGCATGAAACCACCCTCTATAAGGAAAGACCCAAAGAAGAAAGGAAACATCCCAGAATGCACCCTCGTCTTCCAGCCAGTACACTGGATTCCTTTCCACACCAGTAACACATTCCACGCTGGGAATGTCGAACCACAGCAGCCATGTTTGGTAGACTCTGTGTCACTGGCAGAAGTGTGCTCTCCAGTGAGGACGTGAGGGGAGTCGGAGTTGTGTTTCGAGGCAGACAGCAGGGTCAAAGCGGGACTCGCTTTGCTCCAGCATACCGCACGAGAAAGGAAACTCACAGAATAAGGTTTGCTCTGCGCTCTGGTCTCACCTGAAGCTGCTTCTACGCTGAAATGCTGAGTCAAAAGACACTTTCACATTGACGAGGTTTTGATCAGAGATGCTGAGTCAGGCTTAAAACAGCAGCTTACAAACACCAAACACGCCTCTTTCTCCTCTCTCTCACACACACACACACACACACACACGCCAGCTCATCACTCAGACACTTTGGCCGCCTCGAAGTTGACGGCCAGCTTTCTGTGCTTCCTCTTGGAGGCGGAGCCAGGGGTGTGGCCTGTTGCTGGCATGTTTTGTCTGGGGGGTGTGTGCGGGGCCGCTGTCATCATGGAATGGCCGCCTGCAAGGACAGGACTGGACGAGGAGGGGTTGCTGTTGGTAGGGTGCTGGTGTGGCTGGTCGACTTTACCGCCCTGAGCCTGTGATTGGTCAGGGGGCTGGTTCTGGGCTCTCTGCGATTGGTGTCTGGCCACTGTTTGGGCGGCGCTGTAAAACTCTCGAGTTTCCTGGTTCTTCTTGTTCGCCGAGACTCGCTTTTTAGTCACCTGTGCGGGTCACAGGAACAGGAAGCTGGCTTTCAATGACTGTGGCGTTACTGTGTCAGCATCAGAAAACAGGAAGGAAAAATCATTCCACAAATGCCTCCGCTCGTACTCTACCTGTAGTGGAATAAACTGGTGGTGTGAGGCGACGGGCGGCGCTGCTGCCGGCTGGTGGCGGGCGGCACCAGGGAAGGTCCCTGCTGCGCCACAGAACGGTTGGTTTTGGTGGTGGTGAGGGGGCAGCGTCATTCCCCACAGAGGGGCAGGGGCGTAACCCTGGGGAGGCAACAGCAAACCACCTGGAGACAAAGATACCAGCACTTAAAATAGTTTATTTCTGTTTATTGAAGGGCAGCTGCTACTATCGCAGCCTCAGCAGCAGACTGTGACTCCACACCGTCAGCAGAGAGGACTGACCTTGTTGGTTGAAGACAGGGGTCATGGCTCCTATGGGTGGGGGTCGTATCTGACCAACTCCTGGGTATAGAGGAGGTGGGAGGGGGAAGCCCGATCCCACTGAGTTCTAGAGATAAGCCAGAGGACACAGACAGACACTTTAGTTGCACATCTGAACAATAACACCTATGTTCTATCCACAATTGCAGTCTCTAACTAACTAAAACTAAACTGCATTCTTTTTCTAAAGCAATTCATTTTTTTACATCAAATGATTCAGAGCACAATTTTCTCTACAGTTGCATCCGATGAACGATGATTTGTGATTTATTTAGATCAAAATAAGATCCATATCCCACTAATCACTGTAAGAACACATTTTCACACTCTCTCACGCCTATTCACATAAACATGTGTGTGTGTGTGTGTGTGTGTGTGTGTGTGTGTGTGTGTGTGTGTTGTACCAATCTTTGGAGAGCAAAGAAGGCAGCTTTCTCCTTGGCGTCGTTTTCTGATTGGCACTGTGGACCGTGAACCATCAGCCCATTGGACAGCTTCACCTGACACACTACTCGACCCTGTGGGGGTGGAGGACAACGTCAGTACCACCACACACAAACAGACATACTAATGTGCAGAACACCTGGATGGGTTTATACTACAATTATCTACGGGGGGGTAATACGCAGGACAACATGACACCAAAAAAAGAGTAAGAAAGCATTTTACATCTGTGCTGCATCACACTGGGTTACCTGTCTGTTGCCGATGTAGCTGAACTCGGGTGGCGCCATTCCTAACCTCACACAGACACACGCCAGCTCTGACACCTTACTGGTCAGCGCAGCATTGGAGAGGTTGGCGGAGGGGGCTGTCACGGGGGAAGCTAACACAGCTGCATCACCGTGGGGGACGTTCATGTTCGCTGCTGAAGGGAGAACAGTGCACACATGGCTGAAGCTGCATACAGACAGGCACTTTCCTGCCTCCTAAATGTGGGCACAGTAAACTGTTGGCGCAGTAATCAGTAACGTACCTAGTTTCTTGGATGATCGCCTCCTGTTCTGCTGATGGCCACCAGAGGCGCCGCTGTTAGCCATCTCCTGGGATGAGGGACCTCCTGTTCCAGCACCGTCAATCTTTAGCATCTCCTTCAGCACCAGGGTCCCCTTCTACAACACATGAACCCAGTAGAACCATCCTGACCTGACTTAACGAGCAGTGATACAGTGTTACAGCTTCCCAAAGATTCTAACTCACCATGGCGAAGGACTGCGGAGACAACGGGCCATCTGACTGGCTGGTGGGTGCTTGCGGAGGTGCAGGAGGAGGTGGGGTCTGCTGGCTACCCTTAGAGATCTTTAGACTGGCTATGAGGTCCTCAAACTCTGTCGCAGCCTAAGTGAGAGACATGTGTGAGGAAAATGTGTCCCACTGAGGACAAATGTAGAAATGTCCAAACAAGATTCTGACCATTGTGGTTTCATACAAGCTACTGGCTGCAAACCTTCGACACTTGTCCCTTACAGTTCTGATTAAAGAGAACAAAAAGGGTTTCCATTAGTGCATGTACCTTATTGGCTGTGTTCTGCGAGGGGACGAGAGAGTTAAGGTCTTCGTTTTTCTTCAACAGTTTGATGGCACCGACCGGAGCCTGCGAAACACACACAAACCAACATTACTGTAGCCACACATCTATAAATTCAACATCTACTATAAAACAAATAAAGCACAAACATATACATTAAAGCTAAGGCCTGCATTCAAAAACACATCAGCACAACTCACTGTATACACACACATACAAACACACACACATAAACAGAGGTAAGGCTTCACTAATCCACTGGTGGTTCATTATTCCGAATCGACACCTAAATTCTAGTCAAAATCCCCAAATTTCCAGCTGTCTCACTGTGAGCATCATCTAGCATCAGTTTCTAGGTTCAAATGCTAACATCCTGGATGCTAGAGGAGTGTGCGGGTATGGCCTGTGCATGTGTGCACTCACAGCTTTGTTGAAGTGCTGTTTCCCACCCTGCTGTGACTGTCCTTCCTACAGTTGGAAACACAATGTTTTTTTTTTGTTTTTTTTTAATTGTTGCTTTAACAGAAAGTAACATCCTTACAACGTGGAGGCCTCCTACTTTGCACTGACACATGTCAATTACATTGTTACCCTGAGCTAACATGGTGCTTCAAATCAAAACTACTGGCTTACAGTATCTGCACTTCAGGTGATCTTCTTCACCTGTTCTGTGTTGTTGTAGGCTTATGCTTCGCTACAGGTTGAAAACAAACTAGTTTTAAGGTAAACAATGGTCAGTCTTGTTAGAGAGGGGTCTGAATCACCACGTGAGCTGAGAGCATCACTTACACGCCGATCACAAACGGTAATAGCATTACGTTTTACTCACATTATTGTGCCAGTGAGCAGGAGGTTGGTGAGGAGGGCCAGAGCTCTGCAGAGACTGCCACACGTTACTGTACTCTACTTTACTCTGATGAAGAAGTGGAGACAGAAAAAAAGTTGAAAAGTGTACTGCATATATTTGTATGGTCACATGGTGAAAAGGGCACATAGAAGTGAGGATGTCCAAACACAGGTGGGCCTGCTCTGACCTTGGCCTGTTGTTTCTGGATGAGACCCTTAGAGGGAGAGTTCCTGTTGCCCTGCGAGGCTGCCTTCACCACACCGTGCTTGTTATTATGCTACACATCAGGAGCAGAGAGGTGGAATGGAGAAAGAAGGACAAAGAGACAAACAGGGTTGTGTGACAGGTAAGTAGAAAATGGCGCCATCTGAGAAACAACATTTCAATTTTTTTTCAATTTCACACAAGAAAGAAACACTGTGCAGCTCCCCTCTTACCTGCGTGGGTATAAAGAGTGACCGTGGAGAGTGGTTCAGGCCGCCCAGCTGGCGCTGTGAGTTGAAGTTGGTGGCTGCAGCGGGCTGAGGTTTGACAATGGCGGTGAGTTTGTGGGAGGTGTGATCCACTCGGGCTCCGTGGGAAAGGTTAATGAGAGCGCAGGGAGGGAGGCGGTAACCACGAGGCGACTTACACCTGAGGACACAGGCCAATGACACAGCAGTCACATGTGTGCTCAGAAATCATTGTGGTTTGGAGTGTTTCATTTGCATGTACGCATGGTCAGTGTTAGTACCTAATGTTGAGACCTCCAGCAAATTCTTCATCAAAAAGCACTTCATAGAGAACCTCTGCCTCACGCTCCGCTGGACGCACAAAGACACACAGAACATAAAGCGTGAGAATTATATGTTGAACATGTATATTTCCTCTTTATATAATGCAGGAAGGAACCAGGGTGAAAGAAACTGTGTCCTCACCTCCTTTGATGCCAGTGATTGTTCCTCTGAGTCCCAGCGGGACGCTGAAACTCTCCCTGATGTTGACGACTCTGTCAAACAGGCGATACTCTGAATCCGGGTCTGGAACCACACCCTGCTGCTGCTCCAAGGGCTACAGCAAACACAGGCATTCATACATACATGTTCAGGGCTTTGTAAACATGTATGTGCGCACCCACACATATGCCTTTACCTAAAGTCTCGGCACGCACAGGTAAATGTACTCACCCTGAAGACGAGGTGAGGCTTGACTGTCACGCGGACTTTCTTGGTGCTCTTCTTCACCTGAGAGATGAAAGAGAGTGAGAGGGAAGGGGATAAAGAGAGAGGTGTGTGAATGGAGGGACAGTGAGTACAAACAGGAGAGCTTCTGATTGTTAATGTGAGTCAGAGAAACAGGAAAACTACACCAAAGCCTGCTGCTGGCCTCCCATTGGCATCTCACTGCAGTGAGAGATGAACCAGGTATGTGGTATCTCCACATTATTGACCAGTTCATACGACTTAGTCCAGGCAGCATTCTGCCCACTGTGAAATCTTCTGAAATAGCGAAATACTTTATCCACCACTGAAACTGTTTAGTCACAACAAAGGAGAGTTTACCAAAGATGAGGTGAGAGACGTGGAATGAAGACAGCTGCCTGCAGCCCCTGGAGCAATGCACTTCTGGAGTGTCACAACCAGACACTGACTGAGACCATAATGAAAGTTAAGACAAGTCACTGTTGTGATTGGAACACTATGATGGACCGGGCTCTTATGGCAAAACTCATCAGTTGGTTTCTGGACAGAACGCCAACCTGCCGTCTGTCTATGCAAACTGCTGAACCCTCAGCTTTAGAGGGCCTGACATAAAGACAGAGCGTGGCAAGTGAAGTGAACTACAAAACGAATTCAGAGTGGAAATGACCAGGAGCTGTCATTGGTCAGAATGGGGCAGCGGTGTTTGTCAGACATGGAGGAACATTCATTAGTCTGCATTATCTCAGATTGAGAAAAGTGAATATAGAAAATGTGGATCAACATGTTACAAGGGATGAAAACAGCTGACAATAACACAGACGACACAGAAGACACTGTAACTGATGTGTAACAAGGGTTGAGACAAACCCCCCCAACATTATGGAAGCTAAAAAATGTATGTATGGTCTGGCAGATGCTTCACTATACTGGCAGAGCACATAGTGCTGACAGCAGGAGGAAAAATGCCTCAAGTTGATCCAGCTGTTTTCTATTGGCTAGAAGCCTGCCATGTGGATGATTTCATATGGGGGGCACATAAAGTTTCTCCACATCTCTAATACCCCCGCTCAGATCTGCATTCCAAGTTGGACGCAGGGAACATGAAAACTTATGTTATGTGGGAATAGACTTTGCGGTTGTTGACAGAAAAGTGCAAATACACCAGGAAAAGTACATTCATCATATGCAGCGTGTACATATGGACCCTTTATGAGCTGTGGGACAACATTCACCTCTTTGTGAGATGGAAAAGGATCAACTCAGGTCTAGGATGGGCCAAATCCTCTGGGTTGCCAGACAGAGCAGGCCAGATGTTTAACGCCAGCAGCTTGGGGGCAGGAGTGAAAAATGCGACCGTGCAGAGTATTCATGAGGCAAACAGGCTTGTGAGTAAACTCCACTCATTGAAGGTACTTCTGAACTTCCAGCCGTGGGCACAGAGAGCACCGTAATGATGACTGATCAGTCATTTGGAAATCTTTCTGACAGACGCACTCGGGGGGGAAACCACCGTATTATTTCATTTATTGGCTCCTCAGACGGGATTGACAGTGCCATCTTTCCTGCTGCGCTCTTCTCTGAACTGACTATTGCTGGTGCATTCTGCACCAATAAAAGACTGTTTTACTCATCACATAACCCGGATATTGCTTACATTTGAGGCTGTGTACGTCTCTTACCTTGGCTTTCTCCACTGCCTCCTCGATCCTCTCCACGATGGCAGAGTCCAGCACCTGCAGGTCACATGACGCCCTGCTGACGGAGCTCACTGGGTGACTTTTCAACCACAAAGTGATTTCAGCGACTTTCTCCGCCCTGTGAGGTGATCAAAGCAGGGATCGCCAATAAACACACCCCCAGTTCAATAAATTCAGGAATCTCTGAGGGCCAAAATCCCAAGGGAATAACTTCTCTTAATAACGTGTGTGTGTGTGTGTGTGTGTGTGTGTGTGTGTGTGTGTGTGTGTGTGTGTGTGCGCATGTTGTACCCATTCTGGTCCAATCCAGGCCAGATGTCATCTTCATAGAAAACATCATCATGACTATTTCTGGACACTGTGTCGAATACCTCAGAAAACCTAAAAAAGCATTAAAAATACATCAAATAAGGAGCCTGATGGAGGATGAATAGAGACAAGAGCGGTATGTTCAATTCTATATCACGGTTACGGTACACATCAAGGTATAGTAAGTGTTATGTAAATTCAATGTTGTTTGTTTGTTTGTTATTTACCTGTCCAGGTATTCCTTCAGCAATTCCTCCACAGCAACAGAGTAGAGCCACTCCTTTTCAGTTCTCTTGGTGTATCCTGGAACCTCCTCGTTCTTCTTGTTGAACTTCAGGTTCAGGCCAATGTTCGCTCTTTGCTCCCCGCAGGGACTGCAAACAATGAAGAAAGAAACATTGGTGCAAAATGTAGAAGGCGCGTATCAAAAACAGGTGCATTTACCAGAGGGGTGACGAGTTTCTGAGAGATGACTGAACACTCACTTCTTCTTTGAGCCTCTGCCAATGAAGATGCTCCCTGCAAAGCGGGACACGAGGTAGCTGGTGATGCCGAGACGGGACGCCAGGACGTATCCAGGACTGTACTTCACACAGTACTTCTACAAAACACATACACACACAGACAGTGTATGGGTGAGAAACAAGCAGTGAACGCATGGAAAGTACCCTCAGAGTCTGTGTGTGTGTGTGTGTGTGTGTGTGTGTGTGTGTCTTACATGCTGATTCTGGATTAAGTTCTCCAGCTGTGGCTCGTGCGGCAGGTTGAAGACCACTCGTACCCGACCATCTTTGATGACATCACTAGAATCTTGCACCTGTTAGGTAAATTATAGACTATTGAAAACTACTAAAGTTCACTTCTCTATTGCTCTGAGCTTGATGGAGGACTCAGACATCTCTCACTTTCTGATGTCAAACCAGGATTGTAAGAGAAGAGTGGGTCAGTGTATTGTAAAATTATTTATGACCAGGCCAAACCAGTTTTTATTTGTGACACAGATAATTACAGAATAATAACATTCAGCTATTTTCTGTACAAATCCAGCTTCATTTGACCTCTGAGCAGCTGTTTCTGACCACCCATCATCATCTGATTGAAGAAGAAAGCTAAGCACATATACCTCGCCCATGGCGCCGTAGTAAGGGTTCCCCACCATGAAGACAGTGGTTGTTGGAGGAAAGAGTTCGTCTAAGCTCTTAAAGCAGGTCAGAGACGAGTTAAAGGTCTTGATGTCCTGAGAAGATCAAGGGAAATGCCGGTGAGTAAGTACGTTTTTAACCAATATGAAGCTTCAGGTAAAATCCTGGAGTATGAGGATGTGAATAAACGGCATGGAAGCAAAAATCTTGAATCTTTCCCTAACTGTAAACAGTATTTTTTGCTGTAATCATACTACATTCATGCAGCTGAACTGGTCACATGTTTCCATGCCTTTTCTCCGTGCATGTCTTTCTTGTATGCGTATGCATGTACCTTAACCACTGTCTGGTAGGCGAATGGGAGGACCTGCTTGGCCCACTGTTTCTCCAGTTCCACCACACCGTTGGCTTTGGGGACGTACTTCCTTCCCGTCAGCAACTGGCCGTACAAAACCACCGCTGTCTCGTTCACCACGATGCCTTTCCTCCTCAAGTAACTGCAAGAAGGCAAAATCACTTGAAGAGAAGAATAACAAGCACGAGCAGTAAGACAGGAGAGCTCGTGCTTCATCATAAGGAAAGAACTGGTCTTAGGAATTGAACGCAACATACAAGAGCGCAAAAATATTTTGTAAACAATATTACTATAAAAATATGTTTTCATTATCTTTATATACACAATCATAATACACTATTCTTTCCTGACTTTGCTGCCACTCATCACACTCCCGTGCCACTTTGCTTGAGACATTAGATCAGGTAAATCACTAGTTATAAGCTCTGTATGTGTACTTCCATTGCCTGTAATTCTACATTTTGTGTCCAACTGCTTCCATACAGTTTCTTTTTTATTCTGTTCCTCTGTCATACACACTCAGTTATGTAATCTCTTTAGGTTTCTCTATTTATCTGTACTTATGATACTGTAATACCTGAATTTGCCCTCTGGAGGATCAGTAGAGAATTAACCTTATCTCTTATCTCTTATCTCTTATCTCTTATCTCTTATCTTATCTTATCCTCCTCATTCAAAAAGCATCTTGTTGTTCTTTGTGCTTACTGTTCAGTGAGTCCCTGGACATCTTTCAGCCAATCCTTCTGCTCCTTGTCAGACAGGCAGGTGACTTTGGTGGGAGGGGGAGTGGAGGGCCTGTCGTAAATGCTTTGGACACCAGGCGGCTCCTCGAGACAAAACCTGCAAAAAAAAGTGACGTATTTCATATCTAATAGCTGCCTCATGCTTTGCGGCGATACAAAGATAAACTCCACACAGATATGCATGTTAAGTTTGCTGATGGTGGGCCAGTTGTGAATGTCACTATCTGACATTTTTAAGCCACTTTGTGCAGAATCTGGCGCCCCCCAGTGGTGCTGTCTGCAGGGATCTTTTGCAGCATCCAAAAAAACAAAACGCAGGGAATCTATTAAAAGATATGACAATAACTTCTTTATCTTGGTACATTTCTAACCATTTCATGGGTAGCATCTATCCAGAGTGTGCAAAACCTGCATGGCTACAGAACGACGCCACAAGAGTTAGTTTGTCTCCCACCACTAACACTTACTTGACCTCTCCATCGGACACTGCAATGACGCGAGCTTCTTCTAGATGCGGCCAGTTGACAAACACTGACTTCCCCAGTACTTGTGCAGCAACATCATCACATATCTAAGAGACAGAGAGGCAAAAACAAGACAAGACAGAGGGAGAGAGTACGTCTGAGTTCAAATTTGATGTATACGACATGTAACGGAGAGTAGAACACACTAAAGCTTACTCCCGGTTTGAAATGATGAAATCGTGGTATGAAAATTCAAAGCTGTAAATGTTTTTGATGCAGCATTTTACACACGTTCGCAATTCAGTACATGAAGTATTACTCATTATTTAGGAGTTGTAATCGTTTTTCTCTCAAAATCTGAGATATAAGAACGAATAAAACTAATCTCTTTTGTGACTTCTCTTGACCGCCAACTAGAGGACGCTCGCATCACTGCAGTGTCAGATGGAGACGCCAACTAGGAATTAGCACTACCGGGTGCCAATAAGGATGAGAATGATGACAACAAGAGTCATAAAAAAGAATGACAGCCTGGTATTCTGCTCATTTGACTGAAGATATTTCCAAATTGTCTTTCACTTTCACTGAGAAATATTTTGAGCAACTCTCACATTAAGTCTGCAACAAATATTTTCAGCAGTTTTTTACAAAGTGAGTTCAGTAAAAACAAACAAAAGCTCACCGGCTCTCCTTCCTGGCTGGGGAGGATATCCAGGATGGTGTTCTCCCCTCTGCTGCTCTGCTGGAAAACGACCACCCCACTCTTCTTCTTATAAAACTAAAAGTGAGTGAGCCAATGGACAAGAGAGAGGAAGACAACGCCAGAGAGACCATAAGAAGCTGCAGCTTTCATTCACGTTTCTACACCTGTTATAATTCTTCTTCCAAAATAAGTTATTACTGAGGAACGTGATGCCACACTTCAGTGAGGACTTTAGTATATAGTTAGGGTAAAAGTATCAGACCCTCTGTTGGGGCTCAGATCCATGAAATGTAACCCAGCCATCCAACACTACAATATATGCATATGTATGCGCACGCACACACACCTACCTTGTGCCTAATGTGTTGAAGTGTGGGGAAGCCACAGAAGTACAGGGCCGAGCGGTCGACAGGTCTGCTCATGTGGTCCAGCGGTACGTGCCAGGCGTCCATGGGGATGTGTGTTTTCCTGTAAAGAATGGACAAACTAATCAGCCTGCAGGGAACGTGAACTATGTGGGTATAATGGCTGAATTGTTCTTTTGGCGGCATTTGTGTGTGAAAGTGGACAAATGAAACTATTTCCTGATCCTGCAATGTGACAGTAAAACCATGACCAATCACAAACAGCAAATTCATTCGACGCGTGGCTGAAAACATGTTCATGTCACTGCTCTAGTTCATAATGTGAATAAATGCACTTGAATATTACTCCTTGTCCATCCTACTGAGAAAATGGAAATGCTGATATTCGAGTCAGACTTTCCTGATTTTCCACCAGCTTTGGATCATTACAATGTGGACAATACATGCACCATGAACAATGTCAAGCTTCCCTCCATGCTGCCTGCACCCAGAGCCCCCACTCATTTAAAGCTCCACTGTTTGACAGATTGGACTGACACTGTCGACTAGGCAGTGCAGATCAAACATGAATCAGGATTCAGTTACTGTGCTGCCTATTTCTCACCTCCAATACTTACAGACACATATTTTAGCGTACTGTTTTACTGTAAAATGAGAGAGTTAGGATGCCATTGCTCGAAACCAGACAAGCTAAAACCCTGCATCGTCCTTTTTCTGTTCTCTCTCATCATGTAGCACCAATTTCATGAATAGAAAGCATAGCATAGAAAGCCCAGTTTTAGGAAGAGACAACCAGCGAAATATTTATTGAAAGAGAAAAGACCAATTAACTTCATGTTCATCAGTCTCCTGGCTCTGTGGGAGTATGTGTGTGTGTGTGTGTGTGTGTGTGTGTGTGTGTGTGTGTGTGTGTGTGTGTGTGTGTGTGTGTGTGTGTGCCTACCTGACATGGCAGTGGATGATGTCAGGGAACAGCTGAGGCAGGGTGGAGGTGTATGTGAAGTCTGCGTCGCCGTCATATGAGTACACTGCACACTCTGTGTGACAATTCCTGGCCTTCTCTTCTTTAGTCAGGTTGTGATTGCAGGGCTCCATGGCTGCTAATAGGCACCTCTGTTCAACACATACACAACATACACATGCACGCATATGTAGTTATACTGTTGATGAGAAGGCCTTGTTAACAGAGAGGTGGTATTATTATGTTATCGTGTGTGTGTGTGTGTGTACCTCATCTATGAAGGGAATGAGAACCACAGCCTCCCATTCCTGCTGCTTGCCATTGAGGTCGGTTTTAAAGTCAGGAGGGTAGTACTCAATAATGGGCGAAAATTCACTGGTCATCAGGTGCTGAAACATCAAAAACAACTTATTGTAATTTTTATTATTTCTAGGGCTGTGCCGAATATCATCTTTTAGCATTCAAAGATTCGATTTTGAATGAACTTTGATATCAGTTTTATATTTTCTGAAGTTTTTGGTGTCTATTCCTCCAGCAGTTCTGGTCTGATCCCATCTCTCTCAGCAGCTGCTTGCTGGTGTCTGCATTCAAATGTTGATTTAGAATCACTAATTATTTCATGGTTGGACTTTGCAATGACCTTCATATTTACAATTTGTAAGATTGTATGTGCATACACTGTACACAGACATTAGACGCATGGGAGAGTGTGTGCTTGGACAGGAGTGTGTTACCCTGTAAGACTCGGGCAGCAGAGCCATGCTGGCAGCAGGCAGGACTGCCAACAGCTGCTGGAAGGGCATGAAGGGCTTCCCAAGGTCAAAGGTCAACTTCAACCCCGCTATATTCCTGATGTCAGACAGGAAGGGAGCGTAGTGGTAGGGGTAGTACCTACAGAGACATACACATTATATCAAGTCTGATTTAAAATGAAGAGTGCAGATGGAAGGAAAACAAGCTTTTTTTTTTAATATAATCTGACTTCTCCAGGTCAATGGAATGAAAACAAACACAAAGCAGACACACAGTGACACATGAGAGAAGCTCTCACCAGCTCCAGGACTGAACCCCGTGGTAATAGTAGTGAAGGATCCACTGGATACCTTCCACATAACACTTGGCCTGTTTGGCTAGAAACTCGCTGCAAGTAAGAGAATAAAAACAGATTTTAGGGTCACTCGCAAATTACAAATCGATGTCTTGGCATCAAATACTTTAATACACTCTTTCTCTAACCTGTTGAGTGCATTTGTTATGTCTGTCCACAATGTGCAAGCCCTAGATATAATCGTCTTTTATATGAGAGAGCTCTGCCTCATGTGGTCAGTCTTTGTTCTCTAAGCACTGCGTGTGTGCGTGTGTGTGTGTCTATACACTCACTCCGACACCACATCCACGCCCATCTTGCCCATATAGTAGGTGCGCTTGTACTGTCTGAACTCCGTTTCAAACATGTCGTCCTCCTCTTCCTCGTCGTCGCCGACCGCTCCTTTCCCTTCTCCAACCACTCGTTCTGATGAGCTGAGAGCTGCCAGACAGAGAGTGGAATTCTACACACACAAGACAAATTACAGGAGTTATTAATGACACGGATACGTGAGTGGAAGTGTACTGCAGCCCCGCGTGCACGTAGGCATATATACATATATCTGAAAATACTTTGACATGACAGCAGACCTCTTGCTTGGTGGCGTCTTTGCTGGCAGCTTCCTTTTCTGCCGCCAGTCCGGCCGCCTCGTTCAGGTACTTGTTGCCAACTTTACTCTCGAACCATTTCAGGTCCACAAACACCTCACTAAAATGTTCCCGGTCAAACTGGAGGGAAGAAAGAAAGGGGGAAGAGAAAGGACGAAGGATTTAAACAATTGTTTAACATGGTTTCTCAAATAAATACCATCACAGAGCCCACTTCATTTCATAGACAAGACTAACATTTAAAAATTCTATTGTAGTTTCTGTATTCGATAGCACAGCAGCACATACTGTTATTACGTTTGAACTACATCATTTTACATAAAACACCACTGATGATATTAATGGAGGATTTACACTCAGATTTACACTGTTGTCTCACCTCAGCAAGTTTCTCCAGGTATTTCTCAAAGTTCCTGAGGTTTAGATGGCCGTTCTCATTCAGATAACCTGAGGCACAAAACAGGATTCAGTTTTAGAGACAGAGCCGCAACAAAGCCTGGAATTCTCTGGATTTCTGTATAACTGTGATCAGATCTTCATTCGAAGCCTGACTCAAGATGAAGTATTTACTATCAAAGTCTTGTCTTCACCACACAAGGTGAGTCATGTGGCAAAACAATGACCCAAAACACACAAGCCAGTCTACCAAAGATGGCTAAAGCTGAAAAAAATGCAACATTTTGGAATGATTGAGTCAAAAGTCCAGATCCTAATCCAACAGAAATGTTGTGGAAAGACCTGAAGAGGACGGTTCATGCGAGGAAGCATGCCAACATCACTGAGTTGAGGCAGTTTTGTCAGGAGGAACGGGCCAAAATTCCTCCAAGCCGATGTGTGGAAGTGATCAACAGTTACAGGAAAAGTGACTGACAAAAATGCCATTAAAATAAGGTGTGTGTGTGTGTGTGTGTGTGTGTGTGTGTGTGTGTGTGTGTGTGCGCGTGTGTGAAAGAGAGAGAGAAAGCCAACCAAGTTAGAGACCACTTGCGCACTATCAAACACTGGCCGCATGTGACCATTTTGGTCGCAGTTTGGAACCCTGGTCAGTGTGTGTGTGTGTGTGTGTGTGTGTGTGTGTGTGTGTGTGTGTGTGTGTGTGTGTGTGTGTGTGTGTGTGTGTGTGTGTGTGTGTGTGTCTGTGTGTCTCACCTCCCAGGCTGGGCAGAACACTGATGTAGGTCTTATACAGCAACGGCAAAGCATCATGACTGATGTGAAGATGAGGGAGGTGAGGGATGAAGTCATTTCCCACGAGGAAGCCCATCAGAATCCAGTCATCGATTATTCGCTCCAAGTCATAATCACAACCAATGTGATTCTGAAAAACAGACAGGAACAGGACCACCATACAGATTACATGTCTTACATTAAGGTGGAATACATTAAGAAAGAAAACCTTTTACCAAAAGCATCCCCTGACACAGAGGTTGCTTTTTTTGGTTTCATAATTCACATGTGCTTCTGCACGATTATACAACGTGTTATCCATGCCACTGTGTGCATGTGTGTGTGTATGTGTGTGTATCTCACCCTGAGCTCAGAGAACTCATAGTCGATGTACTCCCTCATCAGAGACAAATGAAGCAAGTGAAAAGTCGTCTCCTCTGGAGTTGTTATCCTGGAAGAAAAGAGAAGAACAGAGTTCACAAATAAAGAACCGAACAGACATGTAAGCACAAACACTAAAACAACATCAACTTAAGTCAACTACTACTCAAAAAATCCAAAAAAGAACCTTTTCTGGGACTTCTTTCCTCCAAACTGGACCTCCTCTCTGAGCAGGGAGAAGTTCGGCTCATGGCTGGTTAAACCCAACATTATCTACAACACAGAGCAAGACAGTGTGAGCATCCAAACAGGGTCTGAGCAAGACTATACATCCTCATCCTCAAACCTTACCAGATCAGCATCCAGGCCATACAGGCAGTGTCGGGTGTTAGGGTCGTGACCTTGCCTCCTGTTCTCAGAGCGAATAAACTCCATGATCTTATGCTCTCCCTCCCCTGGAGTCTGTAAGGAAGAGGAGCACAGACCTAGTACAAGGTTGGCTGTACTTGCATCACAGTACCTGAACAATGGCACTGAAACTACAGTGTCCACTTTCTTTACAACAGCTTTGAACACACCTCATGGCCAGACAGGTAGACTCTGACATTCTGCCACAGCTTGTCAGAGGAGAGCTTGTTGTGGACAAAATACTCCAGCTGCTTCTGGAGGCGTGCCATGAAGTCAGTGCCTGGAAAAGGGAAGTATAATTACAGGAGACACAGCCAACTTTCTCAGAAAAGACACATTTATACTGGATATGTTAGCAATGACTGAGCCTATACCAGGTCAGTAAAACGGCACAGATTGTTAGCGTGTGACCACTGTGTTACTTAAGGTCACTTTTAAATGAGGAAGTGCCGAAATAAAAAGGACACAAGCACATCACACCTTTCCTGTGGGGAAAATTCCTGCACTGACATGGTGACACACTTACAGTATGCTACTCTGGTTAAGAAATGATCTTGCATAATAAGTATACACTGCTTATACCGGTCAGTTATAGGATCTTGTCAGTTTGGTTGCTTAGTCCGCCATGGTTTGATGAACAGCTTTTCACACCGGACAAAACGAACTGAACCAATCAGGCAAGCGTGAATCTTAAGTGAAGCAGAACTCTGCCACTTTGTTGGGACTGACTAATGTGTCAATGTGTGAAACTGTCCCAGGTGGCACCAGTTTTTTCTCGATATTTGTAATTTGTCGCAACCTGGTAATGGCTTGCTGCAGTGTGAAAACAGAGAAAAGATGAAGAAGACCCCCCCCCCCAATTCTCACATACAAGTGAGTCCAAATATATTTAGAAATTCAACATGACCACTTCTCTGGATTTGAAAGAGTTTCCCTATTAATAGAAGGCTAGAGAAATCTGAATTTCCGTTCCCTGAAATGATCCTCACAAGTTCTGCTGCAGCTTCTTGATCAATTTTCACTGGGAATGCATCCATCCCATACTGAAATCAGATACCGATCTGCCAGTGAATTAAATAGCTGGGTGATGGGGCCAATCTATTTAATTCAAATCTATTAAGGAACTTAAACGTTACAAGTTTCAATCCTACAGTGCCTCACAATGGTCAGAGGACATCATGATGCATTAATACTTCTATACCAGTCAACACAATAAAGAAATATCCCAACTCCAAACCCTGGATAACTCCTGAAATCAAACAAAAGAGAAGCATCGAGCTTTCAGGCTCGTCCCAGGACGGCAAACCGCAACATCAAAAACAAGGTTCTTAAAGCAAAACAGAAATTTCAGAACAAACTGGAGCACGAATTTGGCAGTGTGAACACTAAACAAGTTTTCCAGATGGTGAAAGTTGGATGTGAACCCAAACACAGTCCATCAACATCAACTGACACAGAACTTTTCACCAATAAACTGAGGTTCAGTTTCAGGCTCATGTTACCTTACACATAACACCACCAACAACAGTAATAATAACAGTGGTATTAGTAAGAATATTTTCCAAAAAGAGCTCTGGTATCAGTATCAGTATCAGTATCAGTATCAGTATCGGCAGATAACCAAATTCAGGTATCGGATCGGAACTGAAAAAAGTGGATCGGCGCGTCTCTAATTTTAACCTGTGATGTTCACTTTGCGCAGAGCTTGAGAGCCTTCTTACCAGGAGTGATACAGTTGGAGTCGAAGCGAGCCTCTGTGGGAAGCACCTCTCCTTTATCCAGAGCTTTTTTTATCTTGTCTTCTGCTTCTTTGGCAGACCTAGACACACAGACACAGACACCCACCCACACATACGCACACACACAGGCAGATAGAAAAGACAGCAGGTCAAACTCACAGTCTCAGCCTGTTATCCTGTCTGTTGTCTGGTTTCTTCAGTCTTTACCAAGGCAAACATCCAGTCTGTTCGGGGCTCATTCTGCCTTATTAGGTAGCTCATACAGGGCGCAGGTTTACAACTGTGGCTCCACAAACACCACTGCTAAACCACAGAATGATAACAGACATCACATGGATATATTTGTGAACAGAGCTGTCATCATAATCAGTTAACTGAAAGAGAATGGGGCATTATTTCCACTTGAGATTCAACATCACAGCGCAAACATGTTCATAAAATTCCACTTCTTATTTGGTCATCGCAAGAAATCTATGACAACCACTTCACTTGAACAATTTGAGATTGATATGAGATGACATTTACGGGTGATAGGGCTAAGGCTAGTTTCCACTAATATCTACCATGGGGTAGAACTCGTTCCATAATAATTCACTTGCAATAATAACATGTTGTTAATGCTCTGGCTGTAAAAGGAATCTGTGTTCACCCTTCGATCAGAAAGCCGGACAGACACACAAACATTTAAATTCAGGTCTGAACAAGGTCGTGAAGCCAGGTCACATGACCTGAGGTGACTCATAAGCCGAGGAAAGAATTCCTCCATGTTTCCTTTCATCCCATATCCATCTTTACCTGAACCTCCGTCCTCTCTGCTGGTTCATCTTCGCCCTTGGTGCCACGCCGTCCACCGCCATGAAGAAGACCTTGCGAGGCTTGATGATCCTGAAGAGCACCTCCAGGTAATGGAAGATGTCAGCAAAAATCTTTTCCTCAGAAATGCGAAAGTGGACGTCCTCGTCATTTGGGTGGGAACACTGATGGATAATCCCATTCATGTCCAGGTAGAGATTGTCAAATTCTGGAATCTGAATGACAGAAAAACAAGTACAGTCATGATGTATACGAAATTGTTAATATATTATGGAATATTCCTGTAAAGTGACATGTGTTGGACTGTATTATATCTCTGAACAGCAACAAAAAAAATGCTGTTTTATTTTGTAGAAACAAATTGTGGGAGCCAACTAATCTTTGACAGTCAAAAGCATTCTGGGGAGCTCCTTCAGCCTGATATAGACCTTAAAAGATCTCTCCGTGACATTTACATCTAGGTTTAGTAACAACTGGGAGGGGGGGTTAAGTGTCAGACAAGGGCATACAACATATTTTCCATATGAAATATAACGCTACTATCGCAAAATGTCCTTCTGACCGTCCTAACACACATATCGAAGCTGTGTTACGCAATCAGAGTGACACTGAGGAACGTCCAGCTGATGAAACTGCTGCTCAAGCACTGAAATACTATCTTCCACTACAGGAAACTAGTTCACTAGTCCAATCCAATGCCGCTACATAGCTTAAATAACTAGCATAATTCATGTGAGGGAAACCAAAATGTTTCCGTGAATATCCGCGACTATCTGACGACATAAGTGCATTTTTAACAACTACACAAACATTTTAAAGCACGGTGTCTGTAAGCTAGCTGGCAACAATAACTAGCTGCCCCCTCTACATATCTGTTGTCAACGTAAAGTTAGTTAGCTAGCTGACTGTGGGGGGTTTATTGTTGTTGAGAATGTTCTTGCACAACAAAGACCTAAGCTACCCGGTGGTAACACATTTACTAAGTTATGTTTACTTTGACCGATTCGACGTTAAAATGTGTTAGACGTTAAAGGCAGAAGATCAAAACAGAAAGCTAGTTAGTCTCGGAATTCGGCTAATGATGTCTTTAGCGTCACGTCACAGACATACGATAAATAATGGAGTAAAAAGTGTTTGGAAACAAGACAGCTGTCCTGTTGACCGGCAAAAACATTAGTAAGGTACGTGGAGTAAAAGTTCCACGGCCCGCTTTACTTAGCCCGCTGATAGCAAACAGCTAGCTAAGCTAGCGCTGTGGCTATCAGTAGATTGCGAAGCTAACGATATTCATCCCGGTTTCCTACCTGATGTTCCTTGACAACTTCACTGAGACATGGATAGCGCTCTGATATCCATCGGTAAAATTTCGGTACTCCCATCTTCACCACGAAAGTTTCAACCTCTGGATCAAATTAGTAAACAGTCCAAAATGAAAGGAGATGTTTGGCTGGGTAACTAAATACGGTCAAGCTTTTACTGGGTAACATGAGAACTTATGTCCGGTTTTGTTTCCATCGGCCGCTAACTAGCTTGTTGTCCTTGGTCCGTCTGCTAAAACATTCCGCCGCTACTGGGAAAATAGTTTCCTTTTTTTTTCGATTGTGTCCTCCCTCACTGGAGCTGTCTCTATGGAAACCGATTCCCGCCAGAAAATAAATGGCTGAAAGGAGGTGAAAATTAAAAAAAATAAAAATATAATATACAAAAATATAAACGAAATAATTAGAATATTAACTTTAAAGAGAAAATCATGAGATAAGCCGAAATGTTCAAATTCATTTATAATAATGGTGTTGATTTTACTTATTGCTTTGACTATAGGAAGCCACTTAAACAGCATTACTTGGACTTGACAAAAGTCATTATTTGAATGAAATTAAGAGAGAAAATCTATGACTTGGTGTCTCATTTTGTCCAAAATGTTACATGATAAAACATAATTTTGACTTTCTAAGTTAAAATTGTATCAAAGTCAGTCAAAGATTTTTAGTATAGTACAAATTTAAATATAATGTTGAGGTTAAAACAACAAAGCATTTGGGACCTGAGGAGACCAATTACTGTCATTTAGAGAGGGGAATGTTTTCCCATTCTTGCTTGATGTACGATTCCAGCTGTGTAGCTGTGTAATTGTGGATTAAACAATAAAGCTGCACTCAGTTTAATTTGTAGCCTGGTTATTCTCCCGCTTCCCTGGTGTGGACATTTGCAGCTTTCATCAGCTTGTATTATTGTTAACTGATATCTGACTTTTGTTCCACTGGTCGAAGTAGAACATGACACCTTAGACTTTAAGTAATTATGATGGGAATGCTCCACTATTTTCAGACACTTGATGGACCAAATAATTGACTAAAAGAAAAAAACAATGATAATGAAAGTAACTGTTAGTTGCTGCCCTGAGACGATTCCTTCCCTGCGTCATTTGTTGCCTAACTACAATGCTATTATTACTCCTTCCACATGTGATGTAAAAACCCAGCTTCCTGCCACAGTGGAAAATGTTGCTTCTTCAATGAAAAAAATCTTTGTTTTCACGGAACAATTTCAACATACACTTTTCTGTCAACATTTCTTCTTTTTATCACCCGCTATCGGTGGAAATTCTGAAATCTTCAGCTCTGTTTCTGCTGAAAGAACAGCAGCTCTCTAACTACAGCCAGATCTGACCCAGGAATCTCGTTTGTTGTTGGTGATTGAAGTTGTAAATGCATTTTTCTATGGATGCTGAATACTTCACATGGGGAAAAATTTACTGCTGTATATGACACACATGTTTAGTGCGAGTTCAGCAGGTGGAAATGAATGAACAGACACATGAGGTCATGCTGTTGCTTTACATTTGGAAGAATAGTCATTTTATTATTATTATTGAATTAATCAGCCCTGCGATCGGCTGGCGACCGGTCCAGGGTGTACCCCGCCTCTTGCCCGTTGACAGCCAAGATAGGCTCCGGCCTCCCCGTGACCCCGAAAGGGATAAGCGGCATAGAAAATGGATGGATGGAATTAATCAAAAAAACTTGGTGGCATCTCCAGAGCATACACTGGTTCTTCCTTCCAAAAATGGTCCTCATGGACCTGGTGAGGAATTTTCAGATTCTTGTCAGCCGCCTCACTGTGACAGGTGCACTTTCCCACTTACCCATCAGTGGCTGATGTCTCCTCAGATGGACCGCCGCTGGCTGCATCATGGCTGACAGCTGGTTCCTCCTCAGCTGAGCCAGTCGCTGCTTCAGCACCAGCAACTGCTAAAAAAAAAGACAATTATTGAATTGATCAGTTAATAAATCTGCGCATTCTTCCAGTCAACCAACCCTACTGACACCAAACACAGTCACTTACTACAAGCTTGGTGTGCCTCTCACCACCTAGGTGGAACATGGAGGTCAAAGACATTTCAGGAGGCTCACAAAAGGGCTGCGATCCCTCGTCTCAGTGTCCTGTCTCTCTGGATAGTACAGGATGAGAAACAAAGTTTTCTGACAATATAGTTTTCTGCTTCCTGTCTCTCAACAACAGTGCAAATAGGAATGAATGAATTATTTCCTCATGAAATGGATCACTTACTGTTAACAGCTCATCCAGAGAACCCACAGACCATTCCCATGTTTTAAACTCAAGCCAGTTTCCAGCTGCTACTCCCTTGAGCTCTACAGAAGCATTTGAAAGAGTTGTTTTGTGATTAGGAGAAAAAATAATATGAACAGCTCTGGGAAAATCAGAACAAGGTTAACATACCTTCAGCTACCACCACCTTGAACAACTCCTTGATGTAGCTGTCAGCAAAGAGGATTCTTCCCCATCTGGAGAAAGAATAAAGCATCACATCAGCTGACATCCTACATCATGTCACTGGGTGGGTGCCTGCAGCGCAGGCTAATCTAGATATATTGGGTTACTTAGCTCTGACAGACAGCATCCCCCAAATAGGGGTTTATTGAGGTTGCACAAGGCAAGAACATAGCCAAGACTCCACAGATCTATTGCCTACCTATCACCTGAAACTACCTGGAACCCAGAGGCTGAAGGGTCATACCAGGTCATGAAGCACATGTCAAAATCTATAAGTTTGACTCTGAACTGCTGGTCCTTATGGTTTACCAGCATGATAGTATCAGACTTCAGGTCAGAGTGAACAAAACCATTTCCTTTCAGTACGTCAAAGGCAACTTTATCGAGGCGTCCTTCGCCGATGAAGTCCTGGAGGAGCGACCTGTGCTGCTGCTCAGCACGTCGCTATTTTTCACCTCATCTGACTCATCTGATTAGAAACAGAGAAAAGGAAGAGGACGTGTGAAGGTCACAACATGGAGTCAGCGGTGGTCTTTCAGTCAACATGCACAGACAGAGCTGAAGCGTTGATTGTTCCCATGTGAATCAGTGTTTGGCCATCAGTCTGAGACTACATGAAATGCAGAATACGGTGTCACGAGTGATATTCCCAAAGATTGAAGTAGTATTATACTGGTTGTACTATCCATTCCATTTCTGTGTGTACATATATACAAACTGTATGCTCTAAAAACATGTTTCTTTATCATTTTTCCACAAAATGTTCAAGTTTTGACTTAATTCAGTGTAAACAGCTCTGCTCTAAATGATGAACATATCATCCTGACTACCTCAGAGCTGGAAAAAGGACTTTTAAAGAAATAATTAAATGTTATAGCTCATATATACAGTATATAGCAAATACATTATTTACTGGTACTTAACAATCTTGAGGTCTTTGATGACGAACAAACTAATGCATCATTAATCAATGAACAAAAACATGTGTTGGGAAACGATCATAAACACATCCACAGGCAAACGCAGGTCTGCAAGCAAACACGCCACCTCTCCTTGCTAATTCAGAGCCTTGACTGTCATTCTTGCATAAAGTCTCCCTGTTGAGACCACTAATCCTTTGTTTTCACAAACATCACAGAAGACTGCAAGAAATTTCCTGAGTACCAGAGGCACAATGGAAGTATCTTGCAGTAACAAGTTTCACACATGAAGTGAACAGCCCCGGGGTTAAGATGACATTTAATGGCTCTCTGGTGTTTCAGTTAATATGTCCGTGTTCTGGGAAAGTGAAGATTTAACAGATTACCATTTCACACAAGGCTCAAACGCCCCATATGAGACCTATTAGCAACAGTAAACACATTACTCAGTCACACAAGTTCAGTCAAGAGAATCATTGAAATGCCAAGAATATCCAATAAAAATACGACCAAACATGACAGAATTGTTTCGAAATAATTTATTCAGTTATACAAATACAAAACACCTCTCTCACTCAGTTATCATAAAATATTTAGGTCTTGGCGGTGTTTACCAAATCCTCTGGATGTCAATGACATGGATCACTCCTCCACAGCTGTTACAATGCAGCTCAGTTCAGACGTCTGAACCTACAGTATGTAAAGAGCGATTCCGCTGCTACTTTAAAAGAACTAAATCTGATTCTGTGAGGTTCTCATTTTTCAACAGACAGCTCACACACATGGAAAAATAATCCAGTTCCATGGAGCATTGCAGATCAATGCCTTAAATTACACGAGTTTCACTGTGATTACAGACAAACATGTCAAATCTCATTTTGTTCCGACAGTAACAGAAAGATCCGGGGGGGGGGGGGGTTCCTCGATTTCGGCACACTACCTCACATTCTTAAGCCAGGAAAGGAGCTGACGATACGATTGACAGGATGAAATTCAAGTCATATTTATTCAAACTGGCTTCTCTCCACCTGAAAAAACAAAAACACAAAAACTACACATAGAGGGGGAAAATAGTGACAAACAATGAAGGGGGGCATGAAGAGCTCGTTTTTGCATGTTGCTTTGTCTTGTGCTTTGGCCTTTAAAAGGGAGAATGCATCACACTAGTAGCATTTGGCTGGATGTACCCTTGAGAGCAACAGCTTAATTAAAAAGAAAGGTACAAGTGTTGATTTGACCTAAAACCATAAAGAGGTGTTCTACTGTAGCCAATATAACTTCACTGAAAAGAAAGAAAAATGCTTTCTGAAGTCTCTTGTTCCATTTGTGCCCAAGCTAGGTCCTCGGTTTGCCGCAGTAAAACCGCAGCACATCTTCTCCTGCTATACTGATGCGCTGCTCCAAAGTCTTTACTGTAGCTCATTAAAATCAGACACCTTCAGTTCAGCTCAGCTCTCCATGTGTTGTCGGGCGTCCTCGTTCAGCAGGCAGCCTGGGCTCTCCCTGCGTCACACTCATCCTCCACCGGACAAAGAGAGGCTGACGGTGGTTCTATCGCACGCTGAAGATGTGGTGGGCCTTCAGACGAGCTCAAGCACCTGCGTGGAGAGGAAACAGAGCCGTGAGGTCACCTGCAGCTCGCCGCCACTGTCCAAGACTTACAGTAACAACATGAGCACAGTCACTGCTTTGATAGCCGACCAATCCAGCCGTCTCGTCAAAATATTTACTCGTGCTGTCGAGGCATGACACCTTGATGGAAGTCGCAGCTGCCCCGGAGTTATGAGCATGTTTCACAGAAAAATTTCAGAACACAAACCTTGATCGTTCCTTGACTGTTTGCAGCAATCAGGACATTGGACTCCTGGAAAACAAAGCATCTTTATTAAAACATAACACAGTGTCAGTTACAGGACAACATTACAACCTGTTTCAACATGTGACATGAAAATAGACTCCTGACAACTGAGAACTGTTTGATTCCTTTAGCGGAAGCAGGCGAGGTGAACGTGATGGTTGTGCTCGTTTTAATGGCTCAAACTGTGAGATCTTCCTTCTACTGCAGCATATGTAAACTGAATAACAACACTGGGGGCATAATGATGTGGTGAACTCACTCCATCAGGCAGGGCTCTCCAGCAGACGGCGCTGACAAACTCGTTGGTGTCGTCCTCCTTCTTGTCCTTGTCCAGGACGCTCTTCACTGTGTCAAACTTGAATGTTAACAGTGTCTTGGAAAGTCCTTTGTAGTACAGGTACAAGGAGTTATTTTCACTGCCTGTATGAGAGCACAAACACACGCGAAAGGTGAATTTTTCCATGGGTGTGTGTACAGTTGCTGTTATTACTTGTCAGAACAGGCTTCTTTTCACGATCCTCACCACAGGCAACATAGTCCCCGTTGGAAGCCAGGCCTACAAAGTTCTTCTCGTTGATGTGACCTTTGAAGGAGCGCAGGCAGTGAGGTTTGTTGACGTTCCACAGCTTCAGCTGGCTGTCTGTTGAACTGCCAGTTAAAGGATGGAAATGCATAACGAGTCAAAAACTTGCTAAAATCGCTTATCAGTGGCAGAACATTATCAACTTGTCAACACTGCCTGTGTAAAGGAGTTGGTGCAGGGGGATAATACAAGTGCACAGTATGTGACAGATGGTGTAACGCTGTCTTTGCAGGAATAAACACAGTAGTCATAACAGTCTTTTTTTTCCTTTTTTTTTTTACATAGTAAAAACAACGCTCAGCTGACTTACGCAGAAACAATTTCCTCTCCGTTGACAAACTTGGCGTAGGACACTGCCTTCCTGTGACCTTTGAACACCATGATTGGCTGCTTAGTGTTGCGTAGATCGTAGTAGTGGACGCAGTGGTCTGCATGGAAGATAAAAAAAAAGGTATGCGATCAGGTGGTGACGCATGAGAGAACGCTCCAGAGGGGCTGCTGATATGCAGTGCCGCTCAGCGAGGTGTCCTTCATACGTGGAAACAGCTCTCAGTGTGAGACATATCCAGTAACCTCCGCGGCAGGCAGCCACGGTGAGACGATGGTGCAATGTCTTTGTTGACATTTGCTAAAATGTGTTTCTTGCACTCCATCAGGTCTGGTTTTGAATAAACGGCACCCTCTGCCTGCTGGCTTTTCTTCCAGTGTCCTAGCTTTATTCCAGACAGCAAAGCAACAATTTCAAGGTCAAGGAGGGGATTCGTTTTCCAGGCTTAGTGTACTTAGACCGTGGAGACACGGGGAATGGTGTGAATAAGCCAGGGCAATTCACTGCTGGATAGCAGACTTTCTGAGCTGCTCTAGGTGAAGGACTGTTTCTGCGAACAAGAGAATACGTCTAACTCTTATTTCTCTGGGGTTTGCTGTTAACATAAACTTGTCTCTGCTGCTATTACTCAAACTGCTGTCATGTCACCAGTAATTCTGCCTCCATATGCTCTCTATTTTACATTCTGTTCTTATTTTTATTTTTATACACTTCTATTATTTATTTCACGCGTCATTGTGCTGCTGCAACAACACAACGTCTGGACCACCGGAGTCTGTGCGACCACAGAAGAAATGTGGAAGTCTACAAGGAAAAAGTGCAGCGCTGTGTGTGCACCCTGTCAGACTGCAATAATAACAATACATCACACTGAGGGAAAAACAAGCTTCTTTGCCTGCCATTTTGAAGAGAGATAAATTCTTATCTCTTTTTTCCAACACTCACAGCCTAAAACTAGTGCTGTCAAAAATATCGCGTTGTTAACGTGTTGACGAAAATCAATTTTAACGGCGTCATTTTTTTAAAATCGTACGATTAACATTCTTTGTGACCTAGTGAACTCGTAGTTTTTTATAAGCTGTGGCCACTGCTAGTAACGTAAGAAAAACTACAGGATCAGGTTATAAACCGGAAACAAAACAATAGGTACGCCCCACGCACGTGTTTGGTCTTGCCTGCCTGTTAGCTGTAAAAGAGTAGGCGAGCGGTTTGTGTGGATGTCAAGCGCAAAATGCCGAAATGGATGCGAACAAGATTCTGAATGGAAAGTTTAGTTTCAAAAAGTTGCCAGATGAGTCGACTGACAAGACCAAAGTTATCTGTGTGTATCGTCAGTGTGAACTGAGTTATCACTGTAGCACTGAAATAGCAGTTGATGGCCAAACACACGGCGAATTCTCCGCTGCCTCCGTGTCAAAACCAGGCAACAATGGATGGCTTTCGACAGAGGCATATGGATACCACAACTAAGAACAAGCTTACTGCAGCCATAGCCAAGTAATGCTCATTCTTTCTGGAGAGAAATAAGAGGCTGCGTTGATGAGCCTCTGGTGAATAAACAGAAGAGCATCACAGTCTGACTGCTTGTATGTTCAGAGGAAACTTAAGAAAGTTTAAGCCATGGTTTAACTGCACTATAGCCTGAGTCCTAGTTTACAATGATGTGCACTTTGTAACTTTATTTTGTATCATCCTGTTTTAATCCCTTAGAAAGGGTTGTTAAAGGGGCTTTTTGTAACCAAGTATTTTTTTTTTTGTCATCTGTTAATTGACAGTGTTAAATTGTGAGATTTGATTCATTCAAATGTGAATGACTGCTCAAAGTGAGAATGTCAGTGTGAAATATAACACTACACGTCGTTTTCAATAAAAAACATTTGCACAAAGCAAGTCTATCCCCTTTTCCATGTTGATAACAGTATTAAAATGATAATTAATGGGACATTTAGAATAAATACAAATTTGCGATTAATCACTATGACATTAACTATGACATTCATGAGATTAATCGCGATTAAATATTTTAATCGACTGACAGCACTACCTAAAACCAATCCTGATCTCACCTGCGCAGCCGAAGGCCAGATGATACCTGGAGGTCGGACTGAATTTAACACAGCAGACGTTGGCCTTGGCCTCGATGCTGGCCACGGAGTTGTCAAGATTGGTTGACCACAGCTTCACTGAAACACAAAAACAGAGTGAACGTTTCACTCAGGGTAAACACGGGGAAAGGGAGAAGACGATTTAGGTCTGAGTTACCTTTAGCATCATCAGAGCCGGAGGCTAACAGCTTGGGGTCCATCAGATTGAAGTCAACACTCCAGCACCTCTTTTCATGCTCCTGAAAAGAACGCAGAAGGAATGTTAAAAAGGCGTCCTGCTAAACTTCACTGAAACTGCAACGCTTTCAGACTGAAGTACCATACCTGGTAGACTTTGGACCTCTGGCCGGTGAATCCATCCCACAGGATGACGGTACCCTCATAGTCACTGCTGGCCAGAAGGTTCTTGTGATAGCTGCTCCAGCTGATACAGCTGCAGCGAACAAGATTATGATCACTTTCACTTTGAGACTCAAGTTCACAGTCGCTCACATGAATCAGTGCTTCGTTCACTGTGTCTTCTGACTCAAATCGATGCCACTCAACAAGCACCACATGAAGCATGATCTATACACATAAAAATGATACTGTGCTACAGATTAAAGTAGTTATAATGTGCTCCATCCCCCCAGCTGTAACATTAAAATACTGCTATGTGCTGAAAAAAAAATCAGTAATATTTCAATAATCTGATCTCGTAATATAACTATCTGAGAAGAACCATCATGCTCAACAAGTACTTTAAGTACATTTTGTTGTCAATACATTTGTACTCGTTCTTCAGTGTCAAGTTGAATCTTGAATGTTGGACTTCTTGTATTTTTACAGAGCAATATTGGAATTCTGACTTCAGTAAAAGTACTTCTTCCACCACAGTGGTAGGGGTTTATTGGATGTGTGGGTCACATGGGTTACAATGACACCAGAACCATTGTGGGATGTGAAAGATGTCTGCATGTCCCTGCTCCGCTCCTCATTTCCCCTACCTGATTTTGGAATTGCAGGTCATCTCATTAACAGGGTAGTGGATGTCCACCGCATCCTGGATCACTGTGCCGTACTCGAACACCTTGATCTTCTTGGTCACACCGGCGATGGCAAAGTAGTCACAGTCACGGTCAAACTCAATACTGAAACACAGGAGAGAATAGTTAGAGGGCTGATAATAATAATAATATATACATACACAAACACAAATATCTAGACAAAATGTTCACAATCACACACTGATCCTTCACAGATCAATGCCACAAAGTGTAAAAGAGCAATACAGAAGTTGAATCTTTTCCTCTCTGTACCTGGAGACAATACTGGAGCCATTGTAAAGGTCACTGGCGTACGAGAGGGTGGCGAGCGGTCGCACGGAGTTGTAGCGGGTAAACTTAGACAGACACTCCATAAAATCATCCAGCTGATTCAGGTTCCTGCCTTCATCTGAACACAGCAAATACACACTGTCAAAATACTGTTCACCGGGAGCAACTGGGGACATGAACTATACACTGTGTGTTATGGACAAAGAGGGAAAATATCACCACACTAAAGCTGCAGGAGCTTCATGTCACATTTTCACAGCGATACATTTTGATCACATTAATAGAAAGACCACAAACAAAGAGCATTTTGTCTTGTGTGCCACCATGTCGGCTTTCTCTGGAAACCTGCTGGCTCTGCCGGGCAGCACCAAGTCAAATGATGCTGTAATTCCTCCAGCTACAAGCTGAGACTTTTCATCAGAAACACTCACTCTAACAGCAAGCAGTGAAATTTGTGGTGACTGTGGTCTTCATTTTAAGAAACAGTACCTTTAGCAATAACAGTGGTGTGAGACAGACACTGCCACCCATCCATCCTCTGAATGAAAATCCAGTTCTGAGAACTGAAGCCTTATGAATGCTCTTCCTTCATGCAACTGGAGTCCACTTTCTCCAATGATGCACAGAATCAACACAACAGACACTTATCACACTGCCACCATTCTCTGCAGGATTAATACCTGTGATGCGTGACATTTTGTTGGAGAAGTAACACTGCTCCAGATCCTCGAAATGAGCCGTCAGCCTCTTCCTCCTTGATGCAAGTGTGCTGTTGTACCAGGTCTGCCTTTTGCCCTGGCAAAGCAATTCCAAGTGTTTAAAAGCACAGCAGTCATTCTGACATTCTGTTAAAACACATTTCAAATATACTGAAAATGTGCATGATTTTGCCCTGCATTCATATTAGAAACAACTATAATAAGTGTACAAGATTACAAGCCCATGAAAATCCAACAATATAATGAAGATAACAGATGTGACTCTTGAAAAGCCAACCAGCATGCGAGTTTCTCTGACTAACCTGGGTGGTTCCACCAAATCCTGGAGGCTGGCTGTAGTCTGGTGGGTCGATAATACTACTGCAGCTACTCAACAAACAAACAAGCAAGCAAACGGAAAACACACAAACAGATATATGAGGCACACGGTACAGTAACACAGGAGCCCATAACATTTTTACTGTATGTGTGCGCTTTGCTATTAGCTAGCGTAAAAATCGAGTACAACCCTGATTCCAAACTGAATTTGGACATTGTGTGAAAGGAAAATAAAAACAAAATGTTTATCAGCAATGGTTTTACACAACACCCTGCTTTTTGGAATCAGGGTTGTAGTTATTAGAAAGCAAAACATCAGTGACAGTCATCTGTGCTGAGAATGAGTCTCTACTTCAGTAAACGGTGTGTGGTTATTTGTTTTGTGATGATGATGGCCTCATTTGCTGTAAATATATACATAACTGGGTAGATCACAGAGGTCAGCTGTACCTGGGTGCTGGCGAGGGAGCCTCAACATTCGGGACCGTACACTCTGCCTCCATAATCGGAGAGTACAGCCCGCTCATTTCCTGGAAAATGACACAGAAACAACGTGTTTGTCTATTTCAAGCTTGCGATGATGACTGCCGTTTCAAAATAAAATCTGATTTCATAATCCTGTGTACTGCTGCTCGAGAACATGCTGTGAACGAGCGTTCGGTCTCTGTGACTTTACCTCAACGCGCTTTATGTCCTCTTCAAGAAAGTTGAGCTCTTTCTGCAGCTGCTCCAGTTGCTGTTGACCGAGCCAGGAACGACATAATTTCTTATATTTGAGATATTCTTAAAACAATCCATTTTTGTGTTGTCCAATACACAAACACGTCATATTTTGACTCATTCTTGGAAACTGCACGGTACCTCTCTCTTGTTTCTCCTTGCTTCTTTAAAGAACTCCATGAGGATCTGTCTCTGAGCTGCTTGGGATTCCTAGTGGACAGACAGACAGACATCACACATAATCTCACATAACTGCACGTGAAGCTTTGTTCATTCTCCAAAGAGACAATGAGATCACATAAAAAGCATTTTTAGTCGCCGGTGGCAAAAACATGTTGAACACTAAAACATGAACTTTTATTTTCCTTGAGTAAAATTATGTAAGAAAAGTCATTTCAAAGGTCATGATTTATCATCTCACATTTTAAAATGTGAACATCTAACAGCCATTCAACAGTGAATCGTTATTTTGTGTTTGAAATCTAACAGCCACTCATATTTTAGCAGCATTCGGCTGGAGACTGGCTAATTTCCCACCCTGCCCAAAAGGTGAGCAGTGTACTGGTTCCATCACTGTCACTGGTGTCACGTTCTGCCACGAGACAGACTTTGCAATATTGGATTTGACATCAGCACGTTAAACAGATAATGTGGCTTGTAACATCTCTCGTAGACCCTCAGACCGGTTCAGTGTTGGTGGATTTCATACTGAGGGACAGTCAAGAGAAACTGTGTGAACGTTGAGCCTCATTTGAAGGAAATTAAATAACCAGAGGAGCAGGTTGGATGTGGGAAAATGTCCTTTCCTTAGATTTGTTTTTCCTCGTCAGCTTCATTGGTTTTTGTAAATATTTGCTTATTCTGAATTTGATGCAGCAACGCGTTTCAGACAAGTTGGGACAGGAGCAACAAAAGACTGGGAAATATGTGGAATGCTCAAATAGCCCAACAGAGTTTAACAACAATGTTTCTCAATGCACAATTGCAAGGAATTTATGGATTTCACCATTTACAAGCCATAATAACATTAAAACATTCAGAGAATCCAGAGAAACCTCTGCACATAAGAGGCAAGGCCGAAAACCAACATCGACTGCCCGTGACCTTCGATCCCTCAGGCAGCACTGCATTAAAAACCAACATGATTGTATAAAGGATATTACAACAGACACTTTGGAAAAGCATTGTGTGGAAACACAGTTCATCGCTGCATCTGCAAATCAAAGCTGAGTCTCTATAATGTGAGGCGAAAGCCGGGTAAACAACATCCAGAAAGGCAACTTCTTCGGGCCTGAGCTTGAGATGTGACATCCTCGTGAGATGGACTGAAGCAAAGTGGATAAGTGTGCTGTGGTCTGACGGGTCCGTATTTCTGATTGTTCATGGAAATCATGGACACTGTGTCCTCTGGGCTAAAGGCTAAAACTGTAGCACTCTTTCCATCCCTGGTATTTCCACTCAAACTAAAATGCTGCTGTGAAGTAAAGAATTATGAAAATGAAGCACAGATTATTAGGAGCAAGCATGTTATTCAATTCAACTACAGGAAACAATCCCAAACCCAGGAGTTTATGGGTGCTGGCAGACAATATTTGACAACTGCGGCTAGAAGTTTCTCATGCTTTGAATGTCTAGCATAACAAAATGAACCGAGAGCAGGAAGTCAAGTCATATTTTAGACTGATGCTCTTATTTGGCAATTTCTTTATGCGGTCTAAACTAATATAAACACCAGAGAAGGTGGGCTGCATCCACTGCAGATATTTCCATCAAGGATCATGCCTTCAGGCTTTGATGAAATTCCACCAATAAAATTCAAAACGCAGAATATGAACCCGTTGTCACTCACAGATTGATTGACAAGTTGTCTACCAATAACCAAGTCTAGACAACTAAGCTGTTTTGTAACATCAGTAATGAAAAGTGCCCAGAGGCAAATGAGTTGGCTCAAACAGAACACACATCAACGAAAATGTGGCCTAAGAAAAAAAATAAAAGCAGCCACTGCCTGAGAAATCACCACATTCACAAAAAGGAAATATGAGAGGAATGAAGAGGAGTGGCAATTTAGTAGCAGCAGATGGCACAGATCATAAATCTGACCTGGTTCCTTCGCTTTCAGAAAAATGAGAATATAAAACCTGGCTGCTTTCGGAAGTGGCTATGAGACAGCTGATTAAACATCTACTGTCAATTTAGAAATGTCTGATTGTCCCATTCCAGACCCTGAGCTGAGAAGCAAAAGCGACATCTGTTTTTAAAAAGACTGTCTGACAGCACAGCTGCAGACTGAGTACGAACAGGAGGGACAGTCGGTTTTAAGATGCTGCTGAACTGTCCCTAATACATCAATTCATCAGGACTGTCTACGCAGAGTGTATGAGCTATTTTAATGGAGTGTGAAAGAGGCAGATCTGGGGGAGACCTGACGACACATCATCAGCTAGCTGCAGCCCTGACAGCAGAGTCTGTCAACTGAATGAACGGTGGTGAACTTGAAGCAGTTACTATTATACGCTTGAAACATGACAGAATTAAAAGTGTCTTTGCTGGATGTCATTAGTCAGCTGATATTGTATTTCATTTTAGGCACGACATCCCCTCCCCTTTTTCACCAGTTACTATTCCATGGATCATTATACTGTGACATGGACACTGTAAAGTAAATTAGCCTGACCCGAGAAACAAGTTAACAGCAGAAATAGGGAGGACTTTTGAAGCGGCAAGCGTGAAGAGAGATGACAGGATAGTGCTGCTGAAAGACTTGATGAACAACTATGGGGGAGGAAAGGGTCGGTAAAATGTGTCTACAGGCTAATGTGTCCTTCAAGACTTATCATGAACATACCCAAAGAAAAAAGAGTTGTGGAGAACCTGCACCAGGTGAGACAAGGAGCTTTGAACTTGACTGTTTTGCAATTTCTTGTTACTTATCGACAGACAAACACACACTTGCCAATAAATGAACAATAAGCTATCAGTTATGGGTCTACCTTGAGTGTGTGTTTATAAGGCATTCAGACCGAGAGATGCATGTGTGTGTGAGTGTGTGAAAGGGAGAGAAATAAAGATAAGCATGTGTTACACAGAGAAAGCTGGAGGTGTTGCTCTTTGGTATTCAGTCTCAACAATGTGAACAATGCATTGCTCCTTACTGATCTTGTAGAGAGTGTTTGCTATTCAAAAGCAGACAGTCAGTGAAATTTCTCCTAACAATAGAGGAAACTCCATTTTAAAACTGGTCCCATGCCTGCTGTGCTGATATGACACAACATAAGTCAACAGCACAGCTTGCGGCTCCTGCTTCTCTTTTTCTACGACTTGTTTCCATGTCACATGGATTGACAAAAACAAGAAAAAAGGGGACGTTCCAGCCTACACTGACAGAGTGGTGTGCACCAAGTTTTCCTGCACTAACCCACTTAGCGTCTCTGTGATTCAGGGAACACACATAGACTCTGCAGCAAGGACTACATCAACCATGAATGTATGATATTATTCATACAATGCAACAACTCTTGACTCTTTCAACGCTGCCTGAAGCATCTTCTTGCAGAAAAATGGGTACAACATGCATAATATGGTACAACTGATGGAAGAGGTAATTCCCATCAGACTGCTACAGCTCTCTGGTGCATGTCACACCAGAGAGCTGTCTACTGCAGGCAAAAAAATACCTTCGGAAATGAAGTTTAAGACTTCTTCATAGAACTGAATTTAATGCTTTCCAAGACTTTTCAAGACCCACAGATACCTTGGGTACACTATTTGGCCCACTCTTCAGTATGTCCTACAGCATTAATCTGTCTCAATCATGTGGTCACTTCATTAAAGTCCTATTATTGTTAAACTATCATGCATAGTTAACCCCCAATCAACCTGTGTGAATCATGTATTTTCTAAGAGACCCTGTAACTTCCTTCTCTAACATGGACTCAGGTTATGAGTCATCTGTGACTTTTCACCATGGAATATTGTCCCGCTCTATGTGAATCTAAGCACAGAAGAATGTGAAATGTGTGTGTGACCACTCTTACTTACCGCCTCCAGCTGCTTCTTCTTCTGGACCAGCAGCTCAAGCATCAGATTGACATTTGCCAGGTCCAAGTTCTCCTGGTCAGGACTCAGCACGTCCTGGAACACCTGCCACCGAGACCCGTTCTGGGGGTCAGAGACACAGATCAGTTGCGAGTGCGGTGACTGGGCAGATTATGACACGGGTACCAGACTTTGAACGAAAAGGAGCGTGTACAGACTTTAACATTCAAGGGAAGAGAGGAGCAAAGGAGTTGCAGTGTATAGGTGTCGTACTTACAGGATGATCTAATTTTAGTCTCTTCTCCTCTGACCTTTGTTTCTGTTTAAGGATCAGTTCATTTACTGGTGGGAGAAATGAGAAAGGTAGAAATGTCACATAAGTATAAGACAGAAAAACAACCAGGGCGCAACTTAAACAGTAAAGTAACGATGCTTTGAGTGAGCCTGTTGTGTTGTGGTAATTACAATAGAGACGGCAATGATATCATTAGCAGTTTCATTACCATGATGGCATTATCATGTAGTTTTAAAGCACTTTCTGTGGTACTTTCAGTGGAGTCTGCCCTGTTCAGGATGTGAAGACTCAAACTCTCCCAGAAGCAACATATGCATGTGAACTTTAACCATAAACAAACCTCAAACGTCTATCTAAAATACCTACCAAGAAAGTTTGGGTACAGCTGATCCACATTATCAACAATATAGTTACACTTTGGACATCTGTTGCTGTCCTCCAGACTCTGGCGGATACACTTGAAACTGCAGGAGGGAGAGAAAAAACTGAATACTGTGGAAATAGCTGAAACAGCACAAGGACATGAGAACAAAAGAACACTGTTACAGTGTGAGTTACTAGTAATTAAGTTAAGCCATGTCTAAGTGTGCTGAAATGCCTGTGCATCACCAAGCACAGACAAGTTTGACTTCTCTGCTCTCATGTTGCATTTGTGTAAAGTTTTATGCTTTTGTTTCAATTATTTCTGTGTGTGTGTGTGTGTGTGTGTGTGTGTGTGTGTATACAACCTTCCTGTTCCTCTCCACTGACATGCACGCACGCGCACACGCACGCACGCACACGCACGCACGCACACACACACACACACACACACACACACACACACAGAGTCTGATCTGTGTTTATCGGTGATGCATAGACTGTTTTTTGTTTATTAAATCAACATTTTTTGTTTTTATTTTGCATAGTGTTAAAGGTTTGTTTAGGAGGTGGGTAAAGTGCTGGACACGTGGAGGAGACAGCTGTGTCTTCAGCTGTCCCTACCTGTAAGCATCACTGATACACAAAATGAGTTAAGTCTTTGACAACTAGCAGAAATCTCTGGCAGTCCTGTCTATGAGAGCTCATTTTATTAGCACTTTGGCCTGCTAGGCTTTTAAACAGCTCCTAAACGGGCGTGTCATTGACCTTAAACGAACTTCAGATCATTTGGTGTGAAACATTTAGCCCACAGCCTCGAGCTTCCAGGTCAACACTTACCAAAAACTGTGGCCACACTTCGTCATGTGCGCCTCTTCAATCATTTCGAAGCAAATGGGACTGGAAAAGTGGACAAAAGCAGTATTAAGTGCATATGAAAAATCAACTTTCAAACTTTTTAACACTCGCAGAAAGCTTTTAATGCCCTGTAGCTACAATCCACAGAACAAAACTCTAGAGAAAACCTACCAGACAAAATCGTTGCTTTTATCTTCGTATGAATTCAAGAGGCCGTTGTAAAGGGGTGTTTGATGGAGGGATCGCTTTCTGCTGCCCGAGGACGCAGAGGGTCTGCTCAGAGAAGTAAACCCGCTCCGGGACGACGGCACGGCGGCCAAAGTTGGCACCGACAAGGCGCCCTCACCGGCTGCTGCCAAGGTCCGGGAGGGCACAACATTTCCAGAATTGTTACCATTAACATTACTTGTGACGGCGTTGCTCCCACCGCCGCCGTTTGTGTTCCCAGTGCCCCCCGTGCTGCTGCTACTTGTGCCGGGCACTGAACTCGCCCCACCAGCGCTTTGCTGTGGCCGGTTGGTTGACATCATGCAAGGCCGACTAGAAACTCCCCAAAATCCGCTGCGTTGCTGTTCAAAGCATCCGGACAGTGCGGCTATTTGGCTACTTTAGCAGATTGGCTAGCTAGCTGACTTGCCTGTGTGCTAGCATCCTGGGAGAAAGCCACAGTGGCCAAACATCCAGCGTATTTAAACTTGTCCGTTGGTATCTGCCTCACTTTTGTCACTGATGGCGTGTTAAAAAATCACTGTAACACAAAGGGCAAAAAGACATGGACACTGAAACGGACAATAAAACAAACAGAACTGCGTTGTCCAGGAGATTAGCCGGCTAGCTACTGTTAGCTACAGAGAGGAATCGCTTGAGTTTCCTCGATTACCCAGATACCCAGTGTGCGCCCAGTTTTCAAATACCGCCCCCTGGCGAGAAGGAGTTCAGCTGCCTGATGAAACATTCCTACTTCTCACCACCACAGCTGTTGGGTTGCTTTTATTATGTGATTATTAGTCACCAGAACAATTTTGAGGCCACATTCGTCATTCAACTAAATCAGAAAAGATACAGTCCTTCACCCAGAGACCAAAAAAAAAAAAGAATATATAACTCTTTGTCACTGTATGCAATCTGATAGAACAGTGCTGTGAATACTACTTTTGTGAAACAGAATTTGGATCATATTTTTGCAGCTCTATGGCAACTTGTAAACCTATCGTTTGTGCATGGTATTTTTTTTACTGGATTCCATTATACTGTACTGTCAACTTGTGTTTTTTGTTACTTTTTTGCTACTTTTTTAAACAAGTCTTGTATACATTCTGTGTTTGTCTGTATGTTTAACTGCTACTGCAACAAAATAATTTCCCAAATTGAATCAATAAGGAAGCATTCTAAAGTCTAAAATCTTATGGAACTGAACTGGAAAATGAAATCGTGAGCAGGGGAGTTCATTCTTGACTTTGGAAACAGTGCGTGTAATAAAATTATCTCACTTTGAATGTGCACTTACTAGCTTTTTGCAAACTTACAAACAACATACAAACATGTAAAATACAACAAAACTTTTCAAGTAGGGAAGCATATGCTGAAGGCAATTTAAATTCCATGTTTTTATTTTTCTGTTCAGAATATAAATGTTTTAAAACAAATTTTATATCCATGTTCATTTTTTTCATATTTGGGCATGTGAATGCTAAATTATTCCTCCTCTCATCACACTGAAATTCTCAGTTGAAACTTGGGATAAACAACAGTGCTAACAAACTTTAATAAAACTCATACTTCTGTGGAACGTGATCAAAATGTTACATTATATGTTGCAAATAGTATCTGAATAATAATAATAATAAGAGTAAAAATAAGAAGTCAGCCTCAGAAAATTATGGCAACACTATGATTATCCTTCAGAGGGTCACATGTAGACGCTGACACACAGGTCCCTTGTGGAATATTCTAGAAATATTCTAATAATTTCAGTCTATCATAGAAATCCAGTGTCTCCTCATGTTTGTCATTTTTTTTTTCACATGATATTGCCTTTACATCAAAAACAAGCAGGTAGGTCGCATCCATTAAGAGCAGCCAGGGACCGGGCCAAGAAAAACAGTGTCCTGTCATTCAAGCATCCACCTGCAGCTTTGCAAATAAAACCTGAGGAGCACTAATGTATTCACGCTCACAGTTTATCCAGCCTGCTACTTGCTTTTCCATTTTTACCTCCGCATGGGCAAATAAGGGGTCCTCCATGTAGTCACGCACATCGTGGATTTTCCTGTGTTTTTGTTTGCGGAAGAATTTTATATGTATCATTATGGAGCTCAGTTAGGATGTGTAATAAGGTTTTCAGCAGGGGGAAAATTACTGGATACATCAAAGAGTAAATTAATTTCCTTGACAGGACCACCGTGTACAGTAAAATATCTTTCCCTGTCAATCATGCTGGGTTCGGTTTAGTGTGTGGCTCTGAAGTATGTATGGAAAGTCAGTGAGCTAATATAGGAATACTCAACATTTCTGCAATTTTCAGTCTAATTTCATTAAACACACAGAAATATGCCACAATATAAATCAGATAAATATTTATTAAAGGTACAAATTGGTATTTTTTTTTTTTTTTTTTACATTTTGACACAGCCCAGTCCATGTCTTTAAATTGGACTTCTGGGCTCTGCAGAGATAACATACAGTGCAACTTGACAGGACAGACTGGACACAAACGAAGGATAATAAAAAGGATTAAAAGGTGTGCAACTTGCATGTAACATCAGACACAAATAACAGTTTTAGCTTCTAACTGGAACACGCTGAATACTCCACACAGGCAGCAATGGACTCTGAATGAGAACCTTTGAGTCGGACACCTGCAGCACTGTATATATACACCATGTTGCATTTGTCCCCCTCGACCCCTTTCTCTCCCCCGTCCCTATTTTATACCAGTGGTGGTGAAAAGCTTGCCTTCTTTCTTTCTCCCCTTTTCTTCTTTTCCCCCCTCCTCATTTGTCCTGCACATCAGCCTGGATTTTCTCCTATTGGTCCCCCCTCTTTTGCATTAGGAACCAGGTTGTGTGTGTGTGTTTTGGGAATGTGTGTGGTGGTGGAGGTGGAGGGGTGGAGTTGGTGGGTCAGCAATGTTAGTGCGTTGGAGGTTAGTGCACGGCAGAGACGTAAGAGAGAAAGAGTGAGTGACACAGGGAAAATAATGAGGGTGTGTGGAGAAATGAATGAGTGAGGGAGGGAGGAAAAGTGTGTGTGTGTGTGTGTGTGTGTGTGTGTGTGTGTGTGTGTGTGTGTGTGTGAAAGTCTGAATGAGCGTGCTCCACCGGGGCCTCACCCCCCGCTGTAAGGGACCTCCACAGATTATCCTTCATCTGAGCTTGTCGGTCTTGACCCCACCGACCCTGAGGCCCACTCTCTGTCTTCCCCTCACACACACACACACACACACACACACACACACACACACACACACACACACACACACACACACACACACACACACACACACACACACTCACACACACACACACACACACACACACACACACACTCACACTGCACACCCCTCTATCGCTCTCTTCCTCTTTTTCTCTTCTGTCTCTTCTCCTTCATCCTCTCTTTCCCTCCCTTTTCTCTTGCTTTCTCTGAAACCCACCCCTCCTTTTTCTCTCGTTTCCTTTTTTTTCCAACACAGTTGCAGCTGGATTTCAAAGGGCACTTCGCCAGCAGAAAAAGCTGAATGTTTAGCAGGCAGATCCCTCAGTCAGGCAGGCTGGGATTGTGGAATTCCTGCCTCCCACTCTTTAGGAACCGTTTTTGCCCCTTCGGGGGCCCCTGCCATAACTGCCAGCGGCCTCCTCCTCCATCTCCATCTCGAGCCTCGAGCCAGGGCCCTGTTTGCAAATTGAGCCTGACAAAAAATAGTGGGGTCAGGGGGAGAAGAAAGGGGCAGCATTTCAGATGGTGTGGAACAGCAGCAGCTGCCTATGGTAGCCACTGTTTTTTTTTTTTTTTTTTAATATCGCAGAGGGTTAATAATAAATGAGTGAGCATATCATGATTGAATACACGAATACATTTGTCTGCATTGTAAGCTCAAACCAACTGCACAGATCAATCACGCAAAGGATGGACAGTTTGAAATCCTCAAGTGGCAAAAAACAAACAAACAAACAAACAAACAAAGCACCAACTGACTGTATAATGTAGCAATAAAGTTTTAGAGAATTTTCAAGATCATTATAGATTTTGTTTGCAGTGTCTGGAAACATCTCAGCGACTACACCTGTCTTTTGAGTTAGGAGAGCCTGCACAAGCTGCCAAAAGCTATTTTTCCATTTGCAGGTTTTTTTTTTTTGATCAGTCAAAATATGAAAGCATATATGATAAGCTACAAAAACACACAGTCTGGATTGAGGAGAGAAGGGATCGGGACATTAAGAGGTTCTGCAACAGTTAAGTTGCAGTTGTCTTTTACTGCATGAAAAGGTGGATAACATTGGAAGCGATGCAAAACTCAGTGTGGGGCATTAGTGCAGGTAGATTCACTTACATTGTGCTCTGTGAAGACGCCTCGACTGCTGGCTAAGCAGGGATGAAAAGAAAAATCTGGTGAATTTCTCCACGGTAAAAGACAAAATAGTGCTCTGTGTGACTGTGAGTGACCACACAGACTGTGGACGGAAACAGAAACACTTCCATGACAGACAACAAAAACAGTGCCTGGGAAAGGTAAAACTTTGAGAATGGTGGGGTTGAAAGCTCCACAGAATGTGAGTAAGTGGACCTTGAGTTAAGATTTAGAAGTGCATATAGATTATTGGGTTTTTACATGATTTACTTATTAGAAATTTGCTTATACAGCTTAAGCAATAAAATAGAATAATTAAAATGCTTCAGCGATTAAAAGTCTTACTAAGAGCTATGCTATATGTCTCCTTACATCCCTCCTGCTTCTCTTCCCCCTCTCACCGACACTTCCTCTCCCTGTTGTTTTCAGCCCTGGCTCGGTCTACATGAGCATAAGAGTTCGACACAAAGGGAGCAGGTAGCATATTTGGATGATAAAAAGCTTGCAAAAACCCTTTTCATGTGCGAGACAGATGTTGTGCCTGTCTGTGCTGTACCACTGAAGAGAGCCAGAGCATGAGTGAGTGAGCTAGAGAGATCAAGAGAAGGGGGTGGGGGTGGGGGGTGGGGGGGGGGGGCTCACCTCTTTTACTTTGGAGAGACAGTGTGTTTGTGTGTGTGTGAGAGAGAGAGAGAGAGAGACAGAGAGGAAGAGGATGAGGGGTAGCAAGGGAGACATCAAACACACTTATGTTACACAGGCAAACACCCCTCCACCCCCAGCTCAGCCATCCCATCCACCATCATTCATCCATGTGCATATAGACTGTAGTGGAAAGAACCCAGTTCATTCACTGTGCTTATACTTCGACGTCACCGCGTTTCAGAGGCAAATACTGTACTTTTTACACAACTGCATTTCTTTTACAGCATCTTGCTGTGCACCGTCGGGCTTCACATATAAAACCAATGATGAACCATGACGCATTGCTATAGATTTAACTACCCAACCATATAGAGAGTACTATAAAGTATCTCCAACTTTACCAGCTAACAGTAAAATGCTGCTTGCACATAAATGCATCATCCAGTATAATGACATAACGCTCACAGGAGACATTTTCTTCTCAATAGGGACTTTTATTGTTGATGCTTACATAACTTAGAATATTATTTGTACAATTCTGCTTTACAACATTGTGCCAATGGTGGAGGAAGTGCTCAAAGCCTTTACATAAGCAAACTGCAATATAAAAATCCTCAATTACAAGTAAGTGTGTACTATCAACATGTTATTATTATTGGTGCATTAATGTCGAAGTAGCATTTCACAGTAAGTTGGCGGAGGTGGAGCTGATTTTAATTGTTATACATATTCTGCTAAGTGGGCAGTTTAATCCATAACAGTGTGTATATTTTACAAGCTGTATCATGTTTTGCACAAACTCTTAATCTGCAAAGTAACTGAAGCTGTCAAATAAATACTGTGAAGTAAAAAGTACAATCTGATAGGCTGCGGAGCAGAATGAAATGCAAACGCCCAGGTAAAAGTACCTCAAGCTGTATCTTAGGTACAGTTGGCTACTTCAGTTACAGTCTTGTAGTTAAATAAAGCATCTGAATACCATTGAAGATGGATGGATAGATGGATGAAGTCAGAGCAGGAATAATAAACACATAAATAAACTTTACAACCCTCTTTCCTGACTCCCCTCTGCATCAGAGGGATGTACAGCACAGGACTAGGCAGGGGGATGAGGAGAGAAGAGGATTTCCCTTGTAAAAACCCAAGTGTGAGGCAAGGGAAGGACGCCACCCACCCCTCCACCACCACCACCACCACCTCCACCACACTTCCCCTACCGGTGATGTCAGGGCGGGCAGGGGCTCCCTGATTAAAAAAAAACCCCTTTGGACTCGAGAGAATGAGAGAGAGAGAGAGAGAGAGAGAGAGAGAGAGAGAGAGAGAGAGAGAGAGAGAGAGAGAGAGAGAGAGAGAGAGAGATGGAGGAGTGAATGGAGGAGGATATTACTACTACTGCATGGACCGGTGCAGAGGAGCAGCAAGTCACTCTCTGAAGCGCACACAGACGCACAACAAAACCAAGAGGAGCTGACGCGCAGACGCCGAACCATGATTTAACGGACTAATCATTTTGTCCTCTCTCAGAAATTATAGAGGAGCCTCTGCTCAACAAGTAGGATAGCTGTTTTAGGGCTGGCACTTTGCACTGCACTTCAGTTTGCCACTGGAGTGACTTTTTTTTTTATTACTCTGATTCACCTTGCAGCCATATTTTGGAGCAGGACGCACTAAATGATGCCGCAATGGTCAGGTAAAAAAAGAAAATTAGAGGCTTTGTGCAAAGTCAGTATGGAGTGAAATGATCTGATTCCACCTGATTTATTCACGCAAATAAAATCTGACATTTAAAAACAAAAACAAAAACAAAGGGAGTCTCATCCACATTTTCGTCTGTGATAAAGTAACTGTTTCTGATCATTTCAAATTGGGAATCAGTGGAATCAGCTTGGAGACGCTTCACATAAACTTACCTCATGAGCTTAGTGAAAGGCAGAGAGAAACACCGCTAGTGGGACGTTTTTCTACCTGTAGGCAGAAACAAAGTGACAGAGGCTACAGATATTTCGCAGACAGTAGCCCAGAGACTCAATGACTGCAAAGGAGGCACAGCGTCGCATCTGAAGATACGCGCAAAGTGCAGGAGTGGAGACTCACTGCAGCTGCGCCAGGACAGGATTTAGATGAACTTAGCTGCTGATCTGATTGTTTTCTGGGATTCTTCAGGAGTGCCTACTTCATTCAGAATCAACACCAAACATATACTACCAGGAACCTCAATATGCAATAAGTCCATGTGAGAAACTTTGAATGTGACATCTTCTTTATTAGTCTGATCCCTCCGGAATGCACTGATAGTTAATATTTGATCACTCTTCATTTACTAAAAAAAGAGAGGTTCATTTGAAATTGCAAAATCAGGCGAACTAAAACAGCTTTTTCTTTGTTGATGGGTAAATGTGCGTAAATAAATCGAATAACCACAGTCTGGTGTGAGACCTCTTGCTGCTGACCTGAAAACCAGTGGCAGACTTTTAAGAGCTTCCCCCCACCTCCCCTTATCGTCTACAAAACCCCGCAAAATACCTTCCCTAACCTGAGAAAATGTTGTTGATCAGACTACTGGCTATCTTTCTCGTCCTCATCACTAACACGTGGCTGCTCAACCCGGTTCGCTCCGATGCACTCAGCCGGTACAAACGCGCCATGGTCAGGCGGGCAGACCGTGAGCTCTCCAGGCTAGCAGGTGAACCCTGCACCGTCTCCGGCGTCTGGAGGTCCCGACGGCAACCCCGCTTCCTCTCCCCGTCCCAACACCGCCCTCCAGCGGCCCGTCCGAGGACACACACAAGCCGGAGAGAGCTGTACACTGTTAAGAGCGCTCCTGCGGTTTGTGCAGAAGGGTGCAGGTTTGATACCGGGGTGCACCGGGTCGCGCCGGCGGGGCAGGATAAGGGAAGCTGGGGCGACAGAGAGGACGCGGCGGTGGGAGCGGGAAACGGATACGTTACGTTGCCTGGACAAAATTATGAGAAACGCTCCATAAATGACGGGAGAGACCTAAATTATGATAGTATAAACGCCACACAACAGCCCGGGGTGTCTTTGCTGAAAGACGACCGGCAGACAACCTCGTCCTCGGGCCACGCGCCGTCCTCACGCGGTTCCAGCTCCAGGTTGAGCCGCAGCCTCGACGGGACGTTTCCTTACGTGGAAGAGGGCAACTCCAGTTGGAACAAAGTTTTCCCCGACAGCTCAACAAATTCCAGGGGGGTCCAGGTCCTCCATAGGCTGCAACAGGGAGATGGAGACAAGCAGTCTTCGACCGGGACCCTGGAGGACGGTACCGAGGACTACTCCGGGGAGGTGGCGGAGGCGGACCCGCCGGCGAGCCTGCCCGCCGGCAGCTCCCCTCCGTGGGGGAGCCCCGTGCCTCGGGTGCCCCCCACCTGGATGACCGCCCTGTACTTCAGCGGGCGTCGGGAGCAGCTGAGGGTGAAGCCGGCCACAGGGCTGGAGCTGCCGAGGGCCAAGTTCAGTCTGGAGCTGTGGGTGAAGCCTGAGGGAGGACAGAGCAACCCTGCAGTCATAGCAGGTGGGTGAAAACTGATCATGGCCACACACTGAGGTGGGGATGGATGTCCCATGACAGTAGGTAGAGAAGTGACACCTCACTCTGCCTGGTCATTCTGCTTGTGTGTTTATCTGTTGGAGTATATTCATATCAGCCTCCTGTTGGCTGTCATGTCTGCCTGTCTAGCATCCATCAGTGTCCAGCCTCTTCAGGGTCTTTCTCTGTCTGCGTCCCCTGCTGTGTGCTTGTTCTCTCCCACTCCATTGAAGCAGTCTGGATTTCACTGCCATACACAAGGTTCATGGTGCTGTCTGTACTGTATGTTGTTGAAAATTGCGTGTGACAGCTATACTGTATCCAGTCACCCTCACAGCATTTGGGCTTGCCCCTGTAACAGCAACCTCAAACTCTCCTTCAGTGGTTTCCGAGGAAAAGATAGCGGTCCAAGGTCAGACAGAGTTTATCCAGAGTTTACACCGTTTGACTTCCACTGCAGACACGGTGACAGCGATGACAGAAATCCCAGTGTTCAGGAACACATGGTGACATTTAGTGCTGCAAACAGTCAGATGATTCATCTCTTAGTTGACTGAGAGAAAATCTATTTTGATTATTATATTATGATTGCTTGTCATATTACCACACATTCCCTGCTTTCAGCTTGTCAAATGGGAGAATTTGCTCAGTTTCACATGCCTGATTTATGTTATTGTGAATTTAATATGTCTGGGTTTTGGACTGCAGGCAAAAATGGAAATTTGAAGATGTCACTGTGGCCTGTGGGGAATTTTGCTGAACATTTGTCACTCACCATTGATGGCATAGAAGTAGAGCCAGTGTCACTGTGACATACTGTAGTCTGTCCAGCGGAGAAAAAAGGTTTATTTATCAGCTGAGAATGTCAGAACGGGTCTTGGTCACACTAAAACAAGCAAGCAGAAAGAAATCTAAGGGATCAGTATCAAGATTGTTTGCTTCTGTTTTGTGTTCATTTTAATAACAATCATGTTATCGCACAAGATGTAGTAATTGGATGTTTACACGTATCAGTTTCAGCCTCTAAACTCTCGTTTTGTCATGCACTGGGATATGCACTCGTGAACTTTGAAAACACAGCTCACTGTGGTTCCCTGCACACAGTAGCTGACAAGAGCTTACTGTCTATAAAAAGAGGAGGGTAGCACCCTTGTGGTGTTCTGATGAAGGCTTGTTTGCCAAGATGTGTCAGCATAAGAAGTAAAACGGTAAACTGACACTTTAGTAATGAGATTTTTGTGTGTGCATGTGTTTTTTTTCATCGTGCACGAGCGGCAATGAATGGTGTCAGTTTTAAGCCTAATCGTGCAGTCAAATGACCAAAGTTAAGACAAAACCATAGTGACCACCACAGAAAAGCATGTCCTCACTGCTCTGGCTTGATCCCTTGCCGTAGCTCGCACTACCCCTGTTTAACCTCTTGACCTTGGCATTTTTTAGGTTCTGGTTACACCCCTGCTGACAATACTGAGAATAATGATGACGATTACAGGATAATCATTTGGAAAATAATGATGCCATTACAATGAGTATGATAGGATAATGACAAAGATGATGACAATGCTACAGGATAACCATACTTCAGTGATGATGATGGATGATGAACGTATCGATGGCGGTGTGTTTCACTGAGTCTCTCCTCATCGTTTCCACTGATTCTGAGCACTGACACAATGACCTTGTGAAACCCTCATTTAACCAGGTTGTTCACATGGTGATAAACATCACTGTTTTCCCAGCGAGCCACCATCAAGAATGCCGCATTTGAAAAGCTGCACATTTGACACAACACATACATCAAACCAATTGAAAAGCGCTATGGTGCAGCACCACAGCTGTCCAGATAGTGAAAGAGACCACAAACTGTTATGTCCACTCACATTTACTCTGATCAAAGGTCTGACTCCGTTACTCAACTTTTTCCCCCTCATTGCTTCCTTATGTGAGGGCGGCATTTTGTGGCATGGGCCTTTCTCTTTGTAGTGTCCTAAAGGAATCTGGAGAATACAGTGAAAAACAAACTCCCATTGTTTCGGCTAGACATGACACCAACATTAGTTTGTCTTTTAATGGTCAGTGATGATCTTATAAATCTATTTGTTTCATCCTTTATTGTTATGTTACTGTATGTGTTGCAGAATGTTGTCTGCAATGAAAGTCCTGGCGCTGCCATGGTGCTGCATTATTATGGGATATATAATGTTTGTGTGTTAGATATTTCTGGCCATTCTGGTCAACATTTATGGCAGTACTAATGGGTTAACTGATAGCACTGGCTGATAATAATGATCAGTATTGGCCAATATATTAGTACAGTTCCAGTAAATTGAACAAGATGGCATCTTGAAAATAGGTTAAAAGAGGGCCCCAGTGGTGATGGGGCCCACACACACGCCTTTTAGATCATTGCTACAGTGGCACATGTTGCAGTATGCAACGCCATTTACGAGAAGAGCGTTTTAGTGTCTTTCAGCTCATTGTTTTGTATTTGTGGCCCACAGCTTGGCTGTTTGGTTGACTCTGCTCTCATCAGCTTTGTTCCCAGCTGCAGCAGGCATTCTTTTCATTTTTTCCACACTGTATGCCACTTGCCCAGCACGACACAGGAGACAAACAAAGTTAGCGAGTAGCTGTTTTCTTCCGGAGAGGGTGGAGACCAAAACAAAGCTGAAAGGAGAGTGAATATTGGGGTTGCGTGCCATTAGTGTGATGCCAAGTGAATGCTAACAGACAGCTAATTGTGTAAACAGCCAATGGTTTGCTAACATGTTTGCCATAACAACTTGGGGAAGTGATAATGTTACTATGTTTTTGGCTAGTTCTGCTGCCCCCTAGTGGCCAGAAAAAAAATACACCCTTAAAACATCAGCGCCTGATTAAATTCAATATCATGATGATAAAAACAAGTGAAACCACGGTGGAGATGAATGGCAGCCTTGAACTAATATGTGTGCTAGCACAATGTCTCACAGTAGACCATATTTCCCATAAACGTTGTTGTTTCCTGTTCCAAACAAAGTGTTGTCACTTTTTTGGCAGTCGCTGACTCTGCTGTTGAATGGAACGCTGACAACCGTAGCTCAAGTCAAGATTGATTCAAACAATGGCCTCCTCCTGTTGTGTGCCATGAAATAATGGACCGACAGCCTGTTCGCTGTAAAGCAATTCAGCAGATTTCCCAGGACACGACCTTGTGATACAGATTTGGTGATGCAATGTGTCTGTTAAAGATGGCTGATTTATCAATGATTAGGTGCACTATGTAGCACCTTTAGCACCCCATGTGTTACTGTAGCTATGCACAGAGTGATAGTAATGTAATACTAATGTAATTACAGTTGGTTGTGCAGTAGGCAACATGCAGTGCGATCTAATTCACTTCAAAGCTGCCGCTCCTAACCTCTGCTTTCTTTAGCTGTATTAAATGTTGGACCACAAAACTCACCTCCTTGGGGATATCTTGCTACAATTGCCCACTTTACACACATATGCATGTGAGCATGTACACATACACACACACACACACACACACACACACACACACACACACACACACACACACACACACACACACACACACACACACATACAGCGCTGAGGAGGGTGAAGGGGTTCCCTGACCCTTCGCTGTCCCAGTGTTAGACATCTGGGGAGCAGATGTGGATCTGTGTGTGTCTGTTGCAACAGCAGATGGAAACATCAGGGCCTTGCCTTGGCTGAGTGAAATGCCTCCGTCCTTCTTCCCCTCTCTGTTCTCTCCCGCTGTCTCTGGCTCTGTCTATTCTCTCTGTCTCGCTCTTGCTCTCTCTATCTGTGTGCCTCAGCCTCACTGTAAGCCTCTCACACAACTGTCTTTTGTCCGCAGGACTGAAATCACTCGGAAAGATTGTTTGTGTGCTTATTTTCCAGTGACCATTTGTAAATTTGCTGTCCTTTGACACCACAAGAGGATATTTGGATGTTTTATTCCACCGATATTCTTTCAGAATTATCTTCCTTTCCCCCTTTCCCCTGTCCCTTAGGTGTTTTTGACAACTGTTCCCATTCGCTGAGTGAGAAGGGCTGGTCGGTAGGTATCCGCACTGTGGAACCTGCTGGCACCAAAGATGCACGGTTCTACTTCACGCTTCGCACAGACCGAGCTCTAAAATCCACTACTGTCTATAGCCACCAGCGGTACCGAGCCAATGCCTGGACGCACCTGATGGCCACTTACAGCGGTCACCGCATGACCCTGTATGTTGATGGAGCTAAGGTGTGTGGTGTTGCATGGATGAACTTTGGTTCACAGTGTGGTTGAATTTGGTCATTTACTTACTCACTTTCAACTTGTTGATCACTGGAATAAAGTGACAGCGCTTTGACAAAGCAAACCCAACTCAAGATTCAAGCTTTATTATTATTTTTCACTCATATTGCTTGAGTTCAAGAATGGTCTTTCATGCTTATGTCAACATGGACAAAAAGTCATCTTCATGACAACTGAGCAAACTCTATCTGATGAAGGCCGTTTGATAAGGCTAAAAACTAGTAAGTGGACCTTGAGTTGGGATTGTTTTGTCCAACTTTCTACCATCAAAATGTTTATTCATGCTCATTGTAGACAAAGAACAGAACAGAGTGAGAGCCTATCCTATTTTCTCATTGATCCATCCTAAGCTTATCAATAATGACCTTTTTGAGCAACAGATCTGGTGTTAATGAATGAGCAGTCCATCAGTGCATTATAATTTTGACATGCAAGCAGCTGGACATGTTGTTTGACAGATGCCAGGACACCTGATTAATGTGTCAGCTGTTGTAGTTGCTGCCAATCAGAGAGTTCGGGGAATACAGTGAATATGCAATATGCTGTCATTTTGCTGACAACCAGATGGAGAGCTTCTCAAGTGACATTGCCCCAACATTGGCAGCAGTGAACCTGGGTGACTTCATGCTAATAGCTCCTTTAAAAGTCTAATGAAATTAGAACATTGGCTTTGGAATAGGCCATCAATCATTTGTTATATTCCTAACATGATGAAATGGAGAGACATTGATTTGGCTGTCGTTTCTCCTCTCAGGTGGGAGAGAGCAGTCTCCAGTCCGGGAATCTCTACAGTCCCTTCATGAAGACGTGCAGAACCCTCTTCCTCGGCAGTAACCAATCAGATCAGGGACACAGCTTCAGAGGCCATGTAGGGGGTGTGGTCTTATGGGGCTATGCCCGCTCTCATGAGGACCTGCTCAACCGGCCACTTCAAACTGACAAAAGCGAGCCACTCTTGGCGATGTGGGCTGACTTCACTAATGTAACTGACTACATTTCATCTCTACACTTTCAGTTGTTTTGTCTTGGCAGAAAGCAGTTGTTTCATCTTAGGAAAATTCTAAAGCATTACATATTTAATTGTTATATATTGAAACTGGGTTGGAAATTGTTTTAAAGTCAATTAAAACATTGTTGGATTTTGCTTCTAACTTTGAGGTGGAACAGCTATGGACTCCATACAAAGTTGGCCTCCATCCAGCCGTCATCGCCACTCCTGTTCCTGAACAAGAACTTGTCTCGTCGTTCCTGCCGCCACCCTGCGGCCTGACACCCTGTGACAACACAGACATAATCTTTGGCTACAACAACAACTGGCAGCTCCGTGCCTCTAAGCGAGTTCGCTACCGGATCGTCAACCTTTCAGATGATGACGGCAGCAACCCCACCGTGTCTCAAGCCCAGATCGAGCTCCAGCACCAGGCTCTGACTGAGGCTTTTCGCCCTTACAACATCACCCTGGATCTGAACTTACACACTATAAAAAATTCCAGTCTCCGACAGCAGTTTATCCTCAGCAACTGTCGAATTGGGAAGATTGGGAACCGCCAGTGTGACCCTGAGTGCGACCACCCAAGGACGGGCCACGACGGGGGGGACTGCCTTAGACTGGGGCCCTGCTACAACTGGAAGAGACAGGATGGAGTTTGTAACATGGAGTGCAACAGTATACACTATGACTATGACGATGGAGATTGTTGTGACCCGGAGGTCACCGACGTCCTCAAGACCTGCTTCGATCCGGAGTCCCCTGACAGGTGAGGTTAATAGACTAGTCATGGCATTCTCAGCATGCTGCTGCTGCAGATTACATCACATTAATAGCCTATCAGGAAAGGAAGGGATTATGCCCATCGAATCCCTGGAAGACTTTTAATGTGACAGGAAGTGTTGAGTTTCACTAACAGTACTGTATTATAGCGGCAATCCCAAAAAAGGGCTAAATAGAGGCGATTGGAGATAATTGGTGAATTAAAACAATATTTATGTTAGAGAGGAGACAGAATATAAATGTGACCTTACCATGTTGTTATGATAAAAGTTGAGTTTGCATGTATCAGAGGGCAATGGAAATTAGAAATAAAGGCCTACTTCTCTTTGTCCCAGAGGTAAGTAAGGGACCATACATTTATTTGATTTATGGTGATTTATTTATTTGTTATTTTATTGAAAAAATACAGTGGAATCAAAGTAAGAGTGATCATCTTTATCTATGATTGAAAAAGACAAAAAGAGACTCGGGTTCAAATTTTTTAGAGCATTTTAAGTAAATCTACTGAATGTTTAGTGTCAGTCAGTACATCCATATACATGAATTTATGTTAAGACAAGAGAAAAACCTAAAAGGCTGCATAGTTGGAGAGACACAGCAGAGAAAGCACCAGAGGGAAAAGTCTTTCAGCCAGTGAAGATGTCTTTCTGGAGGTAAGAAGTCTTTGGGCATAAACGGCCACTAATAAGACTATTTCTCCCCGTGAGGTGAATGTCTGCCTGAGCGCGCTGCAGTGCTTCAGCAGAGATACACAATGCTACACAGCTCAACATGCTACACGTACAAATTGGTACTCTCACTTTCCCCAGTGGTTTTAGAGAGAGCTCTGTGAAGCGGGGATGGTGGGTTAAGAGGCCAAAGTACACACTTATTTTTGCTAAACAACTCGAGCGGCGGCCCGCTGCCTTCCGTTTGCTCTGACAGACAGGCTCATGCAGAGTTCCAAATAGCTTGCATGAAGTCTCGCCATGAAGTCGTCGGCCCAGGTTCTTAAAGGCCCGAGCCTTAATCCAAATTGCAACCACAAACCTTACAGTGTGCCACGGGGAAACAGAGCATGGGAACTGGAGTTGTTTTTTAAAACGATAGATTTAGCGCTTGATGTCTCGAGCTGACGGAGTGTGACAGCTTAACACAAGGATGCATTAATGTTTTTGAAACCACTAGAATACTCCAGCTATTTTTTTCCATTTATGCTTTGGTCAGATGGATCTTTCTTTACCAATTTGCAGGATTTGTTATTGCAACTACTCGCACCATAATCCAACCCTTGTTGAATCTCTTAGAAACTGAATTGGTGTATATAATAATGTACTGTATCACAAATTAAAAGTCATCTTCTTGAGGAATAAAAGAGTAAAATACTGTGGTGTAATCTTGGTGTTTACTGCAGTATTCCACGACTGGAAAAATAAATCCAGTTTTTCATAGTTTAGGTCATAAATACAAAGGATGATTCCAAATCACACATGACAACTTTGGCATTTACTTCAAGACTAACTACTGATTCCGTTAGTTTCAAATCATGTTTATTATTAGCAAACAAAAGAAAGTGGAGGCAGCACAGTCCTAACAAGCACGGAAGGGGTACAAGAGGGCAGAAAACATATGTCGATCAAAGGCTACTTTTTTAAGATAAACTGATGTGTTTTTATGTTCACATCATCACATTCTCTTAGAAACGACTGACTGTGGTGCCTTATAGTTGCTGCACTATGAATAAAGGGGGCAGACAAAACTTGTTACCATTAGGGGATGGCTAGACACAAAGGGAAGATGTTTATTTAACAGCACACACACACACGCACGCACACACACACACACGCACGCACGCACACACACACACACACACACACACACACACACACACACACACACACCATGTATAGATATATGTTGGTGTGTTTTTCTGTCTTGGTGGTCTTACATTTCATGCAGGAATGTTGTTTTTTTTTCATTAAGTCATGCAGTGATGCATCCAAGCGCTACGTCACCATATTTACTTCCGTCCCGATGAAAAAGAGGAAAGGAAGCTGGAAGAGCACCCCCAGTCACCTCCGATCACCTGCATCCTTTCTTCCTGGGTTTGCTCCGGCTGTTTCTAGTAGTAACATTAGCCGACAGGTTATCGAAGCATGCCTTTGACCAGAAGATCAACGGTTTAAACTTTAAACTTAAACTGCCAAATTTGTTTTGAGAAAGCAAAGTAGTAACCAGGAGTTTACCGCTTCTTCACTTTTCTGACCCAAAACACAAAGTGCCCTTGAGCAACTCACTCAATCTGCAGCTGAGTCAGCGGCCAACAGAAGAGGACAAGTTGAACTGGACATGTCCACATGGCCAACAATAAGAGACTGTGGTTGTACTGTCCAACTCCCAGGTGTGAATTTGTGCAGCTGTGTGAATGTGAAACAGGCTGCTGCTGGAAAAGAACATGGCGCTTGGTTGACTGTCCCTGGAAGACACGGGTTAAAGTTAGGTAAAAGTGAAAAAAAAAAAAAAAAAAAAAAGTTGGCTTGCATGTGTGTGGTCTCATTGCTTGGCCATATGCAGGACGTTCTTGAAGTGCGTCATAAGTAAATGGTAATTTATGTTGTCCTCGCATGAGCTTGGTGGGATAGATGCTGCGAGACAGACAGGGAAAAATTTGGTTTGGTAGTTGTTATGGTCAGATGTTCCCCCTTCTCAGCCTGAGCTCTCTACCCTGCAGAGAGATGGACACTAATGAAAAAAGCTGGAAAGCAGACAGCACTCTGCTCTGTTGTTTTGCACAAGCAGGGGTCTGGTTCTTTGGCCTCAATTATAGAAAACTGCTCAGTGATTTATTCTAGATTTAATTTGATGGTTATTGCAAAGAAGAAGAACTGAAAATATATCCACTGCACTTACCTTTAGGTCATAATTGAAACCCGTTTTGCTTTTACACATGACAGGGAATTGGAGGGATCATCGTAATGTGTTGATGTTGATGTCAGCACGCTCGTTTAAATCATGCCTCTGGATTTGATCTGGATTCTTTTTTTTGCATGAGGGCCTTTCATAAGCAAGGTCGCTGCTGTTCAGAATGTGAACGCAAAATTAAAAAGCCACAGTAGGTGTGAACTTCTATGCAGTGATGTAACTCCTGCAGCGACTCTTGCCAGAGTTCCTGTCTATAAGCTCCTGACCCTCAAATAAGAACAACATGAACAGCCAATACACAGGAGGACAGGGTGTTGTAAAAGCTGGGCCCAGTGGACTAACAGTAGTGTAGGTATTCTGGAAAGGTCCTGACCCCAGTTTGTTGAAAATGAACTTCAACACGCCTGCATGCATTCATGTGTGTGAGTGTGTGTCCCTGTATCCCACTTGCAGCTTTCTCAGGCACAGAGAGAATTAATGTGAGGATGACATTTCGCTGGCATCTGTGGAGCACTGGACCATTTTTATGTTTGGGATCTGGGTTTTTGATATCCCCCCCCGCCCCCCCCCCCCCCGCTCTGAGCTCTTGGCCAGGTATTCAGATTGTGGGACCCTATATGTGTGCAGCTGCTGCTGGCCAGTACAGGGCCAGAGGTTTTTGGAGCCAGCTGCTGTCACGACACAAATTTGTTGTTGAGAGCCAATTGTAGAGTGATGGCCAGGTACACTGCAGATTCTGGCATGACAATAAAGAAAAGGGAGCAGGAAGGGGAAAGACAGACAGAGAGAGTTAAGGGTGGAGAGGGAGCGACGGGGTGGTGGGGACATCATGTCCATTTATGCTAAGATGCATGTCCAGGATTTACTAAGCAAAAACTGTTAGCAAACCCTGGACAGTTCAGCTGTGTGCAGAGAGCTCCAGGCAACTCCCCTGAAAGAACAAACCCGTTCCAATCTTGTTTGACACTTTACGTGCGTGTGAATCTCAGATTTTATTCTCATCAAGTTTTATTGTGCTCATGTTTTACTCACTAATAAAAACATACTGTAGCGGCAATGTTTCCCATGACAGAGAACGCAGCTCTGCATCTGATGCTGATCTGGCATGACACATCAGCAGTCTACTGTGATAATGGTTGCACATTTGCAATCAAAACTTGTTTTAGACAAAAAGTAGACAAAGCCAGCTTCTCAATTCAACCGGTGACTGTTGATTTTGCCTCCTGAAAAGACAAATGTCACTAGTAGATTTTATCAGCTGTAGCTGGCAAACTAATTAAGCCAAGATACATTCCATGACTTGGTTGAAAATGCCATCTCCACCTGACTTTTTAGTTTCTCCAGCTGTCTCGTTTTAAAACAAGAACCCTGTTAAAGGGTCGTAAATATGCGTCATATGCAGGGGTTGCTAGGGTGTAAACTTCCAATAATCCAAATCCATAAAAGTTGATCACAAAGTGAGAAAATACTATTGTGTCGAGCTATCATGAACAAAGCTTTAAAAAATGCTGCTTGGGCATGGAAGTAATGAAAAGTTAGGTTACTGTTAGTTAGCTGGATATGCTTATGATTACGTTAGCACAGACTAGTGTTTAATCCATTCCTTACATCTCTGTTCTCGAAGATTCTGGGTCTCACTCTTACTACACCTACTACAGCCTCGTGCTCACTGCTTCCTCTTACTGAGAAAGCCAATGCTTGACATGCCATGCCAGTTACATTTGCTAGGCTGTGATTGGACAACAGCTGGACAGGTTTGGTGTTGACCTGGCTGTCACATGCATCTCCAACTTTGAAACGTTGCTGCATGCAAACATGAGTACTTGGGGTTCGTTGTGGATGACTGGTTCTCAGCGTGTGCTTGTACACTCTGCCATTCAGCACTCTGTTGTCACGCAATAAAAATGATTTTTGATATATTGCCTGTGAGTGCTGGTATCTTCTCCTCACACTGCATTCACCAGGAACTGTGGAACAACTGGTTGTATTATATTTACTTTATTTCAGCACATAACATTGTACAAAGGCAAGTGAAGTGCACAGAAAAGTATATGTGAAAACTGCTGCGTGCTGTTGGTGTGGTATTTTTAGAGTCTGTCTCCTGATTCTTGAGGGTTCAGTAACTGGCTTGTCAACAATAATATTTAAAGTGGACACACACATCTACAGTTTGACATGGTGACAGTGCTGGTGCTGACTCTGCTGTTGATTCACACAGTGTTTGACTTGCCCACAAGTGGTAATTTTGTTCATACACAACCAGGGTTTTTACCTTCAGTCCCGTAGAGCCGCTTATTTTCTGCCAGGTTGGCCTTAGACTTCCATTGAGGCATCCTCTGAGTCTCAGAAGTTGAAGAGTCAACTCTTTAGTGGTCAACTTTCTGCCACTTGTAATTGCAGGGGCTAGGGTGATGGATACTGCACGCAGCCTCAGCTGAACTCAGCTTCGGGAAGGGAGTGAGAGCAGGGTTTCCCTGAAGCATCTTAAATCTTAAACATCATTTAGGCAGGCAAAGTGCCTGAGAAAACACTTTCTTATTTACAGTACAACACATGCACTCAGGGAGGGATTGCATTAAGGGGAGGATTACACACATGCAAGGCTCTTGGCTGCTGAGCAACACCTCTGGACCAATTTAGAGCTGAATTGCCTCACTTAATGGTACATGGACAGTAGTGTATGGGAGAATGGGGATTACTGCTCTCTTATTTCATCCTTCTAGATGTTTCCTAGCTGAAAGCTTAGATGTTACAGTCACAAGCTCACCTGTCTGTCCTCCAGGCTGTTGGAACAATGTAAGCAGCACTGAGCCAAAGCTGAAGAGTATTTTTAATGAGCAATTATATAAATTATATTTTGGATGGCTTAAAAAAATGAGCACTTTTAAACCTTTTAAAATTGAAGCATGGTTAAGTAATATTAATAAATTTAGCCCCACAGCTGAGCTTGATCAAAGGCATAAACCTTAACATCTTTCAAAGAAACCAACATAAAACAAATCATTGAAACACACTCGAAGTGACTGAGGTAAAGATTAAAGCATGGCTTAGTAATTTTAACAAAGTTAGCCCCACAGCTGAAGTTGATCAATCACATAAAACCTTAACTCCCCGCTTGAGAAATACAACATGAAACAATAATCCATTACGTTATAACCATCAAAAAACACTTAAATTCAAAGCTTTGCCTGTGTGAGATGGACGAAAACAAGACTTTGAAAAAAAAAAAAAAATTATGAATGATTCACACATTGAACAAAATGTATTTTTGTAAATATGAACTGATTTGACCCAAAGCTATACTGAGGCACCAGTGGAAGTGTTGATAGCTATTACTCTGTGTAAAGCAGATGCAAAGAAATGCATATACATACTGCAGATGCACATTTGCATTTGCTCAGATGCTCAAAAAAAAGCACAGGAGGCTCAGCTAAAAGCCTTAACCCTCTGGCATGTATGAATGCCAGTGAGACCCCACTGTAAGGCTCTCAGTAAGGTAGGTAGGCGCAAAGCTCTCCAGCTATGAAAGCAAAGGAGGCAAATGGCATGTGACATCACCGCAGCCAAAGAAAAACAAAGTCGGCTCCACACATCAAAGTGCCTCCAGTGCAATTACTCATAGTCGGGGGGGGGGGGGGGGGGGTTGCTGCAGGGGACAGTGGTTTGAAGTACCCTGACCAATTCAAACAATTATGATTTGGAAGCTACACAGGCAGAGACACATGTTGATGGATTGGAGCAAGCTGTTAGAGAGATGCCCTGCACCAAGATGAGCGTAAATGATGTCTCACTTTTGGCCAGACAGGAAGACAGGAATATTTTGGTAAAAAAATTTTTTTTTGTTTTTGAGGAAACAATTCACGCAGTTCTCTCTCTTGCCAAGCTCGGCTAAATATATCCTGAACCAAGTTCTCAAACACACAGAAGCAGCTCTTCCAACATCCAGTAAAACAGTGAACAGGCGTCTTTCTTTGTGCACCATGTTTTGGGAAATTGGCTCCTTGTTTCATTTCAATTCAAGCTTTATTTCTAAAGCATTGTAAAAACAACATCGTTGGCCAAAGTGCTGTACACACATAAAAGCAAATTAAAGGGCAATAAAAGAGAGAGAAGATAAAATCAATTTTAAAAGAATAAAATCAAATAAAATCAATCAAAAAAGAAAAAAGAAAAACTTGTTTCAGTAAGAAGAACATAGACATTAAAAACCTTAGCATAATGTGACAGTGTATAATCACTATGTAGCTCATCTTTTACTGCAATGTAAAATATTGATGGAGCAAAAAGTAGATGTAAATGCTTTTATTCTCACCTTTCTAATATTACCAGCGTTCTAATATTGTCTCGTTCCTTCTTTTTCCTTTCCTGCAGGGCCTACATGAGTGTGAAAGAGCTGAAGGAGGAGCTACACCTGAGCGGCGCTGACACACTCAATGTTTTCTTTGCCAGCAACTCGGTGCGAGAAGAGCTGGCAGGAGCTGCCACCTGGCCATGGGCAAAGGAGGCTCTGACCCACCAAGGTAAGTGGAATTATATCAGACGACTGCATTTTATATGGAAATGTCACCTCCCCCATGCTTCTGTCTTTATTCCCCTTTGTACTTTAACCTGTTTTCTATACCTTTTTCTCAGTTTTCTGTTGTCCTCTTTCTTCTCAGTTGTCATTATTTTCATCCCGTCATCCCTTCCCTCGCCGTCCATTCTTTGCTGTCTTCTTTAGCAACATTCAATCGAGATGGGGTGAGCAATTGGAGCTGGCAGAGTTTTTCACCTCTTCCAGTCATTAGGCCCCTTTCCACTGGAAAAGGCTAATCAACGCAACAACAAGCAAACAAACAAACAAGCTGCAGTGTGGGCTTTGCACCATTGTTGCCACCCATGTCCACTTACCAGCTGTTTTTTATTTATGCATTTCTTTTCTTCTCGTTCTGGTCTTAAATAGCAAGTGGACTCAAAAGCAGGAGGCACATGGGGCAGATGTACCTTTAGTGGAAGCTTTATCTTTGACAGAAAATGCTGCACATGCTGGAAGCATCTCATAGCATGTAGCTCGCAACCCGATTTATTCTGAATGATGTACATTCAGAACAAACCGCTACACGTTTTATACTGTCTTTGTTGGTGGAGAACAAGAAGACGAGGATATGTTATCACTCAAACTGAGAGGAAGAAAACTGTCGATTGGCTGATTGATTTTCTGTTGCAACATGATGATGGAAAGTCACAAACTGACATTAATCCAATCAAGATGTTTTCAAGAAATGTCTCTCTTCTCTGTCCAGCCTCCATACCTGGACTCAGCAGAGCATCTGTCAGATGTGGCAGGACAGTGTTCATACCATCAGTGTATGATCTTCATCCCGCGATTACCCTGCAACATTCGTTTTTTTTTTTTTCTAGAAAAGTAATAATAATAAATTGATAATTGAGTAATTAAAACACAACTGCTTTATTCAATGAAAACAATTGTTAGCTGCAGTCTTTTAGGCTATACACAAATCAAATTAGCTTGCACAAATGTATTTCAGCTGTCTTCCAAAGACATTTATGTCCAAAAAAATACCATGAAATAATGCCAGAATGCTCACAGGGCGTAGTCAGAGCAAAACCGCTCAACCAAAGTTTATATTTGCATTTATCAGATCAATAAGAATAAGTCACCACTTATTTTGAAACATGGATGCAAAGATGCATCTTTATGTTTGACAGACCTTTGCCCAATGCCTGCTTTTAAATTGAATTTCTATGCAGATGTATTCATTTAAAGTGGCACTATTTTTTGACTTCTTTGATGGGAAAGCAGAGACGCAGCTCTTTGCCAAACCATATTTGTTTCACACTGAAGGCCCCACAGGAAGAGCTGGTCATATCTGGCAGTTCCCTATATGAAAATCAGACATCAAAATTAGACTTAACTTGTCACTGGTTTTGCTGTGCAACTGTTCTAAAAGCCTGTAGTTCCACTTTGGGGTAATACGTTATTGTTCGCTAAATGAATGGGCTTGATGTAGGTATCAATTTCCTCTTATGCTACCAGTCTTACTGTCAGACTAGATGTTAGATTTTCAAATTAAACTGTTATTTGAATATAGTCCTGTTCTGAATGTCTCCTTCTTGACGTTTGTTTCAGTTGCTCAGCATCTGTGCCTGTTTAAAAACAAGTTAGCGGATGACAAGTCGTCTCCGGAGGCCCTGTTGTTTAGTGTCTTCGCATTTAATGTCTTTTTTGTTCAATGTCTTCACCACTAAACACACTGTTTCTAATTAGAAAACCAATAACTGTCATGTCTGGTCTTGATTCTGCGATTATCAGCATGCTGCAAAAAACCTGTATCCCCACTTAAAGGCCATTTTCGAGGAATTCACCAGAGCCCAAAAACCATAGCAGATTTTAAAATTGCTATCTTTGGAATTCTTGGATTCTGTCTTTGGATTTTGATTTTGATTCAGCCTTTAATTTTCTAATTAAGTTTGCGTTTTTTTTATAGTGCAAAAATAAATAATGAAATACTAACAGAATTCTTTTTTTCATTCAAAGAGGTGCATCAGCAAAACTGCCCAAAAAAAGCCTTATTCTGCCCTGTTCAGAAAAAAAAAAAAAAACTCCTATTGTTCATGCTTCATCTAGATCTGTTCACATGTTTGTCAGATATCCTGCTAAGTAATGGACAGACCAACAAGCATGTTTCCAATGTATTCTTCTTCTCAAAAGCCACTTTTCCCTTTTTCCATTGGTAATCGAATGAGACAAAGTATTTAAATGCAATGTACAATGTTTGCGATGTTGATGCACCCTCCATTGTTTTTAAAGTGATTTTCTGATTTAGATTTGATCCTCTTCAGTGGCCATGGTATTTCTTTTGTGCATTTGCAGAGGAATGGCATTCGAAGCAGGCAGAAATGGCCCATATCCACCATGCCGTATACTGTTTCCTGTGTTTGGTTTAAAGCACTAAAGTTTTACTTCATTCCTAATTGGTTTTAAATGTCACAGTTCTTAATCTTTTTGCTACGGTGGTCTGTTTCTCTTTTGAAAATGCCAGCATGCTGGCTGGTAGTTACAGTACAGCATTTCTTGTTATTGAACTGTTTTACCTGCCTAAAGACAATTTTCCACATCCTTAAATTCTGTCTGGTGAGTCTGTCTGAATGGTGCAGTGAGCTGTTACGGTCTTCAAAATCTTCACATTTGTATCTTATGTTATATTATGAGCCATATGTGAATGTTATTGTTTGTCCTCAGGTGGGATGGTACTGAACCCGTCTTACTTTGGTACCATTGGGCACCACAACACCATGATCCATGAGATGGGCCACATTTTGGGACTGTACCATGTCTTCAAGGGGGTGAGCGAGCGGGACTCCTGCGATGACCCATGTCAGGTGACACTGTTAAATCTTTTGTGTCCTTACGCTAAGATGGACTGTATTTCATTTTTTTTAAATTGTTCTGTATAAATAACAATATTTTGCCTTAAAAGTGTCTTTCTTCAGTCATTACGTCTATGCTTGAAACTATGCTTGAGGTGGTTGTCTGTGCACTACATGCTGACTCGGATAGAGCTCTTCACTCTTCTGTGATCATTTGCTAGAAGTTCTGTCGTGCACTTACAGGAGACCACCCCATCCATGGAGACAGGAGATCTGTGTGCCGACACCGCACCAACACCCAAATCCAAAGCCTGCCATGATCCCGGAGCCGTCAATGATACCTGTGGAGTCATCACATACCAGGACACACCTTATAGCAATTACATGAGTTACACAGGTACACTGAATAATCAGTATAATAATAATCAGTCATGTTGAAAAGAACTGATGACCCACAGAACATGTAGCTGTAGAATGTACCCTGCATGTTGTTAGAATAGTGATGTCAGAGGACAGGAAACAGACACTGTGGAACATTCTACTGCTTTTAGCTTTTTTATGCAAGACAACATTCAGTAGAAATACCAACACATGGTTCTCGGTCTGTTGGCCTGTTATTTATTTTTAATCCATATCATTTGTTCATTTTAAAAATGGGCAGATATGAGGTGTTCATGGTGATCTACGTCTTGACATTTGTGCAATACACAACCACACAAGCAAGTACATGACTGATCCTACGTCCGATGTCTGCAATAAAGCTTCCAACCATGTGATTAGCACTGACGTTAGATGGCTAGTGTTTGAACCTGATCCATGTTGATTCCCTGGGCTTTTTCTTTTCATTGCACCACATCAGATGACAACTGCACCAACCATTTCACTCCCAACCAAGTGGCCAGGATGCACTGTTATCTTGACTTGGTCTACCAGAAGTGGCTGACGGACCGACAACCTGCCCCCATCCCTCTGGCTCCCATTGTGACAGACCAGAGTCCAAATTCTGTCTCTATATACTGGCTGCCATCCATAAGGGGACCGCTTTATCAGAGGTACAATGAGTTCTTGATCTTATTAATTATAGAATTCTTCAAAGAGAGTGCACTTGTCTGCTCAATTGAACAGTAATTCTACCCCTATGTTGACCCTAACTATGGACAAAGAATGCAAATCTATTGTGTCATCTTGGTCCAACATTACTGTAGACGTGGTCTTCAAAGGTCTTGGTCTTTTCCTTCCCGTGACAATAATCAGCAGCTCTGTTTCCTTTCGTCCCAGCTCCTCTTACCACGTGTCTGCTATCAACTGTGGAGACTGTGAGAAAGATGGCGTTTTCCACCAGTACGCCCACGAGGCTGCGTCACCTCGCATCTGCGACACGTCAGGCTACTGGACACCTGAGGAGGCGGTCGGTCAGTCAGAAAACACTGTGTTTGTGCATATGTGTCTAAAAGAAGGATGAATAGTTCTATATTTTTACTAACAAAAACCAGAAGAGTGATTCAGAATAGGAACCTTTGACTTGTTGCAAAATACATGCTTCCTCTTCTCAATGCACCTCTCCCTCAGATCGGTATGAACATAAGCAGAACTGAATTTGAGTGATTGAGTGATTGATTTGCTGCTGTTGGGTTTCTTATCAAGTCCCGCTCCAGACAAAAGTGTGTTTTTCTACTTGTTCCTCATGGATGTTTGAGCTTTACTGTGCAGAGTGATGTATGTGCAGAGCTGAAGACTCAAGGGCTGTTTTCACATTCATCTGCTCAAAGTGTACATTTTCTCTGCGCTCAGTGAAAATCTGTATTTAAGAAGAAGGTCAACGAGCATGATAGTCAGCATGCACACGTGTGATGTGGAAACCCGATGCCTCCGGTGCACGTACACTGAGAAAGAGCTTTACAGTGAAGCATGAGACATCCTGCGTGCAGCAGGCCAAAATATTTGCATATTCATGTATTCTGGAGATTTTGATGAAGGAGAAGAACGGTGTGCAATTTTAAGGATTTGAATGTGTTAAATTCAGCTTTACTTTCTCCAAAAAACAGACACACATTATGCCTCAGCACATGTGTGAGGTGGATCTTTGAATAAATAATGGCTGAGTTTAGGAGAAAATTGGTCGTGGTAGGAGGCAAATTGTTCTTTTTACTCATCGCTTCTCCTAAAATCTCCAGTTAACCAAGGTAAGTTCGCCTGATACACTCTCCTCTGTCAATAATTATTGACAGGGAGGGATGTGGTGGTTTCGGGGGTTTCAGGTTTGGGTTTGTGTCCTTGAGTCCTACCTCTGTCTCTTGTTTCCACAGAGTGGATCCACCCCCTCCCCTCTGAACGCACGCGCGCGTGCGCACACACACTCACACACACACACACACACACTCACACACACACACACACACACACACACACACACACACACACACACACACACACACGCACACACACACATGTCTCTTCCCTGTAAATTTCAGGTGCGTGCAAGGCTAATGGCTCCTGGAAGAGGAAAAAGCAGAAAATCATTAAATGATAATTGCCCTCTGCTACAGACCTCTCCCTGTCTCTGTCTTGTTTTAGCCAAAGCAAGAACAAGGATTATTAGGCAAAGCATTTACTCTGGGTAAGGTTTGGGTGCTGTTCAAACACTGAACCCCTGTCATAAACAAAGAAGCCAAAAAAAAGTGTATCTCTTAGCACTGTATTTTGAAACATTACATTTCGTGTGAGCACATGGTCCTTGTTATTCCAGTCGGAGTTTCTGGAGAAGCCCGCTTTCCTTTGACATGACATGCAGAGTGGGGGGAAAGAATGCAAAAAAGCAACACAAGGATGCAAACAAGAAAGCAGAGGGAAAGAAAGAACAACACACCGTACGAACACAATAACACTTTACTTCTCTTCCGTGGAAACTCTACCCAAATATGTGGAAATCCTCTGCTGGAATTTATGCTTTGAAAACAAGTGGCGAGGAGGAACAGGGGGGATTACAGCTCCCTCTCTTTCACTGCGGGATCATAATGATGATAAAGAGTCAATTACAGTCTTACTCTAAACAGTGGTATGCACACAACTGAGGAGACAGCCAGTCTGCTGGCTTCCCTGGCTTCCTTTTCACTCTTTCCCACTTCTAAAGACGATGATGCGCAGGGTCACTTCGTCAGCCAGTGGAGATGGGCAGTATCGCCTTCAGCAGGGAACGGGAGAGGGGAAATTGGACGTATCGTAGCAGGCAGTACAAAACACAAGTTAAATGGCTAAACACTGTTGGCTAGAATTGTTGGCAAAATTGTCCTTTTACATCTCCTCAAAATGTTGCCTGTGCCATGGTCTTGACTGGTTCGGGGGAACACACCAAATGGTTTCAGGAGGCTGCGCTTCTGTGAGAAATATTAAGTTAGTTCATGTGCTGGGTCAAAACAACTCAAAATAAGAACATTTGAATTAGTTGAGTTGTTTGTTGTTCTGCTATTTGCAGTATGGACTGTACAAATTGGGAAGAGGGAGGGGATGAAAGGAAGGAAAGTCTATACTTGCACAGAGCGAATGAAAATCTAATATCACATTTCTCAGCTGATTCCCAGATGATGACGGACATGTGTAATACTTGTTGAGGAAATGAGACTTGTGACTAATAATCTTTGTAAAGTAAGTAGTATAGAGGAAGAAAGGACATCCAAAATATCAAACATAACAAAAGCATTAAACATGCAAAATACTGAGAATGGAAAGAATGCTGTTTGCAGAAAACCACAAGTACCAAGACAGTACTTCAATGTAAAACATGGATGAGAAATCGCAGAAACACATGACTCTGAGAGTATGAAAATAAGACACTGACAGATAAATGAAACACCAGAATGTAAGAGCAAGGAGAAAACAATGCGATGGCTGCAATGGAATGAGTGAGTGATATATAGAGGATATACAGAAAGAGTTCATATGAGCACAATGTGACACAATTAGCCACGTACCTAATCATCCATTGGAAAGCTTAAAGCTGCATTAATAACATTTTTGGCTGCTTCAGGGTGTTTTTTTTTTACACTTTATTTACACGTCTCACAGACCCAGAGCACCATCATCCCGCTGTGTTTGTGTCAACCTGACGCATGAGTGAGGTTACGGGCAGGAAAACTAAAACAACAATCCAGCGCAGTCTAAAGCCCTCTGCAGAGCTGCACGGAGCTGCAGAGCCGAGTGATTTTCCATGAATGTATGATTTTCACGGACACTTGGTATGTTAACTACACCAAAAAAGAGATGTTTCCTGAATTTACAAGGATGAAGGTAACAAGCAGAAATGGCTGATTCTGTGCCAGCGGTGTATTTTCAGCCTCATGACCATATATTACCTGCTCTGCTTTGCTGCTTGTGCTTTAGTGGTGCCAAATCCTGCCTCTGATCTTATTGTATGTTCCATATGTTGTTTATATAAGCATACTAACTCCACAATAAATTCCACCTGCTCCATGTAGGCAGCAGTTCCAGTTCTCCTTCTCATACTTCACTCTTTATACCCCTCTCGCTAATAATTAGTATATTAAACCAAAGTTTTAATGTAAGATCTTCGATGTTGTTAATGTCTTGTACTTCAGTAGTTGAAATGGCAGGAGCCACTTACCTGCCGGTCTTTGTCTGTCTGACAGCTTGGCGATCCATCGTGCTTCCACACATGGCCGATCATAGCGGCTGTGAAATATTTAACACCTCGTTAACTTCCTGATTTTATTTGTCTTTCACCTGGGACACGGCTGATAATAACACTACCGTAATGTGATTCCATTGTGCTAATCACCAACACTGTAGCAATTAACAGCTCGTTTCGTCTGGCGTAATGGAGTTACTGTAATGTTTCTGTTGTGTAGTTATGTGCCAGGCGACCAGCAGCTTACTGAGGAGCAGCGTAGTTTATTATCCAGGACGTGTACACGGACAGTTATCTGTCTAGCTGGCTGACTGTACAGTACGTCCCCCCACCAGTTTCACTGCTAACACACATTATTCCTGAGTACTTACAACTGTGTTATTGAACGTGGGCCATGTTTTAAATAAAGGGGGGATGACTTGTAACTTCTTCAACTGGAAAATTCTGCTCATTACTAATGAGAGTGAATTTGTGGGTGGAATGCATTCAGTTGGTCGCTACTAAATAGAAATGGTCAAGACCAGTTGAGGAAAAGGCAGGACACCATAAAAATACATTAGAGGAAAAAAAAATCTTGAAGGATCCCATCTTTTATAATAAGTAACTGCTTTTAAATAGTTCAAAGTAGTGCCAGCCATGCGATACGTGATGCTAATTTTGAAATAGACAAATGTCGCTGTCGAGGATCTCATACACAGGTTAATGTCGGACTGCCACGCACACATACAGAGCCTTGATTTCTGTTGCACTTGACCAGCTCAGTTCAACAACCTGTGGTTGGCCAGCTGGCTTTACCCTGAACAAACTCCCACACGTGGAAAAACACAAGGTGCAAATGACAGTCAGTGCTTCAGATCAAGCCATTAGCCTGCTGTATGTACTGGTGTGTGTGTGTTTGCTGTGAGAAGGGTTCATCAGCCAAGTACACTGAGGTTGAGTCTATCCACTGTCAGTGGTGGGCTGCTCCGTTGTGTGGAGGGCGCTGCAGGCTCGCTACACTTTCTAATCATGACTGTCTCAGCATTTTTGATTTATGGTGTGTTCAAAGCTTTAAGTTTATGGAATGGATGAAGTTATTGAGAGTCCTTAAAATACATGAATACATGTGTCTCTGCGATGTTGTTGAACTCCAGGCCCACCTGATGTGGAGCAGCCCTGTGATCCCAGTCTCCAGGCCTGGAGTCCCGAGCTCAGCCTTTATGACACTAATGTGACCTCGCCATGTCCCAACACAGAGGGCTGCACCCTCACATTAAGGTTCCTGCACCCCATCGTTCCACATGCTCTTACCCTCTGGGTCACCTACATCTCTTCAAGTAAGTGTCGCTCCAGAACAACTTGATACCATCAGTATATACATAGCCGTGAAAGAGCAGTGGTGGTATGAACAAAGGCTGGCAGAAAGAAAAGGTGGGGCATCAGCATCCACACAGTTGCAATGCCGTGTGCATAAACATATGTGCCTGAATGTGAAATTTGTTATTATTACATTTACTGAGGGCAGCAGGAGATGTAATACATTAGTCATCTCCTGCTGTAACAGTATGCAGTTTGGAAATGCTAAATATAAGTTGGTGTTTGTGGTGAAATACAGGGAGACAGGAAGCGTAAACAGTGTGTGGTGAGGCTTATTAAACAATGAATAGATAGCAAGTGATGCAAATTCTCCCCACCAAAAAGCCTCACTTTGAAAACAGTTGCAGAAACTGATGTAACCAGTGCCCCAAACTCCTGAAATGTAAAGATGGCGGATACCTCTATGCTACGGAGCTCCAGCCATAGCCACAAAATCCGAGCTCTGCCTTAGCTAGCAAAGGTGAGACTTAAACTGATGGATTTATCCAGGAAGCTTGAATTTTAAACTGTGTCTATGGATGTTGCTTATGGCAGGTATGACTCTTGGGACACCGGACAGATCTCCTTAAGTTCTTGCGTGCACCCCTGAAACTTGAATGTTTCAAAGCAGTTGCTCATTGTACTGATATTTAACCAGGACAAATGCTTGAAAACCAGTCGTCACATGTCACTGTCTATGAATACATGAATAAGGATCCAGGCCACCAGATATAACCCTTGCTATCTGTATCATCCCTGTCACAGACAACCCAGCCATAGCCAACATAGAGCTGATGACGGACACAGGGAAAAGCATTAACCTCGGACCCCAGCACGTCTTCTGCGACATGCCCCTCTCCTTGCGCTTGGACACCCACAACGCCGCCATCGCCGCCATAAAACTCTGCACCTTCGATGAGAAGATGGAGATCGATGCTGCCATGCTGTCTTCGGGCCCTGGCAGTCCCCTGTGCTCCAGTTGCCAACCTCTGCTGTACAGGATTCAGCGGCAGCCATCCTTTACCAGCAAGTCCCCTCCACCTCAGACCCAACAGACATTCACTGACAGGTAGACCCTGGATGTCATTCATTTGCATTTTACTTCATTTAAGTTTAGTTTAGATTGCCTTATAGTCATTTTTCGGTTTTATTTTGCAATAGAAGCCCAAACATGTGAATTGGAGCATTGGTGGCATTAGTATTACATCAATGAGTGAAATGTGTTTAGAGACATTCTTTGCTCATGCTGTAAATTAGGAAAAGATTTGTTATGCAGGAGGCAGCCACAATGCGTAATGGGAAGTGACAGGTGTGTTGTTTTTCCATCCAAACCACCCAAAAATACCCAAAACTCCACCTGAGGCAAGTTCCTGAGTCCGGTTTTCTCTCAGGTGCAGATGAATATTTATAACATGGAGGCAGTGTACTGCTAACACTGGGTACACATACACAAACACATGTAGACACACACACCGCCTTGTCAGACATCAGAAGTGCTGAGGGCTGAGGGCTGAGTCATTTAGGGCCAACGTGGAGTACGAGTTCCACAGCATACCTCAGATCTGCTAATCCGCAGTTATCTGTCTCTCAAAAGTGTTTGGGTCTGGTTCTGTTTGAACAACTCAGAACACAAATGTTTCCAACGTGCGGATGCCGAGCTGTGGCTACTGATCCAAATCTGTTTCAACAAGCATATACTCAATCAAAAGCATGCTGAAGTTTCGGGGCTAAGTTGAATCAGTTTGTATAGTATCCTGTCTCGTATTGTGGGGTGTCCAAATGATTACCAGAATCCAAATGTACAGCCACAGGCCAGTTTTTTTTTTTTATCTCACCAGAAAACAGCCCTCCTCAGAAAACCCTAAATCTCTCTCCTCTCATGCTTGTCTCATACAACTTGTACACAAAAAAACTGATAAGTACCTGCCAGGATACAACAGCCGTGTCACATGATTGCCGATCATTCGGGGGCTGATTTCAAAAGTTGTGGCACTCTGGATTTCTGAGAAAATGTTGCCGTCTTACAGAGCTGGGCGGATGTTAGGTGGACACAGCTTCAAAAACAGTTTATTTTTCAGGGAACACGTCTCCTATGTTACACAAGCTGTGTCTAAGTGCAAAAAGATGTAAGAACCAGTGGGGATTGAGTTATGTGGGACTGAGGAGGGCAGAGAGGGGTTGATGTGAGGAGAAGAGAGTGTTTGAGAGCAATGAGTTTGGAAAAGAAGGGAGAGGGAGCGAGGGAGGGAGGGAGGGCGGGATAATGGAGGGAAGAGAAGATGAGAAGAAGAGGAGGGAGCGGGGAGGCAGAGGGAATTGGAAAATATATAGATGAGCATAGAGACAAGAGATAGGTGCAGGAGGAAAGGAGATGAAACTCAAAGTGGTGAGGACAGGAGAAGCGAGGGGTGAGGCGGGGTAAGACAGGACAGAGGGACACAGCAGCACAGCAGAGGTGAGGCAGAGTAAGCAGAGGCTTTTTTTTTTTGAATATGAACCAAATGTGAGCAGCAGAGGCCATAAACACCAGCGACTGCTTGGATGTGGTCCTCCGCCGTTTCCTCCTGCTGAACTTAGTTAGCACAGGCTGACTGAGAAGAGCCCAGGGAGGGAGCGCCGAGTGCAGAGGAGGGGTCGGGCTGCTCAGTTCATCAAGACGTTTCGCATTAAGATGGTACTGTCCAATATGAGTCCTGAGGTTACAGTTTGTTGAAAAAAGTGCGTGATGAAGGAAATCATTTTCAAACCAATGAATGAGCTCTGCTGTATCCTTTTGGCTTCTGTGCGGATGTGTACAGGTAGGAACGGGTTACGCTCCATCAGAAGCACTCGGACGTCGAGTGTTTACAGTTGTGCTGAACATCCACACTCTCTCCCTGTCGGTACGTGTTTCCCTTTACTGTAACCTGAACCTCACCTTATCCCTAACTCCATCCCTGGGGTAACGGCACACATTTTCAAACAGCCTCACCTGGAAGACATTCCTGGTGTTGTGCTCGGCTGTTCATATGAAAGGTGTGAGAAGTAGTTGTGTAACAAATGATAAAAGAGAGCTAGAGAGAAGTTCAACTCCTGGCTCCTTTTCACCTTCACACAGCTGGCCAATCACAGCGTGACTTGAATATTATTTGTGTGGCCTTGTGGCAAAAGCATCTCGTTCACCTCGGATGACATCTTCATACTAATTTGTTCACTGTTTAATACTCACATACAGCATCTTGAACTGCTGGCATCTTAGTGAGTAAGTGTGTTTTCTACACATTTAAGTAAGTATGAAGGTAGCTCATTCCAAAAAAGACATAATGCTTTATGATCTGCATTAAAGTACAAGGAGCTTTCAATTTGTGTTGATTGTAGCAGCCCCTGCCTGCTCTTTTAAAGATCTTGATCTGGCCAGTGTGTGCATTCGTTTTGGAAGCGAGTGAAAGAAAGAAGCAACTTACTTTTTGATGCTTTTCAAGCAGCTGTTTGCATATGATGAGGTAATGTATATATTTGTGCCTACGGAAGTTTTCTACCTGTAATGTGGTGGCGGTGTACAAGTCAGCTGAAGTTCAAACTCCAAGGTGACATGTAAGTCTAGCACTAACAGACTTGGTTGCGTGGTAACAGCACTTTTGTTGAGAAAGCCCATATCACATACCTGTCTAGGAGGAAGAGGGCCGGTTCAGGATCGTTTTTGAATCCTGACTAACAATGACAATCACTGTCCCTGTGACAGGCATTAAGAATAACTAGACAGAAATAGCCGATCTTGTTGCTCATGGTCTTGTTTGCTCATGTAGGTCATGTAGAGGCATCGGTTTTACATTTTCTAACCGGTTAAAAACTCATTGTTGTACGTTTAATTAAGTTTGTAGTCTAAGAGGGAATTGGGGGGAAGTGTGGAGTGCAACAAGGCTAAAGGGAAGATTACCCAAACCTCACCATAATTATCATGAAGAAATGAGAAGCCTCTGACAGCAGAGAGGGAGAGAGCTGCGGCACAGGGCTAGAGGATATGTCCAAATATAGATACAGGACAGATAAATACGTGGCCAAGTGGGGGGGTTTAAAATTCTTCACTTCCATTTCTGATCCATAATTAATAAAGGAAATTTGTTGAGTGTGGAGAAACCATACAGACCTCAGATAATGAGTGATTTGTGCTTCTCCTGGTTAACTTTTGCGCCAGGCGGATACAGAAGCAGCAGATCCGCGCTGGGAAAACGGGGGGGGGGGCTCTTTTTATAGACACAGCCCACCAAAACAGATCAATAGTCCCGACACTGGAGCCAAGGTATCATTATGCACACTTCCTGCTGTGGGGCTTTGAGGTCATTGGATACTGCAAGGTTACAGATAGAAGCCACCGTGAGTGCAAGTTTCACTTTCTTGCTGCAGTCCCATGAGCCGTTGTATTCATGCAGAATTGATTTGTTGGGGAACACACTGCAAACACAAAGCTTCCTCTCCACATAGCACAAAGTGAGCCGTGGTATTTGCAAGAGAATTAGATCATCATGCTCTACACTGGCACCAGCAGCCGTCATAATTCTTTCTTATTTTGTCAAGTATTGAAGGAGTCATTAGTATTGATCAACAAGCCTGTAAAGATTATATGATCAGTTTGTACCGCACGGAGCAGTAAAAACGTTGCTTACTGCTCCTCAGAAGAACATAACAATCTCTGGACTTCTAGTTAATAATTTTATTATGCCAAAATAAATTTACAATTTTAAGCCATCACGAAACCATTTTCCCTCTCCTCTCCTCTCCAGGTCTGTGAAGCAGGGAGTCAAGTACCAGTACAAGATCCAGGTGGAGGCAGGCGGCGTCCTTAGCGAACCCTCCCCACCTCTCCTCTACGCCCACGGGCAGCCTTACTGTGGAGATGGCCTCATACAGGGGTGTGTGCACTTAAGTGGACATATGACTGATGGCGGTGCCTAATTGAAAACGTAGATGGCGTCAGAAATGAAGGTGACGATGATGACGTTCTCTCGCTGTAGGTCAGAAGAGTGCGATGACAGTAATCTGCTGGATGGTGATGGCTGCTCTAAGAAATGCCACAAGGAGATGGGCTTCAACTGTAATGGTGAGTCCTGTCTCTGGGCCATCTTGGGTTCACACACACACACACACACACACACACACACACACACACACACACACACACACATATACACCATGTAAACTTTTAGAGTGAAAGAACAGTCAGCCAGATATCTCTCATTTGTGCACGCAGCAGTGTTACCCCTAAAAAATAAATAAAAATAGAAATCCAAGCCAATCAGATGTAATTTACAAGACGTAAAAGCTTCTGGCTTGAACTGATTCCACAGACCATTAATGTAGGATCACCGCAATATGAGAGAAAACAGATGAGCAGAAGGGTAAAAAGTACGTTTCTGGTTTGCTAAGTCACAAGTGTTGTCTGGAAACCTGAAGCATCTTGACATCAGGCTGGCAGAGGAACACCAGAAAAACACTTTTCACCAATAAAGCGCACTGTTCGTTCTGAAAGCACATGTCAGGCATGTTTCTTTTATTCAAGGCGGTTTGGCCTTTGAACAACTTCAATCGGTGCAGGCCAGGATGTATTGATAAATGAAGTTTATTGATTTTCAACAAAGATCATTGGGGGGTTTGGATTGGACACTTGCAAAAATCAGCTGGCGATAACCGTCATGTTTTAGACTCTGTTGCCATTTTTCATTTTATTCGATGTGCTTTATCTAAAGTAAGTAATAAGTTTTTTATTATCAAATCACATCTGCAACAGTCAGCCAGCTCTCCCCAGTGAGAGAGATCACAACCAGCTGTAAAAGCCTTTGCTTCTGACAATTGTTGTACAACGACCCCATAGTTAAGTGATTGGAGGCCACCTTGTAGTTCCGACCGCCAGAATCAAATCATGCGAGGGGGGCTGGTGTCATTATTTCTGGTCCTTTCTTGTTATTTTTTTATTTTTTTTTTTTTTTACCCAACAAGAAGCTTAGACTTATGAAAGAGCAACTGTGTTTATGGTTTCCGCCAGGTTAACATTTAGTGAGGTTCAGGCAAGAATGCATTATTTGTTCTCAGAATCAACAACCAGAGATTTATGGTAAGACAAGAAACATTAAGAAACAGTTCATTTGTGGCTCAGTGAGTCATGCGGATGCCAGAAAACAGCTTGGTGGGTGTTCAACATTTAGTTACTGAAAAAAGATTCACCTGTTAAGGCTCTTTGTTTAAACTCTGACCCTTGGGTTTTGTTTTATGCTCGGTTTTTGTTCTTGTTTATGCTTTTCACTCAGCAGCAACGTTAATTATTGCTGATAGATGCACTAAGTTCGCAATGAAAGTCCACTTTTCCGTTGTGTGTACAGAATAAGTGCCGTGCACTGATCAACAGACCATCCTTCTTTGCAAAGTATCCCCAAAAAAACCCGATTACAGTCCTTTTGATACGAATCCCATATATAGTTTTCACCCATGAGACTGGGGCTCAGTTAACTCTGAGCCAGGTGGTTTAAAAAAAGCAGTAAAAAGTACCAAAAACATGCAGCATAACATGGCAAAAGACAAACAAAGAAGCCACAGAGAGTGCCCCAGTCGTTTGTGAATCCACCACAGGACAACAATACTTTGTGTCTGCACCCTCGCCCAGTCTGAAACATGCAGACAGGCCACAACAGAAGCCTCACAACACAACACTGAAGGGAGTTTACCCAAAACACTCCATTGAAAGCAGAAGGCTGAAGACTCCTGACATATGTTTTTTGACCTTTATATTAGGTAAACACACTCAAAAAGCGCAAACGTGGTCGAGCTAAGCCAGACGGGAAGCACTGAGAGCGCAGCCCCTCGTGCATCATTTCATTATGTCACACACAATTAGCTGTTTACCGCCGACACACACTGAATACTGTGCTGTATTGTGACACCTACCATAAGAGCCTCAAACACGCTGCAGGCCTTTCAATCTAACACATCTATGTGTCTCCAAGTGTCTCTGTTTCTCATTGAAAGACTTGGGCTGGATAGCTGGAGAGCAGCATTAGTCACAATGACATGAGAAATCAGCTCTACTGTTGTGGTGCATGGTGTTCCTCCACAGCCTTAAAATTCATCCTTTGTCTAATGGAATGCTCGCCCCAGCGCTCCTCAGTCGCCAGAAGCTATGTTGAATAAGTATGGCTTTTATATTATCCAACTTCTTGGTGATTTCATAAATATCCCATAATATTGCTAAGAAGACATGACAGCTCAGTTGAGATGGGACAGTTTGTTAGTTACTTCCTTTTTAGGCCATGCATTGTCTCCACTAGCAGCCGGATGGTACCGTTCATGTGCCGTGTGTGTTACGAGAGCTTGTTACGGGGATAAGATTTCCATCATCCAGTCAATTTATTTGTCAGGGGGAAACAAGCTGACACCAATCCACCGCCTCCTCCACCACCAGGGCTCGCCATGCCGTGACTGAAGCTATTACGTCTCTTGTTTTACAATAAAAGACATCATGACTAGGAAGGAAAACAATTTGGCAAAAACAGGTTTTTACAAATTGCAACACTTAAAACCAATTATTCAGTTGTACTTCTTAGTCATAGACAGAATATTTGTTTGGGTTTTCTTGCCACATCTTCTTGACCCAGTTAACTCCCACTATCCTGAATTTCCTTGCTCTCGCTCCCTTTTCTCAACAGAATTTACCTTAGTTCTGCAGCAACCACACCAACTGCTTTTCGAGAGGTCCCGTCACAAGCTGGACAAGCTGCGTTTGTTCAACAAGTGCCGCTTTCAAGTTGTTTTTTATAGATTCCACCGATTTCTAATTTAATTTTTTAACTGCGTGATTAAATAAAGGTTAAATTGCACAACATGATTACAGCATGCGGCCCTGGAATAAAAAACAGATGGTCTTAATAGTTAAGTCAAAGATTGTCAAGTAGTCCTCTTTCGAGAGGCTTGATAAATCCACAGACTTGGAATTGAAAAGACTTAATCATTTTCACAGGTGTTGTCAAAGCAGGGGTGGGGTGTTTGGTGAGTTCACTTGGTCCAGCATTGCCAAATGAACTCGGGATGACAATATGCCATAGAATTGTCTCGGCCTAATTTGCCTTTTATCAGAAACATGTTTCCGTCGACTAATTGAAGCCAATCGTGCAGCGCTGACTCTCTGACACGGCTCTGTCTGGCTAACCTCTGCAGCTGTCCAGATGTTAATGAGGCCGACCTTCTGAAGTGTCTGATGTTTTCCACCCTCTTTATGAATAGCTGCTGCATTACAAGCTGTTGTTCAGCTTATGCTCCCCACTCTTTTTGTGATACACTTCTGTAGCACATTATGTCAGTACCATTACTCTATTGCATGTATATTCATTGCTCATAGCTCAGGGGGAGCTGTATTACGGGAAGTGTAACAGCCTTTTTTTCCCCCTGATATAATTCTAAATAACATTGATTGTATCCTTGCAGGACCTGCTGGCCAAGGAGTAGCTTCTTCAGACTGTACTGTAATCATTAGGACATTTTTACTACAGTAGTTTTTTTCCTTTTACCAAAATCTTAAAGCATTTTTGAGCCTTTTCCAAAGAACATCGCCAACATTACATTTTTTTTTGTTATCCTGCATAAACACGTCTTAAAATTCCATAAAGAGTGCTTAACATATCTTTATATACTGCCTCAAAAGTTGCTCAGTTGTGTTTGTTGGCATGTCATTTCAAAAAAAAAAAAAAAAATCATGTAATTCAATGGAAATGCAAAAAAAAAAATGCATTTCCCCAATATTCTCCCTGCAGATGAACTCAGCCATGCAAAAACATCTGTCAAAGATTAGAGTTTAAGAAACTGCTCGACTAATTGACTAAGAAGAGCAGCCTTAGCTTGCTGTCACTCTGCACTCAACTGTCCAGTAATGACAAAAAGGCATTAAAAAGTACATAATGCTGCATTAGATTAAGTGTTTCTGTGGTGCAACTTCCAACCTCTGTGGAATTTAGGATTGAGTTGATAAAAAACAAAATTCTAAATTTATTAGCAGACACAATAACAGGCAAAAGCAATATCTTCCTGTCTGTATTTTTGTTTTGAACTAGACTTGGAACAGCTTTTGACAGTTATTTGTAACACATAATTCTGTTGTGACTCAGTGACTTATAGATACCCATGGCCTACTGTAGTGCTTTTGGGATTACACTAACTGGCCAAGTCACATATTAGGGTTCTCTTTGTGCCTATTAAAATTATGAAATTGTTGTGATCTTCAATAATTAATTGAAGCCAAAGTTCATTTCTTACCATAATTTACAGTCTGTTGACAGCACAGAGAGTCAGATATGGTTGAGTTGACGTGGCTAACATTAAAAGTGGCCAACGAAAATATAAAATAGATTTGCTCAGATTTGGTTCACTGACAAACAGATTTGGATGGGAGTGTAACAGTGGGGGATGAGTGTGCACCCTGCCAGATTAAGAAACCAGGCTTTATATTCTTTCATAAATCCTCTTCTCTCATTCTCCTCTCCATCTCCCAAGGTGAACCGAGTCAGTGCTATGTTTTTGACGGTGACGGTGTGTGTGAGGAGTTTGAGCGGGGTTCCAGTGTTCAGGACTGTGGTTACTTCACACCTCTGGGCTACACGGACCAGTGGGCATCCACTGCCACTGCTTCTCACCAGGACCCCAACCACTGTCCCGCCCATGCTGCCACTGGGGAACCATCACTTACCAAGGTATGAAGTATGAACCACAGGGCACATAAAGGGCGTCCCGATGACAATAAACTCCCTGTGGAAGGAGGGGCAACGATGTTGGCGGCTGGCTGCAAGTCAAAACAGCTTGGTTGTCTCAACAGGCATGAGAGATGTATTCATCTCTGTGCTATTTAGTCTGGGCAGCAGGCTTGAAGTTTTGGCCATAATCTGGTCCACTTTATTTATGCTCCTGCCTGTGCCTGACAACAAATCTTGATGAACCAGCTAAATCTTAAAGGGGAAAATCCTTTTTTTTTTTTTTTTTTTAACTTATATTGCACTTTATCATTACTGGTGCATATATGTGTGTGTGTGTGTGTGTGTGTGTGTGTGTGTGTATGTATGTGTGTCTAAATCAACAGAAAGAATGGTTGTGTTGCAGAGCAGTGCTCCGAGGGCCATTTTACTACTGTAAAATTCATGGCGCTGACTGGCTATTTTAGTGAAGCATTCATTCCAGGCATTTGGTGCTACTAAAACTGCTCGTCGACAAGTGTTGAAAAGCAAACACAGCAGACATCAGCTGAGCTTTTCTGCATCAGTTCTGGAGGATTCACGCTAATCTCAGTTGCGTGTTAAGTAACAAAAAGCCTTCTGATGGGGTGCAGACACAGTAAAATGCATTAACATCAGCATAAGCCACGTAAAGATCAAGATGGAGCATCGTTTCTTCTTCATTTACTGACTGGTGTTTTGCTTAAGAGCAGTTTTCAGTGCTGCAGCTGGTGGCTGGAAACTATATTACACCAGTCTGTACTTTCAAATCAATACTCCTTCCAGCCAGTTTTACATGAGACCTCAGTAGTTCCACTTCAGCAAATATTTCCCGAAGAATAAACACAGGTAGCAGTATTCCTCAGTTAACGCTCAGTATTGGGTTTCTCTCCTTTGCTTACTCACATTCTCTTTACTCTCCCTTTGCATTGCCTACTTTACATTTTGAAGGATGGATCAAAACATTAGTGAGTCAAAAGCCACAATGTGAGAAAGGGGTTAACAAAGGCAAACAAAACACTTCAGGTCATAGTGACACAGCTCAACAGCAAGCTAATACGGACGAGCCTGAGGAGACAGGGCTTTGCACATAACTCTGGCGAACATTTTGGCAGAACAGCACAGCAACTTTGAATACGGCAAAGCTCCCTTCTCTCTTTTTACAGCTTGAGTACAAAATACATCAATCATTTCCAGTTCTGACATCTCCCATAAAATGTCTGCAAACACATGAGGCCTTGCGGGTCCATCACTGCTTCTAAATTATGTCACAGCTTTTAGAAATCAGCCTTCTACACAGTGGGTCACATACAGCACAAATGAAACATAAGCAAGAAAAAGATGCAGCGTTAATTAAAGAGCATGATTCAAGCCACGTTTGTCATGGGAGGACAGTTGGTATCAGAGCCGCTGGTTCCAGCATCTCAGAGCTGGCAAAGCTCCTGGGATTTTTCACGCTACAGTGTCTGTATGAGGAAAGGTGCAATAAACAAAACAAATCAAAGTGTCATGAATAAAGTCAGCGCGGCCTGTCAGATGCTCCACTGCCAGAGAATTTGGGCTCCTCTCAAGACACAAAGGAGTCTGATAGAATTTATTAAATTAGCACAAAGTCTGTTGCTCCATCATAAAGTACAATATGTGACCAAGCCACAAATTAGATCATGCACCAATATAACCAATGGGATAAACACTTCAAACGGTCAGCCGACGTCTGCTGATCAGCTTAGCTTACAGTTAATATTAGCATTAAAAGCAACATTCTAGTTGTTCACTGTTCAATTCAAATTGTGTATTTCCTGTGTTTTGTGTGAAGCTCTGCCGGTACCAGCACCTGGAAGTGAGTGAGAAAGTTCCCACCGATGCCTGGTTCCCTTGCACGGCCCAGCCCGACACTAAGAATGACCTAGAACATGCGTTCTGGCTGAAGGTACGTGTGTGCGTGTGCGTGCATGCAAACATTGTACCCGTTTTCCCCTCCGTTGAATGACTGTGGGTGGCTGCTTCCAGCACTTTCCAATACTATTTTAAAATGGGGATGAAGGGCCTCTCACACGGCCTGCTGGCTCAAACCCCCACACACACACACATTCTTAGCTTTCTAACAATCGCCCGATTCATACAATGCATTGGTAACTCTGATCACTCATTTTCCAGGTCAGCTGTGAATTATGGCTACTAATGATCTGTAGATGATTAGCAAATCATGACTCAGCCTGTACTTATTCTGTGTTTACATTCTGTCCTATTCTTTACCCAGTGCGTACTAAAATCATTCAGTAATGATCATTACCAGTTTACTCATAGTGGAAGACCAAGTGTTATATAATTAACTCATCATTCATAATTAAATACTTAAAAGGTTCATAAGTTATTCAAATACTGGCACTGGGAGGAATAATAATAGTTCTGTAATCATAAATAGATCTCTTAGTCATCAAAAATACACAATTTATAATTATAATTGATTACGGCTCCAGACAATGCAGAGCAACAAAAAAGGTAATTACCTACTATGTTCTTAATCATGTAAAAATGATTCTGAAACATTACATATCATTAAGTAATAGTTTATTTGTGATTAACAATAATGAAGGTTTGGAATGAATGCCATTTGCATTTGTTGTCAAGCTCGGCGTTGACAGAATCGCACTTGTTGCTGCTGCAGTTGAGATGATTCACATGCCTAATTAGCCGGCTTATCTTTGCAGCTCCAACATTCTCGAGCCAGCAGTGCTTCACATAGATGTCCTGGTTTGTGTACCGCTCTGCATTTGGACCCGTTTTTCCATTCCAGACCTGTGTCTGGTTCTCATATTTAGTAGTTTTGTATCATTTAATCTTTCCACAGCCACAGTTCCCACAATCATCTGTGCAGGTCTACGCTAGACGTAGGCTAGCTGTTGATTTGACTGATAGCTTCACAACTGTGTCTGTCATGCTGTGGATTACAGGTCTTTTACAGTCACAAGCCTGCCTCTTTCCTTCCTTGCACATACTCATTCATTTCTCTCTCTCTCTCTCTCTCTCTCTCTCTCTCTCTCTCTCTCATCATTTCCACTTCTTTGTTGAATGACTCATCTTTCCATTCCCTGCTTCTTTTATGGATGCCGTCTTTATCAAGCACATCTATGCAACCTCTCTGGAAGGCAGCTTTATCCCCAAAGACTTTTTCACCGTCTGAAAAGCCTTCATGATAACACCTATGTCTGCCAGCTCTCCCTGAAACACCTCTTTTTCCCTGAAGTGTTCTTTCTGTCTCTGAAAGGCCTCCCTCGCCTTAAATATCTCCCTCGTTCCATCTGAAAAGCGTCTATCACATCCATCTCTGCCAGCTTTCTGAAAGGCGTCCATCTCATTTAACATTCAACATTTGGAAGCCCTTTCTCATTTTCTAAAAGGCCTTTAAAATATCTTTAAAGTGATACTCTACCTTTTGAGTGTGAAACACTCTCCTGCTGTAGGCTTGACAGGTGGCTGTGAAAAGCTCGGTCACAGAGAAAAGAGGCCAGGGTCGACTTGGAATCACCGGAGTTGCATTGGGTTTCAGTCGTAACACAGTTACCTTCCCTGCCGTGCAGCACAAGCACATGCATTGCTTAGGACGTGTTGCAGCCCCCTGCTCTTCCCATGGTTTGATGTGATTCCCTGTTTTCCTAATTTGTAATGGCTGATTATTATCACTGCCTACTCCTGCGGAGGACTTCAGACTGACACGTGCTATCGTTATCAGTAACTTTTCACCTGCCACCAGGAGCTCCACAAGAGTTTCACACCATCCTGCCCAGTCCACCCCTCACTGTGCAGGCGACTGACCGACCAGAAGAAGTTGTTGTACAGCAACAAGGACAAGCAACAAGACCCCTTAGCTGGCTCCTGAACAGTGAACCATTGTGTTCATTGGCACAACCGAGGGGGCCAGGAATCTAACCCACGCATCAGTCTTCTCAATTTACTGTTCATCAACAGTTTGATTGCGAGCTGACGGCGTAATGCAAGACGTTTACATTCATAGCGGCCTTTTCAGTGCTTGTCTTGCTACAGTTTCTTTGTTTCTTTCCATCTTTAAAATGATTGTCACTTTCATTATTGTTCCAGGTGGGATTTGTCCATCCTGGAGTAGCAGCCTCTGTAATGGTGTACCTGGCTTCAGATGGGTCGTGGTCAGGGGAGCAGTGTCGGAGGACAGCCACCATCCTCCTGTCTGATACGACTGGCAAGAACCACTCATTAGGTGCTGCGCTTGTATTAATCTGTATGTATTTGTATTAAAGAAGATCATGCTATATGACGAAGACAAACCCTTCCATCTACCCAGGTACACATGACCTCTCATGCCATCGGAACCCGTTGGTGGTGAATGTGACCCACGACCTCTCTCAGCCCTTCTTCATCACGGCCTCCGTCATTCTCCTCTTCTCCTCCCCATCTGTGGCAGTGGGAGGCGTGGCCCTGAGGACCTCCTGCCACTTCAGCACCTTCGCCCTGACCGGGTGCGCATCAGAGGGTGGGCTCTCCCACAACTACCTACTTAACACACACACATGTCCTTTCACACACACACACACACACACACACACACACACACACACACACACACACACACACACACACACACACACACACACACACACACACACACACACACGCCCAGCTTTTCAGTGACTGTTTCAATATGGTGCTTGAAAAATCCAAGTTAAACCATAATGGAACTTATTAAAGGAATATGTCAAGTGTTTGGGAGTTTGACACATTGGACGTAAAAACAGAAAAAACGACTTGTTCCTGTGTATTCCTTAGAGTTTTGGCTTCAGTGCTCCACCTCAGTATTTAGCTTTGCAATGGAACATTGTCAAGCTCATGATTTCAAAAGGATGAAAATGGAGGGAGCAGAATATTGTCCTTTTTGCTCCACGCATTCTTCTTCCTTGTCAGAACCTGGCGCCTACACTGCCCACAGTGCGACTTGACCTTTAAGGAGGAGATGTAAAGGATAAATGTTCAGTCTTGGCATTTTGATGCAGGGCATTAGTAAATCCACATGATGGTGCACTATTTTAAACTCCAAAAATGACAAGCTTGGAGTATTCCTTTAATCTGACTGAATTTGCTGACCCACACAGAGTGCTCTGTTTCGGCCTCCTAGCTGCTTGCTCTGCCTCTCATCCCTCTCCTTCTCCCTCTCCTTCCCTCCCTCCTTCCCTCCCTCCCTCCCTCCCTGCAATAGCTGTCTGCGGCAGCCGTGTCAGATGGACAGCTGCAGTCCTCCCCAGCTAGAACACGCCTCTGTCAGGTAGGCCCATTTGGAATGAAACACTGGCCAATCAGAGAGCTGAAACAGAAAACAAAAGAACTATCTATATATCAGTGTGTCTCTGTAGGTGTACAGGCGGAGGGGAGGCCTCTCACTGCTCCGTTCAGTGCCAGCGTGGTTTCAGTGTCACTGTCGTCAATGGCAGGGGAAGTCCACCCCACCAGGTACACTGCACACTGTGTTACATGTTGCACTGTTGAAATAACACCCTGTCTTTCAATGTTAAGCTATCCTCCACTTATCCATTGATATTATGCAAGAGAGAGTTGTTAGACATTTTGTACTGACTGGGTGGGTGCTGAGATTGAGCAGAGATGTGAGAGTCTCACAAGAAGAACACAGTTTTTCCCTCCAACAAATTCTAGAGTAGCACTACAATCATTTGTTCCACTACTTATAACATTTTGTTTTCTTTAACTCGCTCAGCATTAGTGGTTGCATTCCCTTTTGCCTCCAAAAAACGGGGTAATTCAGTAATGTCCCCTGTGAATGATGAGGGGAACCAGACAGATTTTGTGCTTTAATGTGCTCACAGATGACACTGCATGTCAAAGGAGAAACGGTCTTCATGATTCCGTCAGAATTTTAGGAATCATGGGTAAAGGTGATAGAGATATAATAGGGCCCAAATCAACAGTATCACTTGAATATATGGATTAGAATCTGCATATTTGCGTATTTGTGGCTACGTTTTTAACAGTCAACTATAAAGAAGAGTTGAGTGACACTGTAATACCAATATTCTGTAAAATGAAGTAAGATATGTGTTCTTCTGTATAATCAGACCTTAAAAACCGTGTTTATAGCTTGTTTGTTATTGTGTGATGCAGATTGGCAAAAAGTCAGCCCTTTTTAAATTCATCTACTCGCAGCATCTCCGACACTTCACCCTTTCCATTTCATCCAGCAAAATTCACTTTCTCCGTCACTCCTCCATTCTCTTTCTTTATTCCAGAGTGAATCAGATCTGGAGTGCTTCCATGGTTCATGGGATCGTGTGGTTAGCTGTCAGCCTGTAGACTGCGGCCTGCCTGATCAGTCCTACGTCTACCATGCCATCTTCAGCTGCCCCTGGGGAACCACCTTTGGCAAACAATGCTCCTTCACCTGTGGATCACCAGCTATACTGCAAGGTAAGTCGTGGATTTGTCTTTACTCTTCTCGCCTCGTCTTGTCCATTGTTAGCAGATTCTTTGTGAAAGATCAGTGGAACTCTAAAATAAATGGTCACACTTGGTCACACTTCACAGCACTGCTGTCAGGCTAATCATGCAAAGACATCTCTATTTTTTAAAAAAATTTTCAAAAAATCTGCCTTATTGCCTCAAGATTGTGATACTATTCTTTCTTATTGGTTGCTCTCCCCAGTGATAGAAACCAAGAGCTACAATCCAAGTGACAAAAGGAGCCATTTAGGACTCGAAGAGCCTCATTTAATGAACACACGTTTTGAATTTTTCACAATAATTCACATCACTGAGTGATAGAGGTCAGTAATAGGGTCAGGATTTCTCAGTAGTCTAGCGAACAGACAAACCACAGCGCGATGCTGTCACTAGCTGCAGTCCATAAAATGAAATGGACATTAAACCTTGATTTTACACAATTACGGTTTAAAATCGGAGGCCTGTTTTTTAACAGGGTGCATCCTGTTGTAGTTACAGACAGTGTTTAAAAGTAATTAGTTTGAAAAAAGCAGCTAAGACAAGAGGAACTAATCTGCTTTGCTGCAATAAAATCACACTGGAAATGGCCTTTACAAAATCACAGCCACATCTCCTCTCAGCGAGGCCTTTAAAACGTTAATGTGGATTACAGCTATTGAAGTTCAGGATGAACTCTGATAGAAACATTTACATGCCGTATTCCTGTTCCCTCCATACACACACACACACACACACACACCACATCCCAATTCCCCTTTCCCCTTTTCAGATGTCCACAGTGTTCTTAAAAACACCACTTGCATCATAATGAGTCAGAACAAATATTGCCTGTGGCACCCATAGTTAGGAGTACCGCTACACACGCACAAATTCATAGCTAGATACAAAAGGTTAAAAGCGTTAAGCCTTTTTGGTTACATAATGTCATAGATGCTTCTTGAAGTGATTAGACAGAACAAGCGTGATGTCCACGCACTTGTGTTTGTGGTTGGAAAGCTTCAGCCAAAGCTCAAATGCTGTAGTAGAGTCAGCAGTAAGGCCCATTTATTCATGATCTAAATACAGATTATGCATAATAGATAATTCTATTTGTGGCTTTTGGTTGAGTGAAACATGTTTGGAGGCCATCGTGCATCACTCAGCAGGGAAAGCACACCGTGTAGTTCACAGGAATAAGTTCAGTGCACAGCAGTCCAGCTGTAATGGATTTTGAAAATCACAACAGCAGCGCAGGGTTTTAAATAGCTTATAAAAAATGTGATGCCATGGTAAAGATTCATTACATTTTATAGACCCATTAAAAATTGTGAAAGGTTTAGGGTGTTATGATTCTCCACACATACCAACACTTGTGCTTCATACGGGGCCTTACAGGCATAGAAAATATTAGTTTTGGGCAACACTCATGCTACGGTCTCCTTCTCCTTTAAACTGTGCGAGACGGAGCGGTGAAACAATACCCGCATGTTTGTTGGGACAGAAATAACAATTCACGATGTTCATCTACTTGTGCTTCTCCGGTCTATTTCAGCTACACTCTAAAATCCCGTTGATCTGAACCCCTCCCCTCCCTGCCCCTCTCCCCCCTGCTCAGGTGACAGCGACAGGTTGGTGTGTTTGGAGGACGGCCTGTGGTCTCTCCCAGAGGCCTACTGCAAGATCGAGTGTCCAGAGGTTCCAAACATACCCGATGCCAAGCTGCTGACAGCAGACTGCCTGGCCTCGGGGCACGATGTGGGTTCTGTCTGCCGTTACAAATGCAACCCAGGCTTCTATGTAATGGGGAGCCTCAAAAAGAAGACACCAAGGTAAGTGTTTTGGAAGTGTTGGCAGCACAGTGGACAGAGAATACAGCTCCCAGAGCTTGAAGTGTTTACACTAGAATCACTCATATGAAAAATATATGTACCTGACAGTGTCCGTGAGAAGGCCATGATAAGACTATAAAACCCTAAATGATCAATCAGATTAATGATTTTAGGCATTTCTTTTTGCGTACAAGGACATAAAAAAAACTGCAAGAACATTGGACCTTAATCACATACTGTGGGTTGTGGAATGCCTTTAAATACTAGTAAGTCTGCGTAGACAACAGGCCAAAGTAAATGCAGTGTTTTATCACACATGCCTGCCTGCGTAATGGAGGAAATTCCTTCTTTTCCTTTATTTTACAAGAGTCCCATTACGCACTGCTTAATTAATAAAATTAGGATCTTTGATTTAGATATTTTATGCAACAGTTTAACAATGCATCACATGAACACCCAGACCCCAAGGGCAATGTTTTAAATTTCGATTTAAAAGAGGAATTTTTCAGCCCATCATCTGTAAAAGAATATTCTGTTTCGGAACAAGCTCACATTAGGGTCCAATAAAATATGTACCGCCGCTGACTGGGCCTCGTCATTGCACTGCCAATTGCTTTCATTGGGTAACTGCTCATTACTGAACACAGCTCACATGTTGTTAATGAGATGAGGGTTTTCTAATCGGAGGAGACTCAGCCTCTGGGGTAAGTTTACATCCTGCTTTACGTGGTGTCATCTCTCGTCACACATTTCAGCCCGTATATGTACAAATCAAGTTGTGTATATTTACATATAAATGCTACATTTCACTTGTTGTATTGTCTTGAATTGTAATTTAAATGGAAAATATCAAATATCTAACAAGCCTACTTTTACTATCATGAAGGACTAGTAAAAATATATATGTTTTAGTTTTGTATTACATTAAATGTCCAATATGGAGATTTCATGTAAAAATATGCAACCGGCTGTCTTTATGAGTTACACTTTCGCAAACATATGTTTAAACATTTTAATAACCCCTGATGCTTTATTAGTCCAACATGTGAAAGTGAACAGCAGCAGCTATTAAAGCACTTTAAACAGGCTTTTTACTCTTACCTTTGACACATGTACCCACATAAACTTGTATTGTAACACATGCTGTTGCATTTACACACTACGTGAGCCGCACTGGAGATCTTTTTTTTACTGTACACTGGGCAGTCCTCTGTTCTCAATATGTTTTTTGTTACTGAAACAGTGAAAGTAGAGACAATAGAGAAGGTGAGCTGTGGTGTAGAGTACATGTGATTCTAGAGGGAGTATGTTAGAATAAATCAATACACCTGGTTTTAATGTCCACTTTGGTGCTCTTTGTGACAGCATGATGCAGCACAGCAGGGATTCAGCCACCATGAAATGTTCTATTTTTGTTCTAAACTCATCTGTCAGGCTGATCGTATCTGTGAAACACGGTCTGGTACAAATGGACAGCAGTATGTTTAAAATGACAAAACAACTGAGAACTGAGGATGAACCAGCTGCCACCTATAGCAAAGGAAAACTGTGTTTTGCCCATTAATGCTTGCAAGTGAAAACTAATCACCGAGAGATTTATTCATGTGCTCCTGTTGTCTCTAGGAAGTACTTCAAGTTGGAGTGCCTGGAGGGGGGGCAGTGGGAAGAAATTCACTGCGAGCCAATATCCTGCCCAGCCCTGCCTGATGTGTTCCAGGGCATGTATACCTGCACCAATGGCCTGTTCTATGACACCCTGTGCGCCCTGCAGTGCCCAGAGACAACACAAAATGTAAGATTCAACAAGTCAAAAACAAGTATTTTTGGTCTCAACACAGTCATGTGACCATCAAGTCAGTTTTAGATCACTCGAATAGAGTGAGGCATACTGTAAATGGTCAGTGGATTGCATTTATATAGCCCTTTTCAAGCCTATTGACCACCTACAAGCACTGAATAACACATGCAACATTCACCCTTTCACACACATTCATACACACATACACATCAGGAGCGATACAGTCCTTTCTGTCTAAAGCCCAAAGCTATATGTCTGTGCTCGCCCATTCAATCACACACCAATGGCAGCCATCGCATCATACAGACCGGAGGAGGCAGGAATCGAACCACCGACTCTATGATCAGCGGAGAACCCGCTCTATCCACTGTCACAGTGAATCCACCGCAAAGCGAGTTGAAATGGAAATCTGCACTTTTAAAATCAGAGTTTAGACATGATACATTCCTGTCAGAACAACGAAACCTGTGTGCAGAGTAGCTGTGGTTTGAGCTGCAGTCATGCTTCTCTGACACCTCGTTGAGAACATATCCTGCACTGCTGTTGTGTTTTTCTCCAGACTTCAAAAGGACTCATTTTTGGGATTATCCAGCAGTGTAAACAAAGTTTCTACAATGGCTGTAAATATATAAGAAATATGCACTTCCACCATATTTCCCAAATGCAGACAATGAAATGGTCAAACTATTGAGACAATATAATATTTTTATAAAGTCGCTAGAGAGCAACCCTTTGAATTTCTGGGCGCCATGTTTTTATTGAAGCCACATTTAGTGTGTGTGCAAGAACATTTGAGACAAAGGCATTTAAAGGCTTTTTCATATGAATTTCATTTATTCATTTCACGACCGACTTATCTTTCGAGGCCTGTGTGTGTAGGGAGCTTCATATCTATCCATCAAACTGCTCAGCAGCGTAAAATAAGAATAGACTACTAAATTATGGTTGGAACCGAACTCACTGTTTCTCTCGAGCTGTGTGAAGACAGTGCAGCAGATGTGTAGACCGCACATAGTCCCATGATGACCGCAATGAATTTTATTATCTGCGTTTGTTTCCAGAGTGAGATTCGCTGCACTAAGGATGGTGAATGGACAACAGAGTTCGCTATGTGCTCCAAGCTGCAGGGATCATGCTCCCCTCCACCTAATCTCAACTCTGTAGAGTATAGCTGTGACCAGGGCAGGGATGTCGGTGAGTTTGACCTTCTTAAGGGTTGAGAGTGGACTCTATCAAATAAAGTGCTGATTATCTTCTCTTGACTCTTCTCACTCACTCCTCATTTTCTGTTGGTATTCTTTCATTTAGTTTTGAGTCATTGAACAGATCGCGAATTATTCTATTGTTAAAATACCAATTTTGGAGGATTATGCAGCTTTTGCAGACACACACTGTGAGTGCTTTGTGCTGTCAGAGAGAAGCATTTTTAGGCATCTCACTGTACTGATCCACTGTAAGTATGGAAAAGTAAGTAAAAAAAAAGTAAGTAAGTAAATTATATTCTACTACAACTTATTATAGTACTAAAAGAAGTTTTGAAGCATTTTCTAGTATTACATTAAATTACTGAAATGTATGCTCAAACACTTTGCATACTCGTAGGAGACTATGAACAACTTGCATCCAACAGACTGACTTGCAGTACAAACACACACACACACACACACACACACACACACACACACACACACACACACACACACACACACACACACAGTAGAAGTCCTCCTATGTTGATGGTGAGTCCAGATCACGGATGACAGATGTGGTCTGTTTTTTGCTCACTGTTTAAATATGAATGAATTTACCAGATGCTAATGAGGGTTAGACGCAAGTTAGTTATTTGATTTGTGCTTTTTTCTTGCAGGTGCTGTTTGCTACGCAACATGCGTTGTGGCTCTGGACATGGATCTGCGTGACCCTGTGGTCCTGCCCAACGGCACAACAGCTGACTCTTTAAAGCACTGGATGCTTCCCACTAAAGTCCAGGTGAGACACCTGAGGACAGATCAAGTTACCTCAGGTTGTTTCTCCTTTAGTGATTCTATTTGAGTTCATTTAAGCTCATTTCAGCTCTGTACCATCAAACACTGAATGACTCAAAAACAGGTGATCTTCTCTATAACTTAAGAATGATTAGAATAATCTGTGCATATACTCTATATATACTGGCATTTAACCAAAAGTATGAACTCAAGTGATCCAACACTGGATCTTTCCCATAATGCAACCCAATGGCTATTTCTGACATCTTTCAGTCCCGTGTTCACAACGCAGGCTTTCAGTTAAAAATTTGTTGTAACCAAGCCAAAGCTGAGATTACTCATGTGATGCCACTTGAGTGATTTCCTCACATTTGACATTATGGGACTGTTCTCACAGACTGAGCTCTCCCTGCGACTAATAAATTAACTTTCGCATGTAAAATCAGTTGAGCTCTCCCTTAAATTTCAACCTTGGATGACTATTCCTTTAAAACGTTTCCATCCCATCATGCTCTAAATGCTTCAGACAACTTTTTCCAAGTGCGTAATTTTTGAAGAAACATCAGAAACTTGTAATTTTGGCTTTTTGGCACGACTGTTGTTCTGATATTGGATATCTTAAGATTCATAATATCTGCTATTGGCAGCTTAAGTGCGATTGAGTCAGTTTTGAAAAATCCATATTTGTCAAACAATAGTTTTATTCACAAACTGATATTGAATCTATAAATATAGCCGTATGCTTCTAATCAAAGTCCCTTTGATCCAGTTGAGTTAAATACAGAGTTCAGAGGAGGGGTGCTGCACAGATCAGCTGGCAGAACTGGATGCACCTGTTGCAGTTTCATGTTGCATGATGAGGCACGATGTGGTGAAAAGCGAGATAGCTTGATTGGTTTAAATAACCGCAACTGCACAAGGGATTGTGGTTTTGCTACCATTTGGAAACTCTTGGCAGGTTTTGAAAACAGTTGTTGTTTTGCTCGCCTGCTGCCATGCGACCGGTCCACGGTGCCGTGAAAGCCGATCCGCCGACAAACAGCGCTGAGATTTTTACACAAAAACACCCATCAGAATGAATAATGCATCCCAACATCTGGCAGTCTGAACAACAGCATGGATCATCCACTGAGCTACTGCTCCAGACTGAATCACCTTTAGCAAAAAAAGACAAAGTTCATACGGTTTAAGACTGTAATACAAAAAACACAGATGATTTGCTGCCGACATAATTTTGCAAGCGAATTCACACCTTTAGATACCTGTTAGCTTCTGAATGAATATATCTCTGGCCACTTACGTCTTTAAGAGTCTAAGTGCCACCTTAAATCTCTAGACTGTGGCTGTCTGGTCTTTGCTTGATTGTGAAACAGTTCAAGTGTAGTGTTAAGTTTAAGGTAATAACTCAGGACCCAAAAGCACAACTCAGACTCGCAGACCGTTTAAAAGTTCAACTGAAAGGTAATTTATTATAAAGATTGTTAGTGGTGGAAGTCTAGAGCGGTGGAGCGGGGCTGGCTGGATTTTGAAATGTTGATCAGGGGCAGACTGGCTGAAGAGAAACAGTGGAGATGAAACAATGATCACGGTGTAGCAGGCAAACAGGAAGGCAAGAGACAATGGACCTGAAGCACAGGTAAAATAGGATTAGTCAGCTGACCGTCGTGCTACTATGACTCACAGAACAATCTGGTAAACAGTAGAGCGATAGCCTGGGGTTTATATACTGCAGGCTGCAGGTGTAGTTGATGAGTGGATTGACAGCAGTTGAGTTGGTGGGTGGAGGAAATTAGGTTGCCCTGATTGAAACAGACACACCCCTGAATACTCTTTTTTTTTACTCTGCAGATAAGTTATAACCACATTCAAATTTCAAAGGTGCCAAAGTGGAAAAAAAAAAAAAAATCCTTTTGAGTCAGTTTGGGTTAATTTCCAGCTTACTCTAATAGGGAACAGTGATCACTCTTTTCAAAAAAAGTGTAAAAAAACAAACAAAAAAAAAAAAACCACAATACCTTTCCGGTTCCAGAAATAATATTAAGTAATTTAAGTGTATTAAGTAATCAACTCCATGAAACCAAACCTGCTTCTTAAAATCAGTGAGTGTCGTAACAAAAACGTAAATTGCTGAATTTATTTTGTCATAGAAATGAGCTCAAGTGGCTTCAAAAGTCTCCTTGAGTAACTGAGAATGCCTAAAAAACTTAATCTGTTTGTCAGCTCGCAGCTGAGATGTCTGAATTCATCAGAATATGTGCAAATGTGTTTCAAATCAGATGTTTGACTGAATCATTGGCAAGGCGGTATCTTTTAAAAATTTCTAGGAAAAACATTTTTAATTCCCAGCTGCTCCAGCTAATCACTTACTATCACACAACACAATGTGTGTGTGCGAGCGTGCGCGTTCGTTATCGTTCTAGTGTTGTTGCATTACTGGAAATCACAGGCAGATAGCAGGAGTAAAGGTTCCAGCTGACGTCAAGCCTTTTAGCGAATACACACATCTCGAACACACACAGTGTATACAAGTCACTGTGAACACACTCGTAGGAATGTCAGATCTTGGGTTGGAGTGAGAGGGCTGTTGTTTTGCTTTAAAGGTGGGTCATGTTACCCAATAGCACATCTCAGGGATCGCTCCTACGTTAACGCTGTCGCAAACACTGTTCCATTTTTGCCTTACTTTTGGGTGGTCAGTCAGCCAGTTAATCCACCCTTGCCAAGGTCAAATAGTTGGATACAGGTCTTGTTACTTACGCCATATCTCTGACACTGCCTTGTGATTTCAAGGCATTGTGTTATCTCAGATCCTTCAGAATCAGGTCTCCCTCGCTGGGTCAGGCTGTGCAGGAAATCACAGGGGAGGATCCGCTTTCTCTGTCCATATTTGTTAGTCAATCGGCTATCTGCTAACCACCTAGTAAATTCCCAGGGTCAAATAAATGACAGAAGACCACAGCCTCACCCGAATTTCACCACATGATTTGGAGTTTTGCGTCCACTTAAGTTGTATAAAACAATTATTATTCTTCCATCACAAGGTTTTCATGCATAACAAACACTGCAGAAGGCAGCGAAAGCTTGAAATTGTCGTAATGTACTGCATATGTCCATGAAAACAATAGGTTACTGCACGGTCTGCAATCAGAATGAGTGCAAGATGTAGTCATGCTCATTTTTATATAACAGTTCATGGTGAGGGAGGCCAAGTGCGAGTGGATCACTGGCAAAAAGGTACCAAAGCTGTATTTAGTCTATGCTATTACAAATATAATTTATTGCTTTATTATTAAAATCCTAAAGTATAAGGAGCAGTGTATATCACCTGTGTACATATACAAGTTGTATTTCACGTTGTCTCTTTTCCATTTCTACAATATGAAGTTACCTCCACTCCACCCTCAGCCACTTTTCACACAATATAGCTTTATAATAATCCAGTAGACATGTTGCTATGACTTTAGTTGAGTCATTAGAGATAACCACTGGGAGATTATCGTTATCGTTTATCCACAATATGGCTATTTAATTAATGTTCACTTTAAATCAATGTTTCTACCTCAACTAGTGCGACATTAGAGCCTCAAGCATACATAAACTCCAATAAAAATGCTTTTGTGAGTGAGTGCACTGTTGCTTTCCATGGCAAACACAGTTGTTATCCATTTCTTGCGGATGCGTTGCTCAACCATTGTCTTCATGCGCTCCTTTTCCAGAGCATAGTCTGCACAGGGATGATGAAGTGGTACCCTGACCCTAAACACATCCATTGCATCCAGTCATGTGAGGTAAGAGTCCAAACAACCGAGCCGTCCTGCATCAAATACATGTGCAAATCCTTCAGAGACTGATATGAATGTCTATTTTAGCCATGACTGATACTGTATGAGGCCAAGGACAAGAAAATATTTTTACTGCAGCTGAGAGTTAAGATGTTTTTCCATATTTCTCAGGTCTAAGTTCAAAGTGGTTATCGCTGCTTGTACCTTTTGCACCATACCTTTGATGGTTTCCATGATCCACTCTTGTCCTTTGTTGTCCATTCAGGCTGACAGCACATTCGTCTCACTGAGTGGAAGTGAGCACCAAGGTGCTCTGTGAACTTAGTGTTTGATACTGGTGCCTCTGTTCTCACAAACACTGGGTGAAAGTGTATTTCTGCTCTTACATAACATGTCTAGTATGTGCTTATGTGTGCCTTTTAAGCCTCAAGGTCAGGAGAACCTCAGTTTGGCTTTCATCCTGTTATTATCAAAGATATTTTATTAATGTTGAGATAGGGAATACTTAATCCTTAAAACAATTACACCATTTCTGGGCATAACCACATTAAATTTACTGTCCTAGCCAGACCTTTCCAATAATATTAAACACGAAGCAAAACATGCTGTATCCCTGTTGTCATCACTACCCAAGATACCAGAGCCAGTGTGCAATGTGCTTCACATTTCATGATGACAAATCTTAGGCAGAAATTGATCTTCTCACACTTCAAACTTTACAAGAATTCTTTTCAAATCTGTCCAAAGAAGCTTTTTTTCCAGCAATCCTGGCATTGCCAAGTGTTCCACCTGCCAAGCCTAATGGATTATCTGATAAGGGAAAAATAAATTAATCACTGGATTATGTTAGATTTCAATTAATTATTTAGGCTGACAAAAGGTTTTAAATCTTTCTGCTTAGTTTAAAAACAGTCTACCTAGTGTGTGCTGGAACTCTAGTGTCTTTGCAAAGGCAGCAGAATAAAGGTTCCTGTATGGTGACAAGGTAAAACAGCCGAATTTCTCGTGAATTTACATGCTTTTTGGAGACAACAGCTGGATACTTTCAGTCATGAGATTTCTTTTACTTATAGTCCTCACAGTGACAGTGTTTACATTGCTTCATTCAACGATTGATTTGACCACAGTGGCTTATGCACATACCTCATACAACTGGAGTAATTTCCAGGTAACACCTATTTCACCACATCTCATCACTAAATTGGTGACAGCCGGCTTTGCTAAAAAGCCTCTAAAAAGATTCCTGGGCTTCTTTTATCGAGATGCCGAGTAGGAGAAAACACAAGCAGCCCAGGCTGTCTTTGCGGTCCTCACGTGTTATGTCCATAGCTGGCGCAGCCCTGTTGTGTTGTGACATTTTTCACTTGCACATTAGGTACGGTGAAGCATATGCTACAGCTATGGTGTCTACCTGTGTGTCCTCCATGGCTACAGCATAACCCCTGAACACAGAACTGTACCTGCACCTCATGACGTTGTACTTCAGTTGTTCAGACTGTCCATCCAACACTTCGATCAAACGAAATGGCAACGAAATCACCAACCAGATTGGCGTACAGTTTGAATGTTCACAATGCACCGCTATCATTTCCCCTCTACCTATATTTATATTTACCTGTTTAGCTTATGACAGTATATTGAAAACTACAGTAAGCTGGGTTGGGTGATCACACCCACTTCTGTTCCAAAGATATTCTTGGAGAAGTGAGCCACCTCCATCAACCAAATCTATCCACTGGTTTAGACCATGAAATTACACTGAAAGCTCCAGAAAAAAAGCTGTGTGACCTCTGCCCAGTTGAAAAACTGGTGCCGCCATCAGGCCAAAACCTCCATTTGTTTGTGTCCAGTTCAAGCTCTCAGAGGTAAAAATCCCTCAGATTTTGATAACCTCCTGCTCTTCTCTCTGCCGCCTCCAAGATAAACTCCCAATTACTGTGACCACCACTACTAATAGCTGAATGGACAGTATGTTGTTTGTCCCATCCACCTTCATTGTGGGGTAGAATAAAACAATCATATATTAAAATGCAGTTCTATGACATATATGTTATACTGTACATCCCGGCCTGTAGAGGCTGCTGCAGCAGGACTGTAGACTTTGGGGCTTGTTCAGTTTCATCATATATCGTGTGCTGTAGTTTGTATGATAATGAAAGTTGGTTTAATCTGCAACTTAACGTCCATCTCTGCTCAGTAACATTTTAGCAGTGACCCTAAATCATCTAAAATCATAAACCCAGATAGTTTTTATTTGGCATTCATCTGCTGGGTTCAGAAAAGGCTGGAACTACCGATGGAACACATAAACTGTTGATGTCTCACGGTATTAAAATATTCTTCCTACCTGCCAGCACTACATTTTCCCTTTCCACCTTCCCGTGAATGTTGCTAGGCAAAACAGTTGCTTATAACCCGCTCCTCCATGACAACATTGTAAATTATACCAGACCACATGTGCTGCATATGCTCTATGCCAGATCTCATCCAGATGCCATTGCTCCCCCTCTCTGTTACACTGCTGCTCTTTCCGTTCTTTCTTAAAAGCCGATTGACAGGTCGTGTCATAGTGAGCTCAGGCATCTCATCAAATGCCTCAGCCTGGCATAGCCCCTGTACGGCTGCCAGGCTGAGGCTGTTCTGTAATCCACTCTTTAGCCCCAGCAAGACTTACATCACAGACAATATACCTGCTGTGTCTTTCTAGAAATGTCTTCCCATTTTCTCAGAACACTCTGAGCATGATTAAAATGTTTGCTGGACCAATAAAGACAAAGAATGTGATCCGAGTGTGTAACAGCAACCTAATTAAACACATTGACTCCTGCATCACTTAATATGAGGCATTTAGCTAATAGAATCCATCTATTTTAACCATTTGGGAGATGGGCGCTGCGTTGAGTGCCCTGATTACATGATAAAAGTCTGTAGAGTAGCTTTGCAGCCTGAAACAAGTAAGAAAAAGTTTGACTTTGACCATTAGGGACAGTTGTGTTTATAACACAATAGTTGTGCATGAGGCCAGATATACACAAACTCTAACCGCTTCCACACATCTGACACCTTATGTTCTCCACTGGCTCAATAAGTTTAGCTTGAGATGAAAGATGAAATTAAGCAAAGACAAAGTGGACCAAAAGTGAACTCAACAATCTGTCAACACCTGCTGCAAAATGTTAAGACTACAGCAAAATATCAGTATTTTTGCTGTACATGGCTGTATTCCATCTAATTTATCCAACACACATGCTGTCGTTGTTTAATTGAAGATAATAACAACCAAAGAAAATGAAACAAACAAGTCTCTGTAACAGACAGCATTAATTTTTGGACAGAAGAATAATTTATGATTCACAGTAAGTGGAATTAAAGTAGTTCAAAAGGAATAAAAACACAGGTCTCTCCACACAGCATCATTTGGGAGAGTTCTTAGCTTTCCAAATACAAACCTACTGTCCAGGAAAGATTGTATTTGTGTTTATATATGTGTAAAGTAGTGCTGGCAGGTACACACACACGCTGTATAACCGTATATAGTATATGTGTGTGTGTGTGTGTGTGTGTGTGTGTGTGTGTGTGTGTGTGTGTGTGTGTGTGTGTGTGTGTGCGTGCGTGTGTGTGTGTGTGCATATGTATATGTACATATGAGTGGGTGTATGTACATACTTGTTCCATTGGAAATGATCGATCAATAGTTTTTCCTACGGCAATAAATTTTTAACTCACTTCAATCAGAAGATATTCTTAATATTCTTATAATTTTTACAATCTGCCCCTTACTGTGCATTTAGAGGTGTTTCTGGTGAAGCGACATGTTCGTCCATTGACCCCCATGAGTCAGCAGGAGTGACGTTAATTTGAAATTCTTACTTGTGAACTGAATGAAACTTCTGTTCTGGACATGAAGCTGTGATATTGCACCAAGTACAGACACACAGACTTTTATAGATATATATTTATATAAATAATTAACATCTTGCCAGTGAGGCGGCACGGTGGTACAGCAGATAGTGTGCGTGCCTCACAGCAAGAAGGTCGCTGGTTCGATCCCCGAGTTTCTGTGTGAAGTTTGCATGTTCTTCCCGTGCATGCGTAGGTTCTCTCCGGGCACTCCGGCTTCCTCCCACAGACCAAAAACATGCTCATTAGGTTAATTGGCGACTCTAAAATTGCTAGAAGGTGTGAGTGTGAGCGTGAATGGTTGTCTGTCTGTATGTTGCCCTGCGATCAGCTGGTCCAGGGTGTACCCCGTCTCTCGCCCATTGACAGCTGGGATAGGCTCCAGCCCCCCCGCAGCCCGAAAGGGATAGTCGGGTATAGACGATGGATGGATGGATGGATCTTGCCAGTGGAAATTACATTGATCTTACTCAGCTGTAACTTGCCTTGCTAGTTATCAAGTTGTGTTCCTTTCTATGACTGTTCTTTCCTGTTCTCAAAATGCAATTTCCTGCTGCAGCACACATTTCACTTTAAAATGAGTCACCTTTGAATTCTTCCCCGGCTAACCATCCATCCATTCTCAGTAACTTATTTGGGTCCAATTTACGATGGCAACAGACTAAACAAAGATCTCGGTTTCGGGGGAATCCCGCTGTGCTTGCAGGCTATTCAGTGAATATTATCTCTCCGGCATGTCCTGAGTCCTCTGTGGTGTCTTCCTTGAATCTTTCACTTGGACTTGCTTGACATATCTTACTCAGGAGGTAACTACTGGGACACTGACTGCTTCACAGCACAGAACAACCCACTGGTGCAGTCTGCTGTTGAATTTGCATACAGTTGGGACATCTTCTGGACTGTATTTCCATACAACAGAATGGCTGTCTACCTTGATGTGCTTTAGGAGGTTTAAGAATCACCTTAATGGAAAAAAGTCCACATTTTACTGCTTAGATCACAGAGTTAGTGCTGTCAGGCCGTAAACTCAGTGACATTGGTTCACAGTCCCTCAGTGGTCCACATGTGGAAAGGTAGAACACACCCAACACAGCAGCTAACCGTGTCAGCTGCACGAACTCTACTGGGAGGATGACTCAGGGACATACAGTGGGCCCATTGCTGAAAAACATGTTATTGAAGTGCTTCTTCTGGGAAAAGGGGTTTTACAGGTGACCTGGTGACATATCATGTTTAATATGGAAGTGCAAGCAGTAAAAGTTGGCAGTCAGGGCTGACCTTCAATCATGTGTTTATATGCACTTAAGTCAACTGTTTAGTCGCAGACTTTGGCAGTAACATGATCTCTAGGACGTGTAAACAGAAACCTGGTTTCCTCTCAAAGGTTAAAGGATTAAGAAAATCACAGGTAACAGCAAGATGTCTGCTTGGCCCTGTATACCCAGATTTCTAAGGCTTTCATACATGCATGTGCATGGTATAGACCCAGAAAGAAGGTATCACTTTGAGGTTGCAGTTGGATGAAAGCCAAGGTTACTGCTTGTTGCTGTGCATTGTTGTACCTAAACAATTCAAAAGTCTAACCAAAACTGAAACAAATGGCACTGGATATGAATTTGTTCAATGAGATGCTTTCTACAACCAGCAGGCTACTTGTAAAATTCAAACACAGCAAAAACTGTGCAGACCCCATCCTCTCACTGTCTTCAGTCCAATGCTCCGACCATAAATATAGACATTTGTTAAAGAGGCAGTGTCACTTTACTTAGCAGGTTTCACCACTTGGCACGCTTGTAATAGCCTGTAACACATAAACTTATAATGCACTTAAAATATGGTCCAAAAATATGGTAAGTGATGAGATCAGATTGGATAAGACTGCAGACCTGCAGACTGCAGGCATGTAATCTATACTTTCTATAATGCACATGTAAACACATTAACCACAGTACATTCTTGCTTTAACCTAGTTCTCAATATTTTGTTCTCCTGAGCATGCAAAAAATAGCCAAGCACTATGGCTTACATCCCATAATGCCTGGCACACCATGGTGGACTGTGTTTTACAATCCCCAGATCCAAACTACAGCCACCATCAATACACAGACCTCCCCTGAACTCCGCACACTGTCTTTCCTATCAAAAGGAAAAACACTTTGGGTCACATGGAGAGGAGAAAAGGGCAAACCTGTCACTCCCCCCGCTGTTTTCAGAGAGCTCAGGGCAAGCAGGGCGAACAGGGTGAAAGAGGGGGAGATGATAAAATGTCTGCTATTAAAAGAATGATACAGATACTTGGTAGGAAGTAAAAAATAAATATATTGCCGCTTGACAGAAGAGTGTTCGCTAGAATTCATATCTGTGTTTTATAATGCTGTGATGAAGAGCTTGGCTGGTGCTGATGACAGCACATGATCCCCCTAGAAATAGCCAATGCTAAGAGTTGGAATATTTATGTTAGCAAGGTGTGGGGCTGGCTGCTGCTGCTTTTGTATGTCTCTTTTACGCTGATTTGAAGGGAGTTACTGTGTAATGCTAATACACAAACCAGTTGACCTTTTAATTACCCTTGGGGGACTTAGGTGTGCAGCCAACTCCAGCTGCTTTAATACTCTTCACAGGTTTGTGGATTTCTGTAGAGAGTAAGGTATATGCTGCCTGGAGGGGAATGTAAATAATTAACATCAACATGAGCCCTGACATTGAATTTAACCTCATGTGGGCCAAGTGTGTGGCGTGCTAATTTTAACAGTTAGGAAAGACATGTACGCGAAATGGATATCAAAACCACATTAAAGCTCAGCTCAGGAAATCTTTAGAATTCAAATAAAATGACAGCAGGCTAAGCGAGGTGGTATTATGCATGACTGCCCGAGACTTGAACGGTAATTCAAAGATTTACATACTGGTAGTGATTTGGGTGAGGCATCTGGTGCAATTGCTGGTAAAGTATTTACTCAGAAACAGAACGATTAAATAGATTTATTTATTCCACGGCAGTTTAGTTGGGAAAGGCAAGGGGATTTGTCAAGTAGGGAGCTCTTTGAAGTGAAGAGAAAACTGCAGAAATCTTCTGAGCAGCTGCTCTCTCCCCCTGCGCAGGTTAGGTAGAACCTGAAGTCTTTGAAATGACTCCATCAGCCTATCGCAGAAGGCCAAAAGTATCTTTGGCACTCAGCGCTTACTTTCATATTGTTGGCACTTCGGGGAAGCCCTCAAGCTTTAGTCGAAAACATTAAGAAGACTTTCATCATGACGTGTTTGAGATTCTGTGTAAATTCCACACATTTGATTGGCACTCCAGAAGGCCTCTCACACTGGCCAGAGAATTGCGAAAAAACAGTTTTAGGAATTGTCATTAATAGGTTTTTCGAAGTAAGGTGAAGCATACCTGAACAGTCCTCAAATGGCATCTGTCTGTCTACTCGATCAATCCTAATTTAAATAAAAGGTCAGCTTAAGGAGGTGAAAAATAAACCTCTGTTGCTGACACTGAGTGAATCTCTGCGGCACATTGTTTGTCCTAAAGAGGCTATTTTCACTCCACACAAAACATGCAAGCCACAATATGCTTCAGTCACCTGTGTCAGAATGCGGTTCAGACTTTGAACAAATCATATGGCGCCATCCAAATGACAGCATAGCAAACATCAGGCTATGAAGTCATGAGTCTTAAGCTCCATCCCCAACGTTAACATGGTGGCTTCATATTGGCTGAACTTGCTTACCTCTGGGTGCTTAGGCTATTCTAATGTAGCCACTGAAATAAAGTGCAAAAAGCACCTGGTAGCAGTGGATCAGCAACCAAAGAAATCATGCATCTAACAATAAAACATGTCATTTGTAGTTATGCATTGATAACAGTATCGCTGATAGTATCAGCATGGCCATGGTTGAAGCAGCTTAGCAGGGGCACGTGATGGTGCGCCGGGCTAATTCCACCTACTTGGGGACGTTTTGGTGAACCTGACACAAAATGACAGCACATGAGAACTCTTCGCTAAATGCATCACACAGACCTGTTTGTAAATTGAAGACCTGCCTTCAGCCCGTTCAGCGGACAGAAGCGGTCCTCTGTCATTGGCTGCCCCGGCTCTGTCAGAGCAGCCAATGAACGTGGAACTGACTCTCTGGTATGACTCAAGGTACAACTTGGACCTGTGCTGCACGAGTGTTTATTTTCATTTGTTTCATGGACATTTGTTCCAAACAATGTAATTGTATAACAATGTCTGCCACTTACTGAAAATCTGTTTTCTGGGAAGATGCTGAGTCATTTTTTTCTCCTGGCTTTCTCGGACTTCCATGCTGTGTGGGGTAAAATTATCATTTTGGGGAAAACATTAACACTGTTACTTGTTTATAACTTGTGTCTAGCCTTTTGGAGGAGATGGCTGGTGCGACACCATCAACAACCGGGCCTACTGCCAGTATGACGGAGGAGACTGCTGCCCGTCCACCCTCTCCACCAGAAAGGTACACAAATAGACGTTTCCTCCTGTCTGCCATATTTACATAAGAAATGAAAGATTGATTTTCACCACCTTTATTCCATCTGTTTTTGCTTTAACAATACAAATATTTTGGGGATATTCTTCTGACAGATATAACTCCCAGTTTCTGTCCACTTTGTTTAAAAGGTGGCAAAGTGTTGTTCGGCTCGCTCCAGGCTCATGTCTTGCAATCAAGATGGAGCTTAGAAGCTAAAGCTGGATTCAATGCCAGATTCTTCCTGTTTACAGTAGTAGAAATCCGTCTCTTTTGGCACAAGGGCTGTGCTGCAGCGCAGGAGACTTCTGCTAAGCAAACAAACACAGATCCTTGCTACTTTCCCCTCTCTCCCGTTAACCACTGCGCCTATGTAGTCTCCTTCATCTGTACTTAAAACAACAGAGCAGACTTGCGCCCTCCAGCTTTTCCACTCAAATGGTAAATAAGCAGGTTTTCACCACCCCGTGTTGCTATACACTGTCTCACCTCTCATGTTCAGCCATTGCTCTGCTGCAGAAGGAGCTAGTTGGGGTTCAGGATGTCCCTCAGACGACACTGAGCCGTGGACATGATATACCTGAGGTGGTTTTCTTCCATGACACTTGACTTAAAGCGTCTTTGGCGGTGAGAAATGCTTTTGCGTTGCAGCTGTGATGTAGGTCCAAAATCTAATTGCATTTTAAAGTAGGAAAACATCTAATTGCAGGCCTCATCAGTTTGACGGATATGTTGGATATCTGTGTGTTTATCCATCCTAACATACTCTCCCTGGTGATGGCTTGTTCGTGCTCACTACAAGATGCAAATGCATCTCATTACACTAATTTCTCTAAATGATTGCTGTATATATTGGGTGGCTAAGAGGAATGGTATGAATAATAATGAGCAGCCAGCAGTGGAAACCAGGCTACTCATTTCCCTCAACTGCTTCTACATAAACACATCTTTTTTCCTATTTTTCTGTGCTTTCATGAGAACGTCTCTTCCCTGTGGATGTTTGGGAAGTAGCCCCCGCCCCTCTATACCCTATTTGGCTACTGTACAGCCACGCATTCATGACACTCATTCAGGGGGCCCTGCCTATTAATTCCTATGGCCTGCAGTTGGCCGAGCCTTCGCTGTCTCCTTCATGTCCGCCACACGCCATGACTCACCGGCAGCTCCTTTCTAAATGGAGAAGGAGTTCAGCGAGTCTGTAGCTGCCATCATAATAAATGAGCTGCCAGGCTGCCACTAACTGCTCTTTTACAGGGAAAGGGGGAGGTGGAGGGTATAAGGGTGGGAGCAGCGAGGTGTCTGACGGTCTGTGGTTTGCTCGGCCACTGCGGAACAGCAGCTCAGCGAGCGGGGGTCGTTCTGAGGAAGTGAACTAAACCGCCGTGAGAGTCAGCATCCTGACTGCCACCGCGGCTCCAGCAGAGCGATGGAGCAGAGGGGGGTAATGAGGAGCGGTGGATGGTGGATTTGTTTACAGAACTCTCTGGTTCTGTGTGGCTCCACTTGTGCAGGTGTAGGAAATTACAGGTTTTTAACACAGCGTGACCCACATCACATATTCTCTCTGCTGCCACACAAGAAAAACCTTGAGTGTTGGAATATTGCATGCCAATTTGCAGCACATTCAGTACTTCATAAACACACAGATGACGATGAGGTGAGTGCGATTTTTACCTTATTTTGACGTGGTCATTTCACAGATTGCTCCAGTGTCTGGCAGGATAAGCCACCTGCATCTGAATTAGATCAAATATTTGAGTCAATATTCATATCTATTTGTGTCTGGATCAGTCTAACGAGGCCAGCTGCCTCCTTTTTATGGAGCTCATGCAGTATTGGTTTTATTTACGGGGTAGTTGCAGCGATGACAAGGGAGGAGCGATACATGAGAGATGATTCAGGTGGGATTCAGTCATTGGCCAACGGGGAAAATCTCCAGAAGAAAAGATCTGAGCTGCCACACCATCTATGGAAACACACAATCTTCCTTTGATTTGTTAACTGGAGTCTGTGTTGTAGTCCTTCAAAGGGCCAAAGTAGTAAAAGCAGCAAAGAGCGAACAGAAGGAGGACAGCGAGGACATGATTTTTTTTCAAAGTTAGACTTTACATTTGGTTTTGATTGCACGCAAGGTTGAATTCATCACTTTGAAACCTCTTCTTGTCACATGAATTCTGTTCCTGAATATGTTGCAGTAAACAGTGGGGAGGCAACTAATCCGAACACTCAGGAAGAGCCAAAAGGCTTGGCTTTTGTTTCTGTGGATGAGGCAAAAACAAGCCCTTTCTTTCCTTCCAGAGGTTGTTAGAAGGCATCAAAGGTGGAGCATTACTTGGCTTGTTCTGCCCCTGCATCAATGAATCAAGATGAAGCTGTTAAGGAAACATTTAATGGCCGCGCCAATTCGTCTTAAATGGGACTGCTGGCATTTTAGGTGAAGCTGGGCCTTCTGCAGCTTGTTGAGAGCCCGCAGTGAAACTATTACCCTGCCATCAACCCCGTCTCCCTCCAAAACTAGGAGCAATCAGCACTGAAGGCCGACAAGCCGCTACCTCCCACTCTCCTTCTCGCCTCCCTTGCCGTCATCCTTATTTTCGCTCTCTGCCTCCCACTCTCCTTTCTCCCTCTCTTTCTCTCAATCTCACTCTCACTCCTTCTCTCCAGGAGCGAATGTTTACATTTCTTGCAACAGACTGCTTCGCGGGGCACCAGAGTTTATTTTGCAACCTGTGGTGATGGCTCGCTTCCTAGACAAGAGCTGGCAGCCTCTTGTTGTTGATTCTTAACATGTGTTCATCCGTTCACCTCCACGGTGGTGCGTTCCTCCCTCCTTCCCCCCAAAGACCCTCAAGGTTTCTCGCCGTTCGCAGGCCACGTTGAACCATTTGACTTCATGCCCTTTATCGGCCTCCAGGGGGCCGTTGGAGACCTCTTTGAAACTGTGAGGAAATACAACAAGTCGACTAAGACCACGCTCAGGTTACTAAGCGCTACTTGCCTTTCAGAATAAACACAATGTAGAAGTGGGGGCGAAAGTGTGCACTAGCTGCTAGGTCCCTTCGAGCAAACGCATTTTTTATTGTCTGTTTTTGCCATTCCAAGTCGGCTCTTTGCTACAGTTGAAATGTAACAACCCTATAGGGAAGCCTCCTCAAATAGTGCATTTTTCAGTGACTTCTGCTTTCACTGAAAATCCTGATGTAACATTTCCTCTTACCCTGCTGCTTTTCATCCTTCTTTTCTAGGCTTTTCTCTTGCACCTACTCACACTGGAGTAGGCCATAGATAGGCACAGGATTTTAACAGATTTCATCAAAGATCATCTCAGGCTGCCTTACACAGGGAAACCACTCAAACGGAATGTGTGTCTTCTCGGTTTAGTCATCCATCAAAAATGACATCGGCACCAGACGGGCCTGAGAAGTCACATCTTGTGTTTTTGTTTGAATCCAGCTGCAAATTGAAAGATCTACAGTGGCTTTTGGGAAGCAGACTGCTGAATGTTGTTCTTGTTTACTGTCAGGTCATTCAGTTTGGGGCGGACTGCAACCAGGATGAGTGCACTTGCCGTGATCCGGACGCTGAGGAGAATAAGAGCAAAGCAAAGCACTTGCGAGGAGGAGGAGGAGGAGGAGGAGGAGGAGGAGGAGGAGGAGGAGGAATGCAGTAAGATGGAGGGATGAAAGAGGCTCAACTTGTGTTTAACAGAGTCAAACCACAGACTGTACACCACAACAAACAACAAACAAAAAATATTCAATTTTTAACATTTACAATGCGAAGAATGTGATTGAAGTCAACAATAAAAGGCTGTTTTTATTTTATCATAAATATCTTCACTGCTGGATTTGTGTAAGAGCAGAAATGATATTTCGCCTAAGTGAGAAAACAGAGTTTTAGTTCAAATGGGGTTAAAAGCAAGTTTGCCTGCTCCTGTACAAATGAAGTCATCATAATTGGATCAAATCACTATTGTAAATGGATTCAAGTACTTTTCTTGACTTGATTAGTTTTCGGAAAAAGAAAGCAAAAGAACTGGCAGTGCCTGGAAGCTGTTCAGTACATGCACAGCCCTTATAGTGAGGCCTACTGCTACGAACTGTGTGTACCATAGCATCCGCTCACGCCAAAACACAGACTGGTTGACTTTTCTCTCACTCATGATGAATGGCAATTCAGTTTTAGAATTCATCTGATGCCTTTCCAAAACCGAATGAGAACTAGTCAGATCATTACCGTCCTCATGGCAGACCAAAACAAACCCTCCCAAATACTAAAACTAGTCACAGTCATCATCATTGTGCATCACATCCTTCTGCAAACACTTCTTTCCGACAGGTAGCTTTGTTAGAAATGTAAAAGGATGCATCTCGTATCTGGAGAAACTAACATGTATAGACTAATATATTTGGATCACCTAACATATCTACTAGATCACGTATTAGTCACACAAGTCAACACTCTATTTATATCACAAATCCAGTAATACAAACATATATCTGTACCAGACAGCATGAGCACAGGGCTTCCCAAAAGTGTGTTTTCTGTAAGTGTGTTCAGCTGTATTTCCACAAGAAAACACAACAAAGAAAAACGTGTCTCATATTTATGATAAATGATCGTGTCCGTCTCAACGGGGACAGTCAGTCGCATTAAATATTGACTGTACTCAAAAACATTATGGATTATTTCCACTGAAACAAAGAGGCACTTAAAATCGCAACGTGAGAGTCGGCAAAGCAGCGGATGAATGAAAAAGATGAAACAGAGGCTGAAATAAAGCTAATATTTTTGGGAAGCCACAGCATAACCTTTCCTCAACACAGACTTCAAACCTCTCCTGCTTGCATGTTTGTATGTCAGAGCGGCTCTAGTATCCATTAGAAGTGATCCAAATGTTGTATCTATAAAAGTGTAATCGTGTTCTTTGTGATATTTTACAGTACTTTATACTCTATATGAAATAAATAGCAACTTTATATCGACCCTTACACTGTTGTCCTTTCACTTATGTTTGTTCCCAGAGGACGTGTCTTTTGTGGTTTCTATGCATGTACAAATTATATGTTAAACATGCACACAGACACAGACACAGACACAGACACACACACACACACACACACACACACACACACACACACACACACACACACACACACACACAGTTTTTGGCCTGATGCCTTACCATCTTTCATACTATGAACAGATTTTTATATCTCGTGACATGTACAGTGATCAATACTTGCACAGCTTCAGATATGAATTATAAGAACAGGTCTAAAGATTAAAGGTGCTGTGTGTGCAAGATGCATATTCTCTGTACTGATTTCTTAAGGAACTATGTGCATTTGTACAGTATGTCGACAGGCAAGTATAGTGTTTATGAAAGAGGAGACAGAAACCTTTTTTCTGTGCTGTGAGTCTTCAGGCACATTAACAGAAACTGACACGGTGGAACAGGTGGTAACACTGTCGCCTCACAGCTAGAGTTCGATTCCCGCTGTGGGCGCCAGGGGCGTGTCCTCCACCATGCTGTCGGTGCCTGCTGCTCGAGGAAAAAAGGGGGCCTGTCTGTGTGGAGTTTGCATGTTCTCCCCATGTTCACCTGGGGTATCCTTAAAATGAAAACCCTCTCTAAAAAGATGCAAGAAGATCACCACCTGACTGATGGTGACAATGAAGAAAACTGGGTCCCCGGGCGCTGGTCGGATGGCAGCCCACCGCTCCTGGTCTGCCGCGGAAGAAGGACTTACCAGGATGGGTTAAAGGCGGAGAAAAATTTCAGTGCATGGCGTGTGTGTGCATGTGCATGTGTTGTGTGACAAATAAAGGGGATTGTCCCTCTGATTCTTCATCTTGACGTGGGATTTTCAGACTCTGTGCAGGCTTTTGCCGTTTCAACATCACTGAGGACCATAACAGAGCCTACAGTCGAGTCTGCAGCAGCACTACATTTGACATGGTTGGGAAAAAGAGAGCAAATACGCATGTTTCTCAGCTATCGGTCTGGAGTCATATACAGAATGTCAGGACAGCTTTCATTCCCAGCAAACTTTTACCTCCCAGGTCAACAGTGTGCAAAACGGTTATCTTGTAAAGTCCACATGTGTCTGCTGTCAGAGGTCTGATAGCTGCCGCTATCTGAAATGCTTTCAGGACATTAGACTTGGCCATGCAGCACACTCATTCCTGCTTGATTGTCCTCAAATTAAAAAGTAGGTCACATTTTCCTGAATGTTACATAGACATATATGACGTCTTGCATGACTCACAAATACACCTGCATACTGGGACAGCCTCCTAAGTGAGATTAAAGGGTCATTTCACCAAAATGACATTGTCCAGTATTGCTGGAACAGAATCAGATGATGACATTAATGCATAGAATGAATTCAGTATTTTGATCTCCAAAACTGACCAGAGTTTGCAATAACCACCTGTAACTTCAGCTCAGCAGTCATTCAAAGGCCTTTCTCTATTCTTGTCTGTGCTTGTGTTCTTGTTGACTACTACACTCATGGCCCAAATACTGTTACAATTCAAAGTCCACAGTATGGTCCAAATTATCGAGGATACGTTGGAAGCTGACCTCTTTAGACTTGGGGTAACCAGGTCTCCCAGAATGCATTTCGAATGCCAACCAGCAGTGATGGCAGAGATTCTGACCCAGGCTCATAGCTGACCATGACTGAATTGGTGGCATCAGAGCTGAACTGAGCTGGTGGCGTCAGCCAGAATGCTGCTGTTACATTTGCATGCACTTATGCATGGTTAGTGTATCACCTACAGTAGATGGCGGTCAGCATGTCCCCAGTTTGGACAAGAGAGAGAGAGAGAAGCACCAGCACGAAAGCAAAGCGATAACGTATCAGTCAATGTCAGTTTTAGTGTATGCTGTGTTTTTAATATTTTCGCTGCTTTACCTTGCCGTCAGCCTTTGGCCCTACATTTTCTCATCCACAGAACTTCTGCATTCCTACGCATAAGTGCAGCTGTGCCTCGCACTGTATGACGCCGCAAGCTCAGACTCAGCAGTTTGTGGAGGAGACAAAACATATGAGAGAATAAAAATGAGCTATCATGACAGCAGCAACGACAAAATGCCAAGAGGATACCTTCATGAACCAGAGCATACAGAACGAGAGAGAGAGAGCGAGAGAGAGAGAGAGAGAGTGAGAGAGAGAGAGAGAGAGAGAGAGAGAGAGAGAGAGAGAGAGAGAGAGGGAAACTTCTGTGTCTTTACTGGTTATTTGATCAGTCGTTTCATTTATTTCTAGGTATTTAGTGCAGTATCAGCAGTGCTCTTCAAGGAAAGGGCTGTCTGACAACAAGCAGTGAAAATATTCAAAATATAGTGCACACTTAAATTAATATGAATTATTGTACGGGAGCCTTCTATTACGTCAACAGAATATGTTTGCTGCTCAACCTGTCCACAGGAGTACACTGCTAAGCTTCTGTGCTGGTAGGCAGTGACTATGCATAAGTACCAACAACCCAAAAATCCCTTTAAGCAATTTCAAGAGCATGGGAAACTCTGTACAGCAGCTTTTCATACTGTAATATATTCTTTATTGTTGTTTGAAGTAGCAAAGATCAAAGTGAAAAAGTTTATGCTAGCCACATATAGTAGAGACACAATAATATCATGCAGATAGTAGATGGTTGTTGCTCTTAAAGGTCAAGAGGTCTCCATCTCGTCATCTTACTCATTTCATGTTCAACTCCACTTGCGTTAGTTTAGTCATTTTACCATTTTTCTGTACAATAAAATCATATCTTTGTCTTTAAATCAACCAATCACTTACAGTTCATGACAAAGGTCCAGTCCAGTTTCACATGGTGGATGACATCAGATCAAACCCTCAGCATTTCACATTAGAACTGCAATCAGTGGATGAATCCGACTGCTAGACTACGCTACACAGCAGGTATTACAGTACAATATAGTATCTACTAAAGCACATGTAAATGTTGTAAAATATCACCTGTTGTACATTTATATACAGAAGAAAACACTGTACTGTGCTAGAATGTGATGCATTTATGAAATACTTTGCTGCCTATACAAAAATCTACAAGTGTTCATTTTAGTATTCACATATGAGATGTTAAAAATCAACAGCTGACTGCATTTCTTTGACATCAATCTCCAACATGACCACCACACAGTGATAAAGTAATAACAAATGGAGGTCCAAAGAAAAGTTAAATTATACACACGACAAACACACCGTATCTGTGGAAATTCTCTCTTTCTAAAGACTTGCACAGTTTAAACAGACAGGGAAGCTGTTGAAAACATGCCTGTTCATGTTCAGAACGTGAGTGATGTGTAAAAACGATGAATGAAAATACTGTCGAGTGGTTTGGCAGGTTCCACTGAGCGTGTAGAGAAAATGAACTGCTCTGCGTGTTTCCTCCTGTTATTTAGTAAAACTCCTTTATCACAACTTCAGTTAGAAATGGAGACTATCCATACTACATTCAGCAGGTTGTAGCGCTAAAATTTTATGATAATGCTATGTACAAGGTCTGTTTTGGATGTCTATACTACTAAAATAACTCCTTGCAGACCATCGTCTCTTTCTAAAATCTCTGAAGCTTCAACTGTTTACATGCTACCTCATCTTTCTCATACAACTATGGGTAATGTAGCAAAATACTGGCTTTTCCCTCGTTGTCCCTACACAACATTTATCTAAATATGCTGCAAAATATGTAAAAAAAGAAGAAGTGGTGGTTGAAAACTGCAAGTCTTGCTAAGATTTGATGTGTACGAAGCAACTCCACACAACACAGCAGCCAATACCAAATCACAGCTGACGAGATACATGATGTTCTAGCCCATGAAGTGTTCGCCTGCTGGGTGTGTTACAGTTATTCAGAATAAATGCATACGACAAGCATCAGAAGCTGGAAAATATTAACCAATGGCTGGAATGTACCAGTGAAACTGAAGCTACAATAAACTCTGAAGGCTAAATCTTTACAAGACCCAGAATCTCCTGGATCAATTTTTCATGTAAACTTTACGAGAACAAAGCTGATTTTAGAAGTCAGGTTTAAGAAGCAGCTCACTGCGTCCGGGCGGTAGGATGGACGTAGGCTCCATAAAAAGTCATGATCACTGTTTCTGGCCACTTGTTTGACATCAAGAGGCGTCTTTTGTGACTTTTCACCAAAGACACGACTAAGTTTGGATGTTAAGAGGCACAAAGGAGCTGCCTGCATGTCCCACATCTGGTCTTTTAATATCTGACTGATTATGAAGATGCCAAATGAAATTACGCTTTCCCATCTAGACTACACTACACACTTGTGATGTCAGATCTTTGCAACAGAGGGTAAAAAATGTGCTCTCTCAATCTATCAAAGTTTTAAAACAATGATTTTTGGGTCCAACGGGAAATAAAATGAGGAAAAAAACATGGTCTTATGATATTTAGTTCTTTGAAGATATTTGTTTTCCTCGATAAATGCATTTAATGTCGCAATTGTATACAAAACAGAATGTAAAATGCCACATGTTTAGCTTTTCCCAGTTACATTTAAATTATGAAAATAGGAACAACTGGAGAACCCTGGCCTGGAGTTAGTCACACTAACCAACCTTTAATCAGGCTAACCGTTAGCCTTGGTGGCTAAATAAGCATTTTTTACGCCTGTAGCTGCTTCACAGTAAATGGTAAACGGCTGCTTTTGCACAGTTTGCCTCTCATTCACACAGTGACAAACACACACACACAACGATGACAGCCAGCTAGAGTGGAAGGCGCTGGCCTGATCATCGGGGGCAGTTTGAGCTTCAGTGTCTTGCCCTTCGATCAAACTGTGTGATTAGAGCTATCCTCAGACTCTCACTGGCGCTTTAGTCCATAAGATTTTGAAGTATAACAAATAAAATCTATCTTAAGCAGCGAAGAAAGACCAGTGAGAACTGATAAAAAGCCTGAAACAAAGAGGGCTTTTACTGTGAAGCAGCTGCAGATTGTGTCAAATTCAGCGTAGCTCAAACAAAGCACAGCAAAGAGGAACGGATCAACAAAGCTCTTCTTATTAGATGATCATCAAGCTTCAGAGATCATCATCTCCCACCTGGAAGCTCTGATTAAACACCTGAATTCATTTACCAATAATGTGGAAAAGCTAAATAGAGTAAATGGCATTTCAAATCATGTTTAGCATTAGCTTATGACACCATAAATGCATTTAGCTTGTGGAAACAAATGTGAAACCTGCATTTTATTTGCGTCCATATTCCTGTACACATCCGGGTTGAAAGTGCTGAATAATTTTACAGCTCCTTAGGCTCACCGTAGTCATTGTACATGACGGTGAGCGTCTGCTCATCACAGGCCTTGTGTACGTCCTGGCCCATGTCAGACCAGTTCAGGCCAAAGACCTTGGTGTCAGTGTAACGGCAAGACAGGAACTTGAGGGACATCCTGCGGAGGCCGATCTTGGGCTCTTGAAGAAGACCCTTACACCATGGGGAGAGTTCGTCTAACTGAGAGAGGATGAGGCCGGCCTTCCTGTTGGAACAAAGAGGAGAATAACTAACAACTGAAATATTTGAAACAAAGAAAAGACAAAACGTTTTTCCAGGTTAGGGGATTCTTCTCAGTGTGAAGTCGGCAGAGACAGCATAAATAAGCACATATGTTTCATGTGATATCAGAGATTATTATATGGTTCTGCCTCTGTCAAACAAAGGCCCCCAAAATATCTATAAATCTCACAGCTTCAGTTCAGGCAGAGCACTGAGCTTCAGCTTGTATGAGCCGATCAGCAGTTTTATTCCCGCTTCACAATCACTGGCTCATTGTCCTGTGTGTCTTGTAAAGTGCTGCAGCTCCCTCCACCAGAACCTGAGGACCTGAGACCTGAGCTGGTACCTGTATGGGTTTGGATCCACAATTTTATGCGGTCAGTGAGGTCCGAGTCATGTCACGTCCTATGACTGAGGTTCCTGGGTCTGTTTAACATGAGTGTAATACCTGAGTGGGTCTGAGGCAGCATTGATCGCAATGGAAGTGCACCGTGTGTGTGTGTGTGTGTGTGTGTGTGTGTGTTTGTGTTTGTGTGTGTGTCTGTGCATTGTTACTTTAGGACTACATTGGCCTCGCCTCAGAGAGCACAGATAATAGCAGATGACCTGTGAATCATCACTGAGAGGTCCCCAAACGGCAGGGACTTTTCTGCCAAATCTACCCACTTGTGATAATCGACTTCTTCAGTGTCTCTGACTGAACTGGTGTTTTACTCCCAAAAGCAGCTTAATGCTAAGGTGATCTAAAGTGTACGCCCATCCCAGCCTCAAGATGTTTTCAGGAAACCGGGCCCTGGTGTGTGCTTGCAGCCAGTAGATGTTGGAAGTCTTCCTTGACACCATATTTTACTGCACCACTACACTGCCATTGCACCTCTCTCTGCACTTTGTCTCACAGGAGGTCTGCAGGTTAGGAAAAATGTCTCATTTTGACACCTACTTGTGTACTGCCATGATTTGCTACAGCATACTAATTTCTATTCTGACTATCTCCCCCAGCACAGGACATTTGTAAGGGTGTAGAAAGCAGCTGATATCACCAAAAGTCAAGCAGTCGGTCAGCAACTAGGAAATGTCTGTGCCTTCAGATATACTCTGTCTGCAGTCCATTAATCACACTGTGGCTCTGCTTTTGTTTTCGAATGACATCACCTAAAAGCTACCCATCTACCGCTGCCTCCTGTCTGAAGGAGCTCACAGGGTAAGGTGCACTGTTACTGACACATTCCAGCTTTGACCCAAAGCACACAGTGGCTGCTGAAGGTCTAGGGTAGGAATGACGAAAGTAAAACAGTGGAAAAATGAATGAATGAAGAAATGAATGACAGTGGCAAGCGAAGAGCCGGTTCTGTGGAGGAAAACAGGCTAATGGACAGCTCTAATATAGAGGAGAGCAGAGGAGAGACTATGAAATGCTTGAGACTTGTCCCTTGGCCAAACCAAGCCAGCTGAAAAATCATGTCCATTAGTAACACGATGCACAGAGTTCACATAAATACATCTCACAGGGACACGGAGTGCAATAAATAACCATTAAGGCCGACGCAGCCTGTTTGGCCCTTGTAGTGAGAGCCTGTCAAGTGTTTGTCTAAAGTCAGAAAATGGCAGCAGGGGAGGATTTCATTCATTCCACACACACTTTCTCCTCATTCTCCAGCCAAACCAGCACTTCTACAGCACAGTGTCCCCATTCTGCCAAGCCACAAGTCTGCTGGACGCACCAGAGTCACCAGAGCCACAGCACATTATACTGACGAACCGATGACACATCAGAGCGCCCCGGCTGCACATTCAATATGCACCAGACCAGTTAAAGGAAATCAATGACCATACTGAAGAGAGAACAAAGAGCACCTAAGTGTTTTCACCTGCCTGAAGCTCTGCAGCTGTGCGGTTTCCATCGATTTGATTCAGTTTAGAAAACATAAATGTGCAGGTGAATTCACAAATATCCTCTGCTGATGATCACGGACACTCACCGGGTAGTCAGGAGGAAGATCTGATGCTGCGGTGACGATGATCACTGACATGCAAATGACGATGGACAGGAGAAAACAAAAAATGACACTGAAACAGGAGGTGACGGTAGGCTAAGTAATGGAGCTGATAGCTGATGGCTCAAAATGACCACGACACTGACTGATGACGGTGAAGGGAAACAAAATGATGTCAGCTACATGTACCCTAATGCCACGTCCTCCATGTGAAAAATGAATCAAGCTGTAAGACATATTGTACAAAAGACGCCGAAAACCTCCAGAAAAGCTACTCAATGGATCAGCTGATAAGACTGCTTTCTCAACTGCTGTTTCCTCTGCCTTATGGTCCACTTTGGACAGCAATCTGGAGCCTCAGAGACGTGGGCAGAGGACAGGGTTATGTGGGCGCACAAAGTATCACTTGAGCTTAATCTCTAGTAGTGTGTGTCCATGCTGCTAATTTTGGTTTCATTCATCCAGATTTTAACACATCTGAGATTTATGCCTCCACCTCAATACAATGGAGGGGAATGGAATTCGGTTTTGGGAGCTCACAGCCCTGAAAATTGCGATTTAATAAATTTAATATCAACTGTCTTTCAAGAAACAATGCTACCATTACTTCGGATAATCCACAGACACCGGTCAGCAGTTTTCACAGGAACTGCTCTCTAGCAAACAAATAGCTTCTATGATGGGGACAAGCCACTGTGTCAACAAGTGAGCAAGTCAGCAACCATTCAGCAAACTTAACCCAGCTGCACGCTTGCTTGAAACAATACCAGCACAATGCACCAAAATGAAAAAAGTCACTAGCTGTACGATGGAACAAAAATGTCATACATTCAGCTGTGCGATCAGTCATATAGTTTAACCAAATGAACTCATAGAGCTCAACTCCAGCTGGACTGCAGGCGAATGAGTGCAGAATTCTCTATTAGCGTACAGTTTCTTTCAACTTTCAGCTTCACAGAATTATAGAGCAATATTTTTCTAAAGCATTCATTTGCACGTTATTTGCTTGCGGTTGAACCAGAGTGAACGCACACACACACACACACACACCAGCATGAACACACACACACACAGACTGATGACAGGCCTGCAGACACATACACACACAGTCTGCAGTGTGTGTCACATACTGGACACGCACACACTAAGTGTGTTGTACATTCAATTATACATGCAAACATAAGAAAAATACACAGAATGTAATAAGTGGCACATGCTCCAGTCCGGATTGATTAGCCGGTCGCTGTGGATGTAGACCTTGATCCTGGATAAAAGCAACCATTAGAAATAAGTAAGAAAATGTGTTGTTTTACTTGTAACTTGTGTGTTCCCATCTTTGTGGCAAACTAATATCCTCTTGTCAAACATGCATTGAAATGATGAGCCACAAGTCTTTTTTGGATTTTTGATGTTGTTGATAAGCGGCAATTCTCTGGTGTTTTGAACTTAAAGTTGGCACTGACCAACACGCTGTAATAATACAGACACTGTGTGGCCTGTGGCTTCTGCTGCATTTCATCTCTAAACGTAGCACATCACCATATTTCCTGGTATGTGTCAATGTTATTTCTGGAAAATGAAAGTATGCTGTATGCCACAATAAACCGCAATTCCTTTCAAATAGGCAAAACTCTTTGAATCAAACGCATTTCTGCATTATTTTTGGCATTCATCTCTAATTTGCAAACCATTTTACGTATAGAGATACATGAAAACCAACATCCTCTGCGCAGTCGCCTGGCTAATACAAGAATTTAGTATTTGTTATTGAATTGTTTTTGGAATTTGAGTGTATTTTGAATATTATTTGTACCTAAGTACACCCAGCAGGTCAACAGGTCTATTGCAAATGCATATGGACAGAGCCATAACAGCAACTCAGTTATGTCCTCTGCTCTGGAAACTGCAGAGAGAGAAATAATCATTTTAATGATGTCAGTCTGTCTGCAGGCGAGAACACTTGTGTTGGTACTGCTGCTGTGCTGCCATACTGTCATTCATTTCATTTTTCTGAAACCTCTTTATGTTCCCAACATTTTGCCACAGATTTCAGTGGTTTGAGAAAATCGGGATATTTATTTGCTTTAAATAAAGAAAAAAATGTGGTTTGTTATGCTTTCATTTGTTAGGAAAGCAGAGGAACGTTTCACCGCTTCCAAATAGCAACGGTTGTCACCATAAATCCCTGAGCATGTATAGGAGTGGAAAATAGTCTCCAAAATACAGCGTGAGTGGCCCATTGGCCCAGTAGGCATGCAGACGCACATGCATGGTCACGTGATTCACATGTACATTCATATACTGTACATACAGATGTGCTGACAGATGTGTGAGGAATGAAATACTTCAAAGAAATGTATGTAAATGTTTTGCAGGTGTGTTCAGTGTGAACATTTTGCACCTTTCCAGGAATTTATCACAAAAATAACACATAAAGGTTTCTTATTATGTTGATAAAAAAACACCATCCAGGTGGCATGATGTTTCTTTCAGAAATGTTCTTGCTGTTACAAATAAGTCATCCATTAATGTCATTTCAGGGCTGGAATATCCTATGTGTTCATAAAACATAGAACACTGAAAATACCCGATCATCAGTGAAGCTGCCTCTGTTTCATTACACTGAACTACATGGACCATTTCTGAAAGTAATAGATTGACTGCACAATCAATGTGTCATTACTAATTGCTAAAAATAATTCCAAAACTACGGTGTAGTGCATTTGACTGGAACCAGACAAAGCAGCACCTCGGACCTCTCGAGAACAGATGAGGAACTTTTAACTGATAGGTCAACTCAAAACAGTGTATACTGATATTGATAATGGGATATTTTTACTGGAAAGTGAGTTTGTAAATATTTCTGTTTCTGTTCACTGTTCAGTATCACAGAAACTAATAAATCACTGCTGGATGAGCAGCTGAGAGGCACTTCTGCTTTGACTGTGTGTATTTTTGTCCTGCTCTCAACTAGAAAAAGTCAGAGAGCAAAGTAAACAGTCTGCTGTGATTATGATTATGATTTCCTGAGAGAAATTCCAACCATAACAATACTTATTATGGAAAGCACTCCTCTGATTAGAGAGACTGTCATGTAAAAACAAAGAAAATAGGAGAAAAATCAAATATTGCTCAGTTCATCAAAGGGCACTAAGTCCAAGCAAGGACATGGTCAGGACTGAAACCAGGCTAGGATGGAGGATTTTCTTTCAGCCCAGCCAAAACATCCAGCAACCGCCAAGCGGCGTGCCTGAAATGATGGGTACTCTCCTGGCGATGACAAGATCTGGCCCTCGGGGGGAGAAGCGTCAAGCTTCGGAGAGACAGCCTTTTGGTGAGTTTATGGTTCGAGTTAAAACGTCACGCGATGTTGCATGAAAAAGGCAACAAAAATGTCCTCTGCAGGATGCCAAGCGGTCTCGTCAGTGAGATTCGATATGTTTCTAAAAACAGCAGATCTGAATTTGTGCTGCCACAAGAAAGATAAAGCCACATTTGTTCATTCATTTGGTTCCAGATATTGCTTACTTGGCTGATAGCAGTTTACATTGAGTCAGAGCCTGAGCGGAGTTCTTCTTATCTGTATTTTGACTAGCTAATGAAAATCTAGTTTATTCAGTCCTCATTGTTTGTGACAGAGCAACTGGGAAATTCTCCCCACGAAACACTGAGCTGATTTGGGAAGATGAGCTGTGTGTGTGTGTGTGTGTGTGTGTGTGTGTGTGTGTGTGTGTGTGTGTGTGTCTGGACCTGTATTACTCTATATTACCCATAAATCATTAACTTTCAGGGTAAAAACTTGAGTTAAGGTGGGGGTAAGGGTTAGGGTTAAGCATTTAGTGGTTATGATTACGGTTAGGGGAAGTCTCCATGAATGTAAGTCTATGTAATGTCCCCAAAAGTGATGGAAACACAGCTGTGTGTATGCGTGTGTGTGTGCATGCACTACAGGGGACCCTGTCTGCTCTTGTGTTTACTGTCGGCGGCACCACGGATGTGTTGTTTGGGTGGGAGAGGTATATTCCCTCATAAGTGGACAAAGAAATATTGATTTAAGAACAAACCACAAACACAAGGGACCTACAGAGGGATTGTTATGGAGAACAAGGACCGGCGAGTCTCCGGGCAGACTTTTGTGTCCTGGGTGTTATTTAAAGGTTTCCCTGTAGAGTTTCAGACTCCTGCTGGTGCTATGGAGCTGGTTTCACATTGAAACTGTTGCTGTGAGCAGGTAAAGGTGTCTAATAAATACTAGCTGTGCCAGCTGATGATGTCACAAGCCTGTGATGTCACCGTTACCAAGCAAGTAACCAATGAAATTCAAAGTAAATTGAGTGGTTACCCAGGAAGATTTGAGGAAACCTTTGATAGGCGGTAACAGTTAGGTAAACTTGTTTATATCAAATCTGAATCAGCACTGAATCTAAAATACGTGTAGTTTCTTTTTTTGGGGGGGGGGGGGGGGGGGGGGGGGGCGTAAAAAGAAGAAGAGAAATGAAAGAAGAAGAACAGATGTCTCACTACAGCAACAAGAACAAGGTTTTTCAGCAGTGCTTGGACCCACAGTGATTTGGTAGGTTGAATAAACAATGGTATTTCCGCACATCCCTGATGTTTACCAGCCTGACTACACTGTGATACTTTATACCAACAAACTATTGGCTTAGAAAAATGTTTAAGGATATAATCTTTATCCTAATATGACCATAATGTTTATTCATGGCGAGACACAAATACAAAGAGCAAGTCCAGATCGGAGCCCACTGCTCGAGTTGACCTGTGTTCAAACGAATGACAATGATCAAAATGATCTTAGGTGCTTTTGCAGAAGCGGGCCAACATCAACACTGGATGCTTGAAAAGTCGGAAACTTTGCCTGACCCTTACTTTGGTCTGCTAAAAATGATATCAGTCGTATTTCTGTCCTGGCGTCAGCGCAGCCATTTATATGCTGCATTTGTTTTTCCCAGCGGTTGAATAACGTCACAGAAACAAAGTGTTTGACGCCGCGGGGAAGTTGTCAGCACACTTAGACGCAGCAGTGGAGCATTAACCTCTCTGCCTGCATCAGACAGCACACAGCTCTGCTTCAGGTTCAGCGTGGAGTCTCTCCTCACACCAAACCAGATACATAGAGAGGCCTAATGTTCATTTGATGACTTGGCTAAACAAAGCATGTTTATACTTCCTTTCCGCTGTTGCCAGGCCTCACCTTGAATGCACTTCTCTCCTGCTTTTCCAGCTCTGAGGTGCCTTTATTAACATTAATCACCCCTCCCTTTAACTAAATTGGGGGGCTGTTAATCTAAGTGTATTTTAATGGAACACTTCAGAAGCAACTCCCTCAATTACATCAACTCTTTCCAGCATGGTCCCTATTAAAAACAACCTTTCATTAAGGGCGGGGGAACCCACAGACACACAGAGGAACAGAGAGAATTAAGGGAGCCTTAGCTAATCAGTTTCACCTGACAAAGTGAAAGCATGTACCACAGACTGCCATTTATATTTTATGTCAGACACATGGCTCTGTTTATAAAACATTAAGCTACAATTTTACATTACGGCCACTTATCTGCACTTTGGGGGGAAATATGGGGCCCTCCCTGGTTGCGCCTTACGACATGGCCGCGGTGATGTGATGTCACAGAGGTTAAGCTCCTTCGGCTTCCCAGTCAGTTTGAATGAATTTCCTCTCTAACTCTAATTCACACAAACAACTGCCTCGAATCAAAGACGGCACTTTGGAGGCTTGGAGCGAAACATCTGCCCACCTTTGAGAAACAAAACAAGAGTCGGACACCGCCGAGCTTTGAATGGGCCGATACCATGGAGATCTGGCTGTGTGAGCCACTGTAGGATGTGTTTGCAATTGGGCTGGAAAGAAAGGTGATTTGGAAGAAATTACAACTCGCTTTGAAAAACGTGAGAGGGAAATGCTTTTGCTGGATTGGATTTCCTTTGTTTTGGTTTTGAGTGTTTTAAAAAGTATGGCTGCCCCCTTTTTCAGAATAGAATGATTTTTAGCGTAGTTCAACTTCGTCTTAGAGGGTATTCAGACCAGAAGTGGCACACGCACATATTGCTGAGGCCTGCAAACTGAAGTGCAATGAAAAAGGTGACAGTTGCTGAAGTGTCAGCTGCTGTCGCTGCTTGCTCTTGAGGCCCTTTATCGCCACTTGACTTCTTCTCTGCCACCCTCTGCTGCACAAAAGTGTGACTGTGAAAGCCATCATGTTATTTGAAAGGCTTGTAAAATGCTTGATATAATGCAAGGACAGGGTACAGCAGCAGAGATGCATCAATCCAGGAACAAAAATTAGGAAATGAATAAGCAAAGATAAAGTTAGCAAACTGCGGACAAGGTAAAGCTAATCAAGGTAATCTGTGATGGCCGTACTTCACTAACCTGTCTGTGGCACTCAGCCCAAAGCCCACTCCTTCTTATGAAGACCTGCAGACTGTTTCAGACAAAATAATTGGTCTAAAACAGCTGCAAACATTGCTCAAACAGGTGTGTCTATATATATATTAGGGACTATTTTCAGTACTGGATGAACACACATTTGGTACATTACATGAGTATTTTGACCAGTGTGATTTAATCAGCACACTTGATGGTATGAGCGAGTCTTCTACAAGTAGATGGGATTGTGAATGAGGTCCATGAATCACTGATGGCAGGAATAAGTAGTGAGGGGTAAAGTCATCACTAATGGAGCATGTCTGTAATTTTAGCCCAATCCAAATATGCCATATGTTTAATTTTTATAGACTGCAAGCAGCTAAATCAGAGTCTGGGTTTTCCAACATATTTGACATTGCTGGTGAAAGGACCGTCTGCTCAAATTGCCCTTTGAAGTGGTGTTCACACCAAACCAACCCAGACTCTTGTCTAGTTGCCACTTCTCTTCAATCTTGCAGCCAGGCTGTACTGTTATTGTTCGAAAAACGTCAGAGTCAATTGTACAAGTTCAGTACGACAGATTTTTCACAGATTTTCTTGGTGGGAGGGCAACTCATGGATGGAGTAGGCACACTCACACACAGATCTCTGCAACTTCAGGCACTGATTACAGCAGATATAGTCAACATATTATTAGAATGGCTCAGGCTTTTGGTATTCTGTAAAAATCTGACACATAGTCTTGTATATTGTTGGGTCCTTCTGATTAATTAGCCATCAAGCTGAAGTTGATGATCAATTTGCTGGAAGGAATGCATATTTCTGATCTGAGGTCACATATCCGAAACGTGGGCACTTACGACATCCAAACTGGATTCCAGAGGTTTGACAGTCTCACCATTTATCATTTTCCTTCCTCATCTGCTGCAGCACTGAAGCAAAAGGTGCTTATAAGGTGTCTAAGGCAGGAAAAACTAGACAAATCTACCATTGACTGAGAAAAAAAGCAGTTAAAGATAAGCGTACCTGGGTCCTAGCTCATCCTCACACCTCCAGGTGAATTCTCCAAAGCTCTCGTAGCGCTGGTTGTAGTGGTAGAGAACACGGTGAAGCGTGGGAGCACCCAGGTCCATCAGAGTGTTGTAGGCTGTCTGCTGCTCTTTCCCGCTGGTGTAACCATTGAACAGGTTGTAGATCTTATCGGATATTTCTGGAATGGCAAGCGCAATCAGCGGTCAACACCTCCAAGCAACACAAGAGAAACTTCAGTACCAAGTCATAAGGGACATCAGCAATGTTTGTGTTTACTAAACTGGTAGTTTTGTGCTGCTTGATACCAAACAAAAAGTAGAATATTGGTGACTCCACTTTTTCTGGACGGAGCACAACCATGCTGCTGTTTTGGAGACACTAAGCGCTGGCGATTATTTTCTCGATTAATCATTTGTTCTATAAAATGTCTGAATAAGGCTAAAACATTGCAATCCAAATGTCATCAGTCTTCAAATGTCTTGTTGAGTTCACCCTGTAGTCCAGGACCCAAAGATATTAACTTAATGATCACATAAAACTGTTCAAACCTGCCTGACAAAATGCAGAATTAAAGAAGAAACTGATTATTAGAATGGTTGCAGATCATTTTTCTGTTGTTTGACTAGTCAATTGCTGCACGGTGGCGCAGCAAGTAGTGCGCATGCCTCACAGCAAGAAGGTCGCCGGTTCAATTCCCAGGTCGGTCCTTTCTGTGTGAAGTTTGCATGTTCTTCCCGTGCATGTGTGGGTTCTCTCTGGGCACTCTGGCTTCCTCCCACAGACCAAAAACATGCTCAGGTTAATTGGTGACTCTAACTTCCCCCTAGGTGTGATTGTGAGTGTGAGTGTGAATGGTTGTTTGTGTATATATGTTGCCCTGCGATCAGCTGGGGACTGGTCCAGGGTGTACCCCGCCTCCTGCCCGTTGACAGCTGAGATAGGCTCCAGCCCCCCCGCGACCCTGAAAGGGATAAGCTGGATGGATGGACTAGTCAATTAGTGGACTAAACGTTGCAGCTCCAGAGACACTGTTAGGGTCTGATGTGCTACTTTCAATGGAGGGAGAACTTTTCCCTTCCCATCAGAACTACTTAGAAACATAAAGCAAATCTGTCTGGTCTCTATTAATGGAAATGTGAAGCCCTCTCCTTTTTCTTTTTATACTGCAGCCACACTTTGCAGTCTAGATTGAAAAGACAGATGTCATTTTATATGCATATCTTGACACAATAACATTTTAAAATTAATAAATCATTAACATATCCCCCTGAAGCCAAAGTGGATTAAGATTTTCTTCACATAGGAAATCGTTTCTTCATGGCTTGTCAGATCAGTAACTTAACCACCTGTCCTGGTTAATGATGCCAATAAAATCCGTTCAAAACAGAGCCACAAAGTGGAAGTATCGTATTTCACATCATCCTTGTATTTTCAGGCATTAAAATCAACGGTGTAAGCCAATACTGTCACACTTCGCTGGCTGGAGCATTTTTGCAATGGCCGATTCAGATTCAGCAGCATCTGCAATAACATCTTCGCTACAAATCTCCGCCGGTACAGAGAGTGGCAAAAGATTTCAACTCTGAATCTTCTTTCATTTTTGACGATATCGAATAACAAAATTTTATAGTCAATATCCGAAAGGAATTGTAGTTTGAAGTGTCAATAAAGAGTCCTCCTCTGGGGAGGAAAAGTAAAAGGGGAAAGAGGAAAAGGAAAGACTTTATTGCTTCTTCTATGAGTTGATCTTTAACAAGAGACTGAGCAAATGTCTGTCCCTTGAATCAGCTATATTCTCTTCATAAAGGGAGCGCAATGTAGCTGTTCAGCTTTTTTGAATCACAGTCAAGCATATATGCAGAGTGCTGGAGCACGAGACTCGTCACTGTGAGCCACGTGCGATCAGCACTGAAAGATGATTCACCTTTCTGACTTCAGCCTGTGTCTCTGTCCTCACCTTGTGCTTTGACGTCATCCACAGTTGGGCACGGAGTTTTGATAGTGACTTCACTTGGACTGGACCGGCGCCCTGTGTTGTCTACTGCCCACAGCCGGAACCTACACACATAAACAAGCACGCACACATGAAAATGTTAAGCAAATGTGCCGCTGATTGTGAGTGATAAATAACTCTCACATGTTCTTCAGATACATTTAGATTTCCAGCAATGGAGTTTGGTGAATCAGTTGTAAAAAATCTGACAGCTGCTGCCTTTCATGCAGCTGTTGATTCAATTATAAGTCTCCTCTTGTTGGAGATGAGGGGGTGGGGGGGGGCTGCATTATCAATACAGGACTTTCACTGGAGACAATAACTGGAAAAAAAGCAATTTCACTGAATGAATATCTCCACCTAGTGAGCAAAACACAAACTGCATCCACCTGCAGCATGAAGGATTTAGATCCCACATAAAGCTGCGAGCTGCAGAAAAATAAAAGCTGTCTAAAATTTTTATCATCCACCAGGAAATGCAGTATATAGAGCATTTTATTCATATTGCATTCACAGACTATAGACATGCGCATTTTCCTGGAAAGACAGACGTGATGCATTTCTAACAACCGACTTTCAAGCATTAAACCTTTCCAGTGTCTTCCAAGACTCGCAGCTGCAGAGTGCACTTTCTGTGTCATGCTTCTATAATAGCGTGTACATACTTCTCCACACACAATACATCTTCCCTCTACAGGGCACCAGTCTCAAGCTTTGTAAGGGCTCTGAAAATATAAGGAGCGTGCAGTGCCCTGAAGGGAGAGATGAGGTCTTGGCTCGGAAGGATGAATGAGCTGCCAGACAGGATAGAGAGAGCAGGAGCCCCGCTGATGCTGGGATTAAAAGGGCATGTGTAGCCGCTCAGCCCACATACATCAAAACTGTTTGAAGAGGCTCCGTCCTCGGGCCTCTTGCCCTTTTTTCTTCTCTTTTGTTTTGCTCAGACTCTGTTTTCCGCTGTACCTTCCACTTGATCTTTTTCTCACTCATTCCTCTTTGTCTTTCTCAACCCCAAACGTTGCCCCTGCTTCTACATGTCTTTTCCCTCCACTTTACTCAGTTTCTTTTCCTCTCTACGAAGAGTGCGTGTGGCTTCCCTCCTGGCAGGCTGTCGGAGAGATAAGTGTCAGCATGTGTATGAGAACATCTGAGCATCCGGTGTGTGTATCTGTGTGTGTGTGTGTGTGTGTGTGTGTGTGTGTGTGTGTGTGTGTGTGTGTGTGTGTGTGTGTACACAAAAACACTGAGAAGGAAGAATATAATTGTTGAATATAATTATTTGAATGTAATATGACATGAAATTTTTTATACTGGTATTGTCATCTAATATCTTTGTGGGGACTAAAAATCCCCAATTATACCAGCTGACACTTCACAGCTTACCTTAGCTGCAACACTTACTCCACTGGCTAGCATTGAAAAAACCCTGAATTGTCTTGATCAACTGGACAATATTTTAGGAAATGTGCTTATTTGCTATCGTACGATTTGCTATCATTCCAAGATCAATAGACATTTTCTCTCTGTTCGTTCAGACTGGGATAGTGATTTGTGTAGCCTAGCTTAGCACAGATTGTCAGTTTTGATGACAGCTAGCTAAAAAAATAAAAATAAAACAAGAAAAAAAAAAAACTGTCAATTTTGCGCATATAGCACAAGGAAGTGGTTGTTTTTGGTCTGTAAATAATGTCCAAACATGGAGGCTAACTACTTGTCTGCTTGTTAAACTACAAAATCTGTTTATATTTCTGCATATATTGAATACCTCAAGTTTTGACACTTTGGAAGTTTTGGAAGGCACCATTGATCGAGTTCGGCTAGCTTTGCATTTCCCACTGCTAATGTTGTGCTAACTTTAGCCAGGCTGAACATATTACAAATGCACAGAAATCAGTATGCTGCTAGCTACAGCTTATGTGTTATTATGTTCTGTTTGAAGCAAATAAACATGTTCTATGTCAATTCCACACAATGTATATGCTGTGGGCTATGACTAATATGTAGTATGTTGTTTTCGCAGTTGGTTTGCAAGAAATCAGCATACTTTACAGTTTGATTCTAACACAAAATTATGCAATTTATGCAACATAACATGGCAGTCAACGTGACTCTGAAATGACACAATTAAAGCTCACAAAGAGAAAACCACTTGTTTTTCCACAGATTATTTTTTTGTTGCTTCTCTGTGGTCTTTTTGAAGCCGTCTCCCCACACTCTCAATCAAGCCCAGCTCTAGACAACGGGGGGCCCAAGGAAAGATTTCCTTCAGGGGCCCTCCTTACTTTGCCTGGAGCCGAAAACTATGAAATAAAACTATAAACTATAGGCTTGTTTTAAGACAACCCTTTGATATTGCACTGCCACAATGTGGCAAGAGCCATCATGCTATCTATGAAGTTCACGTCAGAATTTCAGCGTTGACATATATAACATAACACCAAGCCCTCCAAACAGCTAAAGGCCTACCACATACTTGGCTACTATGGGTTACAACAGGGTTTCCCAATTTTTGTTTTTCTGGGACCCACTTTTTACAAACACTTGCATTTCGTATTAAATGCAATGTTCTAAATAAAATTTTCTGAACAAAATGAACATCCAGTACTATCAAAGACATGCTTCTTGAAAGTTTTTGGACATGCCTACAGTCAGAACAAGCTGTTCCCTCCGCAGGAGTGAGTTCAGGTCCAGCAATGACTGTGGGCTTTTAAATTCAAGGGGATTTTGAATCCATCTTTTGTCACTCGACATGTCATATCTCTCTGCTGGAAACAGCAATTAAAGTTATCAATGATGATTGCAGGGCCAGGTAGGGGTGTCTGAATAAGTCCAGTCAGATGTTTCACATATGTGTCAGTAACATCAGTTTTGTCTACGTGCTGTAACACAGTGGGAAACAAGTAGTGGCTTGGGTTTGGCCGTCTGAGTCATGCAAGCCACAGCTTCAGGGCCTTTTGGAAAGCGAGAATGTGTTTCCAATTTCGGAAAACATCGTTGTGCTGTCCTTGCAATTTCCAATTCAGCCCATTGAGGGATGAAAAGATAAAGCATCTGCCAGATACGACAATGTGAGAAGCCAATCATTGGTGAGCAGATCAGCAAGGGGGCACTTCTTGTGGAAGAAACCATGAATTTCATTTCTCGTTTTATAAACTCTGAACTCTTGAAAGGCCGATTGTTGAGTGCACCTCCTTTAATAAAGTTCACAAAACGGATAACTTCTTTCAGTACTTTGTCAAGATTGGGAGGTATTCCTTTGCATGCCATCGCCTGTCAACGTGTGAAAACAATGATTGAACACGATATCAGCAGCTGCCTCACAACTACGCTGTTTCTGTAGTCTTGTAGCTTGTTATGCCTTTACAAGTGCCCCAGTGTAGCCTAGGCTTTGTAACCACGCAGTTCTGCAGTACATCAAATACTTGTTCCCCTGTCGTACCAGTAAGAATGGTTAAGCAAATTCCGCAAATTGTACGTACTTTCTGTAAACCAACAAAAGTGTATAATCATCTCATCGGGCTGCACTGAGAAACCTCCTGATACCTTTAGTCTTGAAATAAGCTGGCCCTCAAGGTTGTCTGAAATTCTGCGGGAGGCAGTGTTGTTACACGGGGGCACCCATTGAAATTTTTCTGTTGACTTTCATGAATTCCTGTCCTAACCATGTCTATTGCAGCAGGCATGATTCATTTTTCCCAAGAGTGTGGGGCTGTTTCTCCATGGCTACCCACAAGGAAACCTTATATGAGGCTAGCAGGGCTTTGTCATTTATTGTCACATGTCAACGACAAACCAATGATTCAAACTCCTGTGCCTTCCTTTAAATCCTATGATTTATTCCCTGCATATAACACACATTGCCTTGCCTGGCCCTTGATTTTATCTTCTTAGCAGGAGGCTGTTCGCGTGATCCCTCGACCCTTCCATCTGAACTGCCATCAGTGGGCTGAATGTGACCAGTAGTGCGGATGGCTCTATGTTTATCCTCATGCTGGCTTTCCTCACGGGCGGTAGCTTGGCTAACATTAGGTGCAGTCTGGTCTATAGCAGGGCCTTTGTTTTTTATTAAACAAGCTGGGGTCTGTTCACGGTCCTCCTCATGCTGGCTTCTCTCATGGACGGCTCTCTGGCTAACGTTAGCTCAAGTCCGGCCTCGCTTTTTCTGCAGCCAAGCATCCATTTCTTGTGGCTGGCTGCAGAATCCTTTCATTACTGTGGTGGGAAATCACGAGTGTGGCAAAAGTACTAACAAAGGTGATTGCACTGACTCCTTTTTTCACATGCACAATTACATTGAGAGCAACAGATGTGGATGGTCACTGGAACTGAGTTTGGACAATATGATTCATGCAGTTTCAACACACAAGTTAATAGAGCACAGCAGATGGATGGGATTCAAAATACAACAGATAGAGTAGTTGATGAGACCAATATACAAACAAGGTGGGCCAAGGCAAACTTGACACAGAGAACACCCAAAAAACACTGAACATAATCCTAAAACGGTATGTTAGTCTACCCCAACCACAACAGTATACGAGTCAAAACTCATCAGCAGCAGATGAAATAAAGCACTTAGGCTACCAAGACCACAGTGAGCAAGAGCATGAAACAGTAGTCACAGGGCCATACGCAATTGCGAATGCAGCATATAGGGCTGGCTGGCACTGGCCACCATTACTCCAATATTTTTCAGCTGTGAGTAGCTCCTTCATTTCCTCTGTGCAATGCATTATGGGACAGTAGGCTACCTCGGTAGCAAAATCAAAAATGTGTCATTTTAAGTAGAAATTTAGAATTTTGTATCTTTTTCAGTGTGAACAGAATACATGCTCAAAACCTGCTTGGAATTATACACAGTATAGAAATGGAACAGAGTTGGAACAGTCTTGCAGTCGAATTTGTGCAAACAGAGCAAAGCAAAGGTTTGATTTACCTTCAATCTAAACACATCTGACAGTGCAGAAGTTTCTATTCAAACTCATTTGTTCTGAACTCTGGTACTTGCCTAGTTTAGTTTACATCCAAGTCTTCAGTTTCCATGTTCAAGAGAATAAAGAGAGAGGAACTTACATGTATGTGGTGTCAGGCTCCAGGCAGCGAATGATCATGCTGATGGAAGAGGACAGGAGGTTGGGGATGTCACCTAACATCACACATGGAGACCTGGCTCCAGACAAGATGTCATCCACAAAGCTCAAAAGGGTTTCTGTGACAAAGAGGAAGAAAGTGGGACATTCTGGTTGAGAAGACAAAATTCCCCCCAGGATTTCAGTCCAAACTGATTCATGCACAGTTTGAGAAGTGACATCTACATGCAATAATTAACAGTTAACTTATTATACTAATACTATACTATACTTACTAATATTTTTGTCCTCAGAACACTTTTTGATTTTTTGCCTGCTTGATTTTCTGATTTAATGAGTTTTCCATTCAAGTAACTTTGCTTTGCTCACTAATATAAAAACCTCAATTTTCAATGAAAAACTCTTTAGCTGCTCTTCGGACCTGACAACAGTGCACTTATCAGTTTGACTGCAGATTACAGAATGAGACAGTTGAATAAATGTTAACATTATCTGTGACTTACTGGATTTTTTTAAAATTTCTTTTTAAGTCCTTTGAGGTAAGATAAGACAGCTCTTCTGAACCTCCCTCAGGTGAAATAAGTGCATACAGTACGGGGACATCAGGCAGATTAATGCATCTTAACATTAGACATAGCTTTGTGCTGCACTGTAAATAGGCATCATAACAAAATGCAAAACAGATGAGCACAGCTTTGCTTGACCATAACACATACTTTAAGTACAGTATGTACCTGTAGGGCTTTGTCCAGGAAAATGAAAAGGTTGGTGCTGTTTGACAGGTTTCAGGTGCTGGTTTAATTTCCTTTTTAAGGGCAGGCTTTATTAAAAAGGTCAGTTATGTCAACCATTAGTGAAATCTTTCCTTTCAAAAGATATCAAATGTGTGTGACAGTGAGATTGTATTAATTGAATGATCAGTCATGGCCTCAGATATGTTCGACAGCAGCAATCGGATTATGGATCACACCACAGAACGGCAAAAAGCACGGTGTGTTCGGTGTCACACTGATGCAGTTGTACACATGCAGTCCACTCAGTCTACACCGCTGTTGCAGATGGATGTTCAAGGGCACCTTTACAGTAGATGCTGAAGGAGAAGAGTGTTACTCACTCACTATCCACCCACTTATTCCCAGCAGATTCAAAACACCAGTTTTTAGCTAAAGTTTTCTCTCAGCTCGAGGTCTACCTCCCCCACCTTTTGCATAATCAATGTCTACAACTATTTTACGGCTAAAAGACCCTTGACGTCACGAGAAGGTTATAAAAACAGCACACAATCACACACATTAAGTAGGTGTCAAAACCTTCAAAAAGCCCCAGTAAAATAAAGGTGAAATGAAACTCTTGCGTGAAACAGTTACAAGGAATTTTGGGGCAAAGAATCACTGGCCATCTTTAAAAAACAAACAAACAAACAAAAAACTTCCACCATTATCTACCTATAACAAACGCTTGTAAAAGACATATATTATTGAAGACATATATATTTTAAGAAATTTGGCAAAATCTGCCAGCTTTAAAGATACAAGTAGGGAAGGGGTACAGTGGTGTGTATACACAGGTATGTGGTTCATACACATTGTTACAGTCTTTCATGTAAACTGTGGCATTAAGTGCTCATGACAGATTTTTGTTCACTGACTTTCACCTTTAAAGCAGTGCCCTCTTCTGGGTAATAGGAGTAATTCCCTTCCCTTGCTGTCGTTTCATAACCGCAAGCTAGTATCTAACAAATTCTGCACATGACACACTAAAGCAACATACACCGTACTAAAATTCAAAACGTCAAAAAGAATAACTGCAACAATGCTAACGACAGCTAACTGGAGGGAAAGGCATCCCCAGAAGGAGATGTAATATTTGCTAACAGTGTTATATCGCTAGCTGATGTGTTGATCAGTGCAATCCAGACCACTGTTACCTCAACAGCTGCTAAGGTTTCAAGCTCTTTTAAAGAGCATGGTTGTCCATCCTGCGTGTTTTGCTCTGTGAACACACCAGTAGTGGAAAGTAAAGCAGCACATTTACACAAGTGGTTTCCTTAAGTATGCTACAAATTTGAGGTTTTTTAAAAAAAATTTTCTTGAGTATTTCCACTTTATACTTCTTCTCCACCACATTTCAGAGGGAAATACTGTACTTTTTACTCCTACAGTTATTTAAGTTCTGATTTATTTTGTAGATTTCACATGCAAAAGCATATGATCATCTTAAAGGATGCACTGCACTCCAGCTGACCAGCTACAACTTTCAATTAATGCAACACACACACACACACACACACACACACACACACACACACACACACACACACACACACACACACACACACACACACACACACACACATTTTTACTTAAGTAATTAAGCCATTCTATCTCCAGCATGTCCATCTACCAACACACCACTGAATCAAATAACACCTGTATTCACCTGAGCCTCTCACATGAGAGAGAAGCAAGCCTCTGACCTCCACCTCCTCCTCCATCACCTCCTCTTCAGGGCTTCTTTCCTGCTGCCCGGGCTGGTGGTGACACGCGCAGCTAGCTATGTTTTCCCAGCTGGCACTGCGTACGTCAAAAGGGCATTTGGCCACCGAGGTGTGCCTTTCACTGTAAGGGGAAAAACCCTCTGCTTGGAAAAGCCAAGTCTGTGTGTGTGCGCAAATGTGTGTGAAGTGATGGGTTGCTCTGAGGTGGTCATCTGTGACCCTCGGCTACACAAGCACTGCCTGTCTGTGTGTATTTATACAATGTGTGTGTGTGTGTGAAGTGATGGATGCCCCGAGGTGGTCGCTTGTGCCTTTCCTCCACAAGAGCTTTCCCTCTTGTGTGTTGCCTGCATGTGTGTGTGTGTGAATATGTGTACTGTATGTGTGAATGATGGGTGCTCTGAGGTGGTCACCTATGTCTCCCCTGTCGACCCCGGCCTGTGTCACCAGCTGGTAAGCAGAAGGCAAAGTGCCATGGAGTCAAAGAGAGAGCCTGAGGATAAAAAAGGTGTGCAGCAGCTGTCAAAGAGGTGTTTACCCAGCGCAGAGACTGACACACGAGTGAAAGATATAAGCAGGGCTGGAGATGTAAATGAAAAGTGACATTGTGAGGCTTTGCACCACTTAGCATATTAATTGGCGGTTGGAATATCTGTCTTGCGTGTAAGGAGGCGTATAAAAAGGAAACAGTGTTTAAACCCTTGCTGGAGGATGCAGTTTGGAAATATGTTGAGTAATTCTCTCAATATCTGAGCAAGTAGAGTTGTAAATGGGAAATTGCGACAAACATCAATCTTCATATACAGTTACAGTCTGTCTAAACATCACAATATTAGCTTTTCAGTTTGGATTTGTGAACATAGTAACTACTTTCTTGGCCATGCTTACCACAACTGTCTCATACTGCAGGCCTTTATGAGGCTAACTAAAACATAGCACACCACTCTAATAAAAACAGCCTAGATGTGACTTCGACTAGAAGTACTCTCATTTTTACAAACAAACTGGCACAAACTCATTTATTTTGTGGCTGGAAAAATAGGAGAAACCAGCATGGGAGCTTTTTATTTTCCCCTCCAGCTCCAGTAGAGTTCAAGAAAAACACAGGACAGAGAGGGGTCAAACAATTTCCTGTGTTTGCTTTTCTGTCACATCTCACTGTAAGAGCGCTGATTCCATTGGCTGGACACATGAATAGACTGGCATGACCACTCCGGTGGAACAATGCCGTGCTTTCTGAATGGGGCTTTCATGAGTGAGTCAGTCCTGAAACATGCTTGTTGAGCGGGCCTGTGTTGCTTCTACGCATTGAATCAACAAGTCTTCCAACTTAGATGACAAAGGTGGTTGTTACCTTGCAAAATGATCTGGTGCCTTTATCATTAGGATGACAAAGGACACTAAAAGACAATAGCCACTCCATCCACAGCCTGTTCACCGTGCTGCTGCCTGGCTAGTGATACACAAGTACCTGCTGCTGCTCCACCAGACTACAGAGAGGCTTCTTTCCTCAGGCTGCGAGACTCCTCAATTCATCCTCTGCACTCCACCACAAACAACAGCCTATTTTTATGACATATTATTTATTCTTCCATTTGTATAACTTCTGTTTTATGAGTAGCACGAAGGGACAACAACTAGCATTTTGATAGACAACTCCGTGTTATCAAATGATAAATAAATGAACCTTGCACCTTGTTTGTCATGGGCTTCCATTATGATTGTTTGATCGATGATCATCACAAAAATGATGAGCTCTTTTCCACTCTTCCATATGTACACTAAGACAGAGTTGTAGGTCACTGTCATCAATCCTCCTCCTCCTCCTCTCTATACTGTATGCCCCAATCACACATACAGACTCAAAGAAGCAGGCTACCTCTTGCATACTGGTGCACTGGTGCAAGTAATTCAAGACTGAGATAATATGCTTTTCCCCCAACGTGCTTTTGGAACATTTCCATAAAGCTGAACATTTTCTCAACTTCGCAATACCTTTTCTTTGACAACTTTTGAGTCTTGAATCGCTGTGGGTGGGACCAGGGTGGCACTAGAGCGTTATTTAAAGGTTCCATTCACAATGGATGGCAGCCTGTCGGGCTTCTGGTGTTTGAGCTAATATGTGTGAATGAGGGGTGACTGCAAAGAGATCCCTTTGTAGTTCAGCCAAAGCTATTAAAATGCTTCATGAGTCTGAGTTTGGAAGTTCAAGTCTGCATCTCCATCTTGTTAATTGGGTTAGTGGTGTTCTGGCAATTCAACTTAACAGGAGCAATCCCATTGCTGCAGCTCAGCGAGGAAAGACTGGAAGACACCGGAACACTATGGAATTTTGTTCTGAAGAGACCATAACTTTGGAAGATGCCCAATGGTCCCCATTATACTGAAAAGAAACTAACATTGACTGTCAGTTGGGGGTGAAGTGCAAAGCTTCTGCACACCCAGTTGTCCAAACCAACCTCTGCTCTCAGAGATTTGTTGGCACTGCCACAATGTTGCGCTATTTCTGCCTTTGCTTCTGCAAGACAACAGTCATTGTTCCTGAGGCCACATGAAGCTGCTTGTCAGGAAAAAGTAAACATCAGTGAAACAATCTAATGACCAATGCCACAAAGAGAGGACAGTCTCATTGAGCAGCACTGAACTGAAATTTTTTGAAAATTTTCAAATGTAATGATAATTGTGATTTAATAAATCTTGGGTCTTTTTTTCTTAGCCATCTTTCTGATTGGTAATAATAGCATTGTACTCACCAAGTTAAGTTAAGAAATCTGATGGACAACATAAGCATTCAGACTATTAGGCAGGTTGTAAGTAAACCCAGGGGTTGGCCAAAATTATCTGGGAGACAAATTACAACTTTGACCTACAATAATTTCCTTAGTTGTGTGCACACAGTTTTCTGTGCAATGAAGGATTATTAGACATCGCCCTTACTATCATTTTTACCTCAAAATAAAGTGGTGGAGGAGATATTCTGACTAAACTGTTGGCTTGTCTGATCATCTCACTGCTCATGTCTCTTGCCCTTTTGGACTTTGTTTTAGTGATGTTGGCATCTTCCCAGATTTCAAAGCACAAAGTTTAAATGATGGCCAAAATATACAGAAGACGTAAGACCCCAAGTTATGAAAAAAGGAATTATTTAGTTATATTGCTCTCTTGAACCATATGGCACATCTGGCTTCACCTCAATCACTGATGTCAAGACATGTATTTTATCTTTGGCAATGTCAAATAGACTGTGATTGGAAAATTGTTAGCCAAGTACAGACGGGTTCTCCATCCATTCTCACATCATTGTCTGCTCTCACTCCCAGACCACCTTTTTCACATTTGTGCAGAAACTGGTGGAGAAGGAGGAGGAGACTGGCTCAAAACCGATTGTTCGTGAACCCTTTAACAAGCCCTTTCTTAAACACAGTCATAAGCTCATTAAAACACAGCGTTGGTGTAGATATGGGTGTCTGAAAATATGAAAATACCTTGGAGCCTTTGGATCACCTTCAACTGTGGTGAACAAAGACACATAACATTAATACTCTGTGGGTTCAAGAGCTGCCATCCACTCTATCTGTCCAATCTTTCCTGTCAATCCCAGTCTCTTCTGTAAACCTCCTGCAGCAGCAGAACTGCAGTACAGAACCCATTAAAAACAGTTTGAGGAACCCCACTGTGTGCTGTCATGACGAAAGGAATGTTTTATGTGGGTGGCCTGTTGGGTAGAAGAACAGAAAGTGCACCTAATTTGACTATAACAAATATCTCAGTCAAAGGAGATGTGTAGCACTGTGAACACTGTGTGCTGCCATGGCATTTATGGCTATGACTCAACACCGGGGGAATAAAAAATACATAGAAACAAAATGTTTCTCCAGTGCGTTGATTGTTGACAGACAGCTAAAAAAAATGAAATTGATTTTGGAGGCGAATCAGAGGAATATTTCACCCTTGACGGCTGCTGACTTGGCCAGCCTGTGACAGGTGCTATGAACCTGAAAGTTCCTACAAAAAATCAGCATGTGAAGAATTCTGACCTTTTGCACTTCTACACACTGTTATCACCTGATTATTTCATTTAGAGGCTTGATTCATAGGCTTGATTCCAGAGTCATTTTATCACTCTGAATCTCTGCCCAGGTTGCAAACTGGTCCCCCACAGGGTTATTATGATTGAATAGATGCATAAGCCTTTCCAAGAATGCCACAACTTTACCAGAGCAAGGATATCCATTATTGACTGTGAGCCACAGTACATAAAGAAAAGCCATTTTTCATCATAGCATGGGTTCAAACGCAATTCTCTATCAAAGTCCTTATGGTCTCTGCCAATGTTTGATGTGATGAAAAATGAGATGAAAGTGAAATATGTCTTTTAAATAGTGAACAGATTACAGATTATGGCAAACAGCAGCTGAATGACACTTTGATTGAAAAAAGGAAAATGGAGGACTGATGATTTATCAAATCTTGGAAGTGGCAACTGAACTGTTGGCAAGAAAGAAATGAGCACATTTCTCAAGCTCAGATTTTTCAAAACATATTGAAATGTATTTTCTCTCAGTTGGTGTAACAGGCTGTACTTCCCACCACCTGAGGAACATGATCCTGCATTTCATTTTTACAGAGCAGGCCAACCTGCTTATCCTAAGATGACATTCGTAGACTGTTAAAGGTTCAGTTGGGAAGTGCTGTAAATCTGTCTATTAAGTGAAATCAGTAAATCTGCCTGAGGCAGGAAATTCTAGCTTGTCCTGGGTGGGCATCAAAGACCTCAGGCAGCCACTTTGAGAGATTCTGTGAATGTGGAACTAAATGTTGTGGGACTAAATGATGTGTGTATGATATTGAAATAAAATGTTGATTATTTAAAAATTACAGCTTTAGGCACAGATCTGCTTGTTTTTGCACTGGCTTTTGAACTCACCCACCTATTGGAGATAAGTAAAACATCCATGAAATTCCATTTTCAGCGCAGAGCAACAGTTGTCTGCTATGGATTGGTTTGGCTCTGATTGGCTTTGAATGATATGTATTACATAATAGTAAATAATAATAGCAATAGTATTTGACCACATGCTAAACTCAACCCTCACACATCATTGTCCAATCATAGCTGAGCAACCGTATCTAGGCACGGCAGATCTGTCATTCACTGGATTCTCCTAACACTGATAAAGTGTGCATGGGGCTCTAATAAAGTAATACTTTGTTTATAAAGAGTTTGGAGGGTGGTGTCTCTTTTAGCATTTATACCAATGTTTATACCAGACCAAAAGCTCAAGGGCAAAAGTGTAGGAACTGGATTAAACAGTATTTTTATCAGCTCCACTGCCAGCTGTAAACATTAGCATGTCTGGTTAATAGCTTAATTCCTACAGTGGTAATCTAGCATTAATGCCAAAGGCATTGGACATGTCATTCGTTAACTATAATATTTAGTGGGGTTACAGGTCACGTGAGAAAAATAAATGTTCAGCACTGGAACATGGAACATACATTCATTTCCTGGAGCCTTACCCTAAACCTAACCCTAACCATAACCACTATTTGCCTATTCCTAACCCTAAACCTAACCTAACCTTACCTAACCCATAACCCTATCCTCAGTCTGCACCCTAAAATTTAATGATTTACATTAAGGGGACCTGCATTTTGTCCCCATAAGGCAGGTGAGTCCCCACAATGTGACTGTGTAAACAGATTTTTGTCCCCACAACTTGATAAATACCTGGTCTCTCTCTCTCTCTCTCTCTCTCTCTTTCTCTCTCTCTCTCACACACACACACACACACACACACACACACACACACACACACACACACACACACACACACACACACACACACACGCACACACTCAGATTGTGGAGACCCAGTTTTTTTTTTTTTTTGGAGGGGGGGGGCACAACTCTGAGGAACTTGTCATTCAGCTGGAGTTGTTTACCCTCAGCATTCTTAAAGTGTGATTGGTCGGAAAAATCAAGGATTGCCAGGAGACTGATGTGAGTTATGGGATGTCTCACCTTTTGAAGTCCTGCCTGCTGTCGTCAGTTCAGTTGTGCAGGCCCAGACCCTGAGTGTGTGTGTGTGTGTGTATGTGTGCAAATCCTTCCAGCCACTGCTGTTATTCTCTGCTTCTTAATGGAAAGGACAGGTGCTTTAAAGATGCTAATGTTTTTACTGTGGACTATTAATTTCTATCAGATAGTCTGACATGGAAATAAAAGAGGCCACACTTAAATAACAGTGTCACTCAACTGACATTCATATATGTTTTAATTCATGGGTGTGCTTTGTGATGCCAGGCATTTTCAGAACCTGCAAACAGGACACACCACTTCCAAAATAAAATAGCAAACAATAATTTTGACTTGAAACCAATGCTTAACTCGAAACATGCACCCATTCTATCAATGGAAAAATGTTCTTCCCTTATAACAGGAAATTTATTCTCCAAAATTCAAATGAAATGTTGAACATTTTAGGAAATACACCTATTTGCTCTCTTTCTGACAGTGAGATGAGAAGCTTTATATCAATTTCATGTGTGTGTGTTAAATATACACCTGCAGTCATTGGATGATTAGCTCAGTGAGAGGTGATCAGCTTAGCACAAAGACTGAGGGCAGGGTGATAGCCAGGCAAGCCTATACATTATCTAAAGCCCCATCTTGTTTGTTTAAGCCCCTCAGAATGAGAAACATAAAAATTATATCTGAGCTTTCATATGGCAAACAAATTAGTATTCACCTTTCTAAACAAACTCAAAACATTGACATTTGTCATGAAGTGTAACAAATGAGATGCAAAGTAATAACTTAAGTGAGTTTCGGAGGCGTTGTTGGGTATTCTTTCTTTCTTTAAGCTAAGCTATGCTAACACATAGCTTAATACACAGAGACAAGATTGACATCAATCTATCCATCATTTAGAAAGAGTATATTATCCTTCCTTCCTCTTTCTACAAAGTCTGCCATGTTGCACCGCCATGTTTGTACAGTAGCTCAGGAGGAAAAAAAAACTTGTGTTGAGGTGAGGCGTAATTGGTTGGCTTCAATCTGTAGCTTCACCGATCATACCACTAAATACGACATACTGGATCTTTAAACAAAGTTTTCAATTTCCAGGCAGAACTCATTTGCAGGTCAAAATGGGCTGTGTGATTTATGTGACACGCAAGACCTAGGAACAATCTCAATCACCCTAAACGACATTCAAAAGTCTCTTAAAACACACTCAGTAATCAGTTTGCTAGTATAAAGCTAAAACCAATGCAGTCTAATACAGTCCGGCAATAAATCCTGACATCAACATGGCAACTGAATTGCACTTCACAATGTAATAAAGCTGATCCCAAAGGTGAAAGCAAACTACAACCGTGTTCTTTTAATTCTCTCTGTTTTTCCTCTGCTATGATAGCACCATGTTTCACAGTCAAAGCACTTATCCACTAAAACAGACGTCAAGTTTTGAGAGGCACATATCATGAACCTGATGAACTGTGGGGAGGGGGTAAAACAAGAGCGGGGAAAGAGAGAGAGCTACTGGGAAGTTTACAGTGCTGTGCACATGTGTGTGCACGCGCGCACACACACATACAGATGCTGCCTGTAAAGGTAAACACTTCAGCTAAAATGTTTGCCTTTATCCATCCTTTAACAGGTTTCTCTATGGGCTGCCTGGGAATTCATCCACTTCTGTTAAAGCAGACAGCTTCCCTGTAACTCGCTGTAATTGGCAGCTACACACACACAATTGGCAGCGAAAGCTTTAACAAATAACATCTGGACTTGGTTGTCTACCTTTCCATTGAATAAATGGCTGAGAGACCAGCAATGCAACAACAACAGATCACCAACAGAACCCCTCACTGTTGCTTCTTGGCACTTGACCGTTGGTCACCACCACGAGCAGACTTGACAATGATGATTGGCCACACGGAGGGGATTGTTTTCTCAACGGCATCCCACTGGATATGACAGGACTAACTGTTGAATAGAAGCAATAGAATGAGGAAGATAAGGAAGATAGGGATGAAGAGGTTGGGATGGCCTGAAGGTGTCATTTTAAAAAAACAGCTTCGCGTGAAAGAGAAGGAGGCACAGCCCTCCAATCAGTGTGTGCTTTCTCCCAAATTGTGTTTAATATGTGTGCTGCCGAGCTGCCATTTGCGTCACGGCAGTATAATTCATTGAACATTACATCTTCAGAGCGGCGATAAATTGTTTTATAATTTGATAGAAGTGCGTCTGACTAAATTGATAGCAGTTGCCGTGAGATTGCTTTGCACGCCACCCGTAAATTTAGCCAAATAAGCTAATAAAAGAATGTAACACCTTGTGCAAATGGGGATACAACAGTCAATAACACATCAGTGATTGAGGAGGGGGAAAGCTGCATGCCTGTCATACCTTGTAAAAAAATCATACAGGTACAAAGCAGTAAAACAAAAGCTGCATGTCTACATATCAGTGCTTTATATGTGTATTTCTACATGGGGAAGGTCAAGATTTTGCCTTCTCTCAACATTTCTGCCTTCTTTCATCTCCCTGCCATTCTCTTCCCCCTCCTTCCTTTAAGTTTTTCCCTTCAGAATTTGTCTCAACGGAGCTCCCCTCTCTTAGGGGTATTTCACACTGACAGCATTTTTTAAGTGCTTCTGGAGTGCTTGGACTGTCCATCAGCCGTTCGTCTCACGCAACCAATATGCTTCCGTTTCTCAGTTCACACTGACTTGGTCCAATTTTTTCTTTTTGAAACTTGCGTGCTTAATGAAGCACAATCCCCATTGAGAGTCAAATCACGCAGATTTCCAACTTTCTATGAACTTGTGAACTAAATCTACAATGCTCCGTAAAGGCCAACAGCTTCACTGTGAACTTCTGACGCTTCAAAAACGATGCCTGTTTTCTGACTGTAGAAACTACTTTTGTCCATTGGTCTGACGTATTTTTGGAAGCATTACTCTTACTAGACAGTGAAGATCATGCTGAAGACAGTTTAGGCAACCACTGTCCTTTCGGCACCTAGTGAGCTGTGCTGACAAAAGTACAGTGATTAATATAATCGTGGATGGCATCATTGTAATGGTTTCATATAACACAGCACAGACACGATGCATCTCCAAATTAGTGTCATCACATTGTTTACAGCTAAGCTGACATGTTAAATGGAATGTGAGGTGATTTTACACATTAACATCTGTTTATACATCTAGGGAGTACAACTGCATGCATGAAAAAAGTAACATAAAGCCTTCAGGGGCTTCAAACAAGACAGCTGCACCAAATCTGATAATGTCATAACTGATAACATCGGTCAGGGCTGAATACTACAAGCTTGAAAATGAAATTAATCTGAAGGTGTGGAGTTAGAACAAAGTGAGCTTGCCAGACCTCTCCTCATCCCTGTGTGAGGCAAGTGCCTCAGTCAAGCACTCCAATCTCCAACTGAACTGCAAGCGGCTGGTATTGTGAGTAACAGTGTTAATTATGATGGGCAAAGGAGGGCCTCAGGGGGCCTTGTAGAGTCCATGCAGGAAAAAGGTCAGGCTGGATAGGCAGGTTAACATGGCATTACATTCATTACTGAGAGACTGCTGCTTGTGTCCTGTATCCGATCGCAAGTCAGTGTTTGTTTTGTTTTTTTAAGCGTGACCGCTAATCTCTACAGTTCTTCTCAAATATTGGCATTTGCCATTGGCATAGCTAAAAACACTATGTCCAGATACTGGAAGAAAAATCAAATCTTCGCTCAACAGATATAATCGATTTACCATTTAAATTTCTGGATGTATTTGACTCTGTTCTACATTAACATTAGCATGTATACACTTCACTTATGTCTTCAGCACAAATGCTAAATTAAATGTAGCAGAGAGGATGCACCAACAGTTCAGCGGCTCACTGGCTACAGTGAAAGTAGCTCAATTCTATCAATCTGGCTCTTTTTAAATCAGGATTAATATCATAAGGTTGAGAATTGGTTCTGAGGTTAAGCTGACATAGTGACCGGATATGCTAGACACTAACTCAGCAACAGTTGAGGTTCAGTTGCTTGAATCCACCAATACTAACACTTGTGTTAATAGAAAGCCTTCCTTTTCAGACCATACAAGCACAGTATGCACTGCTGCTGTAGCGGTGAAAGGAGGCTTCATTATCTCTCTCTGTTCAACCAACAAAATGGTCTCTCCCTCTCTCTGGTCTGTGTTTCTATAGGAGGCAGGAATACAATTGAATTAAATGTCAACCCAAAAGCACCACTGAGCCCTGATGTGTAAACCCACAATAAATTCCATTTGTATTGACACATTTTGCAGCCTGTGCATACCACTGACCATCAGTTATAAATATAATGGCTCTCCTCTGTATAGCCTCACTACAATTAATTAGAAAAGAGGACAAAACTCATTTCAATTAAACACAAATGACTAACAAAAATGGGAAAGAGCTATGGCTATGAATAAAACATTACCAAAGCAGACAACAAAGAGATGTATGAGCAGTATGAACTCCACAGTGGCTGCAGCCACAAACACATATACTGTATTCAAGCAACACAATGCTACTTTGTCAGGCAGCAGTGGTTGCTCAGTTCTTTGTAGCTGTTGTACGCCCCTGTCGAAACATCATTCTCTGAGCCTTGTGCATCACAAAGTCCTCAACAATCTGTTCTTGGTTCCACCTCTTTGTTTGACCCTTCTCAGATCATATTATAACCAGTGTATGAACTATGAATAATATCAATTATAACCAAGGACCTGCAAGATTATGTGGTTAGGGCTTCTGCATTCTTAAACCGCGCTTGGATGCAACCGCTTTTTAACTATACTGAGGTACAATAATGCTAACCTTTACACATAATAAAATCCTCCTTAAATTTAGTGCATTGCAAACCATTTGGTCTGGCCCAGGAGAGACTGCATCCTCCTGACACTCGGTCAGTGAGCGTACACATTCAACATACATGTTTTCCAGGGTCGCCTCTCTGGACGTGAAGGCCTCCTGCAGACATAGACACACCAGCAGCATCTTCTCTGCTGCAGCTGCTGACTTAACACCTTTCTTAAGTTCCATTTTGACATGGTTTATCACATTCCTCCCCACCTAAAGAGAAACGCATCTGTGCACAGCGTTATGCGTGACGTAGCTCTCCTGAGGGAACCCCGCTGACAGAACTCAAGGTTTTTTCCAATATGTCAGGTCCGACTGCAGGGAGGGAGGGACACTTACAGTCAGGAGTCTGCATTTTTATCTTGTGGCCATCCACACTGATCCGAATTGGTTTAAAGAAACATAATAGCTGATGCACAGACCTCTCAGTCATGGGGCTGACTTTTTTGCCTGAATAATAACAAGCAACTTCCGGTAGAAGAAATATCTGTTTCCATTGCATTATTTGTGCTGCCCAAGGAACATATTCAAGTACATCTCTACTCTGCACTCATTTGGGTGCACTGTAAGAGGGGTTTGCACAGGGCAGCAGATGAGGTTGTGTGTGAACAAATGTGTAACAAATCCATATTGAGAATGATATAAGCGGGGCTGGAGGTGAATCAGACAGCGCTGGAATACTATCACTGAAATGTTTTTTATTAGTTCCATGACCATATGCCGGAGAGTCTCATTTGCGAGTGCAGTTTAGCCTCTGACATATAGTACATTTATCTTCTTCATGATGATGCCCAAAGAGGCCTATCAGCTTTCCAGTAGAGGTTTCAGCCAAAGCACCCCTTTGTAATTGGCAGTTCAAAGCTGCTCACAGGAATTATACAGCTGATGTATGAGATAAAAAATATGGCACCGATAGCATTAATTTGAATAAGACTGTGAGCTTGGTGACAGTTGTCACCACAGTTTAAATAAACATTGCTCTCGTATCTAATGAAGTCTTTTAGTACTACCCTGTGCTGATTGGAAGATTGGAAAACCATTAAATGTGTCCCATCAGCTGTCTGTCCTTGTGGTCAGAGGATTCAGAACTCAGAGGAAAGTGTGAATCTGAATATCCTGACCTTGGCAATGACCAGCAGAAGAAACTGATTCAAAGACATGGGTATGAGTCTTTGTATGTATTAGGTCATTAATTCCCAGAAGACTAAGTGAGACACTGGCAGGAAAGCATTCCTTGAAGATGAGGTGTCGTTTCTTTCACCACAGGGAGACGTTGAACTCGACCAGAAGAGATTTCAAACCTCTTCTATGGAAACACAAACAATCAAAAGGATGCAGTTACTGGCCATTGAATCTAAAATTGTGGGCATGATAAGGTAACATGGTCATTAAGATGGTATCAGGGAAAGCAAAATGAATACAAAAGAGAGGCCTTGAAACAGTTCTGGTGCAGTGTGACTCCACTGTCTTGGAGGGTCTCCTGGCCATTCACACCAGGAAAGTGGTTGACATGGCAGGGTCGTCGGCTGATGAAACTCACCTGGGCCCATAGGCTATAAAAGCTGGCACGTGTTCACTGTCTGTCTTCCTACAGCTGGCATCCACCCTGCTTCATTGTTAGTTTGGTTTGTCTTCTGGTTTGTATTGACTTTAGTTTTAGTAAATTACTCTTGTTTCAAGTAAATCTCTTGCAAAGACCCCTTCCTTTTCACATTCTCTGAACAAGTTTGTGACAGCGGCGTCACTCCATATTTGTAGTGACGTGGCTACAACAGACTTCTATGTCAGTTTAATTTAATATGATCTCTTCTTTGGTGAAGAATACAGCACTGTTGACTCTCTAGTTAACTGAAAGAGAAAAGTAACAGAGCTGTTAATAACCTGAAGCATCTAACAAAAAAGACAGCTTAAAGCAAAATAAAATATTTGAATGTGTTAAATGTGAATCGTTGTCTACATATAGTAAGCATCAAGTAGATTAAAAACCCTGCAGTAAAATGTCATGGACCTTAAAATCAAATGGTATTTCGTTCAACTGTGCTAGTCGTGGACTAACCAACACCATGCTCAACCCTGAAGTACTTCACAGGTGTACGTGGCAGAGGAGCACCAGGCCAAAGACTGATGATGAACTTTGCAGTCATAATATCGGATGTGAAATGTGTGCCTTGGCCACTCGAGTAAAGAGGAATGCAGAGCTGTCAACTGATGACTACCTGTGGTAAGTTGGATCAGATGATTGGGGAAGCTGCTAGACTAGATAAACCTCAATATGTAGTGAGGGTGAACCGGGCCCCTGGCCAGAATATCCCCAAGTCCTACCTTTTTAGGAACTTGTCCTGCATTGCAGGGGAGGTTTGGGACATGCAGTAGTTGTGAGGGGTCAATCAGAATAAGATCATAGATACAAGGTTAAAAATCAACCTTTCTTAGCAGAGTGCCTGGGGACACCTTTAGGGACAAGGTAAGGAATGCATATTGTGGACAAGTACAGAGTGGAAGCACTGCACATATGGACGGAAAGGAGCCAGCTGAGGTGGTTCAGGCTTCTGTTTAGGATGCATCATGTACACCTTCCTGTGGAAGTATTCCAGGTGCATCCAACTAGAAGGGAACCTGAGGGCAACCCCAGGACACGCTTGAGGGGTTACATATCTTGTCTAGCCCGTGAATGCCTCAGGATTCCCCAGGTGGAGCTAAAATGTGAATAGTTAAAGGGACATCTGGGCTGATGCCTGAACCAGAAAAGCAGAGGAAAGCAAATGGGTGTGTGACGCGGTTAAAATTTCACCTTAGTGTGGAAATTATGGCACTGTTTGGGATAATAGTATTTAATTTACACTCAAGCTCCACAGAAATGAAGGCACCAACTTTGGATTGCTCAAGATGACACTGCTCAGTGCAGTACAGAGAAAGCAGGTGGGAAGTGTCGAGCACTGGGAGCTCAGAGGAAGTGACTTGTGCTTTGAGGAGGCTCAGCCTGCTGAGGGTCTGGGGTGAGACACACGTGTTCTGGTCACCCCCGGTGTCTGTGTGTACGTATGTGGGTGTGATTGGTGAGTAATGTGTTTATTGATTGGAATCCTTGTACCACTGACCCTTGAGCAAACCTTGCCCTCGCTGGGTGATCAAAGCTGTTACATCATGGGATTGCTCACAGCCCAGGGGATGTTTGTTTTCACAGAGAGACTGGCTCACCCGAGTGGTGTCCTGACTTAAAGCAGACTTCCTATTCATGAAACTTCCACACATCTGCTGGGGACCGTGCATATGCGTGAGTGTATGTGTGCACTTCCACTATGATCTCACCTTGTGTGCCTGAAGCTTGTTAAGGGAGAGATCACTGCACAAACAAGATGTTGTCAGCCCCAGATCTAGCCGAGCCCTGGATACTATAATCATCAGCTGTATGTATGTAAAGTTTTCTAACATTACATAACCACAAACAAGAGAAAAAAAAACATGCAAATGCAACTGTGCAGCTGTCAACGAGTATAAGGTCTATGTATACACAACACAGCTTTAAGGATGTTTTGCAGAAAACAGGGATATTCCGACATCTGTTTCTGATGATCCTTCAGAGAAAGTAAAGGGCAGATATCTGGTCTTTTTTTTGTTTCTTCCACAGATGATCAGCAGTGTCTGCTCAGATCTTTTCCCGTAAATGGATGCTCTGTTTTGACTGTCCTTCTGGAATTTATCATGCAAGCCATTTGGGGATTTAATTTGTGGAAGAAATAGTATTTCAGATTTTGAAGTAGCATCAAACAGTTTCAGCGAACAGTGTTACAAGTGTGAAAACAAAGGATTTATTCTGGGGCAACATGCAAATCAGAGTGCGGACAATTGTTAAGTACTTGATTAAAAGATTCAACTTTTAGTCTGTACGCTTATATAGCATTTTAGATTTACAATACACAGATGTAAGAGAAAAAATATGTAAAAACAGAAAGTATCTCTGATGTAGTGCAACAACTATCTCCTCATCCATCGCATCTTGACAATACCACATTTGGACCTGAATACGTTGCTGTTAGTCTCTGTTTTGAATTGAGAAATCTAGGAGGTTGATACCCGAAAGACTGCAAAATTAACAAACCACACAGTCTGTCTGAAAGTTTAGGAAGATTGATTGCATTGGTTGAAGTTATACAGAATCAAAATCATGAGGCTCATTATAATCATCACAACAATAGCTGCTGGCAAGACATTAATTTTTTAAAATATCTTCCACTGATATATGTCCGCAATTATAGAAAACAAGTCCATATATTCTGGCTGATGGATTCCCTTTATCACTCATCCAGAGCAGGATTCCATTTGATCTATACTGCCACTTGCACAGTTACATCACTACCTGTAATAGTATCATTAAAGATGGTGCAAAGATACTGCAATGCATCTATCATGACTCCTAATTTTTAACTTGTAAAACATAATATTGTGAATACAACCTGCATTCATGGAGCTGGGGGTTTCACCATTCCTTTGTCATAAGGAGGTTGTCATGAAAAACGACTTTAATGGCCTTAGAGCCCCTCCTAAGCACTATATTAGTGTACTTTAAACAGATATGGTTGCCTGGAAATATTTTGACTTGTAGGCTGGCTGTATATTGTGTAGACTTTTCAGCCAGCAAATGCTGTTTTACCCATGTTTTACCCTGTCTTGCTGCCTTTTGGAAAACAGAATGGATGATAAAAAAAGAAAAGGAGAACAGGAAAGCATTAAGAATGAGGGAAAGAAGGAACAAGTGGAGAAAATAAGCAGGTAGAAAAGGGAAAAGCGAGAGGAGGCCAAAAAAGGGGCAAACTAGAAGAAATTAGGACAGCAAAGGAGGTAAAGGGGAGGTGGTCAGAAAAAGATTCAAAGCATGCAGATAAGAAAGAGATGAGAGGAAAGATGAGGGAGTGGTGAAGGAAAAGCAAAGAGAGGGGGGGAGAGGTAGCCAAGAGGAGATCTGTGGAGAATTGCACATCAGCTCACGTAAGACTGATTCTCCGAGATGACAGAGGACCGACAGCTGAAATCAAAACCACACTGTACATTTGTTTTTCCAGAACTTTCTGTCTTTTTCAACCTCGCTCCTGTCGTTCTGCTTCCTTCTCTCTTTCCCTCACTTCTCTTTTCTCCTTGGTGGTCTTTTTCTCCCCATCCCTCCCCTCTCTCATAACTCAACACAGCATCCTTGTGCCTGTATGTTCACATCAGGGTGTGTTCTGCAAAGCAATCAAGCATATTTCTGTCTTCTTTCAACGGTGTGACATGTTAGAATTTTAGAAGAACATTCAAAAATTAACAAAAATTCTCAAAAGAATGTGAAGAAGTAAGAGTTCTAACGTTAGGTCAAAGATGTCTATGCATTATGTTGCAGAGATATCTACTAAGGTTTGCGTGCTAACCAGCTACCCCTCTCTCATAACACCACTTGCACCTCAAGAAGTGATAATCCAACAGGCCTCTGGAGGTGGCAGACACTAACTGATGCCCGACTTCCCTCTTTCTCCTCTCCTCTCAGTACTGTATTCATGCTGGGTCCTGGAGGCTGATGAGCCCGGTTCTGTGGCCCTCTTGACCAGCTCTGGTTCTAGTGCCCATTCCAGACCTGCTCCTTGCTGGCATTCCTCACTGAAAACCTCTTCCACCTGGTGGTCCAAAGCCCCCGTGTCCAGCAGTGTAAACACCAACACTATCCCGGCGCTCTGAGGTCCCAGTCTGGATACAGTCAGCCTGGTTAATAGAAGTACAAGCTGCACGGCTAACTGAGCTCAGTAGTTAACGGCAGCCAGCAGCAGTTAGTGGTTACTCTAGTGATATACTTCTTCCTGTTTGTCTGGAGCATGAATTCAACAGGTGGCCACTTCCTACAGATTTAAGGGTGGAGGTGGCCCAAGAGTTTGGTGGTTCCATCCCTGGCTTGATGTGTGAGTGTGAATGGGTGAATGTGGCACGTGTTGTAAGCTGCTTTCAGTGGTTGTAGACGAGCAAAGTTCTATAGAAATGCAGTCCAATTACCATTTAATGCATCTGAGTCACACCAACCAGAGCTGGATGACTTTTACTATTTTGCACATCGGAGAGTCCAAATGGCACCTAAAGGTAGCAGTTCAAACTTCTGACAACTTCTACACCCAGAAGTTATGGAATGTGATCTCAGTGAACTTTTCCTCCTCAGACCTATACGTTATCTTCTTGGTGTCTGTTGGACTTAAAGGAAGTGATGGAGGATTAGTTTCTGTGGATGCAGCTCATTCCTCTCTAGGAGAAAGTTTTTAAAGGAGCTCTCAGCTCTCTCAGATTTTGTGTCTTGTCCATGTGGAAATGCTTGGATAGCCATCAGCAAATATAAGATGGTCACATCCATTTCTCCATCATTTTCCTTCTATACTGGGGAACTCTTTTCTTTTGCAGTTATACTTTGTGATTTAGGCAAACTGCATTTATAATGCACATTAGTGCTGGCCAAAAAATGAATTAATCATTTGTACTGTGGCATTTTTGAGTTCAGCACATAGTCTGTGCTGGCACATACTGCTTCTGGGAAACAGCACAGGCTTGCACTCTCTGACAGAACCTTCACCTCCTCCCACCAACTTGACTTTAGCACTGAATATAACCAACCTAAGAACCACTTCCATTGGGATGGAAGCATTACAACCTTAAAGCAGTGCTGATAAATATCTTTATATTAACAATAAAGTAAATCAGCACACTCGTAGGGACAAACCCACAGTTCCCCTCAGCTCTACACAGTGTTGCAGTGGCTTCTGACTTTGTCGTTTTGGTTTTACTGCCTACAAATTCAGCTGATTCAGTCTCGTTCCTCTCATCACCCTGTTTCCAGCAGCAGCAGGCAGCTGTTATCATCAAAAAAGCAATGAAAAACTCGCGGTACGCCATCTGCCCAGCACCAAACAACAGACAAACAAAGGTGGTAAACTAATGAACACAGTGGCAACACTGGCGACAAAAGAAGAGTTAGTGGAGAAAAACACAGCTTAAAGGAGAGAAAATGGGGACTGAAGCATGACTCCCAGTGTGAATTAATGTTGCTCTGTCTGTTGGATTTGTAAATTTGATGATATGTCAGTGTTTATGACTTGATCTGCTGCTTCCATGTGGCCTTAAAAAACCAACCCCCCCCCCCCAAAAAAAAACAAAAACAGTTGCTGCCGTTTTAAACTGTGGTACAAAATAATTTGAGTTGCGACAACATGTGACTAAGCTGTGTGAGTGGTGACTGGCACGTTTTCACCTCAGGGCTTGCCATACTTGCTTGGAGCAGGCAGTTGCTTGGAGCCCCCAGCGACTAGGGGGGCCTCGGCCACTTATTTACAACGATTATTCAGTATTCATCTCAGATGTCCTGGAAATTGTACATTTATGTGCGCAAAAAACAAATTTTTGCGGTGCGCACAGGTGGAGTGGGAGCCTCAGAGATTTCTTGCTTGGAGCCCCAAGAGACCCTCGCAATGCCACTGACCAAAAACCTGTAGGCTGTGTCTGACTGGCATGCTTGTGATACCAGCTCTTGTATGTACTAATTTCTGCCTGTACATGCCAAACTTGCATGCAGAAAAATACCAACGGATGCTTTCAGAGCTGACAGAAGCAACAGAGATTTTGCACATCCAGTCACTGATGCAAATCTTATCATACAGCTTAGAAATAGTAGTTTTGCAATTCTACTTTGTTTCAATTCAAAAGTAAAGACCTCTTTTACGAGTTTCACAGTCAGGAGAGTGTGTATTTTACTGTGTGATATTTCACAGGCAGACACTATCACTTTATAGGAAAGAAAACCTTTCTTGGTATCTTTCCAAAATAATTTTATTCCTTCCATAAAATGCTATTTCCCATTAGAGAAGCTTCTTCCAAAGTGAAGAAACTTGGATGCTGGTAAACCTCCCTACGCTGCAACCAACAGCACAACAACAAATATCTCTCTATGGCCACAAAGTCAAAACAGCTGCCCTGAACTAAACACTCCTAAACTGATGTGGAGGCCTTTCACAGTGCAGGGTGGACTTGATTCATTGCCAGCATCGATGTGCTGCACCAGAAAGGTACAGGTCTTTTGTGTTTATTGGACCAGATGCTAATCTCTCACGTACTACTTCAAACATCATCAAAAAAAAAAAAAAAAAAAAAAAACAAAACTGCAGGCATAGTCCAGCATTATAAAAAAAGAGAATGACTGTGTCCAGCACTGTTTTATAACTTACTAACATGTAAACCTTTTTTGTTGGGAGGAAAAACAGAACTGAAATATTAGTAAAAGGACATCAACCTTTGAGTGTGACTCAACTCATAATACTATAACTTGGATTTTTTCCTCTTACCAAGACATCCCCTGCATGAAATATGCGTGGCTGCTTTATTTTAGAATGGTTCTCGCTCATATTTTGATGTATGGGTCCTTTACTAATTATACAGATTAAGTATTTATTATCACAACTAAGGTCCAGAATACCTGAAAATGAGAGAACTTTTCATACTTGCTGATCTGATGTCATAAAATAAAACTCACTCAGCAAAAAGTGTCAGAAAACATGCTGAGGCACACATTAAAGTGCACATTTTACACGAAAGGCCTCTTTAATCTCAAATACTCAAGCTCAAGTAGCATAACTAGATTAGTTGTAAACTCAGCTTTTTAACAGTGCAAGGTCATGCGTTTCAGGTGGTGGAGAATGAACAAGATGGGGCTTTAGGCAACAAACAAGTGAAGTCTGATAAATTCATCCACTGCTTCACTTTTGCAGTGATGGATTATACCTCTCAGGCAAGCGTTGTGTCTGCGAGTTTGTTTTCAAGCAACTGGTGAAAAGACTGGAGTCTGTTTTCCAAAAAGAACATAGCATAACATCTATTCCATCTTTCGTGGGCCTCGGCCCTCGAGAGAGCGAGTGATTAGCTATGGAGCTGGCTGGAAAATGTGAAGAAATTATCATCATGTGGCGCTAGAGGAGCTGATAGACGTTACCTTGTGTAAGAAAATAATCTCCATTAGTTTAATGAGGATGACTAACGGTGGAAACAAGGATTGTCTTATTTAGACAGTGCAGCAAAACTGATAAACTGGAAAAGCTTGGCACGTCAGTAACAATCCAGTCATGGGTGGAATATTCCTGTGCCACAGATTTTGTGTGTCCTGCCCAGTACCAGCGCTAATTTCCCTGAAAACACTGCCATACGTTCCATGGTCGCACAGGATCTTGTTAGATATGAGACCATTCTTGTGAGACTGTTTATCTGATTGGAATATTCCTCATGAATATCTCCATATCAACCACTCACTGATAACAACAAAGAGACATCAGCAGGTTGTTTCAGCTGTAATGACTTAATCTGTATTTGAGACTGCAGCAGTTCCTGTTGCATCACGAAGGAATGATGTTTCCTTCAATATGCCTGATTATGATTAACTCTTTCCAAAAGCTGCAAACTTTGATGTTGTACCAAAGTACTATTCTGATGCCTGAAAGACTGACTCTGTGGCCAGATAAGAAGTTTGTTTGAACTTTAAGTCTAAGTAAACATTATATCAAGGCGCTGCAGCCCCCAAATGTTCTCCCAACCACAGAGAGTCATGCTGGATACTTGAGCATCTACCGTTTTCATCTTCTGTTTATCGCTCTGACAGCACAAATTAGGGGATGGGACAAGCGTTTGTTTTGTTCGGCTATGGAACACAGCGGTAATGTTGAGCTGCCACAGGCGATTTGTTCAAAGGGCACAGGGAGAAATCATGTTCCAAAATTCCAAAACAGAAACTGAAAGGTCATATTTGCCATTAAAGTGATATTTCATTGTTGCTCGTCAAAGTGCTCCCCTGCATTAAAGTTGCAGTTGTCCTCCTGCAGTCTCTGTAAATTAGTGCAGAGCTTCCACTGATGGTGCACTTTCCATTTCTTCACTCCAAAAGAGACAAAAACATGAAGGAGTTAACTGACGAACAATAAAGACAGCCCCTAGGCCTCAAATCTCTAGGTTTCGTGCGGCAGTTAGTTTGTGGTAACTGTAATTTTGTTTGGAAACACAGGTAGTGTATGACTTAAGTACAGTATCAGCTGACATGAGGTGCCTGTTGTTACAGCTGTGGCTGTCCCCCCCAGAAGATTCTTAGTGTTTCCTTGTGTTTTCCCTTTCTCCGTCTTCCCAGTACTTCCTGTCTGTCTCTCTCTTTGTTTATGTCTTGTCTGCGTGTGTGTGTCCCAGCTCTGCTTATCATACACACCTGTCTGCAATCAACTCATCTCCGCTTCCAGTCTGCACACCTGCCTCTCAGCCAAATCGTTTTGTGTTTCATATTTACTAACCTGTCTCTTCGTGTTCAGGCATCACCACTCATCTACTTGTCTTCCTGCTCTTCTGTCTCCTCCATCATCCCCTCATCAAAACCCTGATTACAATAAAACTGACTCTTTTTGCTGCCAAACATCACCTTGCCAGTTTCCTGCACTTGGGTCCCACCTGTGTTCATAACATGTCGGTGTCATGAGGCCCGGCTCTGAAGAGTACCCAATTTCAAGACGACACTAACGACGGCTTGTATATACACCATGAGCACTAAGGGAGAGCTTCAGGAGCCCAGCAACTTCTTTTTGGATACAAGATGATTATTCTACTTTTCTTTAAAAACTGCGGGACCTGGAATAGTTTTATATGCTTCAGCATTACAAAGCAGGTTTATTCACTAAAATCCAGGCTCTCTATTCTAGAATACCCTCAGATATGGCACAATAACTGAAAACCAACTATTGAATCAAACTACTCAATCATCATCAAATGGGTGAGATGGTCTGCATTCACTGTTACATTTTGTGTTTCAGCTGCAGCAAACAGACTGTGTATTGTTGTCTAGACTGGAGATCATGCCCACAGTGTTCCATCGTGTTGCCTAATTCAGAGCTTCAATTCGATATGATCAGGAATGAAAAACTGATATTGTAGAACTCATCCTAAAAGCACAATGCTGAAAATGTTTAAGTTTTTTATAAAATGAGCTAAATAAGGGAGTTATCAATAGGGGGCGCTCAGCTTCCACACAGCTGGGCACAAGTCACTGTGGCTGTAGCCAGCAGGGCTTGGGATTGGTTGTCTCATCAGGCTGCATTTAGGTTGATCTGGGGTTCCACCATGCATACTATGCAGTACAGTGCACTTATATGTTCAGTGGACAATGAATGCAGAGCCACACATATACACAACATTCTGCTTTACAGCAGCCATAATGACTGCTGTTACGAATGTCTGTTTTGTCCCTCCAGCAGTAAAATATTCTACATTCTCCCTCAGCGTTCTATTTAGTAGCATTCCAGGAACGTACACGAGCTCTAAAGGGCAAAATACAGCTGCACAATGGCCCCATCAAGTACGTTTTAAAATTCAGTGAAGCACAAAAAATGCCCTGTGATCGTACAGTAGTTTCTGTTTATGTGCATTTACAGCAAAAATCTACTCAAAAATACTGTACTGCTTGTAAAATGGAGAGGGAGAGTGAGGTGCCTCGGCTCTTATGTATACATAGAGTTTACACAGCACCACTGACGTTCATCCTTCTTTAAAGAGATAAGTGATTGCTAAATGTTTGGGAGTTTAGAGCTAAAATGAACATTGCTGCTAGACCTATAAAGAAAATGCTCACCTGCCTTGCTGTCCCATCTGAATCTACTGCACTGATGAATGATCCTCAGTGTTGTGACTAATACAGTTTATTTTCTCATTAAAGCTACAACAAACTTTGGTGCTTGTCGGGCACTGTAACGGCCTCCGTTATGGATTGGGTCATTACTGCTAAAATAAACTGCCCCTGTTTTGCCAGCTTCCACTCATATAGGTCCAGCAAAATAAGCTGTGCTCTCAGTTATGGATGACAGAGCTACACACACTCCTGCTGCTCCTTTGGCTGCTTCCACGATTTCCTCTTTTTAGTGGAAACACGAGGGAAAACATACCTTAATAAGCAAATAACTGAAGCCAAATGGATTAAACAGTGAATAAATATAAGGCCATTTGAAAACATTTATTTAGAAAAGATGCTTGGAAAAAGACAATGAATATTTCCTGTAAACTTAAAAACTTCAATATTTGTCAGTTACTGTGAGAAACAGATTTCAGTGAATATACTGTCATAATGCTAATTTGTCAGTTACAAAGCTCCCTTTTTTCCAGCACTTAAAGTGGTACACTAGATAACAATGTGTATAGAAATGTATTAGAAAGCTGATTATTTTATTAAATCAGTCCAACCAACAAACTAAACACTGCAATAGTCCAGAACTCTGTTATTATTACTAGTGTTCACCATCTTGTGGAGGCCTTGAGAACTACAACTGAATTAGGCTGTTGTGTAAACCTGAGCAAAGTTAGGATGTTCAGAAGGATACTGTATCTCATCACTAAAATGATCAGTGCATGTGACGCTACATAGCATATATTCATTTTTGATTGCCCATTAGCACTGTTGACTTTTGAGTTTTCCCATACTGCAGGTCACACTTATGATAAAACATGACATTCATAAAAGGTGAGTGTTCCTTGAACAACAGCAATATATGATGTTTAGATACTTCTTCTTCTTCTTGGACCAGGATTTCTTCCAGGTGGTAGACTAGATAAAATCAGGCTTATGTGGCCACATGGTGCTGACAAATTGGGGGTTTATGGTTTAAGCCAGCATAAATAATGAACACTGGCCAACAGCTGCCCATACAAACCGAGGCCAACCAGCATACTCATTACCCATCTCTACAAATCCAGAACATCAACAGTCCCTCTTGCTATTTTGAGAAATACTGGAAACACAGGGAGTGAGAGAGGGAACTGGTTGGAAGAACAAATGACGAGAGTCCAACAGAGCGACATCTTCGCTTGGTCACTCCGAGTGGATGGTCCTACACAACTAAGGTGTCTTGACTACAAATATTTATGATTTTACCTTCAGGGCCATCGTTTTTTGTTTTTTTTTATTAACCACTATGAAAACTGGCATCACTAGTTGCTTGGCAACATTTGCCTATTTCACAATTTTCCAACTGTTGTTTGCCATCAATGGCCAAACTCTTGACGTGGGCAGTTCTGGACTGACGTACCTGTCTCAACTTTGGAGTGGTCAGTCCTCTCTGTCACCTTCTCCTGGCTGATGAGGTAATCAACTATCCTCACCCCGATTGGTGGCTCAGTGTGGTTCCACTCCATGATGACCAATGAGCTGCTGGGCTCGTAGGTGTAAGAGAGTTTCAGCCTGGCAACAGAGTGACAGAGATGCAAAACCAGGCCACTGAGTGAAAGATGTTGTCAGCAAACTGGTCTCATTACTGTAATTTACAGCTAACATTATCCCTGGTGTTCCTGCAAACCTGCAACCTAATGAAAACATATTCTGCAATATCACAAACTCTTCTGTCAACAGTAAGGCCATGTCCTCCCTGAGGTCTGACTTAACCCTTAGCCCTCTGCAGCTTTGTGGCATTGAGACCCAAATACAGAGAGGTTTTCATGCCAATCAATCAATACAGCAGCTAATTTCATTGATTAGGACACCCAAACTGGACAACAAGAACAACAACAAAATCAATGAACGTTGTAATCATGGACAGACGATGGGGTCCTGGGCATAGATACATAAAATGCCACCCCCCTCTAACACAGGACCCAGACTGAAAGAGGGTGTCTCTGTGCAAATGTTGTATGTCTCTTTGTGGTGGTTTTGCATCTATTTGTTGTGATTGTGTATCCTTTAATTGAGCTCTGCAACATTCCAACAAAAACTTCAAACAGAGACTTTGGCCAAGTGGTCCCCTGATCTCTCTGGTCCCCATGCCCAGCAGGCCCTTTCAGTAATATATCCATGGATGTAATATTTGGTCGCAATAAGATTCATGCTTCCTGGTGGCGCATTACTTGAGACCACTGCAGCAGAATATAGAGTTCTACCAGTAAAATGATGGATGGTATTTACCACAACCCATTTTAGAGTGATGTATTTGGAGAGAGGTAATATTATTCTATGTTACTAACATAGGTTGGGGAAGTGGGGCGCAGGTGGGCAGTCCGTCGGAGCCAAAAGCGCTGGAATCACACCGACACCAGTCATCAATAACATCACCTTTCCCCGAACACCACAGCATGCTCATCATTGCCTCCTGAAGAGCCTACAGAGAGAGAAAGTGAGACAAGAACACAAAAACAAAGTTAAATTCAAAGCACGTGTCACACGTAAACGGTAACTATGAAATTCTATTCTCACATTAACAATTTTATTTCATAGTTTTTACTTCAAAAGAAGATATTAAAAAGTCTTTCCTTTCAGTAATTTCTCATGTTTTTCATTATATTTGGGCATTTTATGCCTTTACTAGAATGTCGAGGTCGAATGTCGAAATGTGCTGAATGCATTCCCTTCCTCATAAAACATGCATTATTTCCATGCTGGGTTGGGCCGGGCCCAGTTTGCTAGCGAGATGGAAACAGGTGATCCGCTGTGGCAACTCCTAATTGGGGAGCAGCCAAAACAAGAAGATGTTGGGTTACTCATATGTACTATTGTTTGTTCCTGTCTTTTATTGTCTTTGCTAACTTGTTCATGGAGCATTGATGGAGCCGGTCTTATGTAAACAAGCCTATTCCAGTCGTCTTAGCATGATGTAGCTTACCACAGTACATGAGGTGATCCTTTATTGATGAACCACAAACACAAATAGAAAATGTAAAAAAATGACATTGGTGTGATTAATAGCAGTAGAGTTCAGTGTTAAACATTGGAAATAAACTCATGTGAATGCAATTATTGGCTTGACCTCATCCAAAGTCTATATATTGACCCTCTTTGTCACAAGTTACATAATTCCCGATGAAGATGGAATGTCAAAATGCTGTAAATGTAATAGGTCATCTTTTTGGGAGCATTTATTCAGTGTGGACATCTTTTCTGCTTGAAAATGTTCTGTTGTTTTTCTAGTAGGTATTCAAAAGTATTATATCAGATTGTTGACAAAACAGTTTCTCTAGATACATATCAATTCATCAGGGGTGGACAGATACACACATCTAGTAATTAAATGTAATAGTGCCGCCAAAAAGTGCATTTATTCAAAATGTTGCCTTTGCATCATGTCTGTACCAGCATGTAGCTGCACAGTCAAGCACAAGAAACCTCTAAACAGCTTTTGTCAATAACAGCAGCTGTATCTGTCTGCCTGAGCAAAAAGATGAAAGCCTGACACCTCTGTGGTGGGTGGTGGCAGCGTGGGGCAGCACCATATCGACCTTTCTTCCTGCTGGACGAGTAAAAGAAGTATTGACGTACAGCATCGATGGAGTCAAAAAAGTCACAGCACAGTATGGCAGATTATGACACAGCGTGCTGCCAGCAGAGTAAGACATGATACTCGAGAAGGAAAAGACACTTTAAAGTCCTCTGCTCCTGAAACCTGTTTCATAATGAGGCCATGAGGCTTTCAGCCCTGATGGAGAAAGTCACAAACACATGGTGGGTTTCACTGCAGGACGCCTGTTAATAGACTTACAGAGGTTTAATGATCACACACCCAAACTAATGCCTGGATTTTTTGTATTATTAGCTGCTGTCCTCTCATGTTAAAGTAACTTAGATGAGAAAACATTTACATTCTCGACATCAAAGTAAAGCCACTTTGATTTTGGGATGACAAGGGCACTGGGCAATAAATGCCTCCTTTAATCATACACATGAAAGGTAAGAGAGATAATCCAGTTCAGAAGGATGAGAGAACATGCACTCACCAATTTCAAGGGTGTCACGGAAAGTGATGTAATGTACTCTGCAAGAAATTGGTCTTTTCAGACATTAGACAGTCCCCAGATAGTTGGGAGAGGAGAGGATAAACACCATACACACCTGGTAGGTCTCATTGTTGGACACCAATTCATAAATGGGTGCGGCCTTGGTGATCTGCAGCAGGACAGGCTCAGACTGCTGCCGTCCTTGTGACGCCCTCGGGCTCATGTGGCAGAGGTGACAGGAGCGCGGGCACTGGCCTTGGCTGGTGCAGTCCATACGGACGCCAGCCGCCATGCGCTTAGCTCCCGTGTCCAGCAGACTGGCGATGTACGCAGGGTATGTCAGCGTCCTCGGCTCCTTGTCACGCTCCTCTGACTCCTCTGAAGGCGAGTTACCTGACAGGACGGACAGAATGAAAAATGGTTGGTTAATTCTATTAAAGAGACAAAATGCATTATAGACAAATGTCACAAAAGCAAACTATGAAAATGCATAAAAACAAAGTCATGTGGCTTTATGATATTCTTGTCACTCATATAAATTAACCAGATAGATGGTGAGGTCACATGATGCTAGTAATGAGATGAGGGAATAAGGGAATGAAAAAACTGAACTGAGACATTTTTCTTGTCCCTTTGTAGCAATATGGCAAAACTACAAAGCATAAATGCATTCCCACATTCCCAGATCTCCCTTGTGGAGGCTTTTCTGCATCACAGGCGGAATACATGAGAAGGAGTGTAAATATTTGGGCCACAGCTACAGCTACAAAGAGCTCAGTGTGGGGAGACGTGTACTGAACAATGAAATGTTTACATTGTATTAATGTTCCTATTGCTGTTACAGGCTGTCATTGACATCACACTGGATTTTTTCGCTGCTCAGGTTCTGGAGCTTGACTCCTCAAAAGTACCGACAACATAGAAATATATTAACCAGTGAGATGAAACCAGGGTTTTCAGCTACATAGTAGTTTGCACATACATTATTTTATGTTAGTTATGCAGGAATTTACAGTGGAACACTGCTTTACTCCACAACATGTACGCAGCTAGCTTAGATACCAGTGATTGATTTTTGCAACATTTTGTGACAACTGTTATACAGGAAAGAAAGGCTCCTACACACAATCACCTCTGAGCACTGCCAGCACAAGGTTTTGGTTAGATTCATTCAGAGAAAATCAGCAAAAGAAAATGTGAATTAATGCAAGTTTACATTTTCCACTGTAGAAGATGGGTGCTTCAAGATAAAGCTGGTTAACTAATTCTCCAGTTGTGTGCCATTAAACCACTGCAGAAGAAGAGGGTGCAATGAGATGATGGCCAATCCCAACGTCCTGCCTAAGCCCTGAACCAGACTTTGTTAATGTCACCTGGTAAGTGCTTGAGTGGGAGAAGCTGCAAGTCCCTGAAATGATAGAATTAAGAATGGGACAGCACTTTGAAACATATGCCATTACCTTGACAATGCTAGCAAATGGTATGCACAAATGTGGCTTGGGACTGGTTAAGAAACCCAGGACACAGCTATTCTTCTTAACCAGGCAGTTAAATCTCTTCCTGTCTGCCACTGTCTCAGCAGACCAGAGTCAGAAAAAGACATTAGACAAGAACTGCAGTACATGTACAGAATTAGCACGGCTGTGTTACAGATCGTCATCAGCTGATCACTGGTGCTGGACAGAGGACCACGGCTGCCATCGGGATCACTGGATGTGACTGTAAACAAAAACTGTAATGCAACGAGTTTAATGTCCCGTGCACAGACAAGTTAAAAGAGTCATTTTAATAGTGGTGTTTTGTATGTACCCGGTTCCTGAAAAGTTTAGTTTTACAAAAGTTTGTTGAGTTTAACTTTTGTATTATGTAAATATGTGATTCAAATATTCCCCTTGAAATGTTTCGTCTCAGACAGAGTGGGATGTCCATTTGCAAGGGGAGCTGGAGAGCAAGCGAGAGAGGGAAACATGCTTAATGCACAGCGTTGATGCTATTTTTCTTTTTTAAAAAGGGGGAATTCTTCAAATGACCATTTTGGGAGTCTGCTAGGCTGTGAGCAAACACAAGCAATTTAAAAGCTCAAGCCCCAATTAGGGAACACGCTTGTTGTTCGAGCTGCCTGTGATGGAACACAACGAAGGTTTATGAGCCATGGGATGATGGGAAAACAGTGTGCGCACATGCTCAGGGACCACACGTGAGCATACAAATGAAGGTAAATATACAATGTGAATCATTTCTGTGCATTAATGTTTACTTTTTACTGCATGGTTCCTTTATAGTGATCTCGCAGCACAACTAAGCATTCAAAGAGACAGAACATCACAACTTCATCATGGATTGTCACAATGATGTGTATTTGCATTTATGTGTGTGTACCTGAATGTGGGTGACTGTCATTAAAAAGAGATTAAGGAACTAAGTGCTACAATAACAAAAGTCACTGTTTTCTTTTATGCTGGTGTGTGATTACCACCACAATGATCATAACTCATCTCCCACACACATCTGTAACACACACACACTTTCTGTCCAACACCTACGGAGTCATTAAGTTTTGCAGATTTTCCAAGTCATGTCATGATTGATAAGTTACAGTTTCATCATGTGAATAAAGGGTGATCCAACACACACAACACATTCTGTTTGAGGTTCATGTGGAATTGGGAGAATGAGGCTGTTCAGGGCTTAATTAACAGAAAATATTGCAGTTATTGCCTTAAAAAGGTTCATTTTAAATGCAAGGTCAAAAACATATTTCAAACAGAGTGCGGTGGTGGTCATCAAAATACAAAATAAAAGCACTTAGAGCGGCTATGTGCAGAAAATTTGTATGATTAAACATCTTATAATGAATTGTTGCAAGGGCATACGTTTTTGTTTGTTGCAGAAAAGTGAGCAAGCTTTTTGCCCATTCATCTTAAAGCGATCTGAATATTAATTGTAAAAATAGACCAAACGCAACAAAAAGAAAGGGAGACCCTGAGCCAAGCACACACTGGCGCACTGAAATGTTCCCCACAAACCACCAAAAGATACAAAGGAAATAACCAGAAGAGAAATGAAGCCAAGAAAATGAGACCACCAGTGTCACACAGAATGCTGCAGAGTTCAGGAGACCATGGTGGACCAGGGATCTTTATGCAAACTGACATTCAGGCTAGACTGAACACAAGTGAAAGGAACGGGCAGCAAAAATCCAAATAAATGTCAGATAGGAGCAGCGGGAGCATGAAACAACCCACAAGTATCTCATATGCTAAACAAAGACAAATGACACCCAGTCTGGGAAATTTAATGGTCAGGTGTAGCGAATGACAGCCTCCTTTGTTAACACAGCTGCCTTCAGATCCAGTAATGGATGGTAAACCAAATAAACAGCTGTATCTGTGTGTGTTTAACTTTGTGCACGTGTATATACGTCTCACAAAATCAGGACATTCCAGGTCTAGTAACATTGTTCATTTGCGCTTCCCTTGCTAGCTGTGGGTGTCTTTGCATGTTCACGCCCTTGACAATGTTAGCGCGCAGCTCGGGGCTTTGTGATTGGGTCACTGAGTCTAATCGACAGATAAGCCCGAACCAATCACGGGAATGTGCAGGTAAATGAGGTCTGGTAGAGGGGAGAGTCACAATAGGGGAGAATGAAATTAAACTGTGGATGTTCACATCTTGACCCCTGAGCGGCATTCGTGTGTGTGCGTGTGTGTGTGTGTGTGTGTGTGTGTGTGTGTGTGCGTGTGTGAGTGTATGTGGGCGTGCCTGAAGAAATGTTCAAGTAGTGGCACTCTGCAGGCCATGAGCCTGCATGACTGATCAAAGGCAATGAAGAAGAAGATTATGACTTTGTTTATAGTGTGTGTAAGAGGGCCAGGCAATGGAAAACACCTTGTTTGAAGACCACTACCTAGACCCCAGTTGTGTGACTGGGTTTGCGCACTCATATTGGCATTCACAGACTTATCTGCATGTGGCCAAGAATGCCAATGCCCTCGCACTCCTGACAAGCCAAACTTTAATCTATCCTTGTCAAACTGGCTCACTTTCCACTAATCAGCTCTCATTCGATCATCACTTGCCACCTCCTGGCAGATGGAAATTAAATGTGGCAGTTATATTAGGACAGCTGGGTGCCTTTTAGGGCAAAGAAGATTGGCAATGATTAGTTCAGTTTAGTCTTGGTTTAGTTCAGCAGCGTTCAGTGTCAGCTGGGACCACGGGGGGATAATAAAATGGACGAGCAGCCCAGCCAAACACACAGTATATTATCTCACTACACCTTCTCTGATTTACTTTGAATTTACGATTTAGGGGCAAATTTATAGCATAGATATATTCTGTATGTACTCATGGCAAGAATGCTATTTCTGAAAGAAAACCAAATGTTGGACTCATAAGCATTAATATGACCTTACTTCTGGTATGACCGATAGTTTATAGTGGCTAATGTCAGCCAATATTAGCAAAGTTAAGATGGACAGTGGTGCGGATACCATGGCCTCAAAAAATCTCGATTCATCAGACAGTATAATTGGATGCCTGTGAAGCAAGTGTTTGTTTGCAGCTGTAAATGAATGCATCAGCATTAATCTCTAGGTAAAGACAGCACGGGGGCTTCATTGCAGCAAAGCTTTGCAATGCACGTCTGTGGAGGGATGTCAAACTGTGTCTCGACCTGTATGAGTTCTCAGACTTGAGAATGTGTTCAAAAATCTGAGCGTGAGCCTCAAGTCAAGGCACAGAAAACCTGGAGAAACCGATTGATTGCCACACATACAAATATTATTTGTAAATGTGAGGCACGGCACGAGTGCAGCAAAAGTCACAAGTCGAATTGAGAGGTGTACTTGAGGAGGAACTGAAGAACTGTCTCTTTTTTCAGCTTTCTGAGTACATATTTTCAGACTCTTTGCTCCACGTGTGTTATGATGGCTTATTACACGACATGTTAGTGTTTGCTGTTATCCTGCAGTCAGCACTTGTGTTCATGGTAAACACTTGATTTGTTCCTATGTTCTCTTCTGGTGGTGTTTTTTGTTCGGGTTCTAAGCTGAGGGTCTCAGACAGGGATACAGGGATATTAGGTTTGCAACACTGTCGCTTTGAGGTCCCTGCTGTGACTTCACATGCTTTGCACTGTCAGTCTGTGTTTCTCGTATTATCTGTCTTGGATTTTACTTGTTTTAGCCTAGTTTCTGAGAAAGGGCTTACTGGGTTCAATATAGGCTTTTCTCCATCCTAAACATGGCTGCCATTTGTGACTTCAAAAGACAAGTGCCACTTTTCAGGAAAGCAGGAAAACGCTGCAAAAACAGGATATCACTCTGTTGTTGTGACTTGTAAACAGTATCTACTAATAATACACAAGTTGCTACCTTTGCTTCTGTATTTCTCACAAATAGACACAACTGCTGTTGTTTTGCACATGATAACTGTTGTTTCCTGAAACACAGAGGGGAAATGGCTCTCAAGAACATTCTGTGAAAAGCCTCTCTTGACCACTTAGAGAGTCACAGACACACATCAAGAGTCACTTTAGACTCACTCCACCAGCTCCTCAGCTGCATAATGAGTGTTCACTTACTTCCTGACGGGCTGTTTTACTGTTTTATTTCAATGTGATAGTGTGATAAAGCTTGTGTGTGGTGATGCTTAGAATTAGGTGGTCCTTTAAGTCCTGAACTGATTTCATGTCCTCCACGATCACACCATGTGTCCCGGAATAAAAAAGTGGCTACTATGTGAATCACGTTAACCACAGAAAATGAATCTCTGGCCGTCAAATGCACATGTTTAGGAAACGTTTGAACATAGATCTTTTTTTTACATGAATGCGTAAAGTTGGGTGCGATGTGTTGAGGGACATGGCTGCATGATATTGAGGGATGGTTTCCTGCACATCTGTATGGATGTCTCCATTCCAACTACTTGTCTTTCAAAGGTGAATGAAATAATATATATATATATATATATATATATATATATATATTTCTGTGCACCATGCTCTTCTCTGAACTTTGCTTAACGTCTTCCTCAGCCTGTCTTTGTCTCTTTCTACAGCATCTCCTCTTTCCCCTCCTCTTTCGCTCTCTCTCTTACTCAACACACAGCACGATCGCACCCTTTTTTCACAATGCAAACATGTGTGGTAGGTGTGAGGGAGGAAAGCTGTAATATAATATTCCTTCTGTGCATCTCCCTACTAAAACAAGAAAACCAATTTCTCTTCTCTCGCATTTTCTGACATTTTCTCTGCTTTCGCATTCTCACGATTCCTCTCTTTTGCTCACTTCCTCATTTCCACCTTTTTTCTTCTTCTGTCAGTCTTTAGCTCTTAAAGTCCAAAAGATGCATTTGTACGCTTATCTAAGCATGTAAACTGCTGTCAAATTCAACCCACGCACACAAACACACATCTGCTTTTAGAGAAGCCTAATGACTAGCAGTATACGGCTTTGAAGAGGATACATCTCGAGGAAAATGCACACGTGTATGCAAGCAGACATACACAAAGCTCATTAAATCTAATCTGTGTTTGACAGAGTCAGACGTCTCAAGGAGGAAAGTCATGACAAGACAAAATACAGTAAAAGAACTTCCATATCTTCCTCCTCCTCTGCTTCATACTCCCACAAATATGATTGTGGCACCAATTTTTTCTGTACATTACCAAATGTGATATATTTCTAGCCACAAGGGACCCAGAGCACCATTGCGAGTCTATGAGTGGGAGCCTGTGATACTTTTAAGCTTGTGTAAACATATTTCTGTTTTCTAAGTTCTACCACTGATTGGAGTCATTCTTTACATCATCAAGGGGTAAACGGGTACTTAGATCTTGGGGTTAGCATCGAAGCTATCTTAGGTTTTGATGGAGAATTTAGTTTAAAGTTGAAGCTCCACTAATCGATATCTTATATCTAAACAATTGCTTAAAGGTTCGTTTAATGTGAAAAGTGTCACTTGAGGTGATGAGCCTTCCTTTGCAGTTCCACTCAACTTTGTGTGACTTTTTAATCTCATTTGGCTGATTGTTTTGGTTTTACAGCTGACTAACTATGCTCACCAGTCTTGTCTTCAGCAGCAGCTGTCAGTGCTTTTCAGGAAAAGAATACAAAAAAAGTTCAAATAAAGGCTTTCTAAGATAGAAACCCTAAGAAACAAACCCAGAGTTAATTGGCCTGAGCCAGAGGGCACACAGGCAAAGTCAGTGACTTACTGATGATATCTGTCAAGGTTTCAGAAACACTCTGCGTCTGCTGGATGTGCAAATAGGTGACAAGGTGGTATGTATGTCAGGTATCTGTCTTTTATGTAGCTCTTAACACTTAAAAGGTGAACGTCACCAATTCAGGTGTTTACAGGTGTTTGGGAAGTAATATTTCTATATGCATATGTGAAAAAAATGTTGTACGTAATACGGAGCTGTTTCAAGTCTGACAAATTGCCTCAAGTGATGTCACTGGAGTCAGCGTTGGTTGGGTTTGAAGAATACAAGTCCATGGTTGTGGAGCTCTCCAGGCCTACTCCTTATTGCTGCTTGAAGCTGTAGTATCTCGAGGCTAAATTAGCTACTGCTAGCACAACACACCCATTTCTCTGACAGAGCTGTCAGCGGTTGAGTTGCAGTGTGGGTAATGTATGCAGGAATAATGTATGGAGTGAAAAAGACAATAGCTATGGTTCTGCTACATTCATCCACCTTTATTAAGATTGTTTTTGGAGTTCAGAGCTAAATTGGTGGAGTACTCTTCTAAAACTGTATAGCAACGACACACGTAGCTGTGGTTAACTTTGTCACAACAGAAGGCTTGGATGTGGCCTGAAAACCAATCTTTGATACCAGCTGAGACCGAACAGGCTTCACTAAACTGCAGACACAGGACAGATGCATGATGGGTAACTCGCAGCATGAGCATGTATTAGTATATGTGTTTATGCATGGGTTTGTGTGTGTTTGTGTTGGTATGAAGCTGGGGATTTGGGGCAGCTTTGACCCATGCTGTACCAAGTGGAATGACTCATCATCTCTATAGTACACAACAGATGGAGCTCAGAGCTATTCAGATTCATATAATACCCCTCCATCCATCCCTTCCTCCCACACTCGCCAATGAGAGGAGAGTCCTGTTCATCTGCCACTGATGGATTCAAGTCAGTCCTCCTGTTTACAAAAATATACTCTCCAGTCTATACATGTACATATTTATGGGTATGAAAGAGAGGAGGAGACAGAGGGAGACAGGGAGAGAAAAATCAGTGAAGTGAAAGCATTCATTTCCTGTCTTTTGCAAGCCCGCAGATTCTCTCCATTTTATTGCATTTCATCAGACCCCTTTGTGAAACGATGACTCATTAAATCATCATTCATCTTTGTGATCAAAGCGCTATGTTTTTAGCCTCTGACACCATCAGCCTCATTTTTAACGGAGGCTTTTAAACTAAATGGCACCTCTGTGCTCCTGCGTTTGCCAGCGTGAAGCCATCTCTCCTCCATCCTGTGTGGAATAACTTTACTGAGCCTCCCCTGACTTCAGTGATTGAGAAGTACCCGCTTTTAGCCACAAGATGCTGCTAGTGGATCACAGACACAGCCGCATGTTTTGGAAACCCGAGATATCAATGTACACGCTCCACTGTTGAGCGGACAAAAGCAGGGCAAATCATACCTAACCTTTTAAATGTGCTTGGCCGTGATGAACATTATATGGTGATGGAATGTAATCATGAGCTCCTGCTGATCTGAGAATGCTGGAAATCAAAGCAGGCAGGAGCTTAGTGAATGGGAAAGCAGTGAGATGGAAAACTGTATTAAAAGGGGGAGTTTTGGAGGGATCGCGTCTATTGTATCCAGAGGAGAAAAATGATAAACAGAATTAGCAGAGAGGCAAGCAGCAAAGAGGAAAATGAATGAGATGCAGATAAACAATGCTGCTGCGTGTCCCTGATACATTCTAAACTCCAAACCTGCAAAATGCAATACATCAGAGTGCTTCAACAAATCTGTGTGACAGGCAAATCTTCTTAGATGTGTTGCACAGTTTTTCTCTGCATGTGTGTGTGTGTTTGAGGCGACACCTTCCCAGGCAGCCATATGCAGCTTCTACCTGATATTTCATGGCAGCAGGCAACGGGCCGAGATCCGGCGCGATTGCGTCTGGGTGGAGGATATGAGCAAAATGGGCGAGGCGAAGGGAAGACATTTGTTTGTTGATATGTTTGTGTGTGTGAAAGGGAGGGAGGGGCAGGAGCTGCATGAATTTGTATGTTTTTGTGCAAGTGAGGGAGTGACGAGTTGAGATGACTGACAGAGAGAGGAATGCGTGTGCGTAGTGTGGGAGGATATGCATTAGCATGTTTGCGCTCCGCAGTGTAATAACACTTGAACTCTCCTGTGAATCCGTGTCAGCAGCACAATCAACCACTTCCACCAGACGATCAGCACCAACTCACCAACTCCCAGGAAGCTGCATACATTACACACATCTATGAACAGATGGATACAACCGTCTAGATTTGACCCTTTACATTTAACTCTTAATGAGATGCTAGCTGTGGCATCCTGGCATTTCTGGGATTACGCAGGTTTAGCCACAACTGCAGAAGCATCCCTGAGTGAGACACTGAAACCCTTCTGCTAACTGACTGACAGCAAAACACATTTACTTGTCCTATCAAGTTACAAATCGCTGGTGTCACCGTTGAAACAGCATTTACCTGAAACCTATCACCAATCCCACATTACTGTGAATAAGAAAGAATGAAGATGAGGAAACAGATCATGGTAATTTGCTTGACTGGTAATTACTAACCTGTTTACTAGTGAAGAACTGATGCTTTGCATCAAATAGCAGTTATGATAACTGCAGTCTTTACTTTTATTATTCAAACACCATGCATTCAGAAGATATATCCATCGCTAATTATTAAGATTATGGGTTGGACATGTTACTGCTTTCTTCCCATTCAGAATGAATCAGAAAAGAGTATAAAAGCACAACACATTTCAATGTTCAGACAACTAAAAGAATACTTCAGCCACAGGGTGCAGGATGCATGCTGCAGTACCATATTCCTTGTTTAGCTGCTGGGTGTTTTCAATAGTTTCCATCAGTTTTGCTCACAAGGATGTGCAGCAATCGGTTGGTTGAGGCTTTGTGTGTGAATGTGTCTCACGCTGTCAGGAGGTCCACTGTGTTTGCTGCAGGCCATGTAGTGTATGCTAAACGATCTCCTGAGCTCAGCGCTGTGCCACCTGAACCGAAAGTTCAGTGGAAGAAATGATTCGACTGGCACTGGTTCGTGTTGCACACCAATAAAATCTGACTGAGATTTTGAAAGGCTCCTGAAAATACACTGTCTCAATCAGCTTCAAACAATGCGTGATGGGATCTTACATGAGCACACAGTACACTCTTTGTGTACACGTTTGTGTCTCTGCCTAGTGACTTGAAGTGAACAGTTGGACAAAGGCGATACTGTTTATTGATATATTGATATTGTTGCACATGTTTCCAGGCCACCTTCAGACAAATTTGATCAACCTGTCCCTGTGGATGAGTGGTAAGAAGCATTTTTAAGCAGGTAAAGATACATTTGTGTTTTAACTGGTCAGCCATAGTGTTTCAGAAAAATTCCAAAAAGTTGGGATGTTCTGTAAAATGTCAATAAAAACAGAACGTAATCATTTACCCACAATGGTTTTATAAGCCCATGCAGTAATATCCTTTCTACAATCATGTGTTCACAAAGCAGTAAACCTCACTCCAGCCTCGCTTGTGAACAACTGAGCCTTTCCAGGATGCCCCTTTCATACCCAATCATGATGATGATCACAATCACCTGTTACCAATCAACCTGTTTACCTGTGGAATGTTCCAAACAGGTGTTTTTGGAGCATTCCACAACTTTCCCAGTCTTTAGTTGCTCCTGTCCAAACTTGCTGGCATTCATTTCAATTGACCATGTGTCCAATAGGAACATTTATGTTTCTGCACAGCTTCCCAACTTCTTTGGAATCAGGGTTATACGATGGGGAACTATTATGATTCAAGTCAAATGAAATAACAACTGTCTAAAAAGTGTGTGGTTGTTCTCATTATAGTTTCCCATATGAGCGTTCTGTTTTGGACAGTACAGAACAAATGTATTTGTGAATATTTTTCAGATAGGCATGTATTCACAAACCCCTCTCAGATTAAAACATTTCATTCATGCACAGTTGGACAAAGTAGCTAAAATACCATGTGATTCTGTCATCATAGGAAAAGTGATGTTTTCTTAATGATGTGGATTAATACTAGATGAGATCACTTTCTGGCCGTTACATGTTTGCACCCACCTGCCTTCATGATTATTTTAATACCAAAAAACTGAATAGAAATGCCAAAAGTCTGGGGGAAAAAGGCTTTGGTGGAAAAGTTGGCATATCAATAAAAAGAAGGTGCGCTAAAGGCTGATGGACAGGATTTTTCAAATAAATGTGTTAACAGTGAGATTTGGAGAGCCGTTTTGGCATGCATGGGTGAACGGTTGGCAGAAGAAAATCTATTCCCCTCACTCAGACGGAGATCAGCGGATAAGGAAGATGGAAAATATCTGGTATTACATCATAGCCAGGAAACTACAAAACCCAAAGTTCTCCTGAAGTTCAACATCGCTTTCATGCAACGATACATCTGCAGCATTACCCTGCCCCCCTACCCTTCTTACCTTTGCAGGCTTTCACAGTCAAGCCCTGCAGCAGTGACGGCAGACAAGGCTCACTAAGCCTTGATGAAAGCTTTATGTTTAAAGCAGAATGTGGCGCATGGCGGGCTGTGAGCAGACGCTGTTTGTCTAAGTGCTGATTAGAGCTGCTGACCGTGGCCTGACAGCCCCATTAGTGACATCTCCTTTATAGACGCTGAAGGGCCCAGTAATGCTGTCCGTCTGTCAGTGTGGCTCTGTGCATGCTCTCTGTACACGTTCATCAGCGTCACTATCTTAACCTTTCACTTACCCTGTCTCCTCCTTCCTTCCTCGTGTATTATTAGCTTCACAGCTTTCCTAGCAAGGTGTACTCCACATGAATATCCTATCACGTATCAGCTGTTCTGCTTGTGCACAGAAACCACACTATGACACAGAAAAAAAGGTACATGTGAACCTCTAATATCCCCTCAACACATTTACATTTACGTGAATGGTGACGCTAGCAGTCTGGAATAAACAGAAACAATTTGTCAATATGTCAAGAAACTTGCCCTGTTATCTTCTTCATGGCATCTTCCAAAATGAACAATGACAAGCTAAACCCATCAGTCTCTGGGACCTCCACAGCCTCTCTTTAAGCCATTCTACATAAAGGAGAAACTAGCCCTGCGTTGGGACTGAACATTGGCAGTGGATGCTGCAGAATTCTCCAATGTGAATGGAATTCTTAGAGATGCTGGACTGCAAATTGAAGGTACTCACAGAATAAACATCATATCCTGAACAAAGCCTCAGCTAGAATATAAGCCTGTATCCACCACACTGCATGGATGTAAATGTTATTGTCACCGATGTTTGATTTATAGCTCTTGTTTCTATCTTAAGCTCGTCCTCACTTGTTTCTCTGTCTTTGTCTCCAGTGCTTCTTTTTCTATCCACCTCATCAGTTGTTCAGCCGACAATATGTTGGGTTTGTTGAGAGATTTTAACCAGAAGCGATTTAGCAATTTTTCCTCCCACATGCCTCACAGTCAAACATTGCACCAGCGGCTCTTTTCTCTCACAGATCTGTGAATTGTTACAGGCTATAACACTGCACGGTGTGAGCTCGCCTGCTACTAAAGACCAGAGTAATGTAGTGTAGGAAAATGTTTCTTAGCTGATGGTGGTCTCAGCCTGTTTCTGCTGCATCCCTGTGTATGGGAGGCTTTAATGAACCTGAGATCCACGAGAGAGACACAATTGAATAAGGTGTGCTTTAGAAAACTGCTGCTGGCTGAGAAATAACATGAAGCATGACTAGAAAAGGCTGGCTTCGCATCAGTGGAATCGAGCTGCCTGAGACCTTAGAAGCCTGAATATCTGTCACTGACTACAAAAGACTCCTCTTTGACTGATGACCTTTTCTTTGTGCTTGCTTTTATTACACAGGAACCAGAACATCTGACTTCGTGTCTGGATGTTTAATTCAAGAACTATCACTTTTTATTCTGTTTTTCTACACTCATACACATTTTACATTCTATACAGAGAACACATAGCTTCATCTCACTGTGTGCTCGTGTTGTCCTTACGCTCTGGGCTTTTGAGCTCAAATGACGCTGGATCAGACCATTAAATTCTCATTTCTCCATCTGAAAAGTATCAGGGATAAAAACCCAAATGTGAAATTATTGGACATGTATTGGTTTTCATGCGTAGTATGAATTGAAGATTTTCCATTATATGAAAAAGACAATTTCACATTTCAGTTACCCTTGAAGATAAATATTTCCTCATTTAATTGCAGCTTGAATTGTTAAAAAAGGTTATGTTAGAAAGAAAAAAGGGCTGTCTATGGATATATAGCCGTATAATGAAACTGTGACACACAGTGAAGTGACAAACACATGCTAGTATTTTACTGATCCCAAACACCTTACCACACTGAAGAACACAAGAATGCAAAGTAGTGCAGTGTTAAACGATATTACTATGAACAAATAATGAGGATATATCTTCATTTCCTCATTTATCATGAACAAACAGTGAACACATCATCAAGCTATTGTTGTGGAAATTGCTGCTCAAATAGTGTTTGTGGTGGTGTGAAAAGGCCACAGCACATCAGAAAACTCAAATAGCTTCTAAATAAAGGTAACAACATCGAGATGAATAAAAAACAGCTACTGCTATTATGTCACAAATGCATGCGGGACTGATTTAATGCAGCAGTGCACCAAAAGGAGGAAGAAGAAAAGCAACTAACAGGTAAAGTAAAAACCTCCATTGTATCAGAGGCGCTTGCTGACAGTGACGGCTTTTGATTATCACAAATAAAGCCTTTTCGCCATGACAGTTAAGACATCAGCATCTACTTCTTAGTATATTATCACCAAGTTTCTCAGCAAGACATCAAGGCATCTGCATTAATGCAGAGCCAAATTCAAGCTCCCACAGCCTCTGGTCTACCTTCTGGATCACTGTGAACACGGTCCCATCAAACCCATCCAAAATGCTGCATTCTCACGTTACACAAACACACCGCTCTAACAACTGCTCGCCAGACTGTTCTATGGGTTTAAAGGGGGGCAGAACAAAGAACAGAAAATGTGACAAGCACATGCTCAGAGTGAAGCAGAGCACTCAGAATGGAGCATAAGAGGGCAGCCATTTAAAAAGTGTCATTTTCATTACAGCTACATTCATGATGGTCACTTCATACAGGCGGCTGATCTTAAAAGGTGGCTCGCATGGCAGCTGATAATTATAAGATAACCCGTGAACATGTAGAATTCATAAAAATCCTCGTAACAGCTGCGCTATTCATACACAAGATGGCAGTATAGGCTGCAGACATGGAGCTGTCAAAGCATGCTCAGACCAAGGGTGCTTTTCATTACGTTGAATTGTGCCTCCTCGTCTCCTCTCTCCTTCGTCCACCCGGAAGTTGTTTCCCCTCCGCCATGATGAAGGATCTTCCAATTGCATAAATGCACCTGAAGGAGACGAGGAGCGAGGAGAGAGGAGGCTTCTGAAGGAGATCAGAGTGAGGATACACCGGTGTAGCCTACGCCGAAGTCTTTTATTATTTAAGGGGCGTGTCGTATGTGGCACACGTTTGAATCATGGCGGGAGCAGGTCTTCACAAATGTAATCTTGATTCTTGTTTCAGTTGTGTCCTTTTAACAATTGTATCTGTCACCAAGAAATTAATGAAAATTCTTGGTATATTACGTTTTTTTAAAGCAAGGCTACAAGGCTGTTGGTTTAATCTACCACACACCCGTCCTCTGTTATGCCTCTAACGGCATATGATGGAAACCTCATCAATAGCAATCAGGAGTAGAACAGTCTGACTACAGATCTGACCATAATGTCACGTTTTACAGCTTTTACAGCTGTGCAAACGTCATCAGTAATTGACGTCGCTTCGGACTGACGCTGTGGAGCGAGGAGTTTTCATTTCGGAGTTTCGTCTCCCCCGTCCTCACGTCCCTTCCTCGCATCCCTCTTTCATGTCCTCGCTGGGTGGAGCTAAGACGCGAGGAGAGGAAGCGAGTGGAGGAGACGAGGAGACCAATTTATGGAATGAAAAGCACCCCAACAGTAACTCGCTGTGGCGCTGCCAGTTTTAGCGGCTCACTGTAGAAACACAGTGACATGCACTATAAGCATGCAACCTTTTCACATAATATTTGGGCTCTTATTGAACCTAAATGATATTGTTAAGCGTGTGGCAACATTGCACACTTTGCATAGTCTCATGCTAGCTTGCATAACCCCCGAGGAGTGACATACGAGGAAACTGAAGACGTGCACCAACCGAAAATCAATACGAATACACCGGAGCAGGTCAGCAGCATGTCAGCCACAGACAATTTGTGGATGTTTTGGAAGAGGCTGAGGAGAGAATTTGAATTCAGGTTCAGTGACGTGAATGAGCACGAGGAGTTTTTCAACTTTGCTGTAAACCCTGTGGACGTTTCCTCTCTCACTCCAGCTATGACACAGCTCTGCCCTTCTCATTGTGCCGCTCTGGAAAGTGAAGTAGCAGAGCTGTGCACCAACGACATTCTCAAAGTGAACTCAGAGCAGGTGCTGGCACCTTCTACAGTTTGGCATCTGAAGCATATTTTCTCACTTTGAAATCACTTGTACAGAAGGTGGTGTTTCTCTTAGTGAGCACACACACACAAGTCAATATTCTCAACCATGAACACGACCAAGGCTCACCAGTGCATATCTGTTAGGCCTCACAAGGGCCGCAACAACAAACTACAAATATAATGTGAAGAAAGAGAAGGAAATGCATGCTCACCCCAGTATAAAGGCTAAGCCATTAAGCCTGTTTTTAACTGGGATTGTACTGGCTGCATTGCATATTGTGTACTGACAATATAGTAGGCAGGTGTGCTTAATGGTTGGGGTGACTTTGTCCTGCCAGTGTGACCCTCATGGAAAAAAGAGTGAAAATCAATATGATAATGGATGAGTAATAGAATATGTAGCCCTCATACTTACCGACCTTCAGAAATTCCCAATTCTACAGTTCTCCTGAGCTCTTAAGAGTGTTTTAGCTGCTTTTAGCGTACTGTTTTGGATGTCTAGCACCTACAGCCAAATACGTTACGGTTGGTGGAGACCAAAACAGACCAAACAGGAGCGTGAATAATGGATTTGCATTCATCTGTTGGCCAGAAACACGACAAACCAAATGCTCATGTTGCCTTGTTTGCTGAATGTGTAAACAGACACTATTTACTCAAACTTTTTTGCCATATCAACTTTCTAAGGTGAAACTACGAGGCTGTTGTGTTTTTATTTCATTCTGCTTTCCCCAAGTGGTAAAAACAAACATTTCATGCAGTTTGAACATTTTCTTGTTAGCGAGTGTTGACAAAAGGATGCATCATTATTTGTGAGTCCAGTTTTCTTTGACTGGAGAGCCGTCTGACTGCTGCTAATAAAACAATGTGTTTTACTTTGATTTCCTCTTTATGCTTTCTCCTCAGCGATTATAATGAGATGGGCAACTGAGGTGAGTCTGCGCTGTGTTTTAGTTTGAGAGAAATGGGACACAATTTCTATTACAGCTGTGTTTGGTGATTTACGGTAGAGATGAGTGTTTTTTTTCCCTAACAAACTCGAAATCAAGAGACCACACGAATGTGTGCAACAAAATAGCCTGAGTGTTTTCTGCATGCCGGTTTTAGTCCAGTGTTTACCGCTTCAGCGTCTTTCCCCTTTTCATGAAAGTGACAGACAGCGCTCTGAGTGCTTGTGGAGGTGACCTGTCAACACTCAATAGCCGCTGCAGCTGGTGAAAGAAATGTCTCCGCTGCTCATCAGCAATCCACAAGCATAATTTGACTCTCAACAAAAATACATCCCCGTCTCTTCAGCAACAGAAAGACCACGGCAGTGACAACTCTTTCACGCTAATGGCAGTTTTTAGGAGCGTATTAGTCCAGTGCAGCTATGCAGAATGTTCTGCTCAGTTTTTGATTTAAATCCCATCCCGTTCCGACTCGAGGGCTATCACCTTGGACATGCTTACTACAGTGCGTGCTCCAGAAATCACTCTTCATCAGGCTTGCTGGTGTGCTTTCCTGGAGTTTCCACTTGCATGGGACACACACACACACACACACACACACACACAGGAGCGCACACACAGCACTCACGGGAGAAAAAAAATTCACCAATGAAAGGTGAGGACCATAAAGGTCGACGATGCCACGGGGGATTTCTTTTTTTCACACCGATAAAGATCAATTTGAGCGTCTGAGGCTGTTGGTAATAAGATATAAGATGGTTGTAGGGGGACTTGTCTGCCAAAAATCTATAGCAGGGGCCATCCATTTTACTCCGCCAACTGGGACTTACAGTGAGGACTCGACAGCCTGCGTGCACGCGCACACACAGGCACACATACGCGCTCACACACAATGTAATAAAAGGGTTTACACCTGGCTGTGGTTTGTCGGGGTGTGCTGGTGTGGAGGTATATGTTGGGATATTTTATTTGAAACTCCCCCCCACCTTTCTTTATCATCTGCATATTTATTCTCTCTGTTATTCTGCTGTGGGTGGCCATGCCGGTGCATTTGGGGCTAGGCCCTTATCTCTCCAAATGAGACTGGCAGTTGGCATTTTCTTCACTCTGAGATTACAGACAGGGCGAAGGAGGGAAAGTTTTCCTCGCACTACTTTTATCGGACACGGTGCTGACCTTCACGGCGGGGTCTACCGCTGCTCCAGACTCTCGACTCATCCAAACAAGCTAAGGGAGAAATTGAAAACGGAGGATAAAAGTCGTGTGAAAGGCATCTGAAACTTCTGCTCCATGGTGCCATCCTTAGCCAAGATGATTTGCATATCAACCCCTGTTAACCTGAGACAGAGCCAGCACAAATGTCAGACAATCGGTACACACCAAAAATGGATTTCTGAGGAGGCGAGGTGATCTTATATTTAGATTTCAAATCTCGCCCTCTGAGCATTGATTGGATTAACCATTGCTGACTATGCACGGCTGGTGGGTTTAATTCAGGCAAATGCCACTTGCCTCGTCGTAATTAGAAATTTCCTCTTATTTGAGGTCATGTTTAGTGGCACAAGGGACACGTCTGTTGCAGATCATCCAGTATTACACTGCAGAAATCTAAATAAGATCAAACATCTTAAATGAAGGCCATGTAAGTCTTTCTTTAATCTTGTCACCAGGCAGGTTTTCTGTTGGAGCATTTGACTTGTTTCAAGCTTTGTTGTCTTTAATTATCTTAAGATATAAGAACGTCTTACTGAGATTTTATTACTGGTTCTGAGTCAAATACAAAACTGCTCTGTTGAATTTCTTTGTATCCAGACAAATTCTCAGTCCGGCTGCACTACTGTTAAGATAACTGTGTGTCTTTGAGACTGGATGTCTTCACTCGTTTTGAAAATCTTGTTAAGTGTAATTTTCCTGTACTGTTCCAAATTATTTTGCTTGTTTGAAGTAATACTTCCCCCATTCTGCAGGCCTTTTTGTCCTGGTTTTGAGAGCTGAGTTCTTGCAGTATACACTTGTTATAAGCGCTGAAACTATCTAAATGCAGCTTTAGTCTTTTGTTTGCCTCAGTTCCAGTTTTTAACCTGTCACATTCCACTAATAACAGTTATGCTTCAGATGGTTTACATCTCAGTTAGTTCAATTAAAAAAAACAACATCCTTCTCTGAAGATGAAAACAATATGAGCCAGAAGAGCAAATCTGCACACCTACATCAGTGATCACAGATGTCCTGGGCTCAGACCAAGTCATGTAGAGAAAGGACTAACTATTGGTCAAATGTGTCAAAGGTAATATTTTCATGCTGACCATTATTAATAAACCACAGTCTACAGGCAGCTCTGTGAGGCTGTATCTAAACACAATGGTGCTTTTAGCTAATTGGTAACGTCAGCATGCTAACATGCTAGCTGCTTGGATATAAGCACACATCAGGCGATGGTGGTATTTATCCTCTGGTGACCATAAATATCTGTACAAAATTTCATGGCAATCCATCCAATAGCTGATGAGATAGTTCAGTCTAGTTCAGTCCATGTAGCATTTATATCTCTCCTGTGTGTTTTTAATAAATGAATAAAAGCTTCAGTGTTAGTCCTCACAGTGCACCAAGTGTAACCAGTGTTTTTAAGTATTTTAAATCCATTAATGCTCATGTTTACTAGCTGGCAGTCTTCTTCTTCTTCCCTATCGTTGGTGGTGCAATGCTGCATATTGTGGCTTGTTTCTGCCACATGTTGATCACTGGAGCAGCGTGACATGTTGGTACGACTGTGCACTACCTTGAATGCATTTGCATGGGAAAAACAAAACACTGACCCACTCAGAAAACAGGCCAGCAGTGCTACTGGAGGTTTAAAACTCCTCAGGAAGGCTTTAACATCGTAATCGTATTTTAAGTAATTTAATCTCCTTGTAGTGAGTCTTAATTTGGCTTGTAATTAAATCAACTACACTAAACAAGAATTCCTTGAACTGGATTTCAAGCAAGAGCATCCTCATGCCTAACAAGTGAAATGGGTGGCATGAGACGAGCTGGCAGTGTGTGAATACAGCTAATACAAAACCAAGTGGAGGGTCAGAGGTTGAAAATATTGAGTTATGGAGTGCGTCATCTCCTGGCTTACATAGAGTAAAGCTGTGTAAAGTTCACAGCAGTGAGAGAGGAGACTTACTTTCATCCAGGGTGTGTTTCAATCACTTTTCATTACAGAGGCTCAGAGGCAGAGGTTTGCTGAAGGCTGTTGACAAGCTATAGGGCTGAACATGAAATCTTTCTCTGTGTAGGTAGAATCAAAGCAATGAGAAAACACACCTCCCAGGGGAAGCCGCTTCTCCAGCAATTATCCTCCAACAGCTCATGTCATCTCGCACATCGTATAAATTTAGAATAATGGATTCACTGTCTGTCACTGTTAATTTGTGCAAAGCTGGTGTACAGCAAGTCAAATCAATCCTTATAGTTTAATGTCAGACATAATTTATGAGTTTCACTGGATGCAAGTACAATGCATGTACGTTGATCTCATTTCTTGCTGCTTTCGTGCATGTAGCGATGGTTGTGTGAGAGGTTTCCATCTCTACTTTGATTTTCTTTGCCCATCCTGTTTTCTATTAGTTTTCCATCTTGTGAGAGACTCCATGAAGATGCTGCAGTGAGTGTGTGAGTAGAGTCGAAAAGTCAATTTCAGACCCTCTTATCTATTGATCAGACCCATTAAAAGCTATTCCTCTGGCACTTTGACTGGAAAGTTTGATAAGAGTAAACATTTTGTTTTTCTGTCCATCATGTGGACTTGGAATCAGGGCCGAGAACAAGTAGTATGAACTGTTTCTGCTGCTTTGGAACATCTGAAATCTAAAATGCAGAACTGTTTACATCTGAGTCTCTGACCTGAAAACCCAAGCGCTTGGTGGAGAAACACAACAAATGCAGGGCAGGAGTTTGAAAATGATGCTATAGCCTTCGCAGTCAATTCACCAATGGGAGGTTTCACTGTACACAGCACACTCCACCACCATCAGCGAAACACTGAACAAGGGAATAACTTCTGAAAGAAGGCTGTTCATCCCTGCAGTGAGTTCCACAAAGCTTAGTAACACAATATATGTGGATTTTTTTCCTTTCCTTCCTTTATTATTGTATTAAAAATACAGATGGGTGGAAATACATTTCATGGTTGACATGCAAGCCAAAAAAAGACAAAAGAAAAGATGAAAGGGAGGAAGGAGGCCACAAATGACGAAATAAAAGAGCAAATACAGAGCGAGGAAAAGAGAAAAAGGAGTATTGATGAAGCCATCAAAGGAAGACATATTAAAAGGTTGCGTGGAAAAAAGAAAGAAAAAACGGAAATGAGGATAAAAGAAAAGCATGCAAGCCGACTGCAGAAAGTTCCATAAATCAAAAAGATGAAGGAAGGAAGAGAAGAGGAAGTATGGATGGGAGGAAGGAGGCTTGATGGAATGAAAGCAGAGAGAGGATGGAGAGAAGTCGCCTGGTTCCAGACCTCTGAACAGCTGACCACACATTTGACTTTTGTCAGTGCATTAAATAGTCTCTGACCAACAGCTGACCAATCACAGTTCTGCAGATGAAGAGCGGGGACAGCACCCTCCTGCACCAAAGCCAGGGAGATAATGACCAGCTTGGATGAGACTGATGCAGCTGTGCAGGTTAAATTTCTTCCTGCCGTTCCCCGTCACCAATATCAGAGCTTTCGTGTTGACCGAACATGATGTCAGCAAGGCGGATAAATCAGTCTGATTTTCAAGAAGGAAGGAGGGAGACGGAAGAAAGGGATGAAAGAAAGAAGGGAGAAAGGATGACACGCACAGAGGCGCCGATGAGAAACTGACTGCAAGTTGGAGGACCTGAGAGGCTGAAAGGAGCAACGGAGGCTAAGTTTCCACACCTCAATTTCAATTTCAATCTCCATTTCTGCCTCACACACACACACACACACACACACACACACTCAGCGCCGCCCTAACACTGTACTGTACTGAAGCTCTATTTTCTCGTCCTCTCCTCAGCTTCTGTTTCTCTTCTCTCTGTTCAACAAAGTCTCTTTCTCTCTCTCCCCCACCTCATCTCAGCCTTTCTCCAGCGCTTCCTCGATATTATAAATAACCTATGGAAGACATTTCAGAGAGTGCTGCCTTGCCGCGGGAGCTGTCCTAGCAAATGGAATATGATACATCCCCCACCACTGCCACCGCCTCCCCCCACCCTCCCTGCGTGCTGCGGGTCCAATTGGTGCAGCAGGAAATATCAGTAATTAGGCAGAGAAGAGTCTCCCTGCAATTACTGCCTGATATCCGAGACATTCGTTAAGCTTGTTAGTGGGGACTGGTAGCTTCATTAGGACAGGAGTGAGTGGTAGCAACAGCAATAAAGTTGATTTATATCCACAATGCTGCTGACCTTTGTCGCACATCATCCCCCATCATTTTATCCTCTTATGTTCACCTCCTCTGTCATCAAGTGAAATTTCAGGGGGAGACAATAATAAATGCGAAAGAAAATGGATTTGTTTTTCTGGAGGGAGAACGCAATTAGTGAAGGACCAAAGATGGAGACAACATGGTGTTCACTTGACAGCCGTGATACAGGAAGGCAAACTAAGAAGTGGAAGAATCTACAGTCTTTTTTGTCAATGTCCCTCCAAAATAAAAGCTTTCAGGGACAAAGGAAGCCAAACCTGTTTTAACCTTTCCTGCCATGTTTTTTCGATAAGCGAAAAGGTTTTGGAAATGCTCTCTATTCAGCCCTTAAGGGGCGTGATTGGCACAATATAAACAAAATAATACAGATATTTAAATTTTGACCCAGGGCTCCTCTACAAACAAGACCTCATTAATATGTTTGTAATGCAGACCCCGTCTCAGTTGATATTGAACCTCAGTGGTGCAAATTCCAAACAACTTTACTAATTACTAACGGGGCTCAAAATTCCCACCTAGCACACAACATGAAAACATCTGCATCGACTTAAGGAACACATCCCACGCTATGTTCATCGGAGCCTTCCAGCATCGTTCATGTTCATCGCTGAATTTAAAGAATTGTTGCCTATTCGAAAGAAGAGATGATCAAGTAATGTGATCAAACAGGAACTAATTCTCATCAAAAGAGTCTGCAGCAGTCATTTCCTCAAGATTTTACAAAGAGCAGTGAGACTTTTGAGCGTGAAAAAGGATTTACAGAATTTCAGAAGTTAATTTTGGTCTTTGCATAAGTAGTGGAATATTTGAAATGTATCTGAGTGGCTTAATGATGGATGGATCTCTGCAAATGTTGCTGAGGAGTTAAAGTTGGAGAAAATAAGCATTTGTTTTCTACTCTTCAGCCATCAAACTCCAAACTACCGCATTTTTACTACAGTGTTGACAAACCATATAAGACTTTCCAACAGGCTGAGGAGCCAGCATGAGTCGAGCGGAGCTGTCATATAATGCCAGTCACTGGCTGTCCTATTATGGAGCTTAAAGAGTCACTTCGCCAGCATCAATGTGTTTGAATATCATATTCATGTATTCCAGGAGAGAAGACTCCCTGTGAAAACAGAGCCAGTAATGAACAGTGGAGACACAATGGCCACTGATTAAGTGTTTCAAACAAATGCAATTACAGAGTGCACAAATGATCATCAGTGAGCTGCTGCTGAAATGAAAGTCCTGCAAAAGTTTGCCAAAATGGAGGTGGCGACATTTTGTTTTGCATTTTGTTCTGTCAAGCAGCATGCACATAGTCCCAGGACCCACACTGCTTTGATTGTGCTCCTCTTCACTTGTGCGGTTTCATAGTTCATAAAATAAGTCGAAGCTAAAAAAAAGAAAAAATAATAACAAAGGATCAAAGATGGCTAGGAATAATAATGTCGTTAAAGCCGAAAAAAGGAATTTGTTTTCCTTGTATTGTGCAAATTCTCTGTGAACAAAGCCTTGCAGTTGTCGACTTTTATGCCCTGCAAGGCAGCAAACTTTAAATGTGTTATAAGACTGCACAGTTATGGCCAATGCTGCATGATGCCAGTGCGTAATGTAGAAAGTTAATTTAACACACCGTTTTTAGCTTTAGTTTGGATTCTTTTCTTAGTTCTTTAGCAAACACACTTTTTTTTGGAAAAAAAACAAACCTGTCAGCTCATGCTGTACCGCTCACATCAGGACTGTCAGCAACATGTCTTCCACTCTCTAACAAACTGACTTCTTCACTGATTGCAGTGGGAAGCACACACTGTTCCCCACAGTGCTGAGACCTCTACTTGTTTACAAGCCCACGGGCATTACATGCTGGAAGGTAATCATTTTTAAACTGCGAAAAATCTTCTTCTCCCAATCTTCAATCTTCCAACGGCCTGCAGTGGGCTCAGCAAGCACCTGTAGACTTATTTCAAGCATTTGTGGAAGCAGACTGCCTTATGCACAATTACTTACAATAAGGGCATAACCACAATGTTCCTGGTAATGAATTCCTGGTAAAGACTAAACTTAGCAATTAGTGTCTCTCTTTGCGTGAGATATTGGACTACTTCTCATTTATGGTTACAGAGCTGGACTCCGTCTGGCTTTTTATTTTTAGGAGAGCAGATCTCGCTGCAGGTTTTGACTCTTGGTCACTGTGAACAGCCTGCTGATTCCTCTGTGTTCCAGCATTTTGTCGAACAGTATGTACAGTGACTGAAACAAGATGCAAACACAGTTTCCAAAGCTCAGATGACACCTCGCAAATATTTTGCAAGTAAACACTGCTGCAGTGCCCCGCATACAAATGCACACATCACACAGGCGCACACTTCCACATTGAGCCTTTCTCTTTGCTTGCTCTCTCTTATACCACTAATTTGCCTGTGATAATGTACAGATAGTTAATATGCACGGGGCAGAGGCCTTGGCGGCCAGGTCAGAGCAGTCGGAGGAGATCAATACACACAGATAAACACGAGCACATCTGTTTAAATGCATACACGTGTCAGGGGGAACCTTCAGTGACACTGGAACTGTGCAGTTGGAGTGTAATGCAGAAGTCTGAGCCAATCAGAAGTGGCATTAGAGATGGTTTGTGCACAGCTTTATTCATAAAGACTTTTAAAAGGGGTCTGGGCTCCTACATGACAAGATTTTTGGTCACTTTAATCATTCCAGAAGAGTTAGGGACAAAATAGGCAGTGACTTTCTGTGCAAAATTGCTGAATTTAAACTGAAGCTAAAATTACAGTCTTTTAAGTATGAAAGGATCTGTCAGTGTCAGTGAGCTGCAGTGGAATGATGGCAGCAAAAAGCAAAAATAGGGAGTTTGGAACCAAAAAGAACACTAGAAATGCTGAGTTTTTAAGATGATTTGGCTCACTCTCCACGTAAGGTTTACCTGAAGAAACACTATGCCATGAGAAACACACTCATCACCACCCTTAGAACATTCATACTGCAATCAAAATTGTTTTTTAGTGTGATTTTGCATTTTACATTGAGCATTTTAGTTCAAAGCCTTCCTCGCACGACCAGGAATACAGAAATACTACGGCCTCAATTTATTCATTATTGAGTCTAAGCATGCTCACATTTAAACATAATGAAACACTGGATCGACTTCAAAATCCATTTTTAATAACAGAATGTAACCCCACACACAAAAGAAACACTAATACTGAGGATATGCCCTCAGTGTCTTGAGTGGTACTTGCAACCCTGGACTGATATCTGTCCTTTTGGTCTCCAGGTGAGATATTTTTCTTCTTTCTGGTCTATGAATTCTAAGTGTCTTAAAGCTGCTTTCACTGCCAAGTGCAAAAACAGAATAATAATCTCCAGCCTCACTGCTGTATCAATAGTCGTCATGGTTGCTTTGGTTTTAATGAGGTCCGCAGGTTATTGGACCTTGATTTTCTGTCTTCTACAAACTTTCAAAGAGCCTGAACGGCCATGTGTTCAAGTGGAGTGTGGCCTTGGCTTACCTCACACAGTGGACTACCTGCACGCTTTAAGAATTCTCAATATTTCTCAAACTATGGTTGAGAAATAAGTGCCTCAAAGGGTGATCTAAAATAATAAGTTGCGTGTCTTTTGGAAACCTGCGAGCTGCATACGGTGTAGGAAGGACATATTAACCTGGTGATTCATGACGGACAATGTTTTTGTCAATACTACACTTAAAGTGAAGGACAACACACATAAAACAGAAGATGTGCAGGTCAGTGGCAAAATGTTTGCAGTTTTAAAACAGCACTTTTTGGAGAAATACTGACAGTTCGTGACTGATGCAACCTGTGAAATATTGTGAGACGTGAATATTCAGAAGCTCAAAGCTGGACTTTCAAACTATTGCCAACATTCGCACAAAACAGTCACACTCATGTCTAAATGTGGACTCCCTTCTTATTTTGGCTGCTCTTTTTTGGCAGTGTCCAGGTTACTTGTGAATACTTTCAGCTCCCATCTCTGCAGACACGTCATTAGCGGCTATCACACAGAGAGGGTGTTAACTGTTAAGGTGTCAAATCCCTGCTTTTAAATAAGAACAAAAATCCCTCATCACACCTTTTCAACTAAGATTAATGTGCAATGAGCCTGGCACTCGAAATAAAATACCTTCATCCCAGAATGAGAGACAAAATAATTAAATGCAAATGTCAAAATGTGTTATTTTAGAATAATTATGCAGTGGCTGAAGGGATTTGTTGTGACTAGACTTTTGGCAGATAAAATGAGCCTTACCTTCAGTTACTGGGCCCATAAAGAGGCTGCCATCAGCCTTTATCCCATTTATAATATGAGGCCAACTGGGGTGTCTTTCTGGGTCAAGACAGCAACCCTCTAATCTGATTTTGTAGACTCTATCCACTGCAGACCACATCCCTTCCTAAGATTTTACAATTACATTTCCAGTACAGTAAGAAGAAGCCATGTTGTTCTGATCAAATTTAAACGTTTTTCTTGAAAGAAGTTCCAGTTTTGTGCATTCTAGTTCAGTGACCTCCCTCTTTCTTGTTTAAAGATCCATAATTTCTAGACAATGAATAGATATGGATTACGATAAGATACAATACAGCTTGAGGCAGCTACGTTTAAGAGAGGTTGAACATATGACCCCTCTCATGACAATTATAAACATAAAGTCAACAAAGAAAGTAAATAAACTGCCGAATAGTCTTACAAATAAGTTCTATATGACGAGTCAAAGATATAATTGGTTTGGTTGAAATATTCAGGTGTATCACATTTCTTCACTTCATGTGGACGTTCATGTTATTCTTTCTTAAGTCCACACCTCCTGTCCCAACTAACCAGTAGGAGTAGGTGTCACTAGTGCAGCAATAATGATCCCTCAATGGCTTCCACCAAGTGCCATCCTCCAGGGCAGAGAAACAAAGCCAAAAACTGCCAAAAACTGCAGTTCCTTGTAAGGCCACGTGAGGCTCCACATGCAAGGTAATCCCCATAGACCCCCACATTCAGATGTCTAAATATTATCGAGTTTAATTACTTGTGGCAATTTTTTTCCACCAGCATCACCTCCATCCTGAAGCAATATTTCATGTTAAGAACAGTGACATATAGTCACATATATATAGTCTATTTGACAAGGTTAGTGATGATGCTTCATTGTGCAGAGGACAGGACAATAATCTGTCTTGATCTGCATTTGGTCAACAGCCTTATTCAAAAGCTTTAGTCAGTCCTGTTAATGAACACGATTATCTCTCTCACATTACCAGTAGCCCTTCGGTGTGTGTGTACTACCACGCGATTAACTGAGCTCAGCGATTCAATTTCAGTTAACTTCTCAGTTTAAATAAGAAAACTGAAATCAAATAATTTCTATGCAAAACTCAGCTTTCAGCTCTTTAGATTATCTGAAATTTGTCGTTTCCAGAATAAAAGTTTTAAATAGCCAGACGAGTCTAGCAGCCTTCCTCCCGAGCGTGACACGAGCCACAGCAGAGCCAGTCTGACAGAGTCAGGTGCAAATTGGACAGACCAGCCACAGTTCTAGAAGCGTGTCCACATGGGGACATAAGCAAACCCAGCAAAAACATGAATCTAATGGTGGCAAAGGCAAGGACACACAATCTGTTGAACATAATCTGATTTATAAAGGATATTAATGTGTGGAATGAATCAAAATAACTACACAGAGGGCAACAGTGGCAAAGATATCCTTTTTTTCTTTTTTGTCTTTCATGAGAAGAATGACCTCTCATGTAATAACCAGAAGACGGAGAATTGTCATGGGCTTCCTCTCAATGTCCATACTGTTGCATAATATTTCCCAAACCTAGAATGCTTAAAAATAGAAAGATCCATCTTCTGTGGGATTATTCCACATTTAAAATTTTGGCCATGCACATCCATCCTGGCAGAAGTCAACACTGTCACTGTGTTTTAATAATTGATGCATACACCCTGACACATCAGTGTGAGTATGCACACAGAGGGCAGTCATGCCTCCAGTTGCTGTGATGAACCCCGCCTCCAGCTGCATCACAGAAACAGAACGCAGAGAACAGGTAACCGAGCTAGATGACCGTCACAGCAACAGTAACAAGCCAGTGGGTGCAAGCGGAAAAATTAGCTACTAGGCTGTAAGTCCATCTTAAAACAATAGTCAGGCACTTGAGTGCTTTGAGTACTGAATCAGTTTTCACTTCATCCTATTCGTACTGGCCAGAGATTCCTAATGCCCATCTCATGAAATCAATGAAGGACAAAATCCACAGTCTCCACTCAAAAATGCACTCTGAGGCCTAGCAGAAGTTACTATGACGCTTCAGCAGTCTGAGTTAGACAAATCAATTGGGCTTGTTCTAAAGTTGCAGTCTCTCTAGTAGGAAATTCTCTCCATTTCCCTGGACAGCGTTTGCTTGCTGAGAGGCGGGGGAGGAAACTAAGGAGAAAGAGGACATTTCAAACAAAAAGACTATAACGTTGGTTGCTACTCATTTAATTTGTCTGCTGAAGCCTGAAATTAACTTCAGATAAACGTGATTATACTTTTTCTTTTTTTTTTTTTAACAAAACAAGGGTTCGAAGTTTTGTACCCCATCACTTTCATTGGAAGCGCATTAGGGAGCAGATCCTCTAATGGCCTGTATGAGCAGGGGGACGATTACAAGAAGGAAAAAGCTGTTTCTATGGACATATTTGTTTTAGGACAGATCTAAAAAAAAAATTGTGAACATGGCTTTTCAGGCCTTCTTCCTCCCATTCTCATTTTTCTGTGCTTGAAATATTACCTGGCCCCATGGTCTTTTATCCCAACTGCTCCCGCTGGAGCTGCTCAGTAGCCATCAGTGGAACACTACAGCTGTAATGGGCAGCTGCCAAGTGTGAATTGGATGAGAGGACCTTGGCACATGGGAGAGATTTATTGAGCATGCACGCTCTGCCACGCCTGACTTCATATTCACCACTGTACTTGAGGAGAACCTGCATCCATCATGCCACTTGTAAACATCGCTGAGCGCTGGAAGTGCATGTTGGGTTTTCATGGCGCAAATTAGGGCCTCTCGAGAAAACTACAACAAACATTGTGGTGACTCAGCTGAACTGCCTCTTGAAAGTTTTAAGTGCTCTCTTCCACATGGCTGGGGATGCCCATGAATGGTTCCCTGAACACGACAAATCAAATCAGCTTATTTCTGCGGCCTCTCCAGTCACATGACGTGAATCCAACTGAGCATGTGTGAGGGGAGTTAGAAAAGATGCACTCTGAGCAGAGACGCACTGAACGCCGGGCCGGCTTGAATAGCGGGAAGTACCTGAATAAACATGGGCGAACATCCCTGTTGGCGGCTGCTAAAACCTGCCCCACCAAAAGCTGCTCCGCTGGCAAAACAGGATGAAGCTCAAGAGTCTACATGTTTTATATGTCATCACATACTGTCATCTGTATTTATTTTCCATACTTCCCAACACTAGCTGTCAAACTTTAACTGAATTCCATATGGTTTCCCCTCTGCAGTATACTGTATCTGCTTTTCAAGGTGTCGACTTTTGTAAATTTCCTTGCTGTCGTTATCAGCTGTAAACCACTTTTGGCTGGGACAAGAGCAAGAGGCTCTGGGGTTATCTTGTGCATGCACACACACATTTACACACACACATGGTTGGCAGCCAGGCCAGGAGTGAGTGACTATAGCTGTTATCTCAGACATATCTCCAGACAGCGGTTATCCAAATCTGTGCACTCGGCTTGGCACAGAACACCACCCCAAGCCTTTTAGACACACTAGTCTGGACAGATGGAGAGAGTGAAAGAGAGAGAGGCACAGTCAGTTTAGATGCATTGCCAAAGAGAGATAGATGGAATGAAGGCAGAGGGCGAGAAATTGTAAAGGAGAGGGGTGAGAGGGAGAGAGGGAGGGAGAGTCAAAGCATTTAGATGTGCCATAATGGCGAGCAAGAGAGAGCCAGGACAAATGAAAGGAAATAGACTGACACAGGAGATGGAGGAGCAGAAAGAGAGCAAGCCGAGAGGACCAGAGAGATGATGCCCTGTCTGGATTAAGTTGCTCCATGTCAGGAAATTGGCCACTGACCCGATGCCTGCTGATAAGTCAGAAAACTGTCTGTCACAATATCCACCTTAACAGGTCACTCAGTCCAGCGCTGCAGTCCTAAACTGGCCATCGTCTGACCATGAGGCAAAAACAGCCATTTGAATTAAATGCTGTCATTTTTTCTCCACTTGTTCTGGAGGTTTGGTGTCATCATGCTGAAGTAAAGCAGACGAGGACATTTCTGAGAGTTACGATCTCCACCGACGGAGTTTTGTGGAGGTTTACATATAAAAGATGTGCTAAAAGGTGATAGCCAAGGAGACAGAGACAAATAAAATTTCTAAAGACGCATCAAATGAAACCATTTCAATTGAGTCCTTTTTTTCCCACTCCTCAGACTTTAAGTACTCTATTGACAGACAAAAATGAATTCATGCAGAGGTTTTTGGAGTGTTTAACACTCACTTATCCAATGTTGCAAAAAATGTTTTAAATCACAGAAAGAATAAAAAAAGATAACTTACTCACACTTTTCAAACACAGCACACTGCTGCTGGTGTATGCAGAATATGATGCGTGCTTTGTATAAATCTAATGGATAGTTCTTAAATGCTCTGCAGCTGGCAGTGCAGATCAGGAACATTCATGCATGGGCGCAGCGGACGCGGGGTAGACGGGGGACATCCTGTATCTGTGCCCTCTGCCCCCCCCCCCCCCCCCCCCACACACACACACACACACACACACACACACACACTTTTTACAGCCATTACAACCACTTAATTAATTTTTGACATGTTGAACTCACTCACTATTGTTTTGCACATATTTTTTAATCTTTATACAACAGAAAGAGCAGTGTGAGGGAGAAAAAGGTGGGCCAGCAGCAGGGATGGACATGGAGGGTCTTCATAACAGGTAAGGAGAAATTATTCAGTTATAATTTCCTTAATCCTTAATAATGTCTCTGTTATATCGAAATATCGATAGCATAAAGGGATTTAGAGGTTAAATTCTACTACTACTGTATTCCTAATTCTATTTCAAAATGTTGCTTTCCACATATTTTTTTAATCTTTATTGCCACAACAGAAAGATGCCCCAGGGTCATTCTATCTCAACTCAACCAGAGTTTGGCAGCTTTAGATTTTAGATTTTGACTTCGACAGTACATTATTCATTCATTAGTCGGTTCCCTGGTGCTGTGCTGTTTGTGGTTATGTGGTTCTTTAGCTGCTAAGGAGAGGTGCATTTGAATGCGATGGGATGATAAATCGCTCAATAGACCTCGGAACAATTTGGCCCCCCCCACTTCTAAAATGATGGCTACGCCCCTGCATTCATGACATATGAATAAACATCACGCTGAAACAAACACAGGTCATAGCGGGTGTGCACAGTGTGAGACAGGAGAGGACCCCAGCATCTGTTGCTCCTACTGAGGTTTCTCTAAGAAACCACACAGTAACATCTATTCTCAGGATCTGAGACTAGAGCGTGTTGTGTGTTGTTCATACTCTGTCCTCTGTGACAAATGTGGGATTTTCGGGTTAAATAAATGAAAATGACTTGATTATATACCAACGCTTATCAAATTCAGCTGATGATTATGATTACTAAGACGCATGCTTATATGTATGAATCAGAGTATCTCTGCACACAGAGGTCTGATCTCACCACTGTTCATGAAAGTGGCCACTTTTGCCATTTTCAAGAGAGCCAGCAACACACTGTCCTTTTAAAAGTCCATCAAGTGGTGCGTCATTCCTCTCAACAGCACACTTCTCTTTGTCTGAATGTTTCCACGTGCATTCAAACAGCTGCAGTCTCGCTCTTTCTTCTCACATTGTGTTAAACTGCAGTCTTTTCCTGTCACTATCATTAGTTTGACGCTCTTTCAATTCCTCCTCTTGTGGACTTCACTTGCCTCCCATTTTGTCACGTGCTCTCCAATCTTTCGTTTCCATCTCGCCATCATTGCATGCTCTACAATCATTCCCTCTCTCAGACACACACACGCACACACATTTGTGCAGACATGAAAGCCTGGATGACAGAGATCTATAATACATCTGGAGGAGTTGGTCAGAAACTTTCCACTTTGTCAAGGCAGAGCAGATGGATGCTGGCATAGTCATGGCTACACACATGAAAACACACATGTGTGAATAAAGCACGCCTTCAAGCCTAGACACACACGCGCACGCACTCACAGACACACACCTCTCATAGTAGTAATGATGCGGCTGTCATTCTGGTTCAGTATGGAAGCAGAAGAGCTATGCTGGTTGACAGAGACTCTTCAGAGCTCTGCTGGCGATGGCTGCTGTCTGTGTGTGTGTGTGTGAGTGTGTGTGTGAGTGTGTGTGTTTGTGTGTGAGAAGGAAAGAGAGAGAGAAACAGATGAAGAATTTAAGTGTATGTGTGCACACTTGTTAATTCCGAATACTTCTGTTTATTTGTACATACACACATTATACGCATATTTATGTATGTTGACTGGCACATTATACAATGCCTTCTTTCACCATACTGTCTTATCATGTCAGCACTTCTCCCACAGTCAAACGAGATAGACAATAGAGATCTGAGTCTCTCTCTCTTTCTCACACACACACACACACACACACACACACACACACACACACACACACACACACACACACGACAGGAACCACAGGGTAGTGCACATGCTTGGACTTCTGAAATCCATTTTCGGCTTTCATCTTCTTCTCCTTCCGATCATCTATCTGTCCTGTCTATCCTGTCAGCATCACTCACCGAAACTCCACTCACTGATTTACTCCACAGTCCCCGTGGGACTGAGCATATGTGTGTGCCTATGAGTGTATTTGAGAATGAGAAATGGATTTCTGTGCGCGTGTGTGTGGGTGAGGGAGAGAGAAAAGAATATCCTCTATGTGCAAATAAGTTAGTGTGTGCATCTGTGCTGCCAATATCCTTCTGTAGGCATCTGTGCACTTTGTATGCATCGCGGTATAGACGGGTGATTTTTTGATTACACATTTCTGTGTGTGTGTGTCTTTCAAGGACTTCAGGCGAAAGGCGAGCATCACATGCTGTGAGTGACGAGGTGCAGACATGGCGTCATTTCTCTCTCTTTCAGACAGGTCGGTTGTGGAGTGATGAAATGAATTTTGGTGATTTTAACGGTTGCTTTCTGACTAGAGAGAGTCACAGCGTGATGCGCCGCTAACCCGGTCAGAGGGGTGAAGACACACGCATAGATGTGTGCCTGCACACACAAAGAGATTTTTTTGTATGTGTGTACTTAGGAAGACCTTCCACGGGCTAAACTAACCCTGTAGCCTCTACTTCTAACCTAACCGTCTCCTAAGGTGTTGTGCTATAACCTTAACCCCAGCCAACACCCTCTCAGATTTTGCTGGGGCATTCCCGCCCTCTGTAGACCAGTGGAACAGGATGAACGAGACAAACAAAAAATGAAGCCGCTCATAAAAATAACTGTTCCCTGGTACCACCAGAGGTCTAAACATCCAAAAGCTCCCATAAGAACCAGTTCAAGGCATGCTTGAATTGTGCTAATTGGGTGATGTGATGTATTCAGTCCTGTCGTTTGTCAGTCACTAAGCTTTATACATTAGCAGTGATCAGGACCGTCAATCAGTGAAGACATGCAAGTGAAGTATAGCTATCTTTACTTCAAAGAAACATGGGGTGTAGATTGGGCAAACAACATTTGAGTCAAATTGTATGCTGACTTCACCGATCGCTTTTTCTTTCATCTGCAGAAACCCAGAAACCTTTTGAGCAACTCAGGAACTTCATGTGCATTTTATCTGCAGGGGGATTGTTGATTATGTGGATGCATGTCGAATCAACAGAAAAGTTCACTTCAGTTAAAGAAAAAAAAAAAGACTCTAAATATAGAGATTTTGGCAGACTGTTTTGATGCTTGCTGGGGTGTCGTATTTGAAAATGTCAAAGCGGTTAATAAATAAACCTGCAGCAAGGTGTTGATTCAAGTCTGCCCTGAGTGATTAAGCAAAGTATATGTGATACAGTTTGTACCCACAGTAATGACAGTACCTCTGGGGCTCAGAGATAAGCCTCTGGGTGTGTGAGAGATCATCAAAAGGTTAACCAGGAGGTGATAAAAGCTTTGTTATTTGGGTCATGCAGGGAGGGCACCAACCTCCAAAGTGCAGTCAGACAGAGAGCTGCAGTGGGTTGGAGAATGGCACAAGCTTGAACAGGGTGGGTCCAGGCAGCAGAGGGATACCAGCTGCCGTCCATCCCGAACACAGACTGAGGATCTCATTGTTTCAAATGTCTTCTTCTTTACAATTCTTATATATGATTAACCTGCCAAATGTGGCATGCTTACTCTGTGTTGCAGTATGCTGTTTATGATAACCAGGACTTGGCTGTTATTCTCCCCCCTAGTGTTTTCTGACCCCCACCATATTTTCTACTTATATCAGAAAAGCCCATGAGAGTGATTTTCATGTGTCAGTGTGTACTGTATATTTTTAGCCTGCATAGAAGTAAATGGAAGGCAAACATTTCATGCTTATCTTCAGATTCCAGTTCAGTGCATCCTGGGACTCATTTGTTTATGTTTGGCCGTCACTTCCTTTGGATATGATAATATTTTTATGTAAATCTGCATGAAAAAGACTGCAAGCTGCTGCGATCTGGGAACACAGCAATTACGCGACAAAAAGTCAGACAGTGCAAAGAACGTGAGCATTTAGACAAAGAGGGCCAGATGATCCATTCGGCTTTATTTCGAGGTGAACCCAAAAGTGTGAGCACCTGAAATATCAGCTAAGATCCCTCACTGCACAGGACGACTGCGAGCAAGGACAACTGCAGGAACTACAGTTTGGAGCTGAACCAATCGGTTCATTCCAGTTTCCACCCAACAGTCATTGTCCTTAACCAAGCATTTATCGTGACATAAAAAGTGTTACTGCATGCATTGAACCATACATTTAGCTTGAGTCAGTATATGCCAGTGGTTTTGCTTTGAGTGTGCGTGTATGCAGGAGGGCAGGTGTGAAATGTGTGATATGAGTGTTTTTCGCTCAGCATTTTTGCGAAGTTTGAACTAAATTATGAAATAAAATCTTAGTATTAATCACTAAATGTGCGAATGCCCTTTCTTCTCCCTCTGTAACCAGTAAAGGTCACTGCCATCTAACTAAACAACAGTTCCACTCACAAAAGGTCACCTATTTGCTGTGTACATAACTGCATAATTAAAAGGTCCTTGAGCTGAATGTATTAGAACTGACTTTGGAAATGAACAGACCATGCAAGGTTATCACCACAGTAACCCTGTCATTTAGCATACATGCCTTTTTTGCAAATGCCAGAGCTAACAGTTCTGACAACTTATTCCTGGGCATTTTCATCAGTGGGAGTGAGCCGGTCTCCTTCAACCCCACGGTTCACGCTTTTTGTCCCAGACCTTTTGAAGTGTGAAAATTGACTAACGCCTGACAGTGTCAAAAAGAATCCCCATGCCACCCACTCATGTACCAAATGCTGAACAGATTTTTAGAGGACAGGATACTCGTTGAAAATGTTCAGATTTAACCTTTCATCTGCTCGGGGAAGGTTGACTGAGCACCCTTGCTGTGTTTCAGCAGTCCCCTATTCACACTTATTCACAGGCGGGAGCTCACCCGCTGCATCTTCTGCCATTGGACAGAGTGTAATTGCCTAACTCAAAGGTGGACTAACAGTTTTCCTAAAGGGAGGGTAATTTTAGTAATTGGATCATTTCCTGTTATGAATACACCATTCTCTAACTTCTGTAACACCAGGGGGATTTAAAGTGGAGAACATTTCATCAAAGGGTAATTTCTCAAGGCCTTAAAAATTTTTCCCCAATATCCTGCCGTGTCAACCCATGATGTGACGTCTACCTGTACAAAGAAGTGAACTATGGAACTTTAGAGATTCAGGATTTCACTAAGTTTTAGAATAAGACTTCATGCAAATCATATGACTTTGTCCTCTGCATGGTCAGTTACCATTGTCTAAATTCGTCCATTTCTGACCATTTGAAAAACAACCTCTGCTAACTGATAGGTAGCCTCTAAAGGTGGGAAAGTCTTCCATCAAACGGGGAGGAAATCCTGACAGCTTCCTGTCCTGATTCCCACCCACTGATCTGTCCAAACAGCATTAGCAGCTGGAGAGCGTCCTCTGACACCTGCACGTCTTCCAGGAGGTCAGCTCATCCACTCAGCTCTCTAACTGTACAGCAGGAGAATTCATGAAGTGACTGATTTGTCTCTGCAGCAGCCTTTCGACTTCACTCCATGAATCTATTACACACCAACAGACTGCAAACTAAAAAAAAAAGGAGCTGCTTGAGAGCTTGTGAACATGATCAAACTTTCATTTGTGTTTCCATTCAGCCATGTCCTCATGTCTGTTTATAGATAGTTGTTAGCTAACTAGGTAAAACTGTAAAAGTGCACAAGTTTCTGACATTTCTTTTCTTCTTGAATGCAAAATTACAAAAATTAAACAGCGAAGCTCTAACTGAAATAAAATAAAAAACAACTGGAGGCTAAATGAAAGCTCTTACAGTATGGATAATGAGAAATGCGTGGGTGACTGGCTATGGGTCTCATTCTTTTTTTAATAAGCAAATCCATTTTACTGGATCGCATTAAAGCCAATTAGCTTATGGCCCTAACTAGAGACCTATAATGAGTGCATAATAAGATTACAGTTAAAAATCACTAAATTATCTGCAAACAAAATTAACGATGGCGAAGGTCAGGGCTAAAGTGTACTTACAATACTCCTGTGACTACAGAACAACGTGAGAGAAGAAACAGAATAAAAGCTGAGGGATTTTCCCCTCCGGTCTGTACTTCTCCTCTGTTTGGCTGAAGCTTTAAGGAAGAATTCATCAGATCTCAAAATCTCAATAACACACATTAAACTGTTGGGCAACGAGGCAGACACACACTGGCCGCTGCCGGTTGGTCAGATTATTACACATTTTTGAGCTTAGTGCAATTGATTTACATGTCAGAGCAGTGCAGCTAAAAGAGAGCCTTTAAGTCCTACAACAGACGCAGCAAAGCAGATCAGATAAAGCAAGTCTCTATGAGGTTCAGACTGCAGGGCAAAGACAGAAAGAAGCCTGCCACCTCGCGGCCCTTCATTCCCTTCATGATGGCTGTCTTGCGTGCCTAAAGATACTTTATCTGTCAAGTGCCATAAATCAGCCATGCGAGGATGTGGCTGTGCTTTAATGTACATTTTGCTGTCAAGGTGGGATGAAGAACTACGGTGGAAAAGACCGGTGGAATAACAAAGCAGGAAGGAAGGTGGAAGAGAGCAGAGAGAGAGAGAGAGGGGAGAGACAGTGAAAAATCACCATAGAATAGAAATGAGAGAAGAGAGTTTGAAAGAAAGAGGGGTTGGAAAGAAGAGTGTTGCTCAGGTGCGAGGAGGCGAAGGGGAGGAAAGGGTAAAAGGGGAATCACAGGCAGGTTTCTATACCGGAACAAAAAAATGAGGAGGAAGACACATGTTAATAGGCAGAGGGAGGAGGAGGGGGAGGAGGAGGAGGAAAGTGAAATGAATAGAGCGAGTGAGTGTCTCCCAAAAGCAGGCCAGTGTGTAAATGTGGCAGACTTAGCTACCCCGGGGCTTCCTTTACTCTCATGCCTCCCAAGAGAAGCAATTAACAAAGAAATTATGGCGCAACAATTCACCCAAAGGCTCTGGGTGTCTCTCATGCCGTTTAAGTGTGCTAATCACTTTTTCCATTACAGTACAGAGAGAGAGAGAGAGAGAGAGAGAGAGCGAGGTGGAAAGATAGAGGGACTGCATGATGGAAAGAAACTGACAGATAAAGACAGAGTGCGATGGAGAAAGACAGAGCACTACAGACTGTGTACAGTCCCATGGTGCATATATGGTGATGACATACACACCTAATGAATTAGCACTTGATTTAATGTGATCTGAGCCATCAGGCTGCTGTCATGTCTCCTGTTAAGAACTCGCTAAGTGTAGGCTGCTTAGCTTGTGCTCTGTTAGCATCTTAACTGCTGGCTAACATAGCCAAAAAGGCGGTCCTTACACCGGTCTCATTTAAAGTCACATTCTGTAATATTGACATTTTAGGCTGTAGATATGATGCGAACAAAGAGCGAAGAGAAGCAGAGGAAGCGAGGACTGTATTAAAAAGCGTTTTTCACTAAAATGAACCTTGTTTTGCCGAATCTAATGAAAGATCATGAATAGATGAATAGTGTCGCGGCGGTGTGGTACAAAGATGTGTACAGGTGGTAAATGCAGCAGCAGTCAGCGGTCAAGGTGAGGCTGGTAATAAGGTGTGTAAGCTGTGCTGTCTCAGCTACTACTATCATGAATATCATCACGGTTTAACTGAAGTTCACTGAGAGCCATCAGCCTCCACACAAACACTCTTAAGTGCTTTATTTACCCACTTGCAATTCTGTGTACATAAAGTACAGGAAATAGCCTTCAAGTAAAATGTATTATTGATTATTCTATTCCTCATTATTGAGCAGAACTGCATGGAAAGTTTGACGTGGGGAAATGCCACCGACAACTATCGACTCATAAAAATAAGAAACTTCATGGTTTCGGGCCCTGCTGAATATTACAGTGTCGTTCCTGGAATGTGTCTGCTGGGCTTTGCAATGACTGGACAGACAGCCACTACATCCCTACATTCATCTTCACTTTTTACATTTGATCACAATATATTTACCTTGTGATGTATGTGTGCTGATGGTAACCACCAAAGCTAACGAGTAAATTATATGTTCTTATATACTGATGGATCTGTGAGTTGGAATAAACTGAAAAAACGTCCCTGGCGCTTACGAAGCCAGTCAGTGTCAATAACAGTGATACTAATTTACACATGAAAACCACGGGAGAATAAAATCCCGGCTAAAAGGATGAGATTAATGAAAGCAGTGAATTTTCAACCAAACAGAACTTCTTTTTATCAGCTACCTGCAGCTCAACAGAATGCAGAATTGATTTGGATAAAGCGACTTTGTAGGCCTCTGCTGGTTTAATAAGGATGCCTGTGCTCAGCTGAGAGCGGCAATGCTTTCTTCTCGACTTGCATTTATATTTGGCCTCTGGCAATGTCTGCTGTCAGAGAGAATAATTTTATATACAATCTGGAAATGGACTCTTACCACACATAGATAAAGTCTCTCACACACACAGTGAAAGACTTTTGTTCCTAAAACTGAATATGGCTCACAAACAGGACTGGGGAGAGGAAATACAGCGGTGTACAACACAGTGACACAAATACCTCACAGCTGCCGCCCCAGATTATTACTTCACTGTACAAGCTGAGAACCAACCCTTCTCCCCTCTAAAACAAAAGCCTGCATTCTATTAAACCCAATAAAACCAAGCGCATCTAACATTTACACTAAATGAAGCTCTATAAATAAAATGGATCTCTTCTAATTTAGGCATTCAGGCATGAAAGGCTTCGCAGCAGCGCCTGAACTCCTTTCCACCTTGCTGGAAGAAACAAACAAATTAGCCAACTTATATTAAAGCATGCCTGCTGTGCACGACAGGTAGCTATTTTCAGGTTGAATTTTTGTCTCAGATCTGAAGCTGGAGATGGCATCTCTCAAAGAAGTCGTGCAGATATTATTTGACTGTTGGAGTTTGGGTGCACTCACATAATCCTCTGAAGAAGTTTGATTTCATGGTATGAAATTTGCTGCTGACTTTTTTTAGGGGATTTTTTCGCCAGTTGCAACAGAAAATGTAGCTCTGCATTGTCAAAACATATAAGTTTGGATCAACATGCAGTTGATGGGAGCCAGTTGTTCTCAATCCAGGATATTAGTTCCAAAGGAGCAGCCAGTGGAAACAGAATCAGAATAGAACAGACATTGAAAAAAGATGGATTAATTCGATTTGTTAAAAGCTATTATCACATATAGTGATTTTCATTTGTGTGTATTGATGGGTTGAAGCACATTTTCTTTTCTTTTTGATGAATACGAAACAAGACAAAGGAACAGCATGGTACATCTTATCTGAAGGTGTGACTGACACGTCGCTCACACAACAAAATCCCAGACTGTCACGGCATTAATGATAAAATCTCAGGTTTGCATTTGTGTGTCTGCGTGTGTGTGTGTGTGTGTGTAGGTGTGAGAGGGGATGTTTCCCCCCTACCCCCCAGGAGACTTCTGGAGTGTGACATGGCTGAATGCAGCTTGGAAGACAGCATCCCTGAGACGGATACGAATATGGAAACACACATGCATATTGAGACACACACACACACACACACACACACACACACACACACACACACACACACACACACACACACACACACACACACACACACACACACACATGCATTCTCTTAACCTTTTACATCCAAGCGTAGAGTAGCTAAATACACTATGTGGCCAGGAGCACTGCTAGTATACTACTTAATGCAGTTCGACACAACAGTCCCGCCATAAAGAATACCCTTATGAATTGTATTACATTAGACATGGAGGTGTTTCTAATATTCTGTCTAACCCATTAACATCCATTAATGCAGACACAAAGTTGAATCAACGGCTCCCTTATAGGCATAATGGAGGGAAGATTTAAGACAGCACTGTTGTGTTATTAAACTGCATTAGTTTTAACTCGGTGGCACTAATAAAACAGAACTGAGTGTATATTTGTATACCTTTAGTCTTTGGCAGGGTTGCTGGTTTGGGTGAGGACCATAAATCTCATTACGAGAAATGTTAATGCCGCAGTATACAGTGATATTTTAGAAAACTGTATGCGTCTAGCTTCGTGCCAACAGCTGGAGAGAAAACCCTTTCTTGTCTCACCCAACAGCTCCCCTGTCCAGAAAGTGAGGCACATAATGAATTGGTGTGCCCAGTTTGCTGACTCATGCTCAGAGCTTTAACCTCAACCCCATCCAACAGCCTGAGGATGAACTGAGGCGCCAGCTACGAGCCATCACCCAACATCAGTGCTGGACCTAATGCTCTTGTGGCTGAGCGGGAACAAATCCCTGCAACCAGGTCTGGAAATCTGTTGGAAGACCTTCCCGGAAGAGGGTAATTATATGTCCTGCAATTGCATGTTTGTGTAATGTTCAGGTAAAGGCAAAGGCAAAGGCAAATTTATTTGTATAGCGCAATTCATACATTAGGCAATTCAAAGTGCTTTACAGAAGCATAAAAATACATTAAAATCATACATTTCAAAGAAAGAAATAGATTAGAAGAGAATAGAAAAATAAAAATAAAATGCAATTAAAGGAAAATTAAAAACAGAAGCCAGTAAAAGACAATAATTTAGCATTTAGAATGATTAAAACCATTGAGCAAATACATTTAATTTAAGTAAAAGCTGTAGCAAATAGTAATGTCTTCAACCCTGATTTAAATGAGCTGACACTTGGTGCAGACCTCAGGTGTGCAGGGTGAATGTTCCACAGGTGAGGAGCATAATAACTGAAAGCTGCTTCACTTTGTTTGGTTCTCATTCTGGGAACACACAATAGACCTGCCCCTGATGACCTGGGAGGTCTGGATACTTCATATGGAGTTAATAAATCTAGAATATATTTTGGTCCTAGACCATTTAATGCTTTGTAGACCAACAGTAAGATTTTAAAGTCTATTCTTTGACTCACAGGAAGCCACTGTAGTGATCTGAGGACTGGAGTGATATGGTCCATTGTGTTTGTAAGGACTTGTGCAGCAGCATTTTGAATCAGCTGTAGTTGCCTAATTGATTTTTTGTTCAGGCCAGTAAAGACTCCATTGCAATAGTCCAACCTACTGAAAAGGTGTCCCTATACTTCTGCCCTCATTGTGTATGTTGCTCTGTCCTGATGGCTGCAGTGGATGGTATATTACATTTGCTGCTAATGTCTTCCTGGCTTGCATTGCTGCTTAATGAATACTGAGTAATCCAGTAGACCTAATTGAATGACCACAGACTGTGGCGTGTATTTACAATGATTAAAGAATCACTGCGAAGACTTGATTCATTGGCTCATTTTTACTAAGCACAGAAGCTACTTTAGCTGTTCTAAAGTGGCACCAGAAATGTGACTAACCTACATACACAGAAGTTCTTTCTTTGCTATATCTTTACCTTTTTGCACATTTTAGAAATTAACTTAGTTTCTCAGAAGCCTCACACTTAATCTTACTTTGTCTCTGAAACAAGGCGCTGCATTTGATAATTTATTTATTTATCTTTTTGGTATTTTAGAACCCCAGAATTGGGAAACTGCTCGGCTCCCTCAAGGGCACAACACTCTGGAAACCTTTGAACGCAATTCCATTGTAAATGTACAACACTTTTCAAACCTTAATTCTAGCCTCGGCTAGGGATTGAACAGTTAAATCACAAGCCTCTAAACCATGGCGTCTTTTGATTGAAGCGGTCGTTTCCAAATGAGAGCGGAGACCAGTTTTCCCTCTGTCTGCCTTGTCCATCCATCCTCGTTATAAAAACCCCTCTTGGCTCTCCGGCGTCCCGCGCCTCAACACCACTCCATTCCTGAAACCAGCCGGTATTAAGACTGACTCTTCAATCCCAGACGATCGATGCCGTCACTTACCAACCGAGTCACACCGCTGATTACAGCGTCCCTCAATTTACAGTGCTGTTGGTGGAAGTGGAGGAGGAGAGGACTCCCTGCTGGACCTGTGTGGTCATAATACGGATCGACTGCCTCCAGGTGTAGATGGTTGCTAGGAAATTACTTTATTGCTCGGAGTAGCGATGAATGTTTTTTAAGAATAATTTTATCCTTAGATGACTTGGAAAATAACCAAGCCAGGAGGGCTTCACAGTCTGCTACTCTGTTGGAAACCAGCTGACACTGTGTGAGCTGAGGTTGTGCTGCAATGTGAGAAAGCTCTTTGGTCAGTCTCCCGCCGGCTGATAATTACAAACACACATGTGCATTCCTGCCTGCACAGTCATAAAAAGGGAAAAAAGATATTCGCTTTACGACATGAAAGAATGAAAAGATGAAGTTTTGTAGCGTCTGAACAGAAGACTTCCTGCAGGTGCTCCAGGTCACACATGCCTCACTGCCTGTTGACAAAAAAGCCATTTAAAGAAAAATCAAACCGAGTTTTGCAAGGGATCACTCAAGACATTTCCTCTGATTCCACATTAAAAGGAGGAAGGCGGGAAAGTTTGGAGACAAAAGGCAGCCATTTGCTGACAGTTCTCATGTTGGATTACAGAGCGGAGAGGGTGCCAGAACTTCAACGGAGCAAAACACAAAGCGACTCATTCTGTGCACTGCCTGACATGCCTCTGTGATAACATGAAAAACACGAGTGGGAAGAAAAGACATTAAAATGAGAGTGTTTCATATCCATCTCCTGTGTGATGTTCTACACAAATGACAACACACCAGGATAGAAAAGACAAAACTCAGTAGCCAAGAGCTGTTGTTCACTTCCTAATCAAATACGTTGTCTGTCTGTCTGTCTGTCTGTATATATATATATATCTATTCGAACTCCCTCCCCTCACGCTGTCTTATTGTCTAGGCTGATCATCAGCCATTTTAATGAGTTCCATTGGAGCTCATTTGCGGCTGTGATTAGATTGCTGTTAATAAATTATGTGTGTTCTCAGCAGGTTGATATCCTCCTGTTGAATACCACTCAACATGTGTTTCTTCTTGTGTGAAAATGTGTGTGTTGGTGTGTGTCCTCGGGATGGAACAGAGCAGAATTGGAAACAGCCTAAATGCCATTTTCACTGCTTAGCTTATCGCTCCATGTCATTTTATATGTTTGTGTGTGTGTGTGATGTGATCATGCCTGCTAGCTACTTCCTGACAAATACAGGACATCTGCTGTCTTCTTGGTGTTGATTATATGAGAGGAGAAGTATTCGTTGGATGACATTAGGAGGGATAATAATCATTAAAAAATACACTACCGCCAATTAACTACTCAAATTGAAGGAAGAATTTATTCTATTCCTCTGGCAATTGATGTTGGCTTGGTGCCATTTCATCATCCTGGGACCACACAAAACCAGTGGCAACATTCAGTGCTAATGCGGGCGGTGGTGAAAGTAAAGGTGTGGAGGTCTGGGTGGTGGATGGCAGAGTTACCTTTAATAACTACCATCACTAAGCACCATCTTTCTCTAACCTTAACCAAGTGTTTTGGTTGCCGGGCGTTTATTTGCCATTACCACCATCTTTCTGTAACCACTTTGGAGCCAGAGTGTAAAAAGAAGACGAACACACAATCACAAATAAAGCCCTGGCATCCCCCAAATGGCCCACATGTTCCTCCTTTCAAACAAACACAGCACGAGTACAAACAAGGCAAACCTGCTTCCCTCAAAACTTAGAAGAGGAAAAAAAAATGCTGCAAGAATAAATGTCATCATACTGAGGAAATGCACATGAATGCAGCACTGGGACCAGGACGCTCAAGGCTGGGTCCCATTTTTATTCAAACTTCAAAGAAACATAAAAGAAAGAGAGACTGACAAGCACGCATGCACACACGCACACACACACACACACACACACACACGCACACACACACACACACGCGCGCACACACAAACACACACACACACACACACACACACACACACACACACACACACACACACACACACACACACACACACACACACACACACTCAGTATCCAACTGAGTTGCTGAATCCCATCATACCTGACTCACCCTGAGAATACTTACTTAGCATACAATACCCCCAAAATCAAAAGACATGACAGTGCTGCTTGGTCTGCATTTCTGCCTGTTTGAAGTACTTACAAAGAGGAGGTTTAAAATGTCCACTACAAAACGGTCACTGACTCTAATATCAAAGGAAGTGAAAGGACAGGTGTGCTGTAACTGCAGAGCTTCTGTATGTAGGATGGATGCAGAAGTAGGATGCTTTCAGATGGACAATAGTGCCCCCCCCCCCCCCCCAAAAAAAAAAAAAAAATAAATAAATAAATAAAATGTAAATGCCAGGAGCTGTGGGCATGTCGCCACAGGTGCAGAGTTTGAACAGTGCTTTGTGCTCTTTTGAGGGAATATGTTTGTGAGGCTGAGCTGTGCACACAAGCTGTTCTTCCTCATACTGCCTGTACATACGGTATTAGATTGGCCTGCATGGCGACCACGGTGCTGCACAAACGCAGAGGTCTGACGACATGCATCTGATCTGCTGGATTCATTGCCTGCATCATGGAATTGCGGCTAGCCTGTGGACCCAGCATGTGCCTCCCAAAGTCAAAAATAATGTCACTGTGTATTTTATGTGTATTGACAATAGTTTTTTTTATTATTAAAAGGGAGAAATGTCAGAAATGCTTCTCTTAGCTGGTTAGAGGGGCATGTGCCTGTCTGTGGCAGGCAGTCAGCTGTTGACTGGTGCTGGTGTCCTTGTCTTCAACCTTCAATACCACTAACTGGACCCAAGGGACATTTGCAGGTACATTCACAGACATGCTGTTTAATGTGCAGCTGATTAGCTATCCTGCCTGAAAACTGTTAGCAGTGCATTTTTCTCTGCTGAATGTTTGTTGGGTCACTTGTTCAACAAGTGAAGGCGCAGGACAAGACGTGTGTTCATGTTTGTAAGTAAGGTAAGAAGGACACTTTGAGCTAATGTGCGTTGTTTTTCAGGATCTGTGGCTCTAGTGTCCCATAGCAGACCGCTGTCTGGCTAGTCGTGACCATTTTCTGCCGATGACAGAACACCAATGTTACTGCTTTATGCAAGGTTTGATTGGATGTACTGAAATAAGGTCTTCATCTACATAGTCGGAGATCTAGGAAGACAGTGAAGCAGTTAATACACATCAATGACTGTTGTCCAGCGCAGTCACAAAGACCATGCTATGCACTTGGATTTTCAAGGGGAGGGGAGTTCTAAAGGGGTTCTCGACCAGTTTTACACATGATCATTTTATTTGTCACATGGGCGTGTGGGCTCTCAGCCTGTGAGAGCTCTGCTCTGTTCTGGTCAAATGGCACACATCACAGGCTGAAAAGGGTCAAGGGGAAGAAAAAAGTCAAAAGACTGAAATCCCCCCTTAGACTGTGCGACAGTAAAATATGTTTAGCCTATTTCTGTTCATATGAATGGGGCGGACAAAATAATAGAAGCACCACAAACTGCAGCCTCCTATGATCATACAGTTGAATCAACATCTCTCTAAAACAGTTTCAACAAAACTGAACATTACAGGCTTCATGAAGGGAGGATTTATTGCAGTGCTGTTGAATTAGACGGCATTAGCTTTAGTGAAGTGGACCTAATAAACTGGAAACTGAGCCTGTGCCATAAAGCAAAGTGTGAATCAATCAAGAACACTTTTGTTTTATTTATTAGAAATTGTTCCATGTTCTAAACACTGAGTCTCATAAAATGTTGGAATAAACTTTACAATCCTGACTTCCTTTTTATTTTGCACAGTCCATCTCTTGGTTTGTCATAACTGAACACACACACACACACACACACACACACACACACACACACACACACACACACACACACACACACACACACACACACACACACACACACACACACACACACAGAGACACACACACACACACACACACACACAGAGATATATATATGTCTTCATTAACCTTTCCTCACCTGCTAATCTACAGCCCTCTTTAAGACGGAAGTGGCAAGGAGGAGAACAAAGCTTTCACCCTGACATTCATTAAATGATTCATTTAGAAAGACCTGGAGATGTAAAGAGCAGACAATTGCATTGTTAAGCATGGGCAGGATAAAATGACCATTATCCATTATGTGAGGTCCATTTTCATCTGAAACTATAGGGCTGGAGCTGCTGGAGTGTTCCTATACAGGGCTTATTTTCAAGGTAAATAAATTAATAAGAAAAAATCCCCCAGTTTATTAGCCCAGATTCATATCTCACGCTTCCAAAATCTCCAAGCATCCCTTGTGGTGATAAGCATACCGTATTCATGCACACATCACCACTATCAATATTTAATACCTACAGAGACCACTGCACAGCTGGCGAGGAAGACGGTAATGTGGTTCTGCAGGGTTTGAGACAGTATGAGTATCTGCTCAGTGCAGTTTCTTATTTATTCATTTCAATAAGACAAGAATTTTTATTTTGTTTTTATCAGCTTGCATTAGTTTTTACACAGCGAGCAACACAAAAAGGAAAGACAGTGCTGCATGCAATATTAATGTTAGGCCATGTTCGTATCTGTGGCATCACCCCAGCACAATGATGCTTATTCTCCTGAGCCACCCAGAAGCTCCAGATATCATTTTCAAGCTATGATACCAATCCTGACATGCAGGCTACAGTATGCTGGCATATGGTATATTATCTCTTAATATAGCAGCTTCTGCCACATTATACTTGTTCATCCACTCTGTTGTAATGACGAAATGTTTCTTTGCGCTTTTCTGTTTCAGCACAATTCACAGACAATGTTGTGAAATCACACTTTGAAATAAAATTCCATTTAAATTCTATTTTGTTTAGGTAAACACCTACAGAGAATCTGATCTAAACAAGCCCCCATTGGAGCTGCAGTGCTGTGTGAGCTGATATTAGCCTCATCACAAGCTCGTTGTGAATCTATCAACACAGAAATGGTTATATCCCACCCACAGCTCACACTGCACAACTACTGTGTTTGGAGGGGTCTGTCTTTTTAGACTGTCTCAGTGGTGGAAGTGAAATTAACAATACTGCAATGTAAAAATTGAAAACTCCTGCTACAGAACAGGTACTTGAGTATTATTAACAAAATGTACATAAAGAATCAAAAAGCAGCCATAAATCAGAGCCACGGCCCGTCTGAATGTTACTGGTGCTTTACTGTATATGTTATATCATAATATTAATATCACTGATACTGTATGGAGTGCCATTTAACTGTAGTTGGTACTTCCGTACCATTTTATACCCTGATAGGTGTTGTTTATCATATTTATTATATTTATTGTGTATATAATGTAATCATGTTGTTAGATCATTATTTAGCTAGCTACATATGATAGCTTATCGTATGGTTTGTGTAGAAGTTCCTAATAAGTAACACTTAACTAAACCTGTAAAATAAAACATATATTTGCCTGTGAACTGCAGCAATACACATTGGCATAAAATGAAAGTGCAAGTACGTAAAATTTACTTGAGTAAATGCAAAGTTACTTTCTACTCCTGCTCTGTCCCTGACGAGGGACAGCTTTTTGTCTTTTAATGAACAGTCTAACAGGAGTGCTACCTCTAGACCAACATACAGTACTTAAAGCGTCCACAATCATTATCTTCTGTGATAACAATGCATCAGAGAACGTTGTGTAATGTGAACGGGGTCCCTCGTAGTGATGAGCCTGCAGAGAGCGATCAGCTGACTCTGCAGCTCCCCTCGGCTTTACGGGGCTTTGTAGTGAGTTCCAGCTCATTGTTCAGCTGTCTGGCTGCAACTTTACTGTTTTGGTTCAGTCACTGCTCTCATAGCGTCGTTTTCTGCCTCGGCAGCCAGATGCTGTCAGAGAAAAGCTTCTAAAACCTCCACTGTACACTACCTGCTCAGCAGACATACACAGTTAGCGACTAGCTGGTGAACATGGTGCAGCGTTTAGCAGCTAAAGAGCCAGACATTTTCCTCAGGAGCTGGTACACACCAAAACTTTGCCAAGTTGTCAGAAACTCTAAATGAATGCTAAAGTAACTGCTGGATACATAAATAAGCAACTCTTTGCAAGCTGCTAGCAAGTTTGCCTGAACAACATGGTGCCCCATAGCTTTGGATTCATTCCACAGAATTTGTAGCATTTTTGCGTGGACACTGTGCGATGCGAGTCTTGTTTCCATGAAAACAGACCACTCACCTCTCTTGTAGCTCCGCTGTGTTTGATCCCATTACTTACACTACAGCTTCAAGCAAACACATTATTTAACATTTACTGACCAATGGCGAGCAAATTCAGCTCCAGACTCTCACTTCCAACCACCACAGATTTCTTTTCAGGCGATCCCTCTGTGCTGTTGGTGTTATAGCTGGTCACCTTATTAGGGAGCCTGAAACGCAGCGTCTCTTTCATCACGATAAGTTGAGCTGGATGAGGGGGGAAAAAAAGTTGTTCTTGTCACTCTGAACTTTTCTGAAAAGTTAAACCATTCTCTGAACTTTTGAAAGTGCTCTGCTCTGCCACAAAATCGCTAGGTGCAGCTCTTTTTGAAAGTGATCGTCTTTTGTGCTCCCCGTGGCAGCTCTCCATTTATTTTAAAGGTAGAAAATGGCAATTTGGACAGAGAAAAAAAAAGTGAACAAGGTAGAAGTTCAGTTACTAGTGGTTTGCTGTTAGGTGTGTTTCTGCTGCTGCTGTTGTTGCTGCTGGTATCATTATCATTATTATTGTCATCCTTAATTCTGCTTCTTTTGCTAAATAATTTTGCAAAATCATTTTCAAGCAGATAAATCCTCCATGTGTCATGTCAGCGCATTAACAAGAATGCGTTTCTCCATATATTTTACAATGCATATGTACACACACGCAATTCATCAAGACTATGACTGGTCTGCGTCTCCCCTGACAGTTTGATTAAGCTGATCCCTCACAGAAATGTAAACCTGAGTGTTCTCTTACAGCTGTGAGTCACAGCTTTTGATCAATGCATACATGAGCACGTACATCGCCACGCGCACGCACGCACGCACGCACGCACGCACGCACGCACGCACGCACGCACGCACGCACGCACGCACGCACGCACGCACGCACGCACGCACGCACGCACGCACAGTTTCCATGTGACTTTTAAAATTGCCTGTCAAAATCATTAATCATGATGTGCTAATCAGGTCTGTTTGTGTTTGTTTGTGTCTCCCTCTGAGAATCATGCTGTTTCTAACAAATTAATCCCCCCCAATGGGGTGTGTGTGTGTGTGTGTGTGTGTGTGTGTGTGAGTGTTGGCGTGTAAATAAACCAAATGGTCGATGTTTTGCAAGGTGTTGCTCTGTGTGATTTCTCCACTCTCTTTTGAAATGTGAAAAAACGCCAGTGCTTCGCTAATGATAACTAATAGAAAGGCATCCATACAGAGCTCTTCATCACCGCCTTCTGATTTCTTTCAAAGGTCATCTCGCTCGCACGCTGTTGCTCTGAGTAACAGAGAAGGGAGACGTTTCCTCTGAGGGGCATCTGCTATCCTTCCGACATAACAACAAATATTTGGCACTTTATTTGATTGGACATTTAATGCACTTCGGAGGTAGTGTGTAAAATGTAGCCTAGCAACTACAGGCACCAACATATAGGAAAACCTGTGGGAGCTTGTGTGAGCATACAGACATATAGGATGTAAAGAGCATGAAACAGATACAGACTGCAGAGGACAACACACCTATCTGTATCAGGAAACATGAAAGAAAACATGTTTGATTTCAAACTATTAATTCTACCACAGTCTGATATTTCTGAACACAGTTAATATGATCAGGTCATTCATGCATGTTTGCTCTGGTCTGCAGGCTATTGATTCTTTCACTTAGCTTAAGTGTAGCCAAGACTCTAACAGCTTCGCCTTTGCATATCACATGTGTGTAACACCTGTTTACATAGTGTAGCATGCCACATGTCAGTGGGCAGTGGACTCTAAAGCTGAAATTAAAATACTTTTTTTTTTTTTTGCTAAGAAATCAATACAGTCTTCCTTTTTTATTTGTTTGCGTACTTGCCCAAAACTTCAATAACCAAGAAAAAAGAAAGGATTTCCTGCAGTGACAGCAACCCCATATGTTCGTGTTCGACAGGGAACGTGGATTTTTGGTTCTGACTGACAATGTTGGGACTCTAGTTTAATTGGTGCAAAATCTGTGTGGGCGGGCATGAAGAATAGATTGTTATATAACTTCAGTTAATGCAAACACACAGGCAGAGAACCAGCTGGGGAGTTGATGTTACACCGTGCAGTGATTCAGATCACAGAGCGCTGAGGTTACATGGCTACCTGTTAATGGTCTTTTCATCGCGGCATCCAGCGTCATGGCAGAGAGACAGCTGACAGGAGCTAGATATGCTCCTTTGTGTAATTAAGGACGAATGCGGCACTCGCAATGTGCAGGAGCTGCCGTTTTTACTAAAAAGCTCGATGAGTTCTCCCAAATGCTGAATGCTGTGAAAGGGCAGAAGGCTTAAATCGTTAACAGTTGGCAGCCAACGCTGTGCAAACTGGTTGAACAGAGGAAAGAAATGCCTTGGATCAACATTTGGAGTCTATACACTGTAACTGTCTAGTTAGCAGTGCATCAGGGAAGTTGATAGCGTGTCTTCTAGCAATGCTGGATCTCAGCCGTCTCAGGTGTCACCCTGCAGGAAACGCCTCATACAGGCTCATGTCTATATACAACATGGGGTCCAAAAACTGTTTCTCATATTTCCTTCAAGGAAAGAGCGAGAGGAGTTCAAGCTGAACATTTTCTAACACAAATGACATGTTTTTTGATTGTCTGGAGGACATTAAGACCCCTCTGAGCCTCCATCCACTGCTTCAAAACATGATATCAAGAAATTAGAATATGACTGATAGTAAGACAAATCCCCTAATTAAAAAAAATAAAAAAAATAAAACAATACAGTTTCTAATAAACACTAAGCTACTGAAAACCATCTGATCTAATTTCTTTTCAGACCCTGGGGTTGCTGGCAACACACAAGTTATTAGAAAGACGGGGCTTAGATAACATGTCAGTTCAGTTCTTCAGTACTTCGCTGCAGATATAATCTGTGAAACATAGTCATTAAATTGACAATTTTAATCAGTCTGTATATATAGATGCATCAGAGCTGCATTTGGAAAGGCTTTCTCTGATTATCAAGAGATTTACTGTTCAGAGGTGTAATACCACATGTACGCGGTGTACTGCATGTGTGTGCTGATGCACTTAATGTGAGTCAGAGCCTCTGAGCTGGAGGGCACACACTTACAAGGCAGACTTCCTGCAGAACAGGCTGAAGAGTTATTGAGGCAGTGTTGAAAAGAATCCCACAAACACACACTCATACATGTGCACTGCGCATAAACTCTAACCATGATTGATGAATGCACAGACAGTATCATTGCAAAGATGAATCCCAATCTAGAGCTCGTCAGTGACACTTCTTGGAAAGTGTTCATTCAGATTTTTTTTTAAATGAGAAATTCGTCCAAGGTTAAAAACTGTTATTTAAAAAATAATGTGATGTTAAAAATGGTATCTTCCCATCAATGATGCTGAGACACACTTGATATGGAGAAGAAAATGGAGACAAGAAAGCACTCGTGTGAACCAGAAGGGCACTCAGAGAAAGCAGACCTCCGCCAAGGCCCACCACTCTGCTGTGATATGCAAATCTGCAAGCGCAACCATGATACATGTCTGGATATATTATATATGAGAAGTCTGTGCATTTATGATGCACTTCTGAAACCAAGTAACATCATGAATATGGCAGCTTGTTATCAAAAACAGGTGCTCTGAAAAACTATGTTCCCAAGCAAGAAATTACATCAGTCATTATTATTGTTTGTTCTTGTGAAGCAGAATTTTGAATATTTTTCTTTAATATCTCTGGTGGAGGTTTTTTTTTGCAGACAATTGAATGTGTTCTCCCATGAAGCCACCGTCCCTGAGTGCTCCATAACAACTGCTTCCTGTATGAAGTTTGAGAAACTACATGTGTCAGCTGCCGTGGAAGATTACTGGTACCTGTTAGGGTTTGGCATCGTCAGCTCCATAACCGCCGATATATTGGCACAGATTTGTGTGTGTGTGTGTGTGTGTGTGTGTGTGTGCTGCACAGCCATCTGTAAGTTCAGCTGGGAGATGTGTGCAAGCGGTGAGTTAAACAAAATGAAACATAACTGAACTAATTAAAGTGAGAAAATGTCAAGAAATATTCTTGCACCTGCTTTCCTTATTAAACCAAAAAATACAACTTTCTGAATTCAACTTTCTTTCTTTCACCATAATTAGCTTAACTGCCTTGCTAACACACCTCATTCGAACTTGACTGAAACAAATTCACCAACACTAACCAAACCTCTATCAGTCTTTCCATAGTTCCAACAATCACCAACTCTCGCTTGGCCGAAATAAACCCTCAATCCACCAAGTCAGACGTGAAAGTACTCTGCCTCTGCATGCTGTTACTCCTGGCTGCCCGTTGCTGCCGGCGCTCTCACTTCTTCTTCAGTTCAGTCGGTGTGTGCTGTGCTGCTGGGTCAGCTCGCTGAACGAGAGCCTGTTGCTGAGCAGCCGCCAAGGCTGCTGACGAACAAACCGACAAACACTCTGAACTGAAGATTTGATCTCTTTGGTGGAGGAGACAAATGACTCAGTATTAGCAATAACCTGAGAGGATCTTAGAGGAGTAAATAAAGAAATGGGATTGAAATAAAGGCTTGGCAGCTTGGATTGTGAGTTGAAGTGATAATTGAAACAGTATGCTTTAAGTTAGTAATATATGTTGTAGGACGTATTTTTAAAAACAGTACTGTAAAGGAGCATCTTACTGAGAGCAGACATCTGGGCACGAATTAGCTGAAGGCAAATCTATCTGCCGATCCACCACACTGACCTCCATCTTCATTTTTCATCCAAACTACTGCACGCTGAAGTCACATAGGATTAATGCTCATTCCACGACTGTCTATACAAAAACTCAAACCATGAATTGAACATGAGATCAGGCTGAACCATTGGTCACCATGGCTTTTTGTTACCCTGAGCAGAAGAAAACAGAAGAGCTCACAGAGGTCTCTTGATTTTCTGCTTAAAAATGTACAGTACCGTCTGCATGCAGATGCGGTTAAGCTATTTTGAACTTGTGGGTCTGTGGTCGTAACATCTCTCCACTGCAGGCCAGCTGACACTGACTGCTTTTCATTATACAGTTCTAGAAATTTCAAACTGCTTGTCAAACAATTAACTCACGAAAAAAAATGTCAGCTCCATGTTTTGCAGCTGAAGTCATTGCACAAAGTTGGCCTGTTTTAATGAAGGATTTGCATCAGTGTTCGGCTTCTTCATTCATTTAAATGAGATGAAAAGAAAATGCTGGTGACATTTTACTTTTCTCTTTGCAACAAATCCAAGCCAACAATGACCATGAACACATTGTACTAACAAGCACTGTGTGCATATTCAAAGCTTGATGTATCTTATTCCTCTGTGCCATGAAGCTCTAATGTTGTCCAAAAACTATTAAAAACACATCAATCTATTTTGAGTCGATCCCACATCAACTGTCCCACTGCTTTAAATATTCACTCGTGTGTATTAATCCGCGGCTATAATTAGGTCCAAAAACATGCACCATGTCCTTCTGTTTGAGTACAAAGCTACAGTGGGCAGCTGGTTTAAGAAACCACTGAGCCTTTACAAAAAATAAACCGCATAATGGTGAGGCGTTTTAACAAGTCCTCCAAATTAAATGGTAAAAAAGGATATACAGCCTTCAGAAAGATGACAAGTTTACTGATCTGACGGCCGATTGGTACAAGACTGTTTGTTAGATTAATGCTATGATTAAGCTTTGGGGAAGTTTGTTGTCATTGTGATTTTAAAAAAATAAAGGTATTGATATATATTGAGCCTAAAATACTTTAAATTTTGGTGTTAGAGATACAGTTTTACAATTGTTAAGCACTGCCTGTTTATCCATGTTAATAGACACTAAATGAGGCATTCAGGGTCACAACAGGAGCACATTTGGGGAAGGGTTTCCCTTTGAGGACAACTGTAACATCTGTTCTTATTATGCAGGGGAGTTCCAGAGGTCATGGAAGTAAACTGGATTTTAACGGTTCAATTCAGAGCCCGCCCTTCTGAGACAGAACGTTGAGAATTGAGTTATAATTAGGTGAGATTGACAGCGTCTTTGAGGTAATTAAGCAGAAAAGGCTGATGAAATTCCCTCAGGTGGGAAGGGAGAGAGAAGTGGCAGGCAGGAAGCGCTTTTGAGTCTGGAATTAAAAATGATTATTGGGGGCTGATGAGTGCGAAGCCAGACAGAGAGAGAGAGAGAGGTGACGGAGAGAAGGAGCGCGACATAAGGCCTGTAGGTTCCTCCCTCGCTTATTTGTCATGCCTATTTGCTCCCATGTTAGTGCTGCTTATGTGACCTCAAAGCAGCGCCACCCTCGGCAGCTCCGTGACTTTATGATGCTATAACAGTTAGCCATGACAATATGCATCCAATTAACAGGCTTTATGCGATTAGTCAGCCTATCCATTCATCTAATGTGATTCGCCTCATTACCGGATGACTTCATAAGTAAGATGATCTGACTGCAGACGTACACACACGCTGGCAAAGACGGGGGGGTGGGGGGGTGGGGGTGGTGGTGGTGGAGGAGATGATGAAAGCTCATTTAATCAGAGAGCCAATTCCATATGATGAGGGAACCAATGTTTCCTCCTCTCAATGATAATGATTTGAAAGGACAAAACCATCTAGTCTGATCATGCTAGATGTAAAAACCCCATTTTAATGTATAGAATAGATGACACTGCCACTTCACGTGAAGATAGACTGTTAAGACTGCTTACATAGAGAGTCCCCAAGCAGTAAACGTCTGGACATGATGATTTATTTCAGCTTTTGAGTGGCTTTTTGGATTGACAAGCTAAATAAGGCAGACACAGCAGAGGGATTAGAGAAGTGGGGTTCTGATTGGAAGAATGAGGCCCTAAACCTGTGGAGGAAAAAGTCAATGAGTGTAGTCTGTCCTTCAGTGACAGGGTCTGCGATGCCTCGCCTACAGTTTCCTAAGAAATGATTGTGTACAGAATGTGATTTAGAAAATAGCTTGTGTGCTCAGTCAGCCTTCCCTGGATAAATTCAACAAAGGGCTGCCTTGTCATGTCAAAAGAGCTTTCAACAGGCTTTAAAAAGCCTGTTTGGTAAACTGCCAGACAGAATGCTGGATGAGTCTCATGATGTTGAATTACAGCATTTGATTTTAGCCATGCTAGCAGTTTGACGGTACAGATGGCAATGATGGCTGGCCAGTCTCGTGGTTGCCTGGTCCGCCGCTTTTGTTCTGTGTGGACTAATGTACAAATATTCCAGATCCCAAGAGGATGAACCCCAATGCTGATCCCCTGACTGTCATGTCCTGCCAAAAGAGTGAAATGTCTTGACGACTGTTGAATGAATTACTGTGAAATATGGCACATGCATTCATGACCTCCTCTGGATAAACTGTAATAACTCAGATGATCTCCTGACTGTTCATCTGGCGCCACCATCACATTCAAGTTACAGTTTGTCCGGTACTGCAGTTTATGACCAAATACCAGCAAAACTGACATTCCCATAAGCCTCAGACACATTTTGTGTGCTAACATGCTAACCTAAGGTGGTAAACAAGGGATATATTACCTGCTAAACATTTGCATGCTAACATTGTGAGCATGTTAACATGCTGACGTAAGCATTTAGCTGCAAGCAGTGCAGTGCCTAGACACAGCCTCACAGACATGTTAATGGCTGTGGACATTTTTGTTCCTACCAAATCTGCACACGCCTACTTTACATATGGTTAAGGTTGGGAAAGATCAGGGTTCTGATGTAAAAAGAAAAGCCAGCAACAACGTCTCAGCCAGGAAGGTTAAATGAACACAAGCCATGGACACTGGCTTTTGGAACAGGAAGGCATGCAAGACAGCAAAACATGGAGAATTGTGGTGTAGTGAGAGACTGGTCTTTGGCGAGTGCCACCATCCACATGGGCAGCTCACACATCCAATGCCAAGCAGAAACTAAACATGCTGACATGAGCTTTCAGCAGATGGTAATGCTGGCTCCACAAAAAAATGGCACCACACCGGACAATACCAGAAAGTCAAAGTCAGAGCGGTAAGCGTCAGGAGGAAGACAGAGAATGAATTAAGAAATTAAGCATCTAGAAGTGGCATGAGTAACACTGTTATGAGCAGTTTTACAGCTCCAGTTTATTGTTCACTGTAGCACACTCAGCATAAGCCTCAGTGGTGCTATCCTGCTTCTCTGTGGCATCTGTCCTCCACTGGCACCACAGCAGTTACAACTGCTAATGTTGGGTCAAGTGGAAAATCACTGGCTTACACAAGACCAAATTCTCAATCATCAGGTCTCCAGGTCATTTCTTCTGATGTGAAAACAAACAGCATTTTCCTAACAATTACCCTTGGGGAGTGAAAACAGTGCAGCAGCAAATCACTTTGGCAAAAAGGGGAACGTTACATAAGTTTTGACAGTGACTGTGAGCATGTGAATGGGAATTTTATTTCAGTCCTAAGAGGCAACACAAAAAAAAAAAAAGAAACAATGTCTCTAAGAACAGAGCAAAGAAAAAAGTCTGTAGAGAACTTCTCAGAGCTATGTCTGATAACACCAACATCTATATCATCAGTAGCCTCAGACCTTTTCCTACAACTAACAAACTGAGGCTATTAGATTGAATGGGCAACTGAAAATCAGGTGCAGCTGCTGAACAATTGGCACATTACAGTGGTGTACCACTGATGGCCATGATGAGCATCTGATGTCTTTTACTAAATCACCACAGTACTTCATTTAGTTTTTAACAGCACAAGCACATTGACATGGATCCCACCTGCTGCTGGTGCATTAGACTATTACCAACACACACACTTCCTCGTATTTACACAAAGAAATGTATTGCGAACGCCTCACTGCCCACCCATTTCTCTTCTATCTGTCATGATGAAAGTAAATAATAATTTGCTGCTTTGACATTTGATATTAAGCACACTGACATTTACATAATATGCATAACAGATATGCTGGGTTGGAAACTGAATGGATTTTACTTCCTACTCTGCGGACAAATAAAACACAAATATTACATTTTACACATTTTACTGTAACCAAGAAATATGTGACATTTGTAGAGATTCTAAGTTAATATAATAGGGGTTTTTTTTGGTCACATTCACTATTAACTAGTTGCTTATTACATTACATAGTAGCAACACAATGGCTCTTTATTAGTCATTATGACTTATCGATGCATTATTGTGGGGGTAAAGGGCTTAGGGTTAGGGTCAGATAGTAGTTGCAATATGTTCATGCAGAACTAAGGTATTAATAAGTGCTTTATTCTGACTAGTAAAGAGCCAGTTTGCACCTAATATGCATGGTAATAACAACTAGTTAATACAAAGTTGTTTTTTTAACTTTTCAAAAAGCCTGCAGAATATGTACTCCAACCTTTGCTCAGCTGAGAAGGTGAGGTGGTGAGGACTGTGCATGCGTTGGGGACGGGCTGAGTGACAAGACTGTAGAGAATCAAAGGTCAAAATAAACCAATTTCATGACGAGAAGTGATAACATATAAGAAGGAAATGCTGTATTTTACAGAAAAAATACTAACAAAAAACGCCAAGACAACGGGTTACGGACTTTTACACTGAACACAAACAGCAGGTCAACTAAAGATAAATGGCTCATTTTGAACTCCAGCCACAGCAGTTTATTTTTTGATTGTCTGGCCTAGGAAACACACACATTACCATGGAAATATGATACGTTATCACTGATATACAAATATATATATATATATATAGAGCTAAAGTAGAGATGGGTTTTGTGTGCTACTGTGCTTTGGCTCTAGCCATGTAGCCATGTGCGGCTAAATCCTGCTAATTAAAGGAAGGACACACCCCAAGGATACCACGGAGGAAAACTATAACAAAACATCCCTGGGCAAGGTGAAAGTAATAAACACACACATACACACAGATACATTAACAGCGCTATGAGACATTCTGTGCAGTCATGTCTGTGAGAGCCTGTATCTGTTCACCTAGCAGTGTGATAGCAGCGGGGTACAGCCTGTGGATGTGTTACGCAGCCCAGCCCTCAGCTCGACCCTTCACTCTGCGTCAGTCTCTCTCTTGCCTGTCCTCTCTAACGCTTGTCTTTTCCTCACCGAGTCTCCGTCTTTGTACATCTGGAGCTCCATCCTGCTGTTTCTGTCTTCCATCTCTTCTCTCTTTCCACAGCCTTTGGGTGTGTCTATGTGCCAGCCATTGGAAGACATTTTCTGATAAATATTCATTCACCCCCACCACAGCCCCCACCCCCCGCAGCCTACTGTGTCTGTTTGAATGCTAATCAATTTCTCTGAAATTTCCACTGGCCTACTTATGGTTTCAGAGCAACTGCTCCCTCCTCTTAACTCCTCTACATGCCTCCTCTGGTTCTCCTTTCCCTTTCTCTCCTCATCTTTTCTCTTCTCATCTTTCCTTTCATCGGCTCTGCTTTCCCTTCCTCCCCTCTCTTTTCCTGTCCTCATCTGTCCTCCTCTTCCATCCCCTAGCCTTTCCTTTTGCCATTTCCTTTCCTCTCCTCCCCTCTCTTGACTTTCTCGATTACCATCCTCTTCCTCTCTCCCCTCATCCTTCTCATTCTCTTTTATTTTCTTCTTTTTCACTTCCTTTCTCCTGTGTTGCAGCTCCTTTTTCCTCTTGATCATCACCCTCTCCTTATTTGATCGCTCCCATCCTCCTTCCCTTTATCCTGGCTCCTCTTTTCTCCAGACCAATCATTTTGACCCTCCTCATTTTTCCTAATTCCTTCTGTCCTCTCCTTTCCTTTGTTTTCCTTTCCTTTCCCACATTCTTTGGTAAACCAGTATGAACTTGCATGCACACGCAGTTCAGGAGAGACGTAATCCTCTACCTTTCTCACACACCCTCTCATGCCCGTGGCATACAGATTTAATCACACAGTGGACAGGAGCAGGTGGGAGTACAGCAAGTGTGTAGAGGTTACAGTAACTCTGAAAGCTTAGGTAGAATGAAGAAACGAAAGAAGATGAGAGGATAGAGGCCTTTGCCTGTGAATCAATGGTGTGGGATAGTTTTCCTTCCCACTGTGAATGGGAGCTGCTGAGCATCTCATCACCACTTTCAGGCTCCAAAGGCCCGGAGATATGGTCGTTTGGGAAACAGCATATGCGGTGGAGGATGGGTACAAGATGAGAGGAAGGAGGGAAGGAAGGAAGAGAAGCAGTGAAGGAACTCAGTATGGAGCCAACAAAGAGGTTAAAAAAACTCCAGGGGATAGAAGGAAGGAAGGAAAGGCCTTGCAGAACTGTACTTTCTTAAAAATTAAACATGGCAGCAAAAAGAGTGGACATGCAGTACAGTATCAGGAGAAAAGAGCGCGGTGATCCAATGAGCTGACACACCTGGGATATGCAAATGGGAGGTGGGATAAGGGTGAATGGGAGAAGGAAGAATGCAGGTTGGAGAAAAGAAGGTAAATAGGAGATTAAAGCCTTGCAGGGAATCAGCGGCACTGGGTGCTCCACAGTCGAAACTAATTCTTAAGGCTCTATATAAGGTCAATGCGAGTAAAAGATATGCAAATGTATGGAGATGATAAAGAAGGTTGGAGGGAAGGATTGATGGTATGAGGGATAAAAAGGAAGGAAGGGAAATTCAGAAACGGAGCAGGACGGAATTAATGAGGAAATTCAATGGCCTAACCTGTGGAAGCATTATAATAAGCTTGCAGTGAAGCAGTGCCAACTGGTTTCTGTAATAATGGCTACTAGACTTTTTTTTTTTTTTTTACGACCCAGAATGTGATGAAACTTTATTGGAGAGAATTACATAAAAAAAGAAAGATACAGCCCTTACCAGTTCACTTATTCTAAGCTGCTCTGTGAAAGACTTAAACTTAAATGGCTACAAGTGATGTGAACTGCATGTAAAATAAGGAAAGAGGTGGAGATGAGCAGAGAAAAGTAGGAAACGATGGTGTAAAAATTGGATCATACTGGTAAAAAGAAAGTTATTAAGGCTTAAGGCTTATTAGCAACACTAAATCATTAGCATTACTGTTGGCATTACTGTGTGGGCTTTCCACTGGGTACCAAAACGGGTGCCTGGAGGAACGTTCAAATGTCAAAAATTTCTTTTAAGCTTGGGATATATTTGGAAGAGAGGACTGTAATGTCCTGTATGGACATCACAGGTGATGCATTTATACTGCATTAGCCCGAACACGTGTAAGTGTCTTTTTCTGGACATCCAGCCATTGATTATGTTCCATATACTTAGAGTAATTATCCTGCACAGGGCTGTGGGCTGCTGGAGTCTATCCAAGCTCACTTTAGGCAAGAAGTGGGGTGCAATCTGGACAGATTTCTAGTTTCTACATTTCTAATCTTCCACAGGGCTGAACAGACAGAAAACTATTCACACCAACTGTACTGTATGGCTAATTTAGAGCCAAATAGGAGGGTTGAAAACGGGAGCATCTGGAGGAAACTGGGAGAACATGAGAACATGTATTGTGGTTTGTTTAGGCATAAAAAGACACAACTTCTTTATTCAGACTGACACTGTGGTGCTGGTCAAATCTGCATCATCGGCCTGTCTGACTGGGTCTGGGCGTGTCACCTGTCCCTGCTCCTGGAGGCTGCCCGGCTTCTGTTCGCTGGCGTTGCTACCAGAAATGGAAATGATTCATTTAAATGTCTTTAAGCAGTTTGCCAAAATGGGAGAGAAAGAGCGAGGGAGAAGATGAGAGGAGAGAGAGAAGTAGACAGCGTGCATGCATGGGCGATCAAGACAGAGGGAGTGTGTATACAGACGCACAAAGAAGCCAAACTGAAACTTAACTTTTATGGTATTTATTCAATGGAATTCAGTGTGGAACTAAACTGCAGGCTGCAGGCCCTCTAACAGCTCCAGCAGAGTGACAGCAGTCTCATATGAATGGGTCCAACGCAGGTCGAACACATGCACGTCTATTGTCTAAATGTGGAATACATAACATTTGCTACCCAGCAGCCACTGCTGCTTTTAAAGAATAGCGGCACACTGGCTTCATTTCCTCAGATTCTCTTGAGTGACTTTACAGACATTATTTGGTGACCTGACTGAGAGCAGTGAGGAACGACAGCTCGAGCAGGGAACTGTAAATGCGTCTCCTGGTGTCCTTACCTCGTCTTTTACTTTGACTCAAATAAATATTCATTAGTGACGCGGCAGTTCAGGAAAAGTCATAAAGTCACCCAGCTGACTCAGTCTGTAAAGTCTGCGAACATTAGCAGCTCTGACCTACTGTCACACCAGACCATAAGGTGTGTGTGTGACAGAATTGAGAGGACAGCATCTTCTGTCAACAAAGTGGACAGAAGTGTCTATGAATGTCAAGTTAGAAGACAGAGGATCCAAAAAGACAGTCAAAAACAATCCTATCAGTCAGGGGAAACATTTCCTGACTGATGTGATTGGAAAATATTATAAATGAATGCCCATTAGCAGAGACATTCCAAAACAAGAAAGATAGGTGTGAAGGATGAGGGCAAGTTAAGTTATTTCAGGGAAGGGTTAGCCTGTTACCAAAGCCTGAAAACAGATTTTCTCAATCAGCTCCTCCCTATGGGCAATGTGTCCTGTGTGAAACACAATTTTCTGCCAGAGAACAGTTTTGGTTGTTATGAGTTTTCTGTGTTTGTGTTTTCTCACTGGATTAAAAATCTCACATTATTTCATGCACCAATAAGGATTAAGTGACATTTGAAAACAAAAACAAAAAACAAAACAAAACAAAACAAAACAAGTGGGGTTGTTTGCTTCTGCTGTCAGACCCTAAATTCACATCCACACTGTCCTAATGGAGCAAAATGTTTGACAGTTAAATTCATAATAAATAAGATTTATGGATTTTTATAAGCATTTACTTTGTTGTTTATTTGATGAATATTTCACATATATATTTTCAAGGCCTTTAAAGTAATCTCAAAGATTTTCTTTGAATCTTTGAATGAGGTAACACAATGGTGATTGAGCCTATGACCCAATGATGAAACTATTGCAATTTGGAAATATCTGCAGTATTATGAAGACATCATATTAAGTGACTTGCTTTTTGTATTTGTTTGTTACTTTGCTTTTTACGGATTTAGCAAAACTGTAACATTTAAATGTGACAATACATTCAAATATGGTACACCAGCCTGTGCTGCTTTATTCAAAGTATTTCTTGGCCTCACAAACACTTGTGGTATTTATTCTCATGTACAAACATGCAGGTCTGCAATGCTGAAAGAAAGAGGATGGATCAGAAGGCTATTTTTAAGTCCTGCCCTTGCAAACATCTTTGCAATTCGTATACGTCCATTTATTTGCCTGGTTTCCGGTATCATATGGAGATACATGAAATATTTATCCCTACATATTTACATACCCGATGATGCAGCTTAATTATTCAACATAAAATGCCCTCTGACTTCATTCACATCTCAACACACTGTGCTGCCTGCAGCCTCTTCATAGGTCATTACACATCAGCTCCGCGCTCTGTTTATTCATGCTATTTGTATCGCAATACATAGTGTCATATGACACTATGGCAGGCAAGACTGAAGGAATAGAAGGTCTAGAGTCTTAAAATATGACCCTAGCCTTGTGTGTTTCAACAAAAAGAATAAGCATGATCTCATCTCCATGCGGCAAAACTACCAGTCGATCGAGACTCCAGCACAATATTTACTAAACCATAGCTGAATTTGTATATTGCTGCTCAGGCGACGCTTCCTTTCTTTTCACTCCTCTCGTTCTCATTTTCATTCCCCTCACTGGGATGGTGGGTCGGTGGCGAGGCTGGCTGGCGCTCTGCTCGTTAACATTCCCATCTATCCTCTTCCAGCGTTTGTCCAATCTGTGGCCCTGTAGCTGTGATCTGATTCAGAAGCCGACACAGCGCTGTGAGAAGGCAATTAATCACACTAGTTAATAGGCAAGATGTGGTGGATGAACACAAGGTGTGGGTGTCCACGTTACACCGACAGACTATTAGATTATTTAAAAGTTTGATGTACTACTGTGCGCTGGGATGACATTTGCATCTATGAAGCCGTGTTGCTGACTTTCGAGTACATCTAGTCCCTGATGGAGACATTTTTCATTAACTTTTACCTACATTTCTCAAAGATGATGAGTTTACTCTTCACTTTAAAAAAAGAAGGAAATGTACTCGACACTTTTAGCAAAATGAAGACTGAAAAATTAGCTGTGCTCCCATTCGCATGGGAACAAGTGTTCTCTGGAAGGTTTATTTTTGCAGTAATAAACAGTGACAACTTAGCCCCAGCGAGCAACACGCCGCTAAGTTTTTCAGACAGTTTCCCTATAAAAAGGAGCGAGGTGCTTTTCAGAGGCCGATTCTGGGTGAAGGGACTGACAGCAACCCCAGCTTCAAAGTCCGCCGCACGCCTACTCCAGATTCATGAGGGTTTTGTCAAACTCAACCTCTACTAATGAAACCGAGTCCTATAAGGTATTGCTAAAGGAATGTCTGCATGTTTTCACATTCAAAAACATCAACACAGGCTCATTTTGTCTCATTTTAGGATTATATATACTTTTTTTCACTTGAGGCAGAAGGCAGGACTAAAGCAACTTCTGAGCCTGCATCTTATAGTTGGTCTTGACCTTCGCCTTCTATACTGTCATGGCAACAGTAAGAAAAAGTTGGATCGTTTGGCTCCATGTATCCACTGTACATGTACAATAAATCAAATAAAATGACCCATGGGTTCAAAAAGCCAACATCTCATATACATGTTACTTCGTGTCCAATGCAATCCCGCACAGTCGATCATATCATACACAGTGAACAGCCCACTCACCAGCACAGACCACACATCGGAGCCCACTGGAAAATAAGCCAAGGGAGGGAGTCAGAGATGCCCGATTAAACTTGAGGGTGTAAATAAATGATACATAATGATAATAAATCACTTACAGAATGTTTGAGCACATGCTGAAAGCTGTTTCATAGTAGCCTGACAACTGGACAACATTTCCATTTTGTTTTATTTCACTGTTAATATCATATCTGATATCGTGTTCATGTTGGCTGATTTCTGTTTCTGGTGGAGGGGGAGGTGTCATTTTCCCAAACCAATCAGTCGTGACTGATGTATCTACACTGTCATGTCAATGTAAGCGTCACTCAGCATAGATGCTAGAAGCAGTTCACGTTTGTCATTTCAGTTAAGAAACGTGCCAATTCGAGAGCTATTGCTTCTCCAACTCGACTTAATCTCATCTCTGCTGGCCGTCACTTTTGTGGCAATTGTTCTGTCACCATTTTTATTGCTCTGACACTTGAAGATGACATTGATACTCGTAATGCCACCAACAAAGCTCTGACTGGCTTGGTCGTGTTTCCAACTGGGAAAACAGCCATTGACGAATAAGTCATCAGAAATTCAGCTGTGGGCAGCTATTCAGAGGTGTGGAAACGAGAGATTTTCCACAATTTCACAATATTTGGATGTTTGTGTCCACTTCTGGTGAAAGACTTCCAGATTTCTATTTAACTCTTGCCGCATACTTGGTCAACCAAACTGTGCAGGCTGGGATTCAGATCAATGCGTGCTGAATTGTCAGTGGCAGTTGTCATGTTTTCTGATGTGTGACCAACTGGTGTGACTCAGCGGTGCTGGCTATCACAGTCCCCTGTCATGCAAGACTGCGACCGGCAGTCCTAGTCCTTCTGCTCTTTTGAAGCATTCAGACTCCTAACATGCGCACCGTCTGGATGCTATCATGTAATGCAATTTCACTTTGTGTCTATCCAGCAACTTTATCACACTGAACTTTAACGTGCATCAATGACTGGTAGATAGAAGAGTGGCGTTCTTTGACAGGGTGCTGTAAATCTTGATGCCAGTCTGGATGTGTGGGTTTAAAAAGAAAAAAAGCAAGCGCAGGTGTTTTGATGTTTGTCATACACCACCTGTGTTTGCTGCCCTTTCGTGTTAATGGGTATTGAGCATTGACGTATTCGCTGCATTGCAGTTATCATGACACCATGAACTGAAAAAAGGAGAGCACGGATCATAGGAGGGAAGAAATAAACTAATCATCAGTTGACTTGAAAAGCTTGCGAACATGTGTCCAATTGCTCCGATCACCAGTCTTACTGTAGATTTCCATCACAGCAACGGGCTGATCACCCACGCACACACAGCGTCGGGCAGAGCCCTGGCCACGGCCGCTCTGAGCGAAAAGAAAAGAACAGGTGAGGCCCGCTCCTGCTGCTTTTCACGATCCCTTCACTCCAGTGTGGGCCACATGTCTAAGAGATTCTAAGACTGCGCAGACACGAAGAGGTTTGATCTTTATGGTGTAACTGAACCCAGTGGACCTCCAGCACTCATCACAATTCAGGTGGTGGGAAGGATACGCATGAAATATGTATGCCATGGTTGTTTATGTTGCACAGAAACCCTCAGAAATATCAAAGAGCCACAGTCCTACTGTCAAACAAATCTGTGTGGCGATATGGGCCCAAGCCTCCAGAGACAGGTGTGCTCTCTGCTGCATGCGTGCATCTGGAGTGTTCAGTTCAGATTTGCAAATGTGCACAGCGGTCGGCTGAAGCTGATCTAAATACAGGTGTTTCAGGACACAATGCATCTTTTAGAATTCTTCAACTTCTTTCATTTCTCAGTCATCATTGTCTTATGTCAGCTGCTATTTACTGTTTCCTGCAACTTCAACAGCTTTGGACAGTAAACCTCATATATGCTCAAAAAACACCTTTAAGATATGAGTGAAGATATTGTTGGTTTTGCTGTGTTTGTAGAACCATTTTTTGAATTTGAAGTCGGATCAAATAAAAAGGAAAATAATCTTATCAAATCCCTCTAGAAATGTCTCTCAGCTCTGCGGGCCGTGCCGTCATCTAACATTCGATAAAGGGAAGAACTACACTCTGCTTCATTTTAAAAAAAGAATACTTCTTGGAGTGTGGATGCAAGTTTCAGAGGAACACAAAAATCAATGTGTAAAAGCCTTTGATGAATGTGCATTTTCTAACAAAGACAGACACAATCAAGCTGACGAGAGGAATTTGATTTCGTCTATGCAGGTGCTCCTTTAATCACAGTAAAACCACAGACCTATTTGTCATAGTTGGCAGCAGTTTTTCTTCTCTGAAGGTTGGTGAGTGTGAAAAACAAACAAACAAAAAAAAAACCATGACGCACCACAGCACAATTCGGAACAAAATCTCCTTTCTTGTTACTGACTTTGGCTTGTTCCCTCCAATTACCTTCTCCTGCTCCTCTGGGAAAACAAGATCCTTTTGTTTAAGAGTTTGGTTCTGGCCAAATTCAGCTCTCTCTTCTCGCTCTTTCCTTTTGATTATGCTGATCACTGCCACAGAGAGGAAGTACCACCCCGCAAGTTTGAGTCAATGACAAACTTCAAACTTGATCAAAACACATCTCACACTCACTCACCCACACCCCAACACACACACACACATACATCTGAGCTGCCATCTCTGTGCTCAAAGTTTCAGTATTCTGTCCGAGGCCAGGTGGCTTTGTTAACATTCAGCAGGCGGACTCTTATCTAAAAGCGAATAAAGCATGCTGATAGACACCTTGGCTAAGGTAGAACACATTTTAGATTGTCATAAGTCATGGGGCCGGACACACAGCGGATGCCAAAGAACATAGAAGACTGGTCCTCTCAATCTTTTACCTGATGGAATAAAGCACATGTGATCTCTTTCTATTCTTTTAGAAGATTCTCTGTATGTGATAAAATCAGACCAATTATGTACTGTAATAAAAAGTGTTTATCAAGACAGACAAAAAAAGATTTCACACATCATGTCTGTAGAAGAGACAATCTGTGTAACTGCATGCACAACATATCAGCGGTTATGAGTTTCTGTAATTCTTAAGCATTTTGATTAAAATGGCCCAAACAGCCTCAAGATGTTGCTGTATTTCTCTCACATTTAGGTAAAACGCCGTGATCAACAGTATATCCCATGCAGCAAGACTCACCATTCGACACAGCTTTGACACTGTACCCTCTTCACCAGGCACACTTTAGGAATGAGAATAAGATTTATTTGCAGTTAAAATACCCTTTGGACCATGTTTTTCACATCAGCCTTTGAAGACAAAGGTAAAATATGTCATTGGTGCACATGAGCATTCTCTGTGCTCCAAGTGGATCTCTGTACAATAACGCCTGTGTTGGAGCGTGTGTGTTATTTGTATTTGTTCAGGAGGAAACCATTACATCAGATTCTGCTTTCAAATGGCTCCACAGCATGTGGTGGAGATCTATTCTAAATCTGTCAACAGCAGACTCATAAAGTGCGGTATTGAAACACTCTCCTGAGATTGTTTGAGCTACTGATTACCAAAATGTATCAGGGAAGTTACTTCCCTCAGACAGCTGTCAAACACACCAGAGAGGGCAAAATGCAGTGTTAGTGATTTGTGTCTTAATGGATGACTGTCCTCCATGTTCAGATGGATTCACACTGGCTTACCTTGCTGTCAGAGCATGAGCATGGAAACCACTACACCACCTTTCAACTCATAAGCAGTTCACTGCTTGTGTAACTGTTCTCCACATTTATCTATACTGTAATCTGCACAGCAGCGAGTTGAGTTTAGTCATAATGTGATGCATTTGATCCAATTCAAGGACACATATGTTTTCTGTGTAGGAGGATGAAACAAGGACAAAGACAGCAGACACATTCATTTTTGCTCCTTGCACTTCCCTTCTGTTATTTGATGCTCACAAAGCAAACATATGCCACACCCACAGATACATTACATACTGTATATAGAAGGTTAGCACCCTGTTATGCTGCAAAAACAGCAGAGGAGGGGCCCACTGGATGTGATGTCCTGCCAAGTACATTTCTTGGTCACAGTTGTTAAAGAAAAAACAAGGGAGCCTTATCAAAAATGTTTATATTATGGCTTGTTTAAGGAAAATTTCTATTAGCTGATAAATCGATATTGGTATAATCCCGTAACAGTCAGGCTATACCATAGTTCCTGGTGCACATAAATGAAGAGGTTGAAGTGCTTTGGTGGTGTGAAAGAAGGACACAAACAGGTACCACAAATGGTAGGTGGGAAGCCAGAGAGGGGCCACGCCCTGGTAGCTAGCCAGGCTAATTTGACCTGCTGGTTGGGGGGACAGCAGTCAAGGAGCCCTGCTGGTCGAGCTGACCAACCAATTATTCAGTAAATTATATTAATATGCAACTAGCTTGCCACAATCTGCACACTCCATGCAAGTCAACAGTGTACTGTACAAGGTGGGGAGAGCACTTCTTTAACAGGCACTGAGAAAAGCTAATGTGACTGGTCACAATATATCACTAGTGTCTACAGTGTGACACCACTGGAAGGACTGTGTTTCGAATCACCGGCGCATGTCCTCATGTAGGCACACATGCACGGCATAAACAAAATAGGAAGCCACTCCACTGTGCTACAAAAGGTCAAAAACTCCACAGGACTTTAAGGTGCAGTTGAACAAACATCCGCCAGACAAAATTTACATGTGTGTTGTCACCAGAACCAGGGCGCAGTGGGGGATAGCATAGCCATACATGACCTGCAGGAGCTAGCATGGCTAATGGGCTAACAATAGTTCACATAGTATCTCTTCTTCTCTGCTGGTGGTATTTCTTTTGTTGTACAGTCATAAAACAAGAATATAAACAAACAATATTTCCTGAATGAGAGGTCAATCCCACCGCCCGTCTCTGGGCCATTATTGCTTTGACTCAGAGGACCATGGGAACATTTTTATCCAGTCGTCTCCTCTCTCATCTGGACTTCTCTGAACTTCAATTGGCTTGAATGTCAGAGGACAACAATGTATTACAATGTCCATAATGTACTGCAATTACCAACATATCACATAGCTTTCCTCACTAAAATGTCTCATTGTCGAGGCGTCCAGGTGACCATGTAATCATAATTTACCTGGTTAAAGTCCAGCTGAGGACCTTTGTTGTACAGTAAGTCATCCCTTCACTCTCTCTCATATGACCTACTTGTCACATGATGTATTTCAGGCTGATACAGTATACCTTTAACATATACTTTGAATCACTGTCAAAAATATTTCTGCTTGTCTAAATTGATGAAATTACTGTATTTCACAAATAAAAATGTATGTAAATTTACTCTGACTGGGTTTCATTTCTCTGAATATATCCCCGTGAAGACAGACCATTTAGTTCTGCATTTTCTCATATCCTTAAAAGCCACAGTACAATTTAAGACATATGAGCTTTCTGCAGGACACTGACAATACTCATTATCCACTAAAATGAATTCAGAGAAAGAAAGAACCGGCTTGTGCTCGATTCAGACTGAGAACGTGCGTGCTGCATGTAAAATGGAAAGCCCTTGGAAGTCAAATGGCCTCTTCTTTAGACGAGTGTGTGCCCTCCCCTCTCCCTTCCTCATCTTCAGACATAATTAAACAAAAGAACAGAATGGAGAGTCTCCCGCTTTTCTTGCGTTCTGTTGGGATAATTAGACGCGAGAATAAACTAGGAGGACTGATACAGCTCAGTTAGCAAGCAAAAAGAGGAAGCGGGGTACGGCGAGGTCTCGGGCTGCTCCAGTATTTAATATTCATAATTCCACTGAAACGGATTTGGCTGAGGCCCCCCAGGCTCTGTTACAGTACATTCAGTCAAACTGCTGGGACTCTCACTCTTTCCCTCACTAAAGGTGCTGTGGTGCCGTTGGCCTGTAGAGGGCAATTTAGTAGCATGACACCACTTCCACTAAACGGGTATATACTTTCTTAGGTGTGTGTATGAGTGTGTGTGCTACAGTGACGGCCGTGTGTGTGACGGTGGGAGCTCCTGTGTTCAATTCAAAATCAATGCAGTTTAAGTTGGTTTCCTGCAAAAATCCAGATACTGAACAGCATTCGCCAGGAGGAGGTTGCCACATCCAATCAAGAAATAACTGAAGATGAATGGTTTTTCATCAACAAATTAATTGCTGCCTCAATTTACATATGGAAGTGAATGTTAATTTAACCCTGTGTGTGTGATTGTGAGGTTTGTTCTTTTTCAATGCCGCCACATGGTGAGGATTAGTGGTGGTGGTTTTATTTAGTATTTTAATTGAAAGGCCCATGCAAAACTAAGTGCTCTGTATCCTAATCACACATACTTAACCCCATGAAATAGGATTTAGGGCTCAGTTAGTGACGTGTTTGATGAAAAAGAAGTATGGGTGGCAGTTCAACGGGAGTGCAGGATTTCAATGGCGATGCTGGCGCAGCTGCAGGAACAAAGATGCCATGATGAAATCTAACTGTAGTCAAACAGATTTTATCATCACGCTCGCTGTATCCCTCTGAGCTTTGAGGTTTTATTCCTCGCATGCATTTGTGTGGTAGAGATGAACTAACAGAATTATGTACACACTTCACCTCGAAGACAAGCCCTCAGTGCAGGACCTGGAGTTTGCTAAGATATGTTAATCAAGATGCTTTGTATCCACATGCTGGCTGAATTAGCGACCCTCCACAGAGTGCTGATAAGTGACTGTGGGGAGAAATGATTTGGTCCTGAGTTGAGCACAGTTTTCTGCTTTTTTTCTCATTATCTTTGGCTTCACGGCTGTGTAAAAAAGCACAAAACAAAGACAGGTTATTCCCCACGCTCACAAATCTCACCAGTTATGAAGAGTGGGAAAGTGTGCCACTCACACGGTGATGAGCGATTCGTCACGACTTAACAGCAGCAGACATGGAGATGATGCTGCCACAGCCAGGTTACAGAGTCCTTTACAGCTTTTCAATGAAGCAACATTTATGAAATGATTTATCCAACACATGCTAAAGTAGGAAAAATCTAACAACTGCAATGCTGAAATCCAGAAAGGATGTACTTTAATGTACTTCATGATGCTTTTCACCACAGACATTTTGACTTGTCAAAGAAACATGAACGACGGCTGCATTCCATTAAGTGTCTCTTCAGCCATGTCAGCAACCTGATCCCTGCATCATTAATGTTATTAATTCCACCTAAGCTTTTCCTCGAAGAGTCTATTCCATTGAGAATTGGTAGTAGCGATGATACTGCTAATCAGGTCAATCAATAAGTTAGATCCTGACAGTGGTGAAAGATCAGCTGCCTCCTCCAGTGTTCTAGACCACGCATGGGCATCGCAGGAGAGCACGAAGAACAGGAAGGCTTCCGAACTCACAAAACTGGAAACCTAAATGACACTCCCTCTGTTTGCCAGCACAATATGCCATACACTGTACACATGGCAAAAAGTCAACAACGTGAAAAAAGACAAATCTGTGAATCGCAGGACAAACATCTGTGATTATTCTTCCCTGAATAATCACAAAAATGTCATTTATTTTTCCCAAATCATCAGTCAACAGACAGTCAGCAGTTTCTGGTGAGGAAAGAACAGTCAACATGATATTAAATCCAAAGATCCAACCACATCTGATTTGGCTGTCAGGATGAGGACAGACCACAGCTATGAGTCATCTTATTTATTCTTCCTTAGCAGCTTTAAAACATTTATTAGTAAGTGATGACAAACTTTCCAGAATTTTTACCTTCACCCTCCAAAGGGACGGCGCTGAGAACAGCAAGGCGGATGACACAAACTAATGTTGATGACACAAAGCAGCCATACGCTCTGCATCTTTATGTACTTTATACTTGGATTGACTTTGCTTCCCTACACACGTACTGCAGTGAATCATGGCTTTACATTCAGAATACATTTAAATATATTTGTAGAACGTGTGTGTTCAACATGAAATGCAACCTCCTCAGTTCCATCTGGCACATAAGCACACACCTGACGCTCTCATCCTCAGCTTATCTCACAACGCAGCATGGCATGGGATAAATCTCTCTCTCTCTCACACACACACACACACACACACACACACACACACACACACACACACACACACACACACACACACACACACACACACACACACACATTCATTTCTTGTCGACTTACCCTAACCATGTTTGCCTAACTCTAACCCAGTCTTCACCCTAAAATTGAATGAATTACATTATGGAGACTTGTCCCCATAAGCAAGCGCCCACAATTTGACTGTATAAACAGATGTCCCCGCAACATCAGTAATACAAGTACACACACACACACACACACAGAGGCCGCAGGGTAGAAAACTAATTCCTTCATTTTATTCAATAACGCAAGAGGAGGCGAGAGATTTTGTGCCCAATTTTGTTGAGACAGGAAACTATCGACTTGCAGCCGTGGCAAAAACGGACGGAGAATTAGACTCACGCCAAGTCCAAATAAACTTTTTTTATTTTTCAAATAAAGGACTACAGCATCTTTCCCCTTCTGAGAGAGGAGAGACCTTTGAGTGCAGCGCGATGAGGGAGATGGGATTGGCCTTAAGCAAGCACACATACACACACCTTCACGCACTGATGAAACATCGTGAGCAGAATTGTCATCACTCTTCATTTGCTCTGTGCATCACCAGAACCAGCTTAATGTACCACTGCCCACACACACATACAGAGACAAGCGCACACACACACACACACAGCTGCACATCATCATAATCTACTATCTCATCGTATTTCGGCGTGTCTCATCCATTATACTACGTTCTATAACTTCAGCAATTTTTCATGCGTGACCTTCTCAATCTTCAGCAACAAAAACGCTGCTGGAGCGTGAAGCCTTCGCCATATGAGGGGTAATTAAAATGCTTAAAGAGCCGATGTGCAGTCCCAAACTTAGTTAACACGTGGGCAAAAAGGTTTCGCTCTCAGTTTAATTAGCAGCCTTCCTGGAACAAAGCTAAAGTTCTGACAGTTCAACACAACTTTGGAATCTATTCATGTGCTGTCGAGGATCAGCTAATCAGTCAGTCAGTCAAAATGAAGGAAGATGACCAGCAGCAGGACGAGGATTAAAGTTTTGGGGTGAGCCAGAGAACAGCGGATTTCCTCTGGCTGTGTCATCATAGTGGGAATCATGATGAAACAGCCATTAATTGAAAAGTTAACTGATTTATTAAATTGAGAGGAGAGACGTTAATGAACAGAGAATGGCTCTTCAACTTCAGCAGGCTCATTAATACACTGATGAAGTGTTTGAGTCTTAAACACATAATACACACTGTAGGCAGACCCTCACTGTAAACAGTGCAGAGGGATCACTGTCATGACTGAAGGGTGGAGGTACTGAGACCTGCAGCCAGATTTATGTACATGAGCCTTTTATTCAATCTGTGCACCTGCAATTAACATCTGCTTTACTAAAGCAACATGCAATTACACACTCTGCGACTAGGAGTGTGTGACCGTCACATTCTGTCACAAAGCGCTTCGGTGAAGGCGTTCATCTGAAATCCAAATGTGTCGCTGAAACAAGAGTTTCTGGCCCTGCCAGTAGCTCTGAGGCTGTGCCGGTCTTTGTGAAAATGCTTTTTTTAGGCAGGTAATGTTAACCTATGATGACCGCTTTTGTTTAGCTTTGGATGCAAACATTTGACATGCAAATGAAACACAAAGCACAGCTGAGGTTGATGGGACTGTCAATCGTCACGCAAGCAGAGGACACATCAACGTTCTGACGTGATGCTGAAAATTTAGGCGGTAAGTTATCAGAATTCAGCTGCGGTAATATTTCCCTCTGGCAGCATGGCTAATAAAATAGTGAAATAACATTTTATTAAGGAAAGCAGTGATTAAACTATTAAAGGTAGAAGTGATTAAAAGTTAAATGGAAAAAAAAACAGAAATGAAAAGATTGCTCATTATGAGCTCAGTAAACAGACTTCACATTCAGGTTATAAATATGGAGGTTTAATGACCACACAGCCTGAACTCTGTGCACCTTTTGTTTTGAACTCATTTGGCACACCTCCTCTGTGCCAATTATGTTTCTATTGAAAATAAGCTAATTAAAAGGTTCTCTCGCCACTACAGCTTCCCCTCACTGTACCAACACACATCTGCATCCATTTTCAGAGCTATTTTCCACACAGAGGTGACCTTCAGATGTCCCATGAACCTCTGCAAATCCAGCACAGCTTCAGTAAACCTCTCTTTATATCATCTTGTTAGTCTTGCTATCGCTGTGCAATTCTTTTTTAAATGCAGGATGCACACATAAACCGAAGGTATGTCTGTAGGCGCAGAAGTCGCCTGGAATGCTGAACTGTGCCTCAAAAGCGATCGGAATCAATACCTTTGATCGATATCTTTACATTATTTTCACATAGTCAAAGTGACACAGCTGGCCGGTGCTTTGTTCTGAGCTGAGGTCTAACAATGGCACTACCTCTGATGCTGACTTTAAAAGCCTTCAATACCATCAGCTGCAGGGAAGAGCTCTGACACTTGAAGGCTGGAGCTACTTCACTTCATATGGAATGACAGACTGGGTCTTAAGCTCACAGCCTGACTAGCTGTGCTGGATGGCAGGAACGAGCCAGTCTGACTTGGCAATATTTTCAACTATGACACACGAGTATGGTGATTATGAAAAGGGTTGCCAAAATCGAATTATATTATGCAAAATGGATTGAAAAGCCTGTGAAATGATGTTGTAATACGTTTAAAGTGTGACATTTGATGAATCAGCCTCAGGAATGTCTGTTTATGCAATAGTTCAGAAAGAAATATTTCCATAATTGTTTCGGTGTGTGTTTCTGTGTTTTCTGAAATCAGTTTGGGTTCTCTGCGTTATAATGAGATGCTTCCCAGAACCGGTCTTGTTAATCACTGAGCAGCTCCACTGGTTAACCACCTTGTTCAACACATTCTGATGTTGTTTACACACACTTGGGCCACAGGATTCAAACCAGACAGAAGCGAGCTTCTCCCAGCAAGCTCTCTGCCAAGCACCGTCTCCAATCTACATGCAGAATGTGGAACGCTGTCTAATTAATTCCAGTTGCCAATTTGTCTGCGTTTCGTCGGGTATGTGAGGTCTTCGGTCAAATTGCTGCTGGGTTTAAAGCATAAAGTGAGGAATGTGTTGAGCGGCGGGGTCAGGTTCCGTATACGTGCTGTGTGTTGGGAGGGAAAATAAAAATAGTTAACCTCAGCTTCATGCGACACGCATGTGACAGCGCCATGCAGAAATATGTTTAATCGGCACATGGCAATTTGAAATCAGTCACGCTGCGTGCGGTGGTGCTGTCATCTCTGCAGCGTGAACATTTGTACAGTCTTTGCCAAATGCTGTTCAGTAATGAATAATCAGATGAATTTCTATGCAGCTCTAATGTTTATCTATCCAGGGAAACTTAATATCAAAGTGTTTGGAAAGCCTTGTTATTCTCTATGTGCTTCCATCTGTTGACATTGATGTGTATAATATAGTTTAAAGGGATTTCAGAAGCTCTGCGTGCTGTATTTTTATCTGTAGCAGAAGGTTACTTCTTAAGCGTGTTACACCGCTCAAGGTAAGGTCTTAGTTTTTAAGGATTTTTCTGTATTTTGAAAAGAAAGCATCACCTGGCAGGTGATAATAAACACTTCAAACGTAGCTTTTAAAGTCATGTCATTCCGCTTGCGCTTATTGTATTTGTGAATTTTCATCTCACCTTTAACATGAGAGAGACAAAATGAGCGTTTGTGAGTACGCTGCAGGAGGAGGCATCACTTTTGTTTGCCTCGCATACATTCAATCTACACGCTTTTCAACTGCATACAGGACGCTTTATCTTTGGTTTGAAGTGAAAATGAAACTAAACTGGTGTCACATGGAGTTAACCAGCTATCCGCCTGCTGGCTTTGTGAAATGCACTTCCCTGCAATTTGTCACTTGGCGTACAGTCTGCGGGAACAAGGGTGTCACACAGTTGTGAAGTCCATCCAAAATCACAATTAGTCAAACATTTTCCTGTCACAAAGCAGGCCAAAGTGCTTCTTACATAAAGCCTGCGAGCGTCTGAGTGGGTGTGCTGCTGTCTGCGTTTGACTGACAGTTGAGCTAGCAGGGCCACGGAGATACAGTGAAAACAAACCGCTGCTGGAAACAAGCCCGCAAACTGACATGAACAGTGCACTTTTTCATTGTGGATGTTTGTAAGGAGGCCCATTCAGCGAACAAAGTTAGAGGGTGAGACATTTGTTCTTGTTTAAAAATGAGGACGCGTTAACTAAAAGCTACTGTGGTACATAATGTCTATGTGGCTCTTCTTGTGGGTTGCAGTCAGCTACCGCCAACCTAACTGATTCATGTACATAAAGTTTAAAGGAAATTATCTGATCAATATATGCAAGTCAGATACTGTGTGTAGGTTGCAGCAGGAAAAAAAAAAAAAAAAAGTTGGACTTTAAGCAAAAACTTTTGCTAAAGAGTGGTCACTGTGGCCACAAGAGACAATTACTGGATAATTGCAAGTACTGAAACATAGTTGAGCTGTAGCACAAGTAGAAAAGAGTCATGAAGTCAGAAAACGCCCTCAGTATTGCCATCATATAACAGTATGTAACTATCTATCTATACAGTATAAACAAGATCCATGATTGAACCAAAACAAGCAAGGGTGTGTTTTATTGCTCACTGAACAATCCGTTTGTCACAGGAGAGTCTTATTCCTTATTTTAAAAGTCACATGGTCTGGCTCTCATAATCCTTCCATAATTACAGGACAACATGCCTGTGTATTAGCTGTGTGGCTGCCGATATGTGATCATCATTACAATGAACACTGCAAGACGCAACGATACTAACAAGGCTCACTCGTGCGGGGAAACGCACAAATCCCATGCAGAGAGACAGAATTTGCAACATCAAAACACACGCGGCTCTGTAATGTGCCTTGATTGCTGAATTAAAACGGACTCGAGTCAGGCAGCAGATTACAAGGCTGGCAAAGCTGCTGCTTTTAGACATTTGCGAAGACACTGGGGACAGTGATGGAGTTACCACTAAGATGTCCCAGCTGACTTTACAGTTATTTCTCCAACTGTCCTTGATATCTCTCTCTCTCTCTCTCTCTCTCTCTCTCTCTCTCTCTCTCTCTCTCTCTCTCTCTCTCTCTCTCTCTCTCTCTCACTCTTCCCTTCTCATTTTCTGTCTCTCTATGGGAAAGATATTTCTGTCACATGTCCTCATTAAATCATAGACCAGCTAGACTCTGTAAGTTTATAAAATGCCTTCAAAGCTCGCACGCATGCACACACACACACACACACACACACACACACACACACACACACACACACACACACACACACACACACACACACACACACACAGAGTAAATGAACGAGCATACTACCCAGCAGAGTACACAGACAGGGTTTGCCTAATCCCTAGTTAATGAAAGTAAAAGAAGACTGGGTCCAACATAACTCTTGCAGTTTGCCGGTTTGTACAAATCCACTGTGAAATGAATGCTTTTTATAGAAATTGCCAGTTCTATGATAAGAATGGTGTTTCTCATCAAAATCCACCAAACACATTTATGTTTCAAAATGATGAGGAGGGGGACAAAACAGCAAAGCCAATTAAATGGTGTAGAATTTTTGTTTTTGAAATAAAAGAACTGAACTTAATGAATTCAGGTTGGGATGAACTGCTTCCAACTGCGATCAGACAGAAGAGAGGGAACAGCACGGGTTTTGTTTTTCCACTGCTTATTAAAGAAAGCAGATTTTGTACTGGAAATGGACACGACTAAGTGCTGAAAGGAGGACAGCGCGACGGACAGAGGCCTTTATAAATGAGACAAGAAGTCAGATATACTGCAGTCAGGAGCTCAGAGCAGCAGACGGACCGTGTTGCACAGGACAAATGGCCCGTTCACTCATCAGTGTCAACACACTGGACTGTCCTGGAAGACACTGGTGGTTGAGAAAATTAGGTTGACTGATAGATGGGGTGTGGGACTGTGGGGTTGTTGGCGAGAGCAGAGCAACAGAGTTTCATGCAGTACTGCAGGTAGGTCCACACAGCAGGAGTTAATATTAAATATTTAGTATGCACGAGTGCTAAGACACTGGAATTGTCTGTGTACACAAATGTGATAGAAATGTGTGATGTAGACTATGCAGTGAAGAATATACTGTGTGTTACCTGCAGCATTACTGACATCCCATTATCTCTGTCAGCAGGAAGCTTTATTTCAAATTTTCCTTTTTATGTAGTTTGTGTCAGCACAGCTCCAAAGAAGCAGCAGCTCTGTGACACTGGGCACTGAAGAACTCTCGGTAAAGGTTACTGTGACACCTTCAGTGTCTGAAAGCATGCAGTCATTTAGTCTTCAGATGTCAGTGAAGTTTTCAGTCTGAGTTTTTAGCCACGGTGAGCTTTGTCCCCACTGCTTTAGTCGCACAGTCCTGAAACCGCACTGTCTGCTTGTGAAGTGGAAAGGTGAAAGGGGTTTGCTCATCCTGACAAACCCACTGACAATTATCACCCAATCCTACAGCTGTGTGAAGCATTTGCTAACAGTTAGCACTGTGGAGTGTTTCTGGGTGGTGCACTGACTGAAGTACCAGCTGGATATGACTAATCCTGGGATGTTGGAATTTAAGAAAAGTACATATAGAGATTTTTTGTGCCACTGGGACTGAATCATTAGGACTGTGGCAATGACCATTGCGCAAACCGTTTGCTGGTAAGACATTCGGTCACTTGTGGAATAGGCTTCTTTGACATAACCTGACAACTGTGTTTCATTTGCCAAATTGTGCTGCGGCGTACGATCAATTGTGCTAATACGGGTTAGCTTTCTTTGTGTCGTTTAAACAGGTGTTTTCACTGATTCCTCTTCCTCTTCTCAGCACTGCAGACATGAACAGACTGTAATTAATTGGATTAATTCCCCCGACTCTCTTGGGACAACTTGCACCTTGATTTTCATTGGTAGGCTACATTGAGTTTGGTGGTCATACATAAATGCCAGCTTACCTCCACCCAAATTAAAGCTGAGCGGAGGTCCTATAAACCAGCATCACTGAGAGCACCAAGTGGCGTGCAGGGCATTACATGTGGTATTTGTGTGTGGTGCGATTTCTTAGTTGTCATCAGTGTTATTCTCATATGAGGTTGATGTGTTCTTACTTACATTCACAACACACACACACACACACACTGTACACCATGCTCCAATACACTGCATCAAATCAGCTGTGAAAGGTCTAAACTTGGACGCCTTAGCCTAAAATAAAATGCATCATCTTGGATCACATTGTTTATATTCCACTAATGGTCCAGTCATACCTTCATTTCAAAGAAACAATATCAAAATATTTCTAAATGATCTAAATTGCATCAAATGTGTCAGAGAAAGTTCAGTGCTCCACCCCCAGAAGGGTGCCGACGCAGCTCAGGTCAAAACACAGAAAGATCTCCCTGCATATCTACTGTCTAGTCTGTCATGGCCAACAGGAAGAGAGAGAAAGATAGAAACAGGCACAAAAAAGATGACAGGAAAACGAAGGAGTGTGAAGAACATGTAACAGAGAATTCCCTGCAGGCAGGACTTAGAGAGGGAGGGGAGGAAGATTAGAACATGAAAAAGGAAGAAAAAGAAATAACAAAAAGCTCAGTCCTTGCGAAAGAAAAGAAAAAGAAATGGGTCAAAATGCTCCTTTTCTTGCAAGAGCAGAGTCAAGAATAATACCAGGGAGAAAGAAAATGCTGAAAAGAAGTCGAGTGATGGTGATGCCAGGCCGGCTGCCTCCCCACTCCACCATCTCCTCCCGCCAAGGAGAATAAAATGTTTAAATTTCATCTGTGGGACGACCTTGACTGGCTGAGAGCGGAATTAAATTTCTGTGGAGAAGAGTGGATGTTGGAGGGCTGGACCGAAACAGATCATGCAGGACATGATTAGAAAATACTGGATAACACGAGGAGGGCTACAATACATAATGAATCACAATTGGCATGCTGCTTGTATGTCAGTGAGTAGTGTATTTCAGATAAGAAGGGAGGGGATGGTGGACTTTGTCTCACTGGGTAATTTGCCTGGATTTAAGGAAAGCAGGCGTGTGTGCTCTCGTACTGAAAAATGCCAATTCACAACATTCAATTGAATATTAGAGGGCATATAAACCAGCAACAGGAAACAGATTAAAATGCTGCTGGTGTGAGACTTGAGAAGACCGTGTTCATGTTACCTAGAATTCAATTCAAGGCCGGGTGGGGCAGCTGCAAGCCCCTCGCAACGTTCCATCAATCAGTACGTTTCCGAGATATTTCCTCTTTCCTTTAAATATCCTCATTGCTATTTTGCTGCAGCCGCACGGTGTCAAATAAATGTGTGTTCCTGTACAACATATTCCCCTTCGCCTTGTGAGACATAATGCAAAAATCAATCATCTATCATTAATCATCAATCCAGAGTTGTTTTTCACACAGTTAAAAATGAGCCAGAGGAGCATTTCCTGATCTGACGCCCCAATCGGTTGGACGACACCATGATTCATGTGACTGTTCTCTGATCTACCAGCTTTACATGCTACTTGCTAAGCAGCTTGTGGTGCTGTCAGAATATTACTTCTTTGGGTGTTTTTATTTATTTTTTTTCAGAGAGCTACATGATATATCACACTTAACAGAGGTCATGCGGACGTGGTCCGGGTGGATGGCGGGTGTGCAAAGTGCTGGACTGCAGGCTGGGGTGCTTCAGGTTAGATTGTGGATTCAGTCCACTGATAATAAAGTGAGCGCATCGTGTCTCATGATTAAAGTCACTTTTTCAATATTTAACTGAGAGCACAACCGTAAGCAATGCTGTGTGTGCCGACACATAACCCGAAAAGTTTCATTGCTGCCCGGAGACAATACTGCTTTGCAAAGAAGGGGATTAAAATAAGCCGCCAGTGAACGTTTCACTCATGTTCAGAATCAACATTTAGCAACTTGGCAGATACGTCTTAAAACATAGCAGTGCATTATGTGTACCGTTAAACCTCCTTTACTGTGTTCATATATGCAGTGCATAAAATACTGATATCGATATAATGCATTGATATTGCACCCACTATAATAACAACTACATATAACACACAGTAACACATTACAGCTCTCAATATACACAATGTAGATATTTTGCAAGGCTTGGGAGCTATGAAAACGACATTTTGGGCCCTAAAACACAGCAGCAGCAAGCAACTCCCTACGCAGCCTATCCTTTCTCTCAAAACTTTAAACGCCCCAAGTTATCAAACACTAAGCTGACTCAGACAGACTATTCATTCCCTATGATATCTTTTAGGCTTCTGCTTTGATGAAATAAACCTGTCTAAAGTGGCTGTTTTGCTGAGCAAGGAAAATGACTCACAGCTGTCTGGTAGGCAGCAGATTTAAGGCTGCCTGTCCTTCTTTTCTGCATCTCTGGATGCTTGTTGATGTACGTGCATGTCTCTGCGTGAGCACACAGGCGTATGGGATGACTATCCAGGCTTGTTTACAGAACTGTACGTGCCCGCGAGAGCCACATCTGCACTGTGAGGATTTCACAATCTGACCGAAACATTTCACAAGGATCTGATGATCTGAAAGTTTTGCGGGGAGTCTACCTCAAGACATTCATTTGATGGTTGGTCCACTCTCTGGAAAACAGCCAGCTGTGGTAAAACACTCAAATACAAAGCAGTTAGCTGGATTCTATAAGGATTCTGTGATGAAGTCATGAGTTCTCTTACTGAAGAACTGCTTTGAACATCAGCACATGCAGCAATAAGTTTTTCTGACCTGAGGTGGGAGATGCAATTACCTAAGAGCAAAACACAATTGATGAGGTTCTTTTGTCATTTGCTTTGCACTGTATGTGTGCTACAGTGACATGTACAGTCATTCACAGAAGTCTTGTCGCATAAGGACATAGTAACTTAAAATGACAGATAACATTGTTTCAAATCAATTGTTACAATAAATGGTTCATTTCATTGTCAAAGGCTTTCACAATAATAACTGGGTGCAAAATTACACTGTCAAAAAGTGTCCTGATGTTCACAGCTTGGTAAAGCCCATAACATCTGTTTTTGCAAGGACAAAAGTCTTGTTGTGTCTTTAAATGATTCAACCAATCACAGACTAGAGCTTCACCTTTGACAAATGCTGGAATTAACACATTCCCAGGTGTGTATAAAAAGAATCCCAGCACACCAGACCTTCATGTGAAGTGCAACCTGACCTCTGACAACATGCCAAAGATTCAACCACAGACCAAAGTGCTGATCATCAAGAGCCTGAAGACCAAGTCTGCTGCTATGGTGGCAGACATCTTCAATGTATCCAAATGTCAAGTGGAGAGGATAAGAAAAAGATATGAAGAAAGTGGTGATGTTCATGACAAGCCCAGGTCAGGTAGACCCGGTAAAACAACTGTTTGAGAGGAGCGTTTGTTGCTTCGATAGTCCAGGGCCAGCCCTTTTCAACTGCAGCAGAGCTACATGAGAAGTGGTCATCAGAAACCCCTGTATCTACAAGAACGGTTTGTCGAATTCTCTCTCATGTCGGTCTCCATGGCCGAATTAGTGCTCAGAAACCAGCATTAAACAGAAGACAACAACAAAAACATGTTGCATTTGCCAAGTCTCACAGCTTGCAGAAAGGATGGACAGTGGAAAAGTGGCAGAAGGTTGATTTTTCTGATGAATCATCCATTGAACTGCATCCCAATCGCCACAAATACTGCAGAAGACCTGTTGGAACCCGCATAGACCCAAGATTCACCCGGAAAACAATCAAATCAGTCAAATTTGGTGGAGGAAAAATCATGGTTTGTGGTTACATCCAATATGGAGGTGTGCAAAAGATCGCAGAGTGGATGGCAACATCAACAGCCTGAGGTATCAAGAAATCCTTGCTGCCCATTACATTCCAAACCACAAAAGTGGGTTAATTCTTCAGCAGGGTGGTGCTCCTTCTCAAACTTCAACCTCCACATCAAAATTCCAGAAAGCGAAGAAGGTCAAGATGCTCCAGGATTGGCCAGCCCAGTCACCAGACATGGACATTATTGAGCCTGTATGGGGTAAGATGAAGGAGGAGGCTTGGAAGATGAACCCAAACAATCTTGATGAACTCTGGGAGTCCTGCAAGACTGCTTTCTTTGCCATTCCAGATGATCTGAGTCATTGCTGACATGTATGGATGCAGTCCTCCAAGCTCATGGGAGTCATACACAATACTAATTATTTTTCCCAAGGCACCATGGCTTTATGTTCTGATGTTATTGTAACTTATTTGTGTATTCAAAATGAAGTATAATACTGTCGCGCATTATTTTTTGTATGCGACAAGACTTTTGTCCAAGAAAAATCTGACCTTTCTGTTCAAATTAAATGATAAAACTCAATGAATGATACAATACTTTATGTTGGTATAATACGTATAATCTAGATGCCTTTGCCTTTCATATGAGCTATTTCTGATTCCAACTGATCAACTACAAGTCAAGTTATTATTTGTTGTTCCTACAACTTTGATAAGCAACAAGACTTTTGTCAGGGACTGTATATGTATGCTCCCAATGTTCTGCTTTCTTATGACTTTACTTTCAGGCATATCTATAGAAACTTCAGAAAATCACATCTTGCTTACCAAGATAGTACCATCATCAATTAAAAAAACAAAAAAAAACAAAACACTGTGACACACACAGTGTTTTGTTTTGTAGGTTGTATTATGCACAGTCAAGCACGGTGTTAGTGAATGCACTGCTGGTTAACACACCCAAAATTAAAAAGCTCCACTCATGCCTCATCTGAAAAAAAGTCCTAACCAAATGCATACGCATTCAGCTCATGAAGAGTCTTTAATGATCAGTTTGCAACCAAATTAACTACAAGAGAAGCAGAAACTCAAAGCTGACATCCCGGACACTTAAAAATCATTAACGAGCAGCATCTGTGTGCCCCTGCTGACCTGACGACCACATCAGCTGCTCCTTTATGACTAGATTAGATATCTCATAATTACGAAATACAGATTTCGTAATTATGATTAGGATTTCAGTAATTATTAGGTGATTATTAGGTTAGGCAATTATGAGATAATAAGTCATACATGAGATATGGAAGTCACATGACACCATATGAGAGCTTTAGAGGGGAAATGTCTCTGGTGGAACTGCTAACGACTATTAGACATCTGGCACATGACGAGAGGCTCCAACTGCAAGGCTTAATGAGTCAAAATGGTTGGCAACCACTGGTTTGATCTTTGACTGTGTTGTATTGTATAGCCTTATTATGTTTTTCCATCCTTCAGTTCAGCACTTGATTAAGTGTACTTAAGGACATGGACTCATGGAAGAACATGGACTCAAAGCCCTGTCTGTTTGTCTGTCCTGCACTTCGTAAGCCCAGCCTGTTCCAGTGTGTGGTGCAGGAACGTCACACTTCCTGGCTTGACAAAGCAAACTGGTTGTTAACATATATTCTAGGAGGCCATATTCAAATTTCAAGTCTCATCATGTTGTGTCAATATATTCAGCTCATTGTTAAATATTGGAGAGCATGCCACAGTGGTCAGGTTTTCAAATGAGAACAAGAAAGAGGGTAAAGCTTACTTTTTCATTTCTTCCAAGCAGACACTGAGCGCGTGCTCAGCACCAGAGTCTCTGCTCTCAGTCTACATTGTGCAAAGAAGCACCAGCATGTCATCTCTGAGCGTATCTGCAATTTGATTAGTGACTTCTCGGTACCATGTTTCTTTGTCCATCTTTATTTTCAGATAATCCTGCGGTAATGCGATTTCTGTAATCCTGTTGCATGTAAACTGATATACTCTTGGCTCTGTCTGTTCTGTTGAGGCATGTCGTCTGAGAATGTGCTGACGAGGCTTGATATCAACCAGTTTTGCGGCAGCAGAGCGGCCGGACAATCTGTTTCTCATCTCCAACTTCAACTTCAGCTGCTGGAAAAGTTCCACTTCGTTAGACTTGACGAGTTGGATAAGAGTCTTTGCCATCCTTCTGCTGCAGGACCGTGCACACACACACACGCTGGCTGGCAATCACGAATGCTCAAATAAGCACACACACACACACACACACACACACACACACACACACACACACACACACACACACACACACACACACACACACACACACACACACACACACTTGTGCACTCCATACATGCACACATAAACAAATGCACTGACAGATTCACAGGGGGAGCAAAGACGCTGGGAAATGCAAGCGAACGCACGCTTGCAGGAAAGACGTTTAGACGAGTTAGCAGACATCTGCTCCACGTCTGTCTGTAATAGTCTGATAACTGAACAAGCAGAAGACATTTATCACCCTGCCTCCTCCTCGGAGAGGCAGATGACATCTCCTCCAACACCTCCACCCACACCTTCTCAGATCCTTTCTTGTGTCTTCGTATCACAGCTGCTCCACTGTTCACCTCCTCTCCACAACATCTCCACTGTTCCTCCTCCTCCTCCTTGTCATACCCATTGTTTGCTCTTGATAATCTGCTCCTCTCACCTCCTCTGCTGTCATCTCCTATTTTTTTTCCTATTTTGTTTCAGCAAACAGCCTTTTTTTTTTTCATTTCTCAGAAAGCGTGCAGGCTCTTCATCCGGCTCCTCTGTCCACCTTTTTCTCGTGACTTCAATCCTTCCCATCACCTCTTTCACCTTCTTCTCTGCTCTCCCTGCTCACTCCTCTTCTTTTTTCTGAAAGCTGGACTGTGCTGATGCGTTACTGTGACTTTTGACCTCAACTACAGTAGATTTGGCAAGAGAGAGGAAAAAGAAGTCAGAAAAAAAAAACAAAACCTGGATGAATCACCATCCTACTTAAGGGTATACAACAATAAAATAATTGCTATATATTCTATTAAAGTGAAATATTCTCACTTTACCTATTACTGATGCAGCTTGTCTTTTTTTTTCCTGAATATTAACTCTCTGTGAGAGGGCCTCTGTTCTTTGTCCATGTTCTCATGGTGGCTCTCCTGACTTGCTGGTAGGATTGCTCATTGCTCAAGCACCCACTTCTTCTGCTTTCTTATTTCTAATCTCGTGTAGTCAGACCTCCTTCTTGTCACAGTAAGCTGACAGAGGCTGGAAGAAAACCCTCATCAGGAAAAAAAGGAAAAGAAAAACTAGATCTTTAAAATGCTGATGCAGCAATTTGAATATTTGTGATTAAGAAAATGCTCGCCCCCAGCTAAAAAAAAGCTCGCTGTATCTGCGGACTTTTCTAATGAGGCCTTCCAACAACCAATCTAGTGCTCTAAGCTTCATAGTTTAAACTTACTGTACTGTATTGTAATGGAGTGTAATGTCTGTATTAACAACATATATATACTTAGCTGAGGTACAGTATGCATGTTAGATTCAGTTTTAGAGAACAGCCTGAGTGTTGCCAAAAGACAAGCTGTGAAGTTGCCAGTGTTAACACTGATACACAAAGCCAGCGCTGTATTTAGGTTTCAATAATATTTCTGCTACAGAGAGTTTATGTCACATTCATATGGTGTTATTTAGCATTTTGTCAGTTACGATCTGACACGCATCACATCACTGGATATATTGCTTCTGCCAATGAGAGAGCTTGTTTTTGTATTCATCTGTTATTAAACTCATTGTATGTTTCTGTTATGAGGCAAGTTTTCAGACCCCTTTTGTTACTGTATTCAATGATAATTACAGAGATAAGAGAATAAAATTCCCTGGTGTATATCCACTATGGTCTTCTACCGTGGCAGTCGATCAGAAATCAAAGTGATTTAAAGAACAAAAAAAAAGCTGGGACAAAAAATGATCAGTGTTTTATTGTGTGAGAATACTGCACTTTTTTAACCCACACGATGACACAGATGTGTCCCCTCAGGGGACAGTCCTCCCTGGCTCACAGGCAATTAAATATGTTGGGGGAAAACATCTACACAAAGATTCTATGAAAAGTCATTTTATGGGGCTCTCGTATAAGATATCAAACTAAAATATCAGGACAGTGTGGCCTTGGCAGAATAGCTTTTACCTTTTGAGCGCTAGAACGAGCGCCGAGCATGTAGAATATTTATGGTAGACTGTATAGCCTTAGGCTAAAGGCTCCAAATATGACATTTGGTCAGAAAACATTTCACACACACACACACACACACACACACACACACACACACACACACACACACACACACACACACACACACACACACACACACACACACACACACACACACACACACACAGTGTTATTTCTGTCTCGACATGGGAGCAGTGCTAGCACTTGAGGAGCTTCAACAAACGGTAACTCACTACAAGACTGACAAACAATATACCTGGTTATATAGTATGTGATAATCAGGGGACTTTCTCCATAGGAGGCTTCACACAGCTGGGGCACCAGTGTTATCATAGTGAGCACAAACACCAACTGATGTCTGTCTTCTTAAGATTCATCTGGCGTCCATCCAGTCCTGCTGTACGTGAACTGTGCTGATATGAATTTCTTCCAGGCCTGGAATATAAATAAAATTCATCGGAAGCTAACGCTTGATGGTGAGATCAGCATGGGGATGTCATCTTCAGGGTTGGGCAGTAAGGCAATAGGAGTAATGCATTACAGTAATAACATTATTTTTACCAGTAACAAGTAGTCCAAAGAATTACTAATACAATTTCAGCACCTTGCTTTTGTAGTCACCCCCCAACTGATTTGAAATCCAACAAAGCATTCGCATCCTGGACTCATTTTCATAACTGTCCTGGACGCTCGTCATGAAGCAGCAAGCTACAGACAGGTGACAAAGGGAAAATCAGAATAAATGAATGGAGAAGTGGAACGAATGCAGACGCGTCCACAAAAGGTGCGCTGCGTGGCACAATGAAGCAGTAAAAATCCAATCATGCTCTGTGGCATGGATAGAAATGCTGAGCAGGCCGAGCAGGTTGATTCTGAATTTCTATCAATATGACAAGAGGAAGAGATCTGAGTGACTTTGAAAGAGGGTTCGCTGTTGGGGCACGGCTGGCAGGAGCTTCACTCACAAAGGCTGCTCCACTGGGTAGCGCTTAGGAGAAGCGACTGAAGAGACATCTGCATTTAGATCTATGGGAAAGACATCAGTGAACAGTAAATCACTGATGAATACTGTGGTGGACACTGATGACCACGCTGCTTGTGCATTAGCGCGATACGTAAGGAAAAACAGAAGGTGACTGAGAATGTCAATATGAGATGTGACCTGGTCCATAGAGCATGAGGGGTCACTGGATGGTTTGATGAGCATGAAAAGAATGTGAATCATATGCTCTGACCTTCACACTCACCAGATCTCAACCCAGCTGACACAGAGAGGTCCAACACCTTCCTGAGACACTTTATGTTGTTTTTTCCTTAACTCTGTCCCCTGTGTGCAGCTTGGTAGATTGAAATGCTTGCATTCAGGGGCTAAAAATATTTATATTATGTTGATTTTGTCGATTGGAAAGATGACAGCCTCTTGAAACACAAATATAAGCGCTCAGCGGCTAATAAACAAAACTGGGTTTTAATCACGGACAGCAGGCCACAAGCGACAAAGAGCTAATGACGCTTGTGGCAGGACATGTGATGGATGATCTCCATGACTGACTTTCCATCTTTCAGACAGACCCTTGGGAAAGTACTGGTCAGAGGAAACAGAAGACCCACAGGAAAAAAATCACTTGCTGTGTCCTTTTCATGTATGTTTATGGATTTAATTCACAGGCTGCAGAGTGAATCCTTAACTGCGCTTATCTGTGATTCCACTAACATTCACACAGAGGTGCACATGCAAAGTCAGACTTCTGAGGAGCAAAGATGCAATTACAAATTTTGGGGGTTTGTATAAGATATAATATTATCAGCAGTGTAATGAATTACTGTTTGCAGGGAGTAAAGTAATAAAATTACTTTTGAAAAGAGTAATTAATGAGCAGTAATTTAGATTATTTTGGGGAATGAGCTGAACATTGCTCATCTTCCTGTACCAAAACCAGAATATATTAACTTTCTTTTTTCATTTTCAGTTGATACTACACCCTTCTGTACAGTGTCATCTGAGCTTTATTAACAGTACCTTTAATTAATGCATGGCAATTTCATTTGTACCTCCTTTAGATGTTTTTTCTTCTATTTTGGTTGCAGATTTTATTTAATGACATTTGATGATATATTTGTCCTCTGTCCTGTGTGTAAATATTTCACTTTGTATGACGCATCAAAATCTTAACATGACTGACTGATCAGGCTAAGAATCTCTTATTGGTCATAAAGCAATCAAAAATGTGCTCTTAGGTTTGTTATCTGGATACATGCAATAACTTATCTGATCCCTCCATAAACAGAAGCACAAAAATAAGACAAAGAGGAAGAGAGAGAGCTGTATGTGGAGAGAAGCTTGCTGTCCAGTTTCACCAGTGAGGGATACTTAATTCCCAGATGGTAACCAGGTGGGGCAGGTGGTGCTAATCTGAGGCGCGTGTGTTGTGTGGGGGTCTCGAGGGGTCGCCGAGGTCAGGGCCAGTTGCGATCCATGTCTTTCCTGCTCTTCCTCACCGCTCTCGTTCCCCTCCTCCTCTGCTCCACCCTCTTCCCCCAGAGCGAGACTTTCTCCGGTGCTTCTTTGTTAAAATGACAGGCCCTAACAGAATAAATAAGGAACCTATTTTTACCTGGCTGCTGGCAGGGTGATCACACTCGCACACACACCAGCATGCAACACTGCGCTGGAGGTTAGAAGAGAGATGACACCCGACTCGGCAGGGGAGGGCGCTGAGGTGGAGGAAGGAGGTCATGGTGATTTAATTGAGAGAGAGAGGACGATAGTTTGAGAGTCAGAGAAAAAACAGTTAGCTAAGAAAGATAAACAGATTCACAGAGGAAACAATAGGAAGTGACTCCAGTCTGAGTGACGCGGTTTGCTGTGTTTACTGTAGACACACCTTTGCTTGTGTCAGAATTTTCCGTCCGTGTACGGTATTTTCAATTTGATCTGACATTTAACAGTTTAACAAGCTCCATAATGTCACCTTTAGGTGTTTGTGAGGCACATTCAAATTTTAATTGCTGCTGGAGTGTTTTGACAGAACTCCAAAGCATCTAATTATTTTGAAGCCGCGCTCAAGCAAACTGGTCCTCACAAATTTTCCATGTGACAGTTCACCAAGTGAACGAGAGACGGGGGAAGCTAAAAAAGGCTAATCATATTCACGTCCACTCTGTGTGTTTTCTGAAGGCATTTCGACATGCCTTTGGTGCTCTCGCCATTTTAGGAGTGTTTTGGAGAAGTTCGGAGGCAGTCCTTGAAACATTTCTGAGCAGCCCACACAGCAAGTGTGAGATTCTTCTCTTAAGTATAGAAACATGTAACCTTGAGAAATCAGTGTGATATTGCTACCAGCTTTTAAAAAAGTTTGAAGGTAGTTCTGGAAGAACATTTTGTTCAATAAACAACTTAGAATTTACAAAAAAAAAAAAAGAAAAAATCAATATAGAGGACATAAAGCTTAGTAATGTGTAGGGGCTTGCGCAGCTTCTGCGCTCGTTGACTGGTCGTTGAAACGCGTCACACTGGTGATGGCCATCACTTTCAAACTCAAACCAGACACTGACTCCTCATGCACTGGAAATATCTCTATCCAATATATTTCTCTGCTGCTGTATTCATGTTTTTGGACATCTGGTTGTAAATCTAAAACATTTGATCTCTTAAAGCTGTATTCAATCATTATTTTGTCCACCTGGGGGCAGCAGGATGATCTGCAAACATAACAACAACAATTATTACTAACAATTTCCTATAACTATTAGCTTTCATTTGGAAAATTGAGTCTCCTTTTAGCTGTTTTAGTCTCCACCAACTCCAGTTCGCTCTTTAGCTGCTAAATGTGCCACTATATTCACCAGTCAGTCACTAACTTTGTCTGTCTGCTGTTTGATTCTGAGCAGGTAGCCAACAGTGAGTCTATTAAGGCTTTGTTACTGAAACTGCTGCCGGCCGCTGACACGACGCTGATAAGAGCAGTGGGAGTGAACCAAAACAGCCGAGTGGAAAACCGACATAATGAGCGAAAAGACCCACAAATGCTCCAAAGAGCTGAATAAACTGCAAAGTCGATTGCGGTTTGTATTGTATGTACGGCCCTTTGAGGCATGCTTTTTGATACTGAGCTGTAACTTTGACTTGATAACAAGAGACACTTCTTCACAGACATTTAACTAACTGTCAGTATAAATTATTTATTAGTGCAGCTTTAAATATTACAGTACATGTTCATTATGTGTGGCTACATGAAGTGCAGGAGCACATTTTGCAGGTAGCCAGTAGATACAGAGGTAGACCTATAACAAAAGCATTAGTCTCTATAACAATTCAGTTAATGTGGAGAATACAACCATATTCTATTAAGTGAATTTCCACTAAAGCTGCTCCTAAAAGCCCTTCAAGAGCTTTAACTTTCCGATCAACTGCATTTTCCTTGATGTAATAAACCGCTGAACAGAGCAGCAGTGGCTTTCTGGTTCATACTCGTGTCTGATCTCTGGTGTGGTAATTGAGGTCATGCGTCTGACAATAGGAAACTCATATCACAACCTAGTACTGGGAGGAAAGTGCTATTAATCACCCAGACAAGGCATCATGGCCAAAAACACGCACGCACGCACACACACACACACACACACACACACACACACACACACACACACACACACACACACACACACACACACACACACACACACACACACACACACACACACACACACACACACACACACAGTTAATGAGCTATGGCTGTGTCTCTACAAACATGACTGATACAGCAATGACAGTCAGGCACTGTGTATGTGTGCATGTATCTGTGTGTGTCTGTGTGTTGTTTTAAAGTTCCTGGGTCATTAGGAAACAACTGGTGTAAGTCTTCAATTAACTTTACAGACCGTGGCGCACTGTGTGCTTCTTTCACCTCCTGAGCTCCAGTCTGCTGAGTTATAATTCACAGTCGATGCACAATTGCCACAAAATATCACAGTTTCTGCGCCGCTTTTCATTGATTTTGTTTTAAAGTGAAAATCTACGCTGGAGGAGTGGTTGTTTTAGATAACTGTGTCATTTTGTATTCATGAGAATTCACACAAGCTGTTCCCTGTTTTTTCAAGCAGCCCACACAGAATTTGATTTAGTATGAAATCGTGTAAACCAGATATCTGCAGTTCATACAGATGAAGAGCTTTGAGCTGCTACAGTGACACAAATGAGGTGAATGCAACAAACTTCTCCGTTTTCTGCAAGAGGAGACCATCATTTCTCCACTGATGCTGGCCAAAGCATCCTGCATAGCACTGGAAAAACATACAGTATCCATCGTTTTTCCATTTTATATATTATTATTAACTATGTACATAAATAAACCTTAAAACTACCGGTAGCAGCTGTGCCCAAGGAGGCTAAAATGCAGAAAACGATCAGCCTGGCTTCTCACTGAATATGGAGGGAGGCTGCAGTTGGACGCATCTTGTATATGGAGCAAAGGGCGAGGACATGGATCATCAAACTCTCCTGTGAGCTCATTACTCCCTCCAAAAGGCCAGGACGTTTCCAAGAAGCCAGGAAGAGATTAAGAAAGATGACTCTGATTTCAAGTTTTTGCCAATGGAATCTATTTCTTTCCGTCGAAATGGATGGTCCTGGGACGCGTTGAAACAGTTACCCACTTAGATTGAATAATTTCAGATCCTCACAGCCCAACGTAATCACCATGCTCTGTCTGACAGCAAAAATAGATTCTAGATAGATTCCACAGCAGTTCAGACAATCAGATCTTCAGCACCACATGGACCAAATCCAATGTTTTATTGTGGCTTCAGCATGGGGACTGATAACAACAGGAATGTAGGCCGGGGGAAACATGGCTTCCTCTTACTGTTACATCCATAGCCTGGTCAATGGCAACCAGCGAAGAGAAAAGCAGTGTGATGAGTAATTCCTTTTTACAATGAGCAGTAGCTCTATTGTATTGTTGCATTTTAAAAATCCAACAGTGCAAATGGGGTTTTCAGTAAGACATATTTGCATGGGCAGTTTTGTTAATTTGTGATAGTAATTATGCAACGCTTCATTTTACAGGTTCATAGTTTTCTAATTTCACAGACACTTGAGTGGAAAAAAAAAAAACTTTTTAGAGGGGAAATAGATTCAAAGTTGGGAGCATTTATGTAAGTTTAGTTAGTTCAGCATATGTTCATTTATATGTCTTCCATTTCTACATGTTTAGCTGACCTACTATGGACAGATTAAGAAGGTTGCACTCATTTGAATTAATTGGAAGTATATCAAGCGAACACCGTCTCTCTTTTCTCCAACATTAGAAAACAAATTACCTTCTGAAAACATCCCCAAAAATCACACTGAGACATCAGTTCCTTTCCAGCACATCATATGAATGTGAAATATAGTGGTCTTGGATACTGATCATGACTTTATTCATGTAAAAATCTGCCACTGATGTCACAATCATACTAATCCCATGCAGTCCTGAGGACTGCAGAAACTCTGTTGGAAAGTTCACTGACACCAACCCAAACAAAAACTTTCAACTGCCTTGCTGTAGCATGAATTTGGTGGGGAAAAAAAAAACCAAACTTGACATACATTTTATAAAGAAGAGGCTAAGAAGGAGGATCGTGGCATTTTTTTGATTGTGTTGAATCGTTTAGCACGGTGTGCGAGCGGTGTGTCAGAGGTGGCTGAAAATGAAGAGTAATGCACTTTTCATGAGGTCTGGAAAACTCAGTCATCTAATGCCATCTGTCAGCGCAGAGGTAACTGGGAGTGAACAGCGCAGCGGGGGTGTCCTTGGACAAAGTAAGGGAAGGGAAGAAAAGTGGCCGCGGCAAACAAAGGAAACAAGCGCGGACAGTTTGGAGCCACTGAGGTGAAACGGCAGGTGGAGACGGGCTATTACTCACCTCCGCTGAGACTCACCCAGAACAGAAGAACAGGTGACAAAAAGATGGATGGCTGACAGGCGTGCGCTGGCATTTTGAGGACTTAAAGAAAACGCAAAAACATTTTGCTCCTTTGACTGTTCATTTATGCACAAGTGCTTGGAGTGCTTCTGGAGGGTGCTTGTGTCGTTTACTGTAATTGCTTGAGATAGAACAGTGCTGATGTGGTGACAAAGCTGCGCTGCGATGCAGACCACACACACTCCGCTTCAGCGCGAGACTCCGACAGAAGGTAAAAGCATTGCGCGTCACGTTGTGATGTCACACACATATAGTGTTGACAGATGCAACATGCCAACATAATTTGATCTTTCTAATGAAAATAACTGAACACAGCATGCATCTGTCATTTCTGCAGAGGCAGCTGATTAAATTACATTTCACGGAACGGCTGTTACACATGAGTGTTTACAGGAACTTTTGCTTGGAAACAGGTCATTGAACAAGTGTCGTCTGTCTGGCTATTAAAAGTATGTAAATGAAGAGCTATTAGTGCAGCTGTACTCACAACCGAGGGCATGTGTGATGAAGAAAAATGTCTGTGTACGAACAAACTTTTTAAAAGAATCTACTGGTGAGTCGAGCTGTTTGAAATGATTACTATGAGCAAAAAAAGCATCTTTAATGACATCTTACTTCGAGAAGTAGAAACTTATTTCTAGAAAACCTTTTTTTTTTCATTTATCAAAGGAAGCTAAAGTCAGATGTTAAATGTTATGTTCACAGAAGCAGTTGAACATGAACTCTGATTCAGTCTGTAGCTCCAGGGCGGGGTGCTTTGAGTGTGGGCCAAGGGTGCTGCAAAATGTATTTCTTTTACAGCACAGTTTGAACACACTTGAAATTAAAGGTGACCACTAGAATAAATAAAACTTTTCCTAGTTTACTTTCAGTGAAATTAGTTTAGATAAGTCAGACTTTTTGGGATCTATGGCATCTGTCTTGTAAGCTCATTAAAATAAACTATCATGTTAATTTTGGCTCCAAATGTGTTGTGGGCATCTGCGTTTTCCATGTCCAAAAGATAAAGCTGCGGGGTGTGGTTTGACAAAGTTCATGACCCACTAACATCCAGTGATAAATCAGCAGCGCATGCAGAAACAAAGCCTGAAGCAGAATCTGATCACAAAATTCACAAAGATTTGAATCTTACCAGACATCAGATACCAGCTTTCAGAAACTGACGAGGACATTTCATTGAGCAGTTAAAAGGACGGGAGTGAAATACACATGCCTTGGAATGAGAAGTGCTGGATTGTGTTTGTTTGCAACCTAAAGCCCATAAAAGATCGACCAAACAATCTACAAGGGTACTTCCATAAAGAGTGCTGAAAAAAAAGCAACAACTCATGGTTGAAACAAGGACCTCAAGAGCATTTCTGAGAGACTGCCACCCTGGGAGCCCATTACATCTCTTCACAACAGGGTACAACCAAAAAAAGAAAAGAAAAAAGGGAACAAGAGAAGAGCCTTGTTAAAAGAGGTCCCATGTGACGTTTAAGGATTTCTCCTGGCAAGCATTTACTCTGCAGCTGAGGTATGATCAAGAGTCCCGCCAGTTCTAAATTTGTGACATAATAATCCAGTCCACGCACACACATACACACACACACACACACACACACACACACACACACACACACACACACACACACACACACACACACACACACACTCACTCAGCTATATGTGCCTCTGTGTGTTTTGTGGGGGTGACATATAATGAATCTGTACAATCAATGAACATATAAATAAGTGTGTTCCTCACACATCCCACACAGTCACAAACACGTTCACCTTACCTTTGATGCTCAGACCAATAAATTTTTTTTTTTATTCCTAAAGTGTGTCATTTTTTTCAGCTATTTTTATTAATTTAGTCTAGTCCTGTGTCAAATGGAAGTGGCAACCTCCGGGGCTGAAAATGAAGCCAACATGGAAGTGCCAGAAACTGCAGCTCCTTTGCTCCAAAGGTGAGTCGGTCTCCATAGACCCCCATTAGTCAAGCACTGCCAAGATGGCAACGGCCGGAGCCATTGTCACTGAGCTTCACAATGGCTCTTCAGAGACCTACGAGTGACGTCACAGAGGCTATGTCGATGTTTCATAGAGGCTATGGTAAAAATGTGCTTGTTAATTTTCATCCTATTTATTCAACCTCGTCCTGTGTTTTTTTCCTAAAGTCTGAGCATTTTAGTCTTATTTGAATCAAAGAGAATTTAAACTATATTATTCCAATTTTTGTCAATGAAAACTGTTGATATTTTAGTCTCTTTTTAGTCATCAGATTAAATCGAATATTTCAGTCAATGTCATTCAGCCAAAACTTATAGTTTTTGTCATTTTAGTCAAAGATATTTCACATAAGATGTTACCTCATCATCATCTGATGTGAAACACAGGTTGAAGGATTCAGAACGCAGCTTTGCAGGCAGTGTTTGGTCCACTGGTGTGATGATATCAGTTTAAGGAATACATCCAGATTCATTTTGATGCCATATCAAATCAAATTCATGCTGATGAAGATGTGGCCAATTTTTATATATCATATATTTTTTGTTTTATCACTGAATACATGACTAAACCCATCAGTAATTTAGCTGCTCAGGAGTTAGATGCATGCAAGGCTGTTGTTTATGATAGCACAGCGTATGTTTTCAGCTAGTTAGCTTGATAGTTTTGGACTGAAGCTCCTAAAGCCACTTTAAATAAACCTGAAATGTAGCTGCCCTGCTGTTTGCCCTGCTATAGCTTCACATCAGCATCCACCACATATAACCAACTCTTGTGACATCGACTGGCACAAGTGCTTGCACATGCGTACGCACTTGTGCAGATGCACGCTTGCACATAACTGACACTTGAGTTTACTGACATACACACACTCACTGAGTCCTGACTGTGCTCATCGTGTGTGCTGATGGTGTAGCTATGATATGTATGCAGCGCAGGAAATGGAACTACTTTCGTTGATGAAATTAACACTGGAATTACAGTTCTTTAAGAGATGCACTCACTCACAGATGCACTGTGTGTGTCCTACCTTTGCTAATGTCCTGGTACTCCAGCCACAGCTGCCTCTGGACCTGTTTGTTGGGGTACCAGATGGTACAGGACTCCTGGAAGCCATACACCGCCTCCTGCACATAGTGGTTCCCAAACTCCCTGAGGATGGAGACAAAGTCACTCCTCTGCGTCGCCCCATCCAGAGAATGGATGGCAGAGCTGAAGGCTGGGGAGATGGAGAAAAAAGAAAAAAGAAATATTGTGGTGAATGCTTTCAATGAAAACAATAACAACAAAAAAGGGGAATGAGAAACAAAACAATAAAGAGGGGTTTGGGGTTAGAGGGAAAATACAGGAATGTGTTTGTTTGCTCAGCCAGTCCCCATTTTCTGATGCACATTGAAAAAGCATCTTTTCTAGAGTTACGTGTTTTTGATGTGTCTTCCCCATAAGGCACACAAAGCTGTGGAGTCTCAGAGGCTTTGCACGGATCACAGATAAATACAGATGCTGCCTTGGTACAAACTAAAGGAAATCTCTTCTACAACTGCTCTACCCCACTGAATAAGAGTACAGTATGTTCCCACTATATGCATGCTGTATGTGTGCATACAGTATTGTATGTCACTGGTGAACCCAGGCAAAGGCTCCCATCTCAACGTGGCATTTGGCTTCGGTACGACCGCTCTGTATTGACAGGAATACAATAAAGGCATTCAGACTTCAGACATATATTCACATTTAGTTTCTCACAATTTCAGTTGCCTGCAGCATGAATTTCAAGTTATTTTAAATAAGAAAAAAATGAAGTGCAATTTATATATATGTATAGCCACAGTAGCACTAATTGAACCCATAAAAACATGCATTTACCCGTTTTAGCAACAGGCAGTGAGCAACTCTGGGAGGCTGTACTTAGACACAGTGGTGCATTGAGCTAAATGCTACATCAACATGCTAACATGCCCTCAATGAGTGCTAAAATACTGATGTTAAGCAAGTGGAATGTTTATTATGCTCACCATCTTAGTTTGGTGCGTGACCATGCTAACTTTTAAAAATTGCCATTAAATACAAGGTACAGCTGAGGCTGGTGGGAATGTCATTAATTTTACAGGCATCCTCTGAGCACCATGAATGAATTCCAAATCCTAAAACTTATTGAGATATTTCAGTCTGGACCAAAGCATTGCCTTGATGAACAGATGACCATGAGCCATACTGCAGCCATGGCTCAACAATGTTTAGAGTTTCAATCAAATGGCATGTCAATACGGCATGAAGTAAACAGTGGTGGGAAACCTTTTTCTTATCAAAGACCTTTTCAATTTTTCTGACATCTTTCAAGGGCCGTACTGAATTACTGAACACATACACCACACAAACGATGGTAATGATGATGATGATGATGACGATGATGATGATGATGATGATGATGATGATGGTAATCAAAGTGTGTCCGATAAGCACAAGCAGTCAGTATTTCTGACAGGAGCAAACTTACAGGGAACAGGCGTCTATTTGAGTATTAAAGATCTCCGTTATCCTTTTTAATCCAGGCTTGTCTCACTTTATTAACTGCAGGTATTTGAAATTACAGTGGGTGAAGAAAAAGTTCTGTCAGGTGTCTGGCACCGTCTTAAATGGGTTTTGTGGGCATCTCAGCCAACTGCTTACTATTCATGAACCCTTCCAACCAAAGAGTAATTCTACACAGTGTCCACATATGGACACGGAGAAGCACAGGCTCACCTGTTAAAAATAATCTTACCATACTAATACAGAATGAAATACTCTCAATGTTAAAACAATTTCAGGACTGTTGTGTGTTTTATAGATGAGGTGCCTACAAAACTTTGAGGATCAGAATCAGAATACCCACCATTTGGTGTGAGTGAATAATGCAGCATGGGAAGCTTGGGCAGAATATCGATTATGCTCTTGTATAAGCTTGAAGCATCCAATGTTTCAAACAGAGTGCCAGCTTTCATGTTAACAATATGCCTCTTTGTACTGCAAATCTGCCTTTTTCCTCAGCAATGTTTCACTTGCTCTACAAGCAGTTGTCTCTCACTCATAGACACATGCATGGTATGTTTGCGTTGGGTTAGTGGGCTTGTCAACCTTAATTGGGGTAATTATGATAACTTGAAATGCTAAAATTAATTAGTAAGAACAGCAGCACAAAAGTAGAGAAGAGTCATAAAGTCAGTGAACTGACACAATAACCAGTTTTACATGCACATCTGTCTGTTTGTATGGTTGTATCAAAACCTGTAAGTTTGGTGAATAAGGCATGGGTGTTTCTTTATTGCACACTGACAATATGGAGGAGACCCCATCATTTGTCCCATATGCACCTTTACACACTTCACACCATGCTTGTTAGTGATGGTGGTACTCATGTTATGTACAGTATTAGCTTGCTTCACTCTAACTTATTCACCATGCTTTCTCAGGAGTTCAAAGGGGGAGGCGAGCAAATACTTCCTGTGCCAACATGATGTAATGGGTTGAGCCATTACAGTATGGGGGGAAAGTATTGTTGAGGAGCAGCTGTTTTGTTTTTGTAATGGTTATACAAGAGGTTTTTTTTTTGCAAAATACATGTTTAAGACTGTATTTTCTATTCAAATAAGTCTTTCACATTTTCAACAGCCCGCTGAGATTCATCAGTGAACGTGGGGAAGCCACACCACCTGTGACAAATGTAGCCTATGAATATACCATCCGCTGTGGTGTTGCAGGCAGACGTCAGAACGACTCAAAGGCTGAAGATGAGTGTTTCCCTCTTTATTTAGACCAGTTTGCAGGAAGTGGCAGTAAAACCCTCAGGGTTAAAGATTCTTTTTATAGCTAATTTGCACAGCGATTTCCCCTAAGGAGTTTTGTGTCCTAGGAGAGACCAAAGCTGAAATGACAGGTTTTTACCCACAATGCTGGGATAAATGGACTTCTACAAACCAGTGTGTATAACTCTGTGGATTCCTAGGGCAAGGTAATGGTGACTTAATTGTCGTGAATTCCCTGACTGAATAAAGTCCAAGAGAAAGCATCTTTGATATGATACATTGACCACACTGTAACAAAATGACCATGTGCTCGCTGGGATTCTCTCTCAGCAAATATTTGAAAGCAAAAGTGCAATAGCAATTCATCATTATCATTTCCAGGAGAAGCAGTATTAATATCTCAGCGCTCACGCTCCGCTTGCTCTTACTTCTGCTCTAAAATTAAATTAGGAGGCCAGTGAAGTGAGAGACAGAGAGCGGCAGCGAGCATGAGCGATGGGGGCTTTGCTTTCAGATGTAAAAATCAGTAGCCTCACCCCTCCGGTAGCTGTTGAAATATGATGAGCTAAAGTGGGAAATGGGAGTAAAAAAGACGGAGGCTGCCGAGTCGCTCCTGAGTGAAGGGAAAATAGAAACTGTATCCTCAGCAAACACGGCAGCCACTTTCAAACTGCAGCAGCACCACTGGAAATGCATTGGAGGTGGCATGGCTGTATTACAGTAGGGCAGCTGCACTTATCAGAATGGACACTATTTCTGATGCATTTATGAATAATGCATGCACTTATAGCATGACAAAAATCCAAATTAGGAAATGACACTGTTCTTCCAGCCAGGCAGAATGATTGAATGTAATATTTCAACAGGTTTTACTATACCCTGAAACAATGCCAACAGAACAAGTCAAGTTATGTTAGTGAGGCGGATAAAAGGGAAAAAGGCAGATTTCATAGAATAATACATTTAGCGCTGAGAAACCCGTCAGGAAATATTCAGTATAATCCCTGACGTGTCAGCAGCCAGGAGCAGCCTTCAGAGGAAGTATTGCTTGACTAAATACCTATCCACAGTTATCTTACTCTGTGAAGTTTCCATGGCAGGCACTGTCAGAATGCCTTGGTCTTGGTATGGATACAAAGCTTTGTGATACGTGACAGGCTATCAGGGAGACAGAGAAAAAGACAAGGAAAATAAAATGGAATACATATTCCTGCATGACCTCCTTTCTATCTATCCACCAATCCATCCATCTGCATCTGCTGCAATATCCGTCATCATATTTGCACGTGACAGTCCCATGATATCAAACCCAGTCTTAAAAAAAGTCTCATAAATAAAAGCACGTATGAAAATGAGTCAGACCTGCTTAGTGTTTCATGGCAACGTCTCTTTTCTTCCTTGTGTCACAAAGTAGACTTTGCTTGTTTGTTTGTTTGCAAAATACCATGAAAATAAAATATAAAATATCAGCAAAATTTTGACAGGTGAAAACACAAGGAATTAATCACACAGCCAGGAAAGATGCTGCAAGGGCCATGTGGGTTTTTCTGAGGGGTACACAACAAATGTAAGTAAAAATAACAACAGACAACAGTGATGCAGTTGTTTTCTTATTACCTCATTACTGGCATTGCAGATGTGTATTTAAAATAAAGCAGTAAGAAAGGCTAAATTGGGCTGTTAAAGGTCTGGAAAATGCAGGTCAAAGCTGATGACTGTTCCCGGTTTGTGTGTGATGACAGAAAAAGAACCGCAGGAAGAAGTCTTCCTGACTTCACTGCCACTCAATTCACTGTGACTGTGCAGGACAAGACAGTCAGCTGTCAGTCTGTTAAACCTCTGTTCAGCCTCCTCCCTCTCTCTGAGATCATCTGTGTATTCAGCTACACTGACATTTAAAATGAACGCTTGTGAAGAAAGCGAGAGGCGACTAACGGCTGACGTCTTAACTTAACTAGCACGAAGCCCCCGACCCTCAAAGGGCTCCATTTACCTCGTACACACCGAAAGACCAAGTCAGCATTTTAAGGCTGACACACTCTGGAGACTGGTTTGGAAAAGCTTTGTTCTGGGGGCAGAAAAACACAGCTGGAGGGCTGAAATGGAAAGAAATGTTGCAATTATAAATCTAAGCATCAAAGTGTGGACATGCTCTAATTCTGAGAAATCTCTTTTATAAATGATACACCTTTTGAAACACTGTAGGGGTGCTATATAGGAATAACTTGTGACATGGAGTAATATAAAAATTTAATTTAGTCAATTATTTCAACCTCTTCTTTTTCCTATTCTAGATGAAATAATATTAATACATTGCTTCCAGTTCAACTTTAGTTCATTTTCTGATGAACTGTGCACTGTTGTGTAGTTAAAGGCTGCAAAGCCCTAATTTTTACAGCAGGGGAACCCTGTACATGCATACATTACCCATCCTATTGAATTCATTTGCATGTTTTTTTTGTTTTGTTTTTTTTTGCTGGAGGTGTATGAAGCCTGCTGGAAAAGGGATGAAGAAACAACTAGCAGGTTATTTTTGTGGCACTGTTTTGAAATTGTATATGAAACTGAAGTAAAAAAAAAAACAAAAAAAACATGCATATTTAAAAAAACATACACAGCAAAGTGTGAATGTTGCACATGACAGCAGATGTAGACACAGCACGTCCCACCAGTCTTTGATCATCACTCGCCACACTGACATTCCCTCATCTCTTACTGCCATTACACAATCTGTAAATCTGTTTAAGGCTTTTCTGTCTCCCATTAAGGAAACATTCATTCCTTCTGGACCGGCTGTAACAGCTGTGTGTTTGTGCTGTGCAGCAGTAACTGAACTTAAGCTCACCATGATGAGAACCAGGGTCAGCGTGCTCTGAAAAGGCCACTGTTAAGTGAACTGCTGAAACTTTTGATATCCAGAGTAACAAATCATGTGTATCCTGGCTTATTTTCATTTTGTTTGGATGCATGTCTTCAGAGGCACTGTAGAAAACTGTGTGCCTACTGGATATTAAAATTTATTATGGCATTAACAGAGGAGTTGAGGTTTAATTAGAACAGTCAGTGGGTGCTGTGTCTTACAGCTCCATGTCCCTCTTGTTTGGTTGTGCTTCTTGAGCAGCTTTTCAGTTTGTAGCCTTTTGAAGTGACACTTTGCTAATTTGTGATTAAAGGGAACTTGACCCTCACCCATTTATTGCCTTTCTGGGTTCTTCAAGCACTGCAGCGGCACAGCACCATCACAATTAGTCCATAATTGACTGTTTCAACAAGGGTTTAATTTGATATAATGGACCAAACTTGAACCTTTTAGCACTGCATTACACAACCGGCAACGTGCCCTGTGGTGATGCTCTTTATATGGTATAAAGCACTTTATTACCATAAAAATGCCTCTGCTGCTGATGAGAACTGAGTTAGAAATGTGTGCTCATCTGCAGGCATGTTTTCTGCATGCACATTATTCTCTTACAACGGAGTGCAAGTTCAGCACGTCAAAACAGCCAAAATGAGTCCTTACAGAATATTTAAGTTCAAGATCTGAATACTTGCCAGTCTGTTAATCACGCTGATCAAAAAGGAAAATTAAAGTACCCAAGCTGTTATGATGAGCTGCTAACCTTGATGTGTCATATTAATTACAATGTGATAAATAATTGATAGCTGACAGCGTTGTTTTTCTCCACGGAGAGCGTGAGAGTTTATGCCACAGAGCCCTGAGCGTGGCCTCCTCCAGCATAAATAAACAATCAGTAATAACAAATGATATATATAATTAATTGCCAGAAGCGCAGAGTGATTTACCTTGAGAGAGGACCCACTGATTGAGTTTGACGTGGTACAGCACAGAGCGGAGACTCCAGTGCTGAACGAGGGGGTAGCCAGACACCTCACTGTAGTTCACCATACCTGCAACGACACACACACACACACATTTATTCATATGGATGCAGTCCCTGGTGCTTTATTAAAGCATGCCTCAGGGTAGTTCAGCACCACACCTTTAAAAGCACACAGAAAAAACTGTGCTATTTACTCCTATAGCAGAGGAAATTACAGTCCTCAGTTTCTGATCAAAGGGTGGCCCCACATCTCATTTTTGTTTACTTTAGCGACAGAATCAGGAATAATATTGGATAAATATTAATATTATATTAGATGACAGGAGAGAGAAGCAAGCAAAGTCTCCGGTGTTAGATCAAAGTGGATCTACAGCTCACCCTCCCCAGATAAAAAAAGTAAATGGCACAACTTTAATGCAAAATCTATTCAAAAATAGCGACACAGTAGAAGTCACGCTGAAGTCTTCTGTGTTTGATGATTGTGAAGGCCGCTCACTTGAATATACAGCACATCTTATTATTTTCATATATTTTCATATTATTGGCAGACTCCAGAGCCCTCCAACTTTTCCCCCGTTGTGTCAAACCTTTAACCAATTTTTGTTCCCTCTTTGTAGTACAAAGATCTTGCGCGACACCTAAAATGATTTCATTCAGGTGATGCAATGAGCCAAGCAGAACAGTGCATTTATAATGGAAATGGAGCAGAGTTTGAATCTGAGAAATGTTGACACCTCATTGTTGTCTAATAAAAAGAATAAAAAGAAAAATAAATATATTCACGATGCTTAGTGCCTCATCAAAAATTCAATGATTTCCCAGCCTGAATTCTTTCACTTTTACATTCATTAGCACATGATCTGCATGACTCAGAGATCATGAAGTGACGCTGGGAGTCTCAAACAGCATAACTTAATTTAGAAGGACAACATTCTGTCATTCACATTATTCATTTTTTAGCACTTGTAAAATGTCCCCCTTTGACAATAAAGAGAGCACGATTTATGCATAATTCGTAATAATTACAACTGTTGTCACAACCTCGACTCATTCAGACACAACATCTATTTCTGTTTAGAGGAAGAAAGCTGCTTCGCCAAAAGTCAACACAGGCGGTAACTTATCATTATTTTTACCGGTGATTATTCATTCAAGTGTAGTCTGCTGCAAAAAATAGCAAAAAATGCCTCTCAGTATTTCTAGGAGCACAGAGCCAAGCTGCTTTTTTTGTCTGATCAACAGTATCTCAAATATATTCAATATATAACGATATAAAGCAGAGAAAATCAGCTTTTCAAACACTGGAATAGGTCCATTTTTGTTATTTTGGCTTGAAAAATGATGAAGACTTGATTATCAAAACTGTTGGTGATTCATTGTTTGTCACCTTGATCTGCTTCCAGATTGACTGACATTCACTGAGCTCAAAGGCCATCCAACCTCTTATCATACCTCTAGTCTGTCCTTGCTCTTTACATTCATTTGTGCAACACAGTCAGGTAGCAGCCTGCTCAGCATGGACCTCCTTTTAAAATGACAAACATCGCCAACAGCAGATTATATCAGCCTTTGCTGATAAACATTCATGGTTCTCAGTCATTATGTCTCTAACATGAGTCTCTGATCACAAACGGACCAATAAAGCATCGACTCTCCTTCAGTTAGACAGCGTTTAGTGTGTCAGGAGTCAGAGTTATGTTGTTAATGTACATGAACATGAATAATTTGACTTTAGCAACATAATAGCTCTGAACTGGGTCCTCCAGCATTAGCAGCTAGTAGCTTGTGAACAAGACTGCAAACCAGGTTTCATGGCAATTCATCCAACAACAGCTAAGACATTTCACTCTACAGTGCATCTCAGCTGTCATCTGATTCATCATCTGGGAACCATGAATGTCCAATGTCCATGTCGTAAAGGATGAAACATTTCACAGGATTTCACAGGAAGAGGAGAAGTGAGGGGAACACCAAAGTCCTTACGATTTAGCCTCATGATCAGGAATGTCTGTGCAGGATTTCAAGGCAATTAATCCAGACCAAAGCGGTGGACTGACTGACTGACTGACTGACTGACTGACTGACTGACTGACATCGCCATCCATTAGCATGCAGGGTATAGCTGTTATTATGTGCCAGATACACATGCTGCTCATGTCGTGTACAGGTTGTAAACAATCATTAAGCTGTCACTCAACTTTGTGGCGAGTCAAGGGATTTTTAGGTTTTACTCATTTTCATTTAGTTACAAGTAAAAACTGAACCGAAATGAATGTGACAAGAGGCTGGAAAGAGCCAGCCTTCCTGGAGTTCTGCTGGTTTTTTTTGACTGGAATCAGTCTTCCATAAGGTTTAACACACCGCTCAAACACTTCAGTGAAGCTAATGGTAATACTGCCACAAGTATTTTTTCATGTTGCATTAACACAGTGTTCCTTTAAAGCCCAGTATATTATCTATATAGATTTTCTTTCATTTACTAATCTTATCCCCTGCTCAAATCAATAATGGTCATCTCCTCTGCCTGACGAAGTCAGCCATGTATGAAGGTTTATCATTTTGATGCACTGCACAGCCTATCAAACGTTATGCATGCATCTTGCTCCACTGACCAACGACCTAACGTATTTTCAACCGCAACAAATAGTGAGTGGCAGATAAAGCACAGCATATGGACATGTAAATGAAACCACAATGGGACATATGAGGAAGAAGAAACATTAATCATGCACCACAGTGGAACGGTCTGGCTGTTCTCTCTGTGTTAAAGGACCAATCGGCCTCTTTTTTAACACATGAATTATAGATCCAGCAGCGTGCAGCATGAAGCGCACAGATTCTTAGTGAACATGACTTGGAGTGAATAAATAATCTCCCTCCCTTCTACTTTGGTTACGGCTGTAGACCTAAAAGTATTTTATCATTACAAACAGTTTTCTTAAAATAATGAAAGTCAAGCCAGTATCTTCATTTGTTCCAATCAGTAGCAGGACCCAATCATTAATGCACAAGAATGCAGGATCGGGCCTTGAACATTAACATCACTTATATCAGGCCATAAGCAGAGCTGCAGAATATAAATCATCTCGTCTCCCATAGCAACTGACAACCATGTCATGCTGCAGCGGCGGGATTACAGCCATACATCACCATGACTGCCCCCACCGTGTTCACAAGCACATCCAGAAGGTATCAGGATAATGCTCATGACTGAGACACGTTTCCTGCAACCACAGGCACGGAAGAGGGGGGAGAGAGGAACTATTCTGTGTACGCATGTGACAATTCGCTGGGCATGTATTTGAAAGATAAATTGAGACGTGAAAGGAAGCAATAAAAAGAGAAAGTGGGTATGCATGAAAAGTGGAGATGTACATGATGGAGGCGTAATAAGGAAAAGCATCTCTATCTACCTTCTCAAGGCCGGAGGTTTGTGTGCATGGTACAACATGGAGAATGTGACACACACTGTGATCACATTCTATCCGATTTCTGCGGATAAACCTTTCATTTTGCATTTTCCGGGGAAAACTGTAAAAATATTTTCCCACTCTGTTACACTTATTGAAGATACAGATCTGTGAACTTCACAGAGCTCGCAAAGGAGCAGCTTATGGAAGACGCCACGTCTTAAACTAAACAAATCACTGTGTTAACAAAGCAGTCGTGGGCAAACGCTAAACACAAAAGCTCGGCTGTCACATATTAAGACAAATGTTTCTGGGAAACATGGAAATGGTTTTTAAGCATAGCAACTCTCTAGAGCTACTGTGAAACAATGCTATAAATGCACACCCTTATTTATTTCATGAACTCAAATGTGCATTTATTTACTTGAGGTAATTTGTGCCAACAAAATAAACCTTCTGATATCAAAGGCTTTTAAAGGCAAGGAATCTGCAATATTACTGGCTTCATCTGTGTTAAAGTCATGGCTCTGGCATTCAAACGTTGGTCTCTGTTGCGTAAATGTTCCATAATGGCTTTATTCAGACATGGCAGGATTATTACTGATGCAATGTGTGGTATTTGGGACCTGGCGTGCGAGAGGGAGCTCAAACCCCGTGTCTCTGTAACTGCTGTGGCTGAGGAGCGGTGCTGAGCTGGAAAGGAATGATGTGAAGTTGTGGCACGAAAGGTGCTCGGTCCTGCTTGTCACGAGTCTGAGCAAGCAGGATTCTCTAATACACTGTCAAAGTAATAATCTATTCATTGTATACAGTCCAACAGTGGTCAAGCTTAGCATGCTGTGATTTTTTTTAGATTTGCTTGCGTGCTGTATGTGTAGCATTTTGCTGGTTATTCACACTGTGAGCAGTTAATCTGAAGCTCTCTCAGCAAGAGGACAAATAAGAGAAAGACTGATCTACCATATGAGAACTCTTCTTTTTCTGGGGTTATTCAGACGTGAGACCAACATGTATCGAGGTTCAGGGGGCTTAAGACCAGACATTCAACATTCTAATTAAAAAAATCAAAAAGAGAGAAAAACTAATCCAGCGACTGAGTTCACAAGCTCACAATTAAAGGGAGGCGATTCCAGTCTGCAAAGCCTTTAGCTTTAAATCTGAACCTTGGAAAGAGCTAAGTACATTGAAGGACAATTAAGACATTGTTTAGATGGGGTTGGTCTTGGTCCAGCTTCCCTTAAACTGGAACAGTTATATAAAAAATAACAAAGCTGAGCAGTAAATGCATCCCTTTATTATGTATATTGAGCATACACATGGAGACACAAATTAGATATGATGAGTGTTGGGATGCATGCAAGGCCAGTAACAGTTCCTTTACAAGGGTGCTCTGAAAATGCAACATTTGGCAGAGGCCTGACACCACCTATGAACTTGATGAATAAGCCTCTAAATGTGATGTTCCTGCATTGTCCTCACCTTCAGCTACATCCATTTATCCCCTCTTATGGGAAATGGCTCCCCGGAACGACAGATATATTCCCTGGCACCGAGAGAGCGAGAGCACACCACTACATAACCGCCCCCCCCTCGCCGGCCCCCGCCTCCGCCTCCCTTAGCGAAAATGAATAACAAGCCCAAAACATATACAGTAGCAGCGTATTCTTCTTCTTGCTGAAAGGCCTTGTCTCCCTTTTAGCCCTGGGGTGCTCTGCTCTCATTGTCTGACAGAATGATTAATTTGACTGAACTTCACTTTGCAAACATCCCAAGTTCACTGTCTCTCTCCACGCAGCCGCTGCCAGAGCCTTTCAGAGAAGCAGCTTGGTCAGGGCTGCGTCGTGTCCTACCGCTGGCTTCCTTTGCCAAAATACAAGGTGTAAATATGTCTTTCATAAGAAAAGCCAATGTTTTTTTGAAAGCTCTTAAATAAATAAACATTTATTGCTGTTGATGGAGCAAATGTGGCTGTCATACAACAGTGCCATGGACCGGTGTGTATTTCTGCATCGTCTGCTCAGAGTAGCAAACAGAAGAGACAGTGAACTGAATACGTTCACTCAAGCAGAGCAGCTAATTAGATTCTGAGGTAATCCAGCTGATCTTTTGAGTAGTTCTTTTTTGTGAGACCTTGTTTTTTTACACTGCTTCACTCCAGATGGAGTTCGTGATGGCCGCAGTCGCAACATTGCAAACTACAAAAAAACCCACTGATTTACATTGTAAACTATGTGTATTAAAGGAGCAGTGCTGTTCTCTGGTGCGTGTTCTCTATATGTCAGCGTCTTTGCAGATTACACCTCCCTACTCTCCATTGTTGTGACTGGGGGGTGAAAATGACATTGCCTTACAGAAAGGTTTATATCACAAACTGAATGAAAGAAACTGGTTCATGCATTGATTTTGAACAGATTAGATTACTGCAATGCTTTTCTCACTCTATTATCAAAACATTCAATAGGAAGGCTTCAACTCATACAGAGCTCATTCACCTTAACGGTGCATTACTTCAATGATTAACTCAATTCATTGGTTTCCCATTCCAATAGTATTTCTGACCTGCTCACTGACTGTACCCTCTCAGGTCTCCCCACAATGGCTTTTGGGTTGGACCCACAATAAGGTCTGGAGCTGGTAAAGGTGCTTGTAGTTACCGTGGACCTGCCCTCTGGAATGACGTGCCCAATGAGCTGTGAGCTTTAAAAAACTATATCTACATTCAAAGCTAAACTCAAAACCTTCCTGATTTCTCAGGCATCTGCACAGTGTAGGTACTGTTGGTATGTACAGTTGTTTGACGATTTTATTGAAATACCACTGCATTGTACGTGCTTGACGTTTTTTTTTTGTCTCTGTTTAAATGTAGCCAGGAATGTCACAGATTTCTGGGTGTCTAGAGGACAGAACAACAGTTTCTTTCTTTGCAAAATGGAAAATAACTTCTGTTGAAAGACTTCTGCATGCAGACTGGGACCAGGATAAATTAATAGTGTAATAAAAATGGGGTTCAGTGTTAAGTAAGTCTTTGAACTACCCAACAGTCAAAGTGCTTCTACAAAGTGCAACATAAAAATACCCTAAGTGACCAGCAACATAGAAACACCTGTATGATGTCATCTGATGCAATCCAATACTACAGCCATGAAATGAATGCTACCTTAATTATGAGTTTTTGCCTGGACTGCTGCTTTAGTTGTTTGTGTTTTGACTCCTGGCTGTCCACTTGTGGTACTGCTATATTTGACTGCATAATATAAAAAGTTATTTCTGAAATGTTTAATATTTTGACCACTATATTCACATAATATACTGTATACAAAGGAGCAAAATATGGGAAATACCTAACAATATAATAAAATTCCACACAATGAAATGACCACAGAATCAAAACCTCTTCTGCAGACACAATTAAAAGAACCACTGTAAAGGAGGGACTTATTACAGGACTGTTGTAGTGATGACACTTCCATATGTCTCTGTAGTGTGGTATTGCTACCTTTAATCCAGTAAACAATTTGAGTACAACCGCTGGGTCATTTGCTCGTTCACAACTGATGAGACTGACTTAATTCAGCTGTTTGTCGTCTAATTCTTTCATCTGGAACTCAAAACGAGTTCTGTGAGTTGGCAAACTTCAAAATCGTGTGAAGGCATGTTTATAGCTCTGTTATCTGACTTATCTGAAGGTTTTTTCCAGCGATTAATGGCGCATACATTTCAGAGAAAAGCAATGCTCTCCATCGACAATGAGAATGATGTGGATGGTACTACATTTGAAAATCAATGCTGTTTACAGTAAGTGTCCTTGACTGATGCTGGCTTTATTGTGTGCAAGGAAAGAAAACTTTTCTTCAGCAGCAGAATTTTATCAAGACTCAGGCTACACTGGTCACAGCTATACTAATGCAGATGAAATGCACAGTGAGGGGAATGTAATAAGGCCACCTGTGTGACTAATGATATTAAATGAAAAGCTCATGAAGGACACAGAACTGCATGTTATACACAAGAGCTGGGAATGAATTGTAAAAGCAGTTTTATTTCTTTCACTGAGTGAATAGCCAGCTGTCTACAAGCCTTATTTTTTCACTGATATAGGTGGGACAATGCTGGGCGAGGGGTGAATAGCAGTTACATAAATCAAAGTAAAACTGAATCAATATTCCAGCTCTGTGAGAGACTGTGAGAGGTAGTCCATTGGGATGTAAACTCTCCAGTCATTCTATGAATGCCCCAATGTGGACCACAGTTCAATTCCCAACTATTGGAGTTTTTGGCTCTGTGATCCATCTTTGTTAGCTTGTCTGCTTTATCATTGTCCAAATAGAAAGATAAAACACCCAAGTTAAGCTGCATGAAGGTAAGGTGTTTTTTTTCCCTCCCATTCTCTTCATGCACCTGCATTTTCTAATTTTCCAGCACCTTGTCACACAGAATGGCTTTGTTGTGCAATTACATTCAAGGTCCCAAGGCGCAAGTCTTCTCCACAAAATCTCATCTAAGAAGTTTAACTTAACTGCTTAGTCAAAATAAATGTATAGTCATCCTGACATGAGCTCTTTGCAACATATTCTCTTTTGAGAGCCCAATGTTTCTGTGATGCAAAAACCAGCACAAACTTCACCATTACTGTACATGTTTGTTACATTTTGCCTGTACGTTTGGTATTTTTGGACCTGTCGCATTGTATGCATCCAGAAACACAAGCAAATGAGAGAAGCATGGAAATTGGAGGATATGGCAAAGAGTTTCTTTTGTAAAAATTCAATCTTCGACACTGCGGAGAAACAGGTCTGAGGGACAGGTCAGTTTTTCAGCACTTCACTCATTTGATAAATTGCTACAAGTAGCATGTGTGATGGAAGTGGCGATTACAGACTAATGATGCACAATGGGAGCAGAAAACAGGCTTTTGTAGTCCAGTCCAAGAAGATGGAATCATCCACATGGAAAGTCTTTTACTAAACCCAGTAGAGGCCCATGGTACAAACACACACAGGAAGGAGGTCTGCGGGGACCTTTTTCCTATCAATGGCCAATTAAATGTTTATAATATGGTTCAAGGACCATACTCAGTGGCGCCCTCATCACATATGAACTCCTTCTCTTTGCAAAGGCATCTCAAGTCAGATGATAGAGATGATGACGATGCTGCTCTTAGCTGGTTTTCCAGGTTTGGGTCAGTCAGTCCTCAGTAGTCTTAACAAGAGTCAGTTTTGAAAAGAGCTGCTCACAGTGGCAGGCTGTTGCTTTGCAGTTTAATGGTTTCATGTTGTAAGCTGTCAGACACATCAGCACATTACTTTTCATTTCCTGAAACCTCTCACTAAAGGTCTAAAGAAGTTTTCACACTCAGCAGCATATTCAGATGTCACAGCAGCTTTTGTTCTTACGGAGCAGGAAAACACTTCAAATGATGTCACATTTGAAAGCAGAGAGCTGAGAAGCTGCTGGAGCTCGAGGTTCAGCTCTGAGAGGTTTCGTAATGTCCACCATGAAGTCACACAGAAACTTGCTATCACTGAGTTTCCACATCAGGTTTTCCTTCATCTCTATGAATTATTCTGGACAAACAGACACTTTGGAACAGTTTTACTTTGTGTGGTCATAGCAGCTCCACAACCTGCAAGGCACTCCTTCACAAATTCTCCTTCTGAATGAGGTTTTAGCTTCTTAGCTATTAGCTCGCTCATCACAAAAGTTGCCTGCAGAACACTGTCTCTGTCAGAATGTGTCTCTGAAAACTGCTGGCTGTAATGATGGTGGAGATTAGCCTTTGTCATCACTGCAACCGTGTCCCCACAAACTAACTAACAAACTAACACACTGGCTTATCTTTTACTTCAACAAAATAGTTAGCATTTGTCCATTTCTCTTAGGCAGCGCGACACTTCGCATCTACTTACAATTTGCTGAAAGGCGCCATGACGCAGTGACGTGGTACCAATGCTGTGTGTGTATTGTGTTCAGGGGCTGTTGGGAAAGTAATCTACCATTTTGTTATTTTCTTTATCGCTGAAAAAACAAAAGCCATATACCCTCTCTCCTTAGACCCTCAATTTAGGTAAGGAAATCTGCAAAGGAAGGTATACAAAATAATCCATCCATCCATTTTCTACGGGCGAGAGGCGGGGTACACCCTGAACCGGTCGCCAGTCGATTGCAGACTAAATAATCCTTTTGTTTCAATTAAGTTCCACTCTACTCACCAAAAAGACCTATAGTTTCTATCATTTCACTATTAAACCATGGCAGTGAGTGTGATAACAGCGATGAGCTCAAGTGCCAGTCCAGGTGTCAGCACTGGTCCCAGCTGTTAACATGGTCATAGAGAAACAGCACTGATACATTCTTTGCCAGTGCGGGAGCTGCGAAATACTTCAGATTATGAGTAGCACGGGTGAGCAGACTCACAATCCAACAACACACTGCAAGTTGCTGGATGTGAACCAATAGAAAAAACCTCAATACCACTTGTGATTTCCATTGGGAAAAAGTGGGAAAAAAAACCTCCTGCCGTCTTTGTCCCAGCTCCAATTAGTTGCTCGGGGAATGTAAATTGAGTTCTCTTGTTAACATTTGTAACTCTGTCCCACCGGAAGCAAGGCAGAAAATATCAGACAAGTGCAAGGCTTGCTTAAGCTCAACACTGAGAGCACAGAGCTGACGGGAACTGCAGCCTGTCTAAACACCCAACAGTCCTCCTGTAACTTTGCCTTACGGCTGGAAGTGGTTTGTTATTTTAGTCGCTTCTCTAAGGAAGATTCATAGGAATGAGCTCAGGTAGGAAAGTAATCTTATGGCTCATAGAACCCCATTAACTAGCCTGGTCTGTGCTCCATTTCACTCTCGGATAAGTCTGGGAATGAATGATTTAGTGGGAAAGAGAGGGGGAAGAGTGCGTGAGTGAGGAAGAAGTAAAGAAAGTGAGGGGGGCAGTAGGACTTATCCAGCAGGCCCACTCTCTGATCTAATAGGAAACTAAATGTAATACAGCACAGTCCTGATTTATTCCCCAGACAATTCTGATAAGGTAAATAAAAATGGTGGAACAAAATGTTGGCCCTCAGAAATGATGAGCTGACACCATGGGGATGGTTAGGTTAGAGCCTAGGCCAAAAGCTATCCATAATTCAAGGCAAAGAAAGATGACTGTGAAAAATTAGCATAATACAGGCCTTCACCACGTGCACTCATCTCCTTTCAGGCAGGTACTCTCCACAAAATACCTACACTAATCCCAACATTACTGTTCCAAAGGACCATGCTCAACCAGAAAATGTCCTTGGTGGCCTCTAAAGTAACACTTAAACCATGTCCAAAGCTAACATTGGTGTTGCTGTGAACTACTGTTAGCGTAAAAAAGAAGGGGTTTAAGCAATGTCCTGCGAATCCTCTCCTTCCTCTAGGCAGTGTGGTCCCTGTGCCTCTTCCTGGCTTCTTTTCTCTGTCCATTTTTTATGTCATTCCTATTCCTCAAATAGCATTTATATGGTGGTAGAACTCTGCACGCGGCTAAGTACCTGTGATCAGGTGTGTCCTGCGGATTTTTAGCTAAACTGGCAACCTGGCTTTAGAGATGGCAACGTTATCGGTCAGATCACCACTTTGGTTGAGACTAATATATTGAGACAGACATTGGATTCATGGCCATGGAATTTTGTATAAATATTCATGGCCCCTACAGGATGGAACATACTGATATTGTTGATCTCGTGACTTCCTCTAGTGCCACCAGCAGGTCAGATGTTGAACTCATTCAATAAGTAATTTGCTGGATGGATTCGCCCCACACTTGGATTTCATGATTCCCAGATAATGTATCCTTCACCAAGAGCCACCTGCACATAGACATTCTTGGTTCAGATGTACTGCCATAATTTGGTTCAGACACTCATTTTGCCCAAAGGATAAATTGTAATAATTTAATAAGTTCTGGTGCTTTTCATCTAGCACTGACCAAAAACTGGTAAAGCCAATCACATGCCCATCAGCCTCAGCTCTAATTTGCATTTAGTGCTAATTACCACCGCAAATGTTGGCATTCATAGACGGTGAACATCCTCAACATTATACTGGGTGAACATTGTCATGTTAAGATTGTGAGTGTGGTACCATGCTGGCATTTTGCTCACTGATCTGGTCATTTTAGGTCATCACAATCATGGTGTGGCTGTACTTCCTTTTTTGTTTGAGTGGACCCATCACTAATACATCATTTCTAATTATGAAATGACAGTTTAAATAACACCAACTGTGGCTACAGAGTATTCAAGCATGGCTGTGTTCATGAAGCAATTTTTTCTGACAAATACAGCAACATTTAGCATATCCAATTGCGATCAAGTTAGTCAGTAAGCCCGAACATGTGGTAATTAGGCTGGCAGATGTGGCTTATGACAACTCAAGGTGACACGCTTTCGTTTCTGCTGCGCTGAAGGAAGGCTGAAGGGACCATTGTTGCCAGCGATTCAAAATAAGATGCCAAAAAAGTCCAGCAGATACCTCTGTGCTTGCATGGTCACAAGGCCATATGCTTAGACTTTAATTATAAGGGACTTGGGGAGAGAGGGACTCTGAGTTGAACTATGAATCACTGCCACTCTGCCTGCCTCAAAAGCCCTGTTCTTCTGGATGTGAACACTGCCCATACACCCACTTACACTTTCTACAAATAAACCCAGTCCTGCTGCATGCGTTAAACAGACAGCTGACAAGGCAGTTAGACTTTTTCTGTGCCTAATTAAAATTGCTTACCGGTAAATGAAAAGAAATGAATGAGCCCAGCCAACCCCACCTGGGCCAGAACCACTGAAGCATTCCACAAGCCAAAACCCACTGGGAGTATTCTTATTATGATCATGATTCATGTTCATGAGAGGACTGTAAATGCAGTATAAGCATATTTAAGTTCCAGCAAAAGTCACACAGAAAAAAGAAAAGCAATCACAAGTGGAATTGAAAATATTTGATTAGTGTTTGAAATCTTCAAGTGAAGAGACGATACTAATGTCTTAACCCTGTGAAAAAAGCTCAGATTCAGAGGTCTGAGCCCAGGCTACAGGCTGGCTCTGCACTGGAAAAACACCAACTTAGATTTCTTGGCATATTTAAGAATTCAAATACTCATCAGCATTTAAAGTAGAAAGAAATTAAGCCAACAAATCAAGCCAGTCTCTTGGTTCAACAAAACTGAGGAGAATGCAGGAAAAGCAGTTTATCTATCTGTTTATCCTTTGCACTCTAAATCGTATATGTTTTTTTTAAATGAAAGTAGCCTCCTCAGTTTCAAGGTTAAATTGTTAAAATATCACTTTCAGAATTTAGAGTCGATACTTCAGTTGACTAAATGCCAAAAGATTGTTGACTCAAAGCGGAAACAGGAAACTTTTCAAAGACCCCTAGCGTTTCCAAGTGATTTTACTGCTGGCGCCATCGCTTCTTGCTTTCCTCAGAGCCGAGCAACTACCAAATACACAGGAAACACTGCATTGGTTTCCAAATTTCCTTGAAGAAAGAATCAACATTACTTTGAAAATAAGAGAAAAAGAAGAAGCCTATTCACTGGAGGTAAAGTGAAATTGTTATAATTTTATATGGTGTAATATAGTTTGAGAATTGCAACAACAGCAAGGGTTGGTGTCAAGGTGGAGGAGGGAGTATTAGAAAACATAAGGAGAATAAGCGTGAGTTCATTCATTCATTTAATCTATAATGGAGACATAAAAGCGGATAGAAATGGTGCCAGCCTGATTGGATCTCCAGTCAGCCTTCATTTTCCCGGGAGATCGTAGCCAGAGGCAGACAGAGTTGCAGATGGTGTCATTATTCTATGGCCATTAAACTGTGCAATCAACATGTACTTCATAATGATATGTTAAAGCAAAAAACCTGTCTGCCCGTTTAACTAATCAAACTACGTTATTTGCATATTCCATTTTAGAAATTCTTATAGTTTCAAAGCATCTATTTAATTAAGTTTAAAATTCTCTTTGTTTTTCCTGACATGAGAAAGGTGAAATGATGGAGTCTGTTATGTCTTTATATATACAGTATGCATGTCAGAGGAGTTACACGCTTATCTTTCTGATATCTCAAAATTCAAACAATGCTAACCGTGATGAAGATGAGTATGCACTTCAGACACTTCCTGCACCCTCGCAGTGTGAGGCCCTTGAGTGGTTTTGCTGCACTGATTGTGATTGTGAGTAGCAGAGCATCAGCTGTGATGAGGGAAAAAGCTTTTGCATTGAAGCTAGTTTGTAAGATTACAATTGTTCATAAAGTTACTTCAACTTAGAGTCAATTAAGAGAAGAAAAATGAGTAAGTAAGCAGGATAAACTCTTCAGCAGTTACAATGTCTCAACTAAAAATCTGAAGTTTACTGCCTTGTATCTTTGAGTCTTCTCAACTTTTCCTCTTTACAGCACTGTAGATACTAAGATATTGTGTAAGAGGTGCAGACGACATACAAACATGTCACTTTATACATATGATGCAAAGAGAATATTTATGTTTTTAAGACACTGAAAGCTTGGTACTGTGTTTTCTACATGTCATGATGCATACTTTTATTTTGAAGGACAGTGATGCATACAGTGATCATATATGTAGTTTCTGCCCATGCAGTGTGGTCATAGGAAATCAATAATTAACAGCCTGATGAAACTCCAAGAGAATGAAAATACACACACACACACACACACACACACACACACACACACACACACACACACACACACACACACACACACACACACACACACACACACACACATATATATATTGTACATGTATGACCCAGGAGATATTAGGCTGCTCTCAATAAGAAGCTTCAGGATGAGAATCAAAGCTTCGGTGTTGTGTGTTTGTGTGTCTATGCGTGGTGTGAGCAGGGATAAAAACAATACTGGTGTAAGTGATGGGCTCTACATGCCCTTCACCTACCTCTAAAGACAAACAACTCATACTCTGTAGTCTTTGACAGAGAGGTTTGCTCCACGGTGGATCACAGGGGCCATTATTTACCCATCCAGCATTGTCCTGATGTAGCATCTTAGTGGCCACTGCGACCTGGTTCTTTTTCCAAATATCAAAAACGAGGACTGAAGAGGAACATTCTGAGTCTCATTAGGTCTAGAAGTGACTGCAGGTGGCTACAAGGCAGGCAGGTCTGTGTCACCGGGACCCCCAGCCTGAGCTCCCTCCCTCTGGCAACATGCTGTGACCCCCAGCTGTATTAATTATCCCATCCAATGTTGTCAGCTAATTAACTGACGTTTAGCACAGGAAATGGCTGCAGCAATTCCACGTAATTAATCAGTGTGGAGGAATAAATTAAAACCCTTCCTAAACGTGATTGCCATTGAGGGTCTGCATTCAAAATTGAATTTTAATTGTGCTTCAGATGTTATATTTGAGTTATTGCTGAACACAGAAATGGCTTTTCTGAAACAGCTCCTGTATTTACACTGCAAACTATTTCTAATAGAATTCCTGCAATTGAAAAGGCCTCCTGACAGCAGATAAGAGCCTAAATTCAGACCTGTTGAAATAACTAATAGAAAATTCAATTAAGTTGTAAAGGGCATCATGCATGTAAAATGAACATATTGTAAATAGAGACATTTCGGAATTAAGAAACAACTAATTGGACTGATGATATAATATTTCTCAGCTCTTAATGGACTGAGTTTGCATTACCTGAAGGTCAGAAGACAGTAACAGCTCACTGAAACAGCAAGGACTCTCCCAGAGTCCCAGGAACCTTTTTAGAAACCAGTGTCTCGATAGCTCCTCAGCCACTGTTCCTGGCTGCAGAAAGGTCCCTGGTTTCTTGAAAGGCCCAAACATACTGATGTGGAATTCACAGTGCTGAGTGCATCATCTTTGCCTTACCTAACTGAAGTGTTTTGGTGGTAGAATGCAAAATTTTGTGTCATATAAATGTAATTTGTAGCAGGGTTGGCAATAGGAACTTTTATTTCCCAGTGTAATTCTTGAGTCTTGTTCCTGCGCCTGTATAATTCCTGGAACAATTTAGCAGGAGGCAGCTTGTATTCCACCAGCAGCTATGCAAATAATTAACTGACCATGCATGAACCAGGAAAATATTGCTTCAAAATACTTTTTTTTAAAATATGAGAATGTCAAAAGCAGGAATGAAAAATGAATTTAAAAAAAGTATATATATGTGTGTGTGTGTGTGTGTGTGTGTGTGTGTGTGTGTGTGTGTGTGTGTATTTTATATGTCACTTTTTGTCATAAACAAAGAAATCTCAATACATCATGGAGTGATATAATGCCACTTTGTCGTACAAGAAAATATTCTGATTATAAAAGCTAGACTATCCACGGGGAAAGTACAACTGTATTTTTCCTTTTTATATATTCATTTTCTTGCTGTACACCACATGAAAGTTTCACTTCTATGTACTACATGCATTTATGGATATCTAGGCATGACGAAGTTGGTTGAATGCTGAACAACAATGTCAACACTCTGAAAACAGAGGCTGACAGAGAGAGGGGAGGAGTGGAAGACGGAGAAGCACTTAGGGAAGAGACCCATGGAGACTGACAAAGCATAAAAACTAGTCCAGCACAAGGAATGAAGTGATGGGATGCCTTACACTGTTGCAGCCCCCTTGGCGATGAAGTGCGGCTAAAGTGCAGTAACATCAACGGGTCAAAGCACAGCACAGTTGAGCTGTGATCACCACAGTGGTTTGTTGTGATTCCGTATGTGTGTGTGAATTGAAGTGTGTGTGCTCAGGTGTGACTATACTGTATACGTGTGAGGCTGATAGATTGCACCAGAGCGGGAAAAAAAAAGGTATAGAAGGTACGATGTCAGCATTAACTGTTTTTTCTACCCCAGGGGAGGGAGTGGAGGGGAGTGGAAGGAGGTGATGACAAAGCTGGTGAAATGATGGGCTGTAGATGCCCTTCACCAACCTCTGAAGATGAACAGCTCAGACCAGCAGCTGTTGATAAAGAGACTTGTTCTGCGCAGGATCATAAAGGTATTTCATCGTTTACCCTCCATCTGCCACAAATTAGTACTGCAGATGTCACTGAGGATGATTCCTCGTTTCTTCTGTATAAATCTAATCTTACACAAAATCTATGTTTCTCAAAAGATTTGTACACAGAAGCATGGTGATCACTCATGTTAGCTGCCTGGAACAACGCAAATATTACCTATTTGCTGTGACAACTGTGAGACAGGAAGTATGAGTGAGAAAGTATGTATGAGGGATATGTCAGTGAACCCTTCATTGCAAACAATAATACTGCCTTGAGGAAATGCCATAATCCAGCATTTCAGCTGCAGTGGCACTTAGTCATCAGTTTGCTGTTGTTACTGTATACGATGGCTTTGTGTCCTTCCCACTTCAGACAAAAACTAAAACATGGAAAGCAATCATTAAGTAATATTCCTCCTGTAATAAACACTTACAGTACATTTAAATATGTTAAGAGACAAATATGTAAAGGGACAAGCAGTGCTTTACAGAAAGAAAATGGAATAACTAAGGAGAAGTATTGCCTCCAAATTGCATTTTTGTCCTTTAATAAATCTATTACAGGTTTGGAATGAGACAAAATGCTGGGTCAAATAGAAGTACTGCAAGTTAAATGATCAATATTGGTAATGTAGAAAGTTGTCTCTTGCTCTGCTGTGCTGAGTGGCCTCTTAACCTTTTCTAAGTGATTTTGGTGGAATCTGCTGGAGACTTCTCAAAACCAGTTTCAATACAGATGCCTTGATTCACTCAATGGAAAAGTCTACGGAACTCAGCACGAATCTGTGAAGTCAGGAAAAGTCACTTGAAGTGAGCCATTTCAAAGCAGCTACAGGTGCCAGGATAACCTGTGCAAACAGCTGTTTGTTCGCATAAACTGCATGACACAGTTTGCCACAAAGAGGAAGAGAATGCAAACTATCACCTGCTGCTGGGAGACATCAGTCAGGACGATCAGGAGTCAACCAAGACCCACCAAAAAGCAGGTCTGCCATGAAGTCTTTCAAAATGGGCCAAGCTGTGTTTCTCTACATGTAACTACTGCACAGATACTCCACCAAACACAACAACTTCAACTTCAAATTCAACTTTATTTATATAGCACTTTAAAAACAACCACAGTTAAAACAAAGTGCTGTACATATATAGACAAAACAATAGAAAAAGAATAAAATAAATAAAACAGGAATAAACACTAAAATAATTGTTTTATTGCTTTTAAAAACAATTAAAAACAATAAAACAGTAAAAGCAAACCATAAGACACTAAAACAAGAGCAGAGTCTCATGTGGGGTTGAAAGCCAAGGAATAAAAGTGGGTTTTAAGACGAGTTTTAAAAATGGACGGTGATGGGGCTTGTCTAATGTTTGATGGTAGCTTGTTCCACAATTTTGGAGCCGCCACAGAGAAAGCTCTGCCCCCTTTGAGCTTCCGTTTTGATCTCAGTACCTCCAGGTGCAGCAGATCAGCTGACCTGAGGCACCGAGCAGGAGGTGAGGTGAAGGAGCTCAGAGAGATAAGGCGGGGCAAGACCATTTAAGGATTTAAAAACAAACAGAATCTTGAAATGGACCCTAAAGTGCACAGGCATCCAGTGGAGGGAGGCCAGGATGGGAGTTATGTGCTCCCTCTTACGCACTCCAGTTAAGAGGCAAGCGGCTGCGTTTTGCACCAGCTGGAGGTGTGCGAGGGAGGACTGGCTGGCTCCAAAATAAAGTGCATTACAGTAATCCAGTTGAGATGTGATAAAGGCATGGATTACTGTTTCAAAGTGCTGTTGTGCAAAGAAAGGTTTCACCTTTGCCAGCTGCCTAATCTGGAAAAAGCTGGACTTCACTACAGCACTAAGTTGCCGATCCAATTTAAAATCACTGTCCATCTTAAAACCCAAGTTTGAGACTTTTGGCTTTCAGGGGCCCAAGTCAACAGGACGGGGTTTACAAGGGCCACTGAGGCCAAACACTTTTTAAAATTTAAAAAGTTCAAGGCCATCCAGGTTTTGATGTCTTCAAGACATGACAGAAGTGGTGTAAGGGAGAAGGCATTTTTCTTTTTCAGCGGCACATATATCTGACTGTCGTCAGCATAACAATGAAAAGAGATACCATGCTTTCTCAGGATGGAGCCCAGAGGCAGTAAATATAGAGAGAAGAGCAGGGGCCCTAAAATCGACCCCTGTGGAACCCCATACAGTAGTGGAGCAGAGCTGGACTCCAAATCTCCAAGGCTTACACTCATACTCCTGTCAGCCAGATAAGATTTGAACCACTCAAGTGCAGTACCACAGATGCCCACTAGGTGACGTAAGCGAGCCACTAGGGTGTTGTGGTCCACAGTGTCAAAGGCTGCAGTTAGGTCTAACAGAACCAGGATTACATGGTCACCAGAGTCAGTAGCCAGGAGGACATCTTTAAAAACAGATGCAGGAGCTGAGATGAGAGCCCTAGCAGTAGCAACCTTATCAATGAAAAAGTGCAGGAAGCTATTGCACATTTCAGAAGCAGCCTCCAAGCTGACAGGCTGAGGGGCATTAAGAACAGTGTCATGGTTTTAAATAACACACGTGGGTTGTGATGATTGGACTCAATGATGTTTGACAGGTATTTTCTTTTGGACTCTTTAACAGTGCTCTGGTAGCGGCGGCAACAGTCCTTTAGGATTTGGAAGGAAACCTGCAGCTTGTCCGTCTTCCACTTGCGCTCAGCTTTGCGGCACTCCCGTCTAGCTGCACGAGTTCTTTCATTAAACCAGGGCTCAGATTTAGCTTTGGGCTGCACAGTTTTTAATGGACCCACAGAGTCCAGTATGGTTCGGCAGGAGGAGTGAAACCAGGATCTGAGCTCTTCTGTGTTAAGAGCGGCAGGACGGACACAGCTGATCAAAAGCCACAGAGAACTGACCAGCAGTACAAGAGTTAATAATCCAACATCTCTGAGCAGGAGCGCTGGATTTAACCTTAGCATAGGAGAAAGCAACTTCAAACAAGACAGGCACGTCGTCACAGATCTCCAAGTTAGACACAGATAACCCATGAGAGAGCACAAGGTCTAATGTGTGTCCATGTTCATGTGTGGGACCAGACACACCCTGCACCCAATTAAAAGAGTCAATAAGGCTTAAAAACTCCTTCACCAATGGCTTATCAGGACAACACACGTGAATATTAAAATCCCAGAGAAGGAGAACACGGTCATACTTGGGCATAATTTCAGCCAGAAGACCAGAGAAGTTGTTCACAAAGTCACTATTATATTTGGGGGGTCGATAGATGACGGTGCACAGCAACGGGTCGGAGCGACCCACCTCAAATAAAGTCACCTCAAAGCTGGAAAAAGAGGATGAGTCGGTGCACTGCTTACATTAAGTCGTTTTTGTAAACCCTCGCCATGAAGGCTTTGTTTGCCAGGGATCTAGCGTTTACCAAGCCAATCCTGGTGGGAGCTAAGGCCTGTGGTCTGTGGTGACCACTCATGCTTAGTGTGCCTCTTGAGTCATATGCTGTGTGCCTTTGGAAATTTAGGGGAAACTGTGTGCATGACATTTGTTCCTGCTCACATACGTATGCATCTCCAACTTTTTCGACTGCTCTACAGCTTAAAGCAGTAATTGTTCTTCCAGTCACATTGGTGTGAAACGCATGCATGATTCCTGCTACAAGCCGGCTTCTATCAGAGCTCTTTGTTAAGAAATGCAGTGTAGTCACGTAGGATCTGTACAAACACAACGAAAAATGGTATTATTCCATAAAACTGCAACAATAATGTCATCTGATGAAACAGCGTCTTCAAAGAAGCAGTTGTGGACAAACAGTATGTATGCAGCAAATTGGTCTTCATTTTATTTATTCATTTTCAAATCTTCATTTTATAAATGCAACATCATGATATGTCATTGTTCCAGTTTAATTAACGTGCAACAATGCACACTTAATGACTAAGAGCTTCAAATTAAATACTGCTGCATATAGTTAATGGCTGATTCTAACCCACTGATTTAATGTGATTATGCAAAGAAATCTCTAATTTGCAAAGATAATAGGATAAAAGATGAGTTCAGTATAAACTGGTATTAAGGACAAAGAGGGGAGAGAGAGAGAGAAATCACTCAACATAAACTCCCAGTATTGAAATAGCATAATCCATATCTTTCTGTTTAGTATTTTACAAGTTCAGAACATATTTTACAAAAACCTTTTCACATTTAATACCTTTTTTCTTACAAAAATCCCGAAACAATATCAGTTATTTTCCAGATTCTGACACCAAATCAGCTCCATGAGCCAAGACTGTTGTCTCGCTTAAGAATCCGTTCCAGAATGTGTCTCAGTGCTGAATAAATTATAGCCCCCGCATGTTTTTCTAAGTAAATACATGCTGAATAATTGCTGCGCTCCAGCACAATCTGCATCTCCACTCCCCTCAAAACAGTGACACCGTGCTCGCTGCCTCATCGTGTCCAATCCACATCTCAACTAGAGGACTGTTGTTTGAGGATTTTGTCTTGAAAATCATTGGGGGAAAGACGAGGGCCCCTAAAGGCATGACCTTCCTTCACTGCCACCAATTATATCAAGGCCTTATAAAATATAGATTATGTGCCATCTTGGTGCTGACATATCTAAAGGCCCGTTGCATAGGGAGTGTGTGGAGAGGCCGTGGGCAGACCCGAGGGGAGGCCAGGTTGAATATGACAAGACAAGGGGAATACAGTAACACAAAGGATGACCTTGATGAAGAACACTCGGCTGGCTTTGGCTAAGAAAAGAAAAATAAATAAATAAATAAAGACTTCTTGAGGACCGTGTGATCAATTCAAATCTAATCAAGGCTCTAAATACTAAAATGCACTGATTGCAATGATATTCATTACCCTAAACTGCAATCTGGACCAATAACCATGTATTATTAATGGATAGGAGCCGAGTTTGGAACAATTGGCATTTAACTTTGTGTCTTAACCTTTCAGCATAAATGTCAAGACAAATTCTAATAGAAAAAGTTTGAAGTTCACCCAACAGTGATTTCAGACATTTCAGCTCAAGTGTGTTTGTGGGCCTGTATATATTCAAACCCTGAAAGGCGGTGTGAAAGGAGGTCAGACATGAGATTTACAGACTTTGTTGGCAAGATTTCACATTTCATCGGGACGCATGATAGACAATCACGAAAGCTCTGCAAGTCTCGTCTTCGCTTTCTCACTCACATACACACACATACATACATAACAAACACTGTGAATCACAGGGAAAAAGATGTGCCGGTGGCAAGATGCTCCTGTGATGTAATCAGCAGCAGTGCAGGAAGACAAATCTTGTCAAAAAGAAGAGTCTTACTTCAAGCAAGCGAATGTCTGCTGGTTTTAATCATATATGAGGTGCTCTTATCAACATGTAATCTTCTGTAGGGTTCTACATGGTGTTTGAGGAATGTCAGGTGGACAAGAGGCTCCTTATCACACCACATGATGCTTATAAAACTGTGAAACCAGTAAAAAAATAAGAAAAACACTACGGTACCAAACAGATACAGGATTTTTAAGGAGACAGCTGATGTAAATAGAAAGAGGTGCAACTAATGAAGCCTACGTTACCTACTGCCTGAGAAAAAGTGCCACAACAGCATTCAATGGCATTATTATTATTCATTATTTATTTTTAACATCCAGTGACACAGTTTCAAAATTCCTGTTTTCTACAATATCTGCACGCAGCGACTACAGCACGGTTAATTCAGGGAAACATCATAGCTCTACTTTGCAAAAGTCTGTTTGAGCTTGTCAGTCAAACATGTGTACACTCATCCACCACCTCGACCTCCACGCTCTTCTTTTTTGCCTCGTGGCATAAAGGGTGCAAAGCCTCCTGTACGGACACTGAACGTCAGCACTGGACTCAAATCAAGCATTATCAGATACAAATTTTATCTGATAAAAATCAGATAAAAATTTTATCTAATAATGCCACAATCCAGTATCCCAGGATGTACATTTAATGTACTTCCTGGAATACTGGGCTGTTTCTAATAGCACGTGCAAGGCAGATTAACCCCCTAACTGGCCCAGGGCAAACATTTGCTGTGGGCCCTTACTGAGTGTCCCCATACACCCAGTCCCTCAACCCATTTTGTCCAGAGTCCCAAAAACCAGTAATGTACCAAGTAATGCACTATTAGACCTGCCAACCTCAGACCTGCCAACTAGTACGCATTTTGCGTAGCAAGTACGCAATTTGACATCTAAATACGCTGGTATGACTCGTCCCTCTAAACTATGCAAAAAGCTGCGGACATGTGAGTTCTGTGACAAACGTGCACGTGCGGCACTCATGTCTAACAACACCAGTGTTGTGCCTGAATGCGTTCATTGAATGATAGTTCATGAACTCGTTCATATTTTGGGCAAACGTGAACTGAACGTACTGGGCAGGGAGGAGGGGGCGGGGATGTTACGCTATAGGTTCAACAGACTCATTATTCTCCGCTTTTCTACAATGATTGGCTGAACTCACATGTCTGCAGCTTTTTGCGTGGTTTAGAGGGGCGAGTCGTACCAGGGTATTTAGATGTCAAATTGCATACTTGCTACGCAAAATGCGTACGGGTTGGCAGGTCTGTATTACCCTGCCCCTGAACACCACATCTGCACCAAAGAAGGATAAAATTTATTTAAATGTTGAAGGTGCTGAAATTTCATTCTGACAAAGGATGGCTGTACCAGACTTGTGGTTAGGCAAAAAACCATGTCATCTTGGGGCCCTTACCATCTCGTTATTATTGTGATGTAGTGTTGTATATTACCAATCAAATTTAAAATTAATCAAAATACCACAAAGTCAGGCTCCTGGGGGTCAGGGTCCAATGGAAGTAACCTTCTTTGTCCATTAGGAAATCCAACCTTGGATTCAGTCTAACTTTCAGTGACACACCCCTGTAACATTTAACATAAAAAATGTCCTTGCAAACTGTAAAATCTTCCAAAAACATCCTGAGCAGCACTCTTCTGATCTGCTCCTCTCTTTTGAAACTCCTCTTCTGAGCACCTAAAATCTTATGTCAGCTATTTCTCCAGACCTATAAGCATAAATCCGTGGATTTGATGACAAACGACAGGGGGATCGGCTGCAGAGCCGCGGTGACTGGCAGGGCCGACTATTTCACCTTTGGCATTCTCTGTTGTGTTACATTCATCTGAACATACGCAGACGCACAGACACCCATTCAAAGACACAGATGTGATGTGTGAGTTACAGATAGCAGAGGCAGTGTCATTATATGGCTGCTGGCAGAGGACGAGAATGGGTGAAGCACTGCCTGCTGCCCTTTTAACCTTAATCAATGGATTCCCTCGTCCTGGCTCTGCTCACCCCCCACCTGGCGACTGCAGACAAAAATGGCTGTCATTCATTCACTTGTTGGGCCCCCTTTAGTTTTTTGTTCTGTGCTTTCCGTCTGTCATCAGGTACGTTTTCATTGTCTTTCCTCCCATCTTTCCTCCTCTCTTCTGTCTCTTTTTCTCCTTCATTTTTCTTTGTCTCTCCACTCTCTTTCGCTCCATTATCTCTCAAGCTCCATCTTAGGGGAAATCTGCTTAGCAGCCGTGAGCATACTTGCTTTCCAATTAAATCAAGATGTATTTGCCTTTCAAAAGTCTCCCTTTCCTCACTCTTACTCCCATCGGAATAATTGATGGAGGTCTCTGGCCTCATGATGAATGACTTCCAAGCCCCGAGATGAATAGAAAGATGAATGATTTCACCCCTGTGAGGGCCAGAGAGGGCTGGAACAAGGAGTGCTGACATTGTGACAAATACACTGACCATAGCAACCAAACCTGGCCGAATCAGCATGGGACGAAGGGGTGGCATGCGCTCATCATGGCACAACAGACGTTCCTCTTGCCGACGCCGGCTCTGCACGTCTGTCTAACCCACGGACAATTACCTGAGCCTCGCAATTAACTGCAGGCACAGCGATAATGCTGACGGCCTGCCAGCACACGAGTGGAAGTGGCAGCGAGCCAGCTAGCTGGGTCTGGAGAGCGCTGCGTTGGACGGTTCTGTTTGTGCACTCAGTGGAAATGTGGAGGCCAAGAGAGCAGGTGCAGTAAGGTGAGAAGATGCCCCAGGTGACTTCATATGGATGGTGCCACCACTTTCCCAGCCAAGATTTCTAAGATGAAACAAGTTTTTCCTCAGCCTTCACACAACGCGCTGTCATACAGCTGAGAGGTAGCAAATGTTTATAAGAATGAATTCAATGAGCGTATGACAGGCCATCTGTTTTAAAGGGCCAATAAGTAAGACTGTTACTACCCCGTAGAACATAATGACCATAATATATCCACGTAGGGGGTGAAAGGATTCTTGCTCAGTACCAATGACTCAGTGATTATGTTGCCAGCTGGCTTCCAAAAACTTTCTGGGCTGAACACGTCTGTAACAAAAACTTGCTCTTTCCCAAGTCAGTTGATGAGACTGAAAATTCTTACCTTCTGCATGAAAGAAGGCAGAGTGGTGTTCTTACACCAACATCAACCACTGTGGATGATCTTCATTGATTGATCAAACACGCCTGATACAGTTAATCATTTTGTGGGTTTAGCAGGGAGAAATTCAAAATAATCATTACTGCCAATCCTTATAGGGACGGGGTTGGCAACCATTGACCTTAAACCAGCATTTACCGATTTCCTGATATACAGCCAGACACAGAGCAACATGAGCATCAGCTGGCTGTTGTGAGCTCTACAGAAAACACAAAATCCAACTCTTTAGGTGCTACGTTCAGCAGGTATTTGCTAATTTTGTCTGTTGTTTGTTGCTGAGTAGCTGCAGAAGGTTTTCAGACCTTACAACAGTAAGGTTTCCATCCATAAAACAAAAACAAATAATCAAAATACTCCCTAGTACTGATAGTGGAGTCGGGTGATAATTTGCATGCACCACACTATCTTTATAGCAACTTTAAAGACCAACAAGTTGGTTTTTGTTTCCTATAAAATGATACCTGTGATGGAATTACATTGACATTACAACTTTCAAAATCTGCACATATTATGTAGACATGTATGACTGCAAAATGCATAAAAAATGTTTGGGATGCACTCAAAATGAACTAGCAGGAGCACTAATGACAGTCACATTAGTGTGAATGCAGTGATTGTACATTGTAAAACAGAAAATGTAAATAATTACAGAGTGGAGAAGGTAACAGAAAGAACCTAGGCATTAATACTCATTTGGAAAGCTTATGATAACTTTGTGGAGGCTTTGTCAGACAGGTGTTGATTTAATCAAATGATGCTAAATGAGCACTTTGTGATCACTTTTTCATCACTCTGTCTCCTCCGTTGGGCAAATGCCAACATCATTTTTGACACGCTCGGGAAAAATAATATGGCCTTCTTGTAAAGATTCCTCAGCAACTGCGATTTAGTGACTTAATATCCCTCCCCATGTGAATCATAACAGGCACATGTGAGTCAAACTGAGCTGAATATCAATGATCAGTATGTGTCAGCTGAGATCTGACAGCCATTATTTTCTTAAGATCTGAAAGTTTTGAAGGTGAGAAAAAGCAAGTTTCAGGACAGACTGTTGCTGCCACACTGAAACGTTATGCGATGTAGCAAAGGGAAGTGTTTTAAAAATCATGACAATGTGCCAAAGAGAAAACATGCAGCTGCAAATATCACCAGTGATTAAATGACTCCACAACACAGCCTGAAGGACACTTACCAGAACATGAAAGCTACTGTATTATGTATTCCAGGCCGATTTCACCTGACTGCACTGTATTATAAGCTGTTTCAGTTATTTTGTTTACCCCTTGTATAAAAATAAGTAAACGGCCAAAATATGAATTCTCCTATGTAACACATTTGTTATGCGTGAAGCAGCACGGGGTGCACTGAGTGAATGCTTGTCAGCTTTCATGAGGCATTTATGTGACACTTGCATCATTTCTGACAAGGCAGTGGAACACTGTGTCAGTTCATTGAGAAACATCTTAAATATGAAAGAGCTCGAGGGCAGTGCCTTCTTTCCTCACGCCATCCAGCACCACAGCCATAACACTGTGTTAGGAGGCTACTGTCAGAAACTGAATCCATTACTTGACGACAAAAGCTGGTCGACACATGGATCTAAATTCAAACCTGAGATTGTTGCATTATGGAAAAGAACAGAATTGCAGAATTGCTCATGGAAAGCAGTGTTTAATCTCTTCACAGGATGAAAATTGTTGTAAATTCAATGGATTAATTGTTCGTTACCGTAACAATAATAGAAGTTGAGGGGAATTCAAATTGAAGAATGTGGGTGGCTGTTTCAAGTGCTCACCTTCAAAATGTAAGATCTAACCAAAAGGGAATGTGTTCCTCTTCTGCATTATTGCTCGTCTCTAAATGAGATCATGCCAACTTTGTTGCTTTTGGTGAATATAATGTAGTTTTTGTCCTTCGTTTTACAGTGCATTTTGAGAGCGAAAGGGACTCTGGAAGTTGGGAGCTCTGTTCTTGTCTTGAAGGAAGTGAATATCACTCAAATAACAGTGACTTTTAACGCAAATGACACAAGAATCCAGTGTGGGACCAGAACCTGCAGTTCACTCCATTTGTCTTGACAAGGATGGTACAAAAAAACAACAACAACAAAAAAACACTAACTGATATATCTGTTTTTATGGGACTTTAAAGGAATGGTTTGACATTTAGAGATTTTTTTTTTGTACTTTGAACAAAGCCAGGCTCGCTGTGCCCCCCTGCCTCAAGTCTTTATGCTAGATAATCACCTGCTGGCTCTTGCTTAAAATTTAGCATGCAGACACAAGAGGGGTAATATCTCCTCATCTAACTCTAACTCTTAGAATTGCCCAAATTATGGAATTGTTCCTTTAACAAAACACCATTCTCTACATGGCCAAGGTTTAATTCATGTGACATGTAACTGTTAAAGTTAATTAACTTAAAGTCACAAATGTATCAAGGCTTAACAACAAGTCCTGTCGCACTCTCTCAGAATATGTGCAGTAAACTCTAGGCACGTTTCACACAGATGCTAGTGGAACAGAGTCTAATCCACTACTTCCTTTTTCTTTGGACCACCATATTGTACCTTCCATGCACTTCCCAGCATCAGGCATCCATTCACTGTGGTCCAGAGTACACTGTGTGCTTCTATGGCACCCTGCTGCATGCTTTGAAATGGTATCTCAGTTCATGATATTACTCTTCAATAAAAGCCCACGGCTGCTGCAGCAACGGCCCAACACAGAGGCACGAGAGGAGAAGTGCTGCTGTGTCAGGCTCTGTTCTGGGCCATGTGCACTGTGAGCCCAGGGGCGATGTCGGGATAAAAAGGTTTGAGCTGTGCAGAAAGGGGGGGGGGGGGCAGGGGGGACAGGGGCTCAGGGACGTGACAGCACAAGATCCATTTAGATTAGACGGTTTTAATATCCTCTGAAGTTTCCAATAAACAGCAGTTGGAACCAATGCTGCTCCGTCGTCATTTGATTGTCCATCACCTCAGACGTAACCTCGTTTGATGTGGTTTTGAATTGCTGCCCTGACTGGCCTTGTATCTCTGCTGTTATATCAACAACAAGCAATAAACACATCCCGCAATCTGCTGCTTTCTACACTGTAAGGCAATTCAGAGGCAGTTACACAGGTGCCTGGAGTAAGCTTGGCCAGCAGGCTGCCTGAGTGAGGCATTTCCAGGAAATATGCTGAAATATAATTATTAATTTTACACTCTCTATTGTGGTACTCTCTACCACACTCTGCTCTTCATGAAATCCCTGCATGTTCTACAACTTAACTGCCGGCGAGAGAAAATGGAGTGGTTTCTGTCAAGCTGCTTTTTTTCTTATCCAACTCCTCAAACGCTCACGCTCATGATTGCTCTGCATGATTTCAAATACTTACAGCATAAAACTGTAAAACTAAGCAAAACAAAGTGAGGTCAAACTCAGTGGATAATGAGGCATCGAGGTGGATGGATGGATACAAATCTTCCGCTGGAATCGCTTGATATTTAGCGAGCCAAGATTTTTCCTCCTTGTTTTTTCCTTGTTTCTGTGTTAATGGCAGCTGTTTCACATAGGAAGGCTGTGTGCCGTTCAAACAGCGCTGCCATGTGCTGCACTGGTAATGAAGAGAACAGCGAGATGGCCTCTGATGCCACTGACTAATGAATCCCGCCAGTGGTGGTCCGACCTACTCATCCCCGGCCCCCTCTGCCTCACACACTTCCCAGATGAAAAAATGATTTCGCTAATGTTCTGCCCATTCTCCCTTCACGCTCATCATTGAGTTGGATGGTGGGCTGAGGAGTGTGAGCTGCCTGGGAGATGCACTGTGAAAAACAGCAGCCAGAAAATTCTCTGGTATATAATGAAAATGATGTTTTTGTCTTGCTTTTGAAAGGTGGGGGACACGTAAACTGCTCTGATGATTCTCCGATTAACGAGACTGCTCGTTAAATCGGATGCCTGAAGGCTGATGATCAGCTTGATTTCTGACAACGTTTTTTTTTGATTCTGCAACTGACAACACTGTACTATGCTTACACAGTACAATAAAGCATACACTCCGCAATGTGGAACAAGCCCCCATGGCTGAATGTGAAGTCATGAGAATGACTTTTACTCTGCTACCCTTTTTTCATTATCCTACACTTCTGATAGGCCTGATGAGACGGTACAGCAAACAACCAAACTAAAAGGTAAGAAGAGTTATTCTTTCAAAACATACATGGGTCCAGATTGGGTAATACATTTCCTGATCTTTTCAGGTTTGGCCACAGATTTTTGGACCTGTGACGATCCAGTAGCAACAATGTCTCCATGTATTTACATTAATATTGCACTACTTTATCTAGCCAAACACGTTCTGAAAGGAAACATCTTTTCTTCTCTGATTATGTTCTCTGGAGGTGGCTGGAGAGGTTGATGGCCATATGAAGCACAGGACTGTGTCATCAGAGACTGGCTTTCAGGATCCTGAGTCTTGTCTGTGGTCACACTAAGGCAACACTTTGGTTAAGTTTGGGAAAGACTGTACTTTTGTCTAAACACAACCATAAACAAACTTGAATTTTGAATCAATGAAAACAAATGAAACGGGGGACAATTGGCAGACGCACTCATTTTAACATTTTTACACCTGCAAGATTTGTTAATTCATAACATTGCCTATTCAAGTTGATAAAAAACTGAAACAGAGTGAGAACTCCATCACTGGCAGCAACATTGTGCCCACCAATTAAAAAGGAACCTTGCCACAAAAAACAAAAAACAAAAACAAACTTCTTGGGAGTCCGCTTGGATCAGTTTGGGTACTACACATATTAACACAGAGATGCGAGACCAGAGTCATCTGGGTCAAGTCTCAGTTCTTGATAACCAGTGGACCCATTCCGTCCACACTGGGGCCAATATGATTGAGCTGGGTAACCAGTTGTCACTATAAATAACGGCTAAATTGTCAGCATGTCAGCAGACCTACTCAGCGTTCCATATTGGTTATGAAACCCTGAGAAGATTTTTTTCTGTTGAGTAATGAGTGCTTTTTGACAGGCCAGTGATAAAGTGCTATCACGCAGCTGTGAGCTAGCAGAGTGAGCTATGAAATATGGTTTCATACCTGTGAGGTATTCTGGGTCGGGCACGGGGTCCGACAGCTCCTCATGGCACTGAACCTCTGTTGGCACCGATGCCACCACCATGCCATCTGGGAGCTGCTGCTCGATGCCTCGGGCAAAGTTCTTCTGCCTGGTGTTAAAAGAGACGAGAACATGGGAGGTTCCATTTACAGACAGACAGTGAAAGTGTTTCGTCATCCAGCAGGGAAAAGAGAGAAACAAGAAGCAAAGAGGCAAACAGACTTGATAAAGGGAAAGAAGATGCAATAATGATGGAAGTAAAAAAAAGGGGGGGGGGTTAAAAGGTCAAAATGGACAGCATCCATCCAAGTTCTTTCAGTGCCCTTTCTTGAACTGATTTTAATAAAGCGGGGACAAAACAACCTTTTCCCCCAATTGTGCTCTACTGAAAATTTGCTGAACACATACTGCAACAGGAGGAGCTCTTTGAAAAATGTATGCTTCTCCACAACCAATGCAGGGCAGTCAAGGGACGTGAAGCGATTTCTTCTGTTTGTTCCAGCCTAAGGCCACGTACCAAAAGAAAAGCATACACCACATCAAGAAATGTGACGTCATATCATTGTGCTTATGATGTTTTCATGTCTACCTTTCATTTTCCCCTTTTACATCCAATCATGATACTATCACTATCATTACCAATGAACCTGGTTACAAGTAGAAATTGATGTGGTCAAACATTTTTATGTTTTATATAGCGTCGCAACTTTTTTAGAATCAGGGTACTATAATAAATAACCAGAGCCGTGCAAAGGATCATGTGGAAGGCCTTATTGGAGAACCTCACCACAATGACAGAGACAATCAGTCAGTGGTTACATCCATGGCCAACCCTGGGAGTGAAAATCAGGGTCGTACCTGAGCACCCAGTTTCACAAGGATTGAGATTTATAAGAACAGCATCATGCTTCGTGTAGCATTTGAAGCATGACAGACAAAGGTAAACGAATGAAAGGTTAAATGACGGCAGAAGGAACAGAGTAGATCAAAGATGGCTATGTAAGTGTGAGTCTCATAAGTGGCAAATCCTAAAGCAACTCTTTCTGGCATGTCATTAAGGGAAAATCAATACAAAGTAACAATTATGCAGGATGGGACAGTGTTTGAAGAGACAGAGTCTCACATAAAGCATGTCATTTTTCATTATGTTGATTGTTCAGCTGCAACGTGACTCATCTTCAGTCTGAGAGCTGATGTCCTCATTTGTCTGTTGCTGTGAGTGACTCTTGGTTGAACTCACTTGTTTTGTCCACTCCATCATTCTTTGTTTCAATGCCAGTTAGGTTCACAAAAGGGTTTCACAACAGAATGACTCCAATAAATCAGTAACTTCAGCCATTCAGGTGTCTTGGGACCAAAGCTGATGAGAATATGTCTTCATTTTACTCGTGTAAAGATCCACAGTCCTCTGATTTTGAGTCCAGACTCACATTCAAATGTATTGTATACTAATGGCATGAGACAGCCGGAAGTTACTGCTTCATTAAATGCTGTCATTTAAAGCTGCACAATTGTTTTTCACAACCCGGAAATCACACACTTACATGTCAGCAATAAATTACAATTAGAAGACACTTAGCACTCTGCTTTGGTCTCCACCAATATTGAGCTCTTTACAAGATGCTTGATTCTGCTCACAAGCTATTTGTTAAATGTAGTAGTCTGCTAGTTGGTGCTGAGGACCCAGCATACACAGAGCTTATCAGAAGTGTTTCATTGAAAAATCATTGTCTCCTAGGATTAGAAAAAAAATGTCCATTTGTGCCTGATTCGGTCTGCCTCCAGGTTTTGCAGTGGCCCCTCACATCCAGGTTCGCCTGCCACCCTGGAGTCAATAGAACCTTAGCGGTCCTGAAGAGGCACTTCGGTGGCCCAGAATGGGGGCTGACACCTGAGAATATGTTGCCGCCTGTTCTGGCTGTGCTCACATCAGGCACCTGCTGGTCTCCTCAGGCTGCAACCTGTTCCAGGCCACCCGGTTGCATATTTAACTGGACTTCACCACTGGCCTACTCCCTTCCCAAGGTAACACTTGATTCTTATCATTGTTGATGTTTTCCGAGACTGCTCACTTTACTGCTCTGCCCAAGCCCCCCCCTGCACCAGAGAAACTGCTGAGATGCTGGTCCAGCACGTGTTCCACCTGCATGGCATTCCGGTGGACATTGTCTCTGACAGAGGCCACAATTCACCTCTGAGGTCTGGAAGGAATTCTGCCGGGTGCTGGGAGCATCCATCAGCCTGTCCTCCAGTCTCCACCCAGTCTAATGGCCAGTCAAGCGAACAAATCAGGGCCTGGAAGCAGCATTAACGTGCGTGTCTGCCTCTAATCCCACTTCCTGGTCTTCATCTTCCTTGGGTAGAATATGCTCATAACTCTCTGGCTAGCTCTGCCACAGGATTAACCCCATTTGAGACCTCTCTCAGATATCTGCCCTCCCGTTCCTGACCCAAGACGAGGAGATCTCTGTTCCTTCTGTTCAACTCCATCTCAACTACTGTTGGAATGTCTGGAGGAGGGCTTGTGTGGCTCTGCTGCGATCGGTGAGAAGAACAAGGGGATCACTGACCACTACTGCAGAGCCCCCCCATGTATAAATCAGGTCAGAAAGTTTGGCTTTCCTTGAAAAATATTTCTAAACCACTTCAGAGGTATAGGATTAGACTGTTAGGGGGACTTGCAATGATACACAGAGCTCCTCTATTCTTCTCTCCCTTTACACCTACACGCTTTCATGTCCTACCAAGGCATGTTACTAACTTAGCTTCTTCCCCAGAGTCTTTGTGTTTTCTCATCTCGCAGGTTCCCATGGACAGTGGTTAAACCTGGATTGTAGATTATAGCTACGTCTCCTGCCATGGCCCTAGCTAACTGCAACTGCTACCACTATTAGTCATACTTCCATTATGAATTATATCCATAGTGCTGTATTATGTACATTTTCCTATCTGTTACTAATACGTACATTTATCACAAACATAAATGTATCATGTATGTATGTACTATGCAACATATACTACATACAGTTAAGAGTCTATTATTAGAGCTTTCACTGTTAGTATGACGGCATTTCTGTCCACCCCTGACCCCTCTCTCTCTCTGATGGCCGTCCACCCAGAGCCTGGTTCTGCCTGAGGTTTGTGCCTGTTTAAAGGAAGTTTTTCCTCACCACTGTCGCCAAGTGCTTGCTCATGAGGGAATTGTTGGGTCTCTGCAGATAAAGAGTCTGTACCAGCTCTATATGGAAAGTGTCCTGTGACAACTTCTGTTGTGATTTGGCGTAATATAAACAAAAACTGAATTAAAAATAAAACTCTTTTTTAATATGCTGCTTTTTTTTTTTTTTTTTTTTTAACTCTCCAATTTCAAATGACCTCTTCCTGTATGATGAGAATGTTTCTTGGCAGTAGCCATATCTGACACCAGATATTAGGTTAAGCAAATAAGATCTAGAGCATCTCAATTACCTTAAATCTATGTTCCTCTCAGATGTGGGCCCTTTTAAGACAAATGCATTGTTATTTAAAGATCTGTGATAAAAGCACTGCACTTTTAAAACACGCACACAGCCAGCAGCCATTAAACAAGTATGAAAAGTCCTCATGGTTCACACTGGTGACAGCTTTCTTGTTAATATACACCACGCATAATATACCATTTGATTCATGCAGTGTTCTGGGCCTGAGCTGTGATAACAAAAAAAAAAAAAAAAAAAAAAAAGGATACACAAATATTTACAAATCACAAACTGTTGCCTTTGGGAAAGTCACAGCTTGAGAACAACAGAAGCCACTGGCTGCAGTAGAAACAGCGTCAAATACCACCATTCAAATGACATTCTATTTGCATGGTCATGGCGTGGCCAGGGGTGCAGCAGTAATTAGAAGCAAATCTGGCTCATAAAAACAATGGAAAGTTAGCTGTTTGTGCTGTGGAACCAAGCTTATCTGCTGATGTGGGTGGGTGGTAAGGCACACAATTGGGATGTCACTTCCTCGTGCATCGTTAGCCTCTGGAGTGGAATCATTTAAAATAATGCAAAACAAAGCTGTTTGTGCCATATATGTGCAATCAACTTGCACTGAAACACAGTGTATTTGCCTCTTACTGTCTCAGTCTCAGAATGATGAACAACGAGGTTGGTTGGGATTTTATCGACACTGGAGTCAAACAAGCAATTCTGCATACATTGAGTTAGTTGAACAAAGCACACAAATTGGGTAATGAGAGAGCCTTTTTGTCGTTTTGCTGAAAACTGCAGTGATTTTTTCCACCTCTGTTAGATGCATGCAATGTAGAATATGGGCTGCAGCCACGTCTGACATTTTTCATTGTTAATACTGCGCGATGTAACATTTACCACCCATCTGGCACTGCAAGCATGACTTATTACATTTTCTTAGAAAACTGCCAAAACTTAGAGTGTTCAAGAAATTTTTTTCTCTTGTGGGTGTGGTGAAGCAGCCACCTGTTTGATAGATCACTGAAACACAAAGTATGAGGACACTTTTGAGGACAGCAACCCTTCACTTTTTTTCAGTTTTCCTCACAATGATCCTCCAGACTGTGTTCCTGCATAAGCTCACAGCTTTCAGTTAGAACCAATCAGAGCTGCCCCACCCTCTCAGACACATTTCATATTTTAATTAACTGACTCAATGAACGTATTCCTCTTGAGGGGGGAATATGGAGGTGTGGTACAGTAAGTTGAGGTGAGCCAAAAAAGCAAGAGGGAGATAAAAAGAGATGCTCACACAAAGTAGTTTGTGCGCGTGTGTGTGTGTGTGTGTGTATGTCTGTGTGTGTGTGTGTGTGCATGCGTGCGTGCGTGCGTGCGTGCGTGCGTGCGTGCATGTGTGTTGGGGGTGTCAGGTGGGACCACAGTCTTAATCACTGATCCCAAGAAGCCACCAGAATGAGAACAAAGGGCACTAAAATATTCATTAAAACCTGCTCTGTGCTTGTCGTGTGAGAGGGGAGGAGGGGAGGAGGAGAGGGAGGACAGTGTAAGGAGTAATGAGAGGAGGTTAGCTTTTTAACATCTCATTACTGGAGTCCACTGGCTCCCACAGAGACAGGAAGATAGAGACCCTGTCACTGAGCTCGGTAATATAAAACCAGATCATATCGTGCCCGGTGCTCCCGAGATGTCACAGGGATAGGACCTCCTTCCTGAGCGTGGATGCTCATATCTCACTCTGCTTTGTAACCAAAATTATCTTGTGCCCTACCAGTCTGTGGCCAAAGACGATGACACGACAGGATTTTACCAACTAGGAAATCAAATAAATAAGCCTCGTGTTTTTGAAATGCTAATAACAAGCCTGCCTGTGAAGCAGGAGGGGAAGCTTCCTGCGCAGGGAGGGCGGGGTGAACTTCCCTTTCCGAAAAACACGAGAAGCATTTCAAGGCTGCTGAGCTTGACAGATGAACCATGAGGGAGCCATGCTGGTTGGAGAGAATCAAACCGGCTCTGTGTCAGTGTGTGTGTGTGTGTGTGTGTGTGTGTGTGTGTGTGTGTGTGTGTGTGTGTGTGTGAGACGACGCTCTCACCAAATGTAGCTGGAAGAGCTTTGCTGTCCAGCAGACTGGGAGTCTGCACACCTGCTGTGGCCAGGTGTATGTGTAAGAGTGTGTGAGCTTCATTTGTGCGCATACCTGAGCGGCCTGCCTATCTTTCCTTGTGTGTGTGTGTGTGTGTGTGTGTGTGTGTGTGTGTGTGTGTGTGTGTGTGTGTGTGTTGCCGGTGGGCACCTGCTCACACCACTTGCTGCTTTCCCTTTTATTCTCCCTCGTTCTGTTGCAGCTCCACACAATCTAAACCGAAAAAAGCATCATTTTTCCCCCATAAATAAAACATTAGCAGTCAAAACTTTGGCTTGGAGGGACTGCGTATATTTTTCGTTTTGTGTGTTGAAAAAGAGTGGAGGGGACTTTGCGTGTGGTAGCAGGGGAGAGAATAAAAGACGAAATGAAGAAAAGTATGTTTTAGAGAGGAAAAGAAACAAATACTGGATAATGGTGCCACTGCAGCTGGAGGAAACTAAAATTCAAAAAGCAAAGATGATGCTATTTGTTTAGAGGAAGAAAAAACAACTCTCTACTGATGATTACACAATATTCAAATTTGACTTTTCATCGTCACTGAATGATGGAGACAGATGCTTTGTGCCACTCCAGAGCAGTGGGGTATGAGGCTTTTGTAGAAGTGCCAGTGAACATGACATAAAGGTTTCTCTCCAGCCCTCCCCTCCGTCTCTCTCTCTGTCTCTTGCTTTGTCTCAAGGGCAAACACTACATCTAATAAGCATGTGGTAGGACAGGCCACAGTGCCGTTTCACTTGCATATTTTACTACTGACTAAGTCAATGACTGCTGAAGGCTGCACATGGCAACTTCGCAAGTTGCAGTGAGAAACAGCAGTATTTTTCTAAAGTTTGAAAGCTTCTCTGACTAGAGGTCATTTAACACAGTGTCAGTTAACTGCTCACTTCTCGGTCCTCAGTGTTGCTGTCTAGTGGGAGTGGAGGGTGTGGGAGTGATAAAGAGATTCAGCCACTGAGTCTGGTGTTCAGGACAGTCTTTTCAAAGCCTCAGAGACTTCCCAAAAGAAGAATTACTTTTCAGCCAATAAATCAGCTGTACTGCATTGCATTGAAAAAGGGAAGAACTCTCTTCCCTCCTGCTGTTTTTTAATATCTGAAGAGTACACCAACAATTTAGTTGATGGCGCTTGCAAGAAACACATGTCTTAAAAAAAAGGTCAAAGCCCAGATGTCTTTACTTCTCGTCCCTTGTATGAGTCAAGCTCCAGAAGTGCTGGATCCTACGTTTGCCGTGATTATAGTTTTCTGCTTGCTGGTTCCATTTTGGATCCAGTTCTCTGGCACTAACAAATCTGGTTAAAATGACAAAAATTACCGACATCAGATTATGAGTAGTGTGAGCAACTTTTCTGCTGATTGGTCAATGGGCCGCTCACACCATGACATCTGCACTCACCAAAGACTGTTAGTACAAGAAGAGACAAATCACTGTGGAACACCACTCAATGACTGGGAGTGCTTTGATTGAGAATTTGGATCAAATAGGTGGATTTCATTCAAAATACAGATTCAATAAAATGCTGTTGAACCTCAACCCTACCCATAATGCAACCCAGCAGTGTCTGTTCTTAGACCCGACCCTAGGTTGACTAGTAAATTGAAATGAGTGTTCCTTCAACAGTTACCCCGCTGAATATGTAACATTTCCTGTGCTACTGCAACATATTGCAGAGTCTAATCAGATACAGGGCTTTTTTTCTACTCCAGGATATTTGAAATACAGCACTGCAATATGTACCTCATTTTACATTGAGCTGTCTAAGCATCCGTTTGATACTGACCAGCAGCACAGTCATTCTTGCTGTGCAACATTAAATCTGACATTTAGTTTCCTTGGGGACAGATTTACCACCACGTACCAGACAAGCATCGCCAGAGGCTGTCTTTCACATGTAGCAAACTGTTTTATTAGCATTTTTAGTTTTGAAATAACTCCATCTATAGATCGAGTGCCCCGCTGACCTCCCTGACGGGATCTTCTGCATTCAGCTGCAATGCTCTCTTCCCGTAACTTTTGTTCAGTTTACATTCAGATGTTCATCTGGTCCAATTAGGTTCAATTTCAGCACACTGGCTCCTGGTCAGTTTTAATTCATTTGCTGCCATCTCTTATAATTACGCCTTGCATTAACCATGCCTCCCAAAAGAGTCTCCCTTCCTCTTCCATCACCTCATCTGCACAGGAAGCATTTGGTGCTCTTCACAGTCTGCCTCCGACCTCGCTCTCCATTCGCGAGCACTTTCAAATGAGATCAGAGAATTTGAGGTTTAGATTCTTGATGATATTAACTTTCCTGCTTTACCCGCCCCTCCCTCCCCATGACTCCACCGGTGGATCCCTAAGTGGGTGAGCTGCCTCCGGGCAATGGAATCCATGCACGGCCCAAATTAAATTCCTGGGCTGCAGATGACTTTGCTGACCTTCTGGCTTCCTGAGTTCAGTGGAAATGATTGCAGCATGCGGACAGTGATAATTAACCACCTTCAAAGTAGTCTACTATCCACATCAAACCCTGTGCAAATCATGAAAGGAACGCGGCATCTCTTTGGACCTGTGTGGCTTAATATTCATAAGCCTTTCCAAAGTGGTGATGGCCGTTTTTTTTTAGTATTCCTCCTCCTCAGAGTATTTGCCTGAGATTAGAGGAAATGTGTTTTATAGAGGACAATCCCTGGCAGCGGTAGGCTTTACTATCATGCTTATCTTTTTTTTCATTGGGAAAGAACTGACAGAAAACCAACCTGAAGCTCCTTGCCCCATTATGAAATAACCTTTAAATATACTGATTCAATCAGATATGCTTTTACAACCTGTGGAGACACATCTACCTCCTAATTATCTATGCACTACATTGTCTACATTGTACCATTGAGTGATTGAAGACATATAGCAACCTGAGAGAGTGCTTTGGACAGAAACACCACCGTCAATAGTAAACAGTAGTGTTGTGTAGGGGATTTGGACCCTATTCAGTGCATCGCAATTGTCTGAATGTAAATTAAATATGAGACAGCAAGCGTTGCAGTGAAAGACATCTGACTGAATGCCTTATTGTTTGTGCACTTGCTTTTCAATAAGCATAGGATAAGTAAACAGCACGTACAGTCAGTATGTACCCAACACATAACACTAACATTATTGGATTGTTCTGTGAGGCTCTGTAAGTGAAGCAGGGCTCAATGTTTTCCGAAGGTTTTAGAGATTTTACTCTACAAGTGTATCACTTGTGGGAACATATCACTTGCTTCACAAGAAAAGCCGTGGCAGTCAAGTCTGATTTTAAAACAAAGAGCTGCTGATAATCATAAAACAGAGTTTATTCATTTTTTATGTTATTCTTTCATGGTTGTTAGATTATGTGGTTCCAATTTTAAGTAGAACAAAAATTCCCCTTTAAAGTAAAAACTGCCTCATTTGATGCTCTGTTTTTCAGCTTATCTTCTTACCACTAAAAATTGTCTGTGTGGTTTTACTGGACCTTATGGCCATCTCTATTGTGCTCAACTGAAGGTATTACTGTGTGCGGCAGCAGCTAAGGAAAATCTGTCACACCATTTCTGAGTGTTATCTTGTGGTCACAGGAGCATTGTTATAGGAGGCTTAGTTGTAACGTGCTCCATGTGTTGAATGCACATCTGCTCAGATCCTTTTGACTGTGCTGACACATCTGTGCTGGCCTTTCCAAACAGTGATTTTAAGGACCAGACCTGGAGACCGTCTTTATACTGTACCATTGCAACCGGTATTAACATGCAATCTTCAGGTCCATATGATATCTGGATAATGGCATCTGATTACGACAGGCGCATCATTGTCACTGTAGGTGGCGGTAGTGACACTAATTGCTATAGGCTTGATGGTGCTGACTGTAACTCCACAAACAAGGATTGAAGAGCCTCCAATGTGCACAATGTACTGTCACAACAACCTCACTATAAGTTTGAAGGTGTATAACATCTCCCAACTTTTTCATACTTCCTCACTTTCCTTTTTGAGGCAACTAAATTCAGTACTTTAAGACTTTTCAACACCCGCTCACACACTGCTGACATAAACCAGCATGCTTGTTATTGTGACTCAACCAGCAATGGTGGACTTGACAACATGCATGCCTGTCCCGGGTCAAGCAAACAGTGCTGCTGTATGGGCTCAACTTGCAATGGGAGGGGTCCTACGTAGTTCTTGCCATGTTTGTTTGAGAGAGCAGGAAGAGCCGAGGGGAAGGAGGACTGTCTGTTGAACAGGTTGCGTTTACATCTGGCTCAGGTCTGGTCACAACAGAGCCACATCACCAGTCCAGTAGTGTTTTGATGTGTTCTGTGTGCCTTGACACGATTAAATTACATGTGTTTTTCCTCTGTTCAGGAACATGTTAATACCAAATGTAAATCTTAATCCACATCCGCACTTGAATGGAGAATGATGGCAAAAACAGTTCCATCATGGATATCGCCACAGTGGGAGCCAAAAGTCTGAACCCTGCCAAACTGTTCCCCTGCTGAGGTACAAATGGCAGAACAATGTCCCACATGCTCCAATTCACAAACAGCTTGTGTGTTTACCTGAATGTGGCCTTGAGGATCTGTCCTGAGGTGCTCTCTTTGGTGTGGTTGTTGTATCCGTAGAAAAGGTCTCCGAACACAGTCTGGTTAGCGGGGATGTCCACTGCTTCCGCACAGTCTAATCCCTCGGTGCAGGCCTCAGACAGTGGCAGGCACGACCTCCCATCTGGACCACGTTTGTAGTCCTCGATGCACCTAAAGTTAGAGGGGTTTAGGTCATTTCATTGATTCATATATTTCCATCCTTTCTTTCTGAGAACTGTGATGTATATAATTAATTATTATCCCTTTACCATCTATTATTTTGCTTGGTTCTCCATCTCTACTCTTGTATTTTCTGAATTCCTTTTACTGTAGTAGAACGGGAAAATAATTTGTATGCAAAGAGCACCAGAGCAATTTAAGGTTGAAGTTAATTATGTTTAGAATTTTGTGTGAAATAACAGGTGCTGGTTAGTCTGCCAATTTTCAAACTGTTAAGCTGTCATTTAAACAGTCAGCCATACCAGAGGAAGCTTCTCTCTCTTGGCGAGTTTAAAATGATTATGGAGGATCACATAGCAGATAAAAGGATCAATAAGATGCTGTCTCTGATGTGCACGGCTAAATTTTATTTGGGCTTGGCTCCTGCTTCGACTGCTTGACTACAGTGAGACTGCTCAGCCTGTGAAATGAATTTCAACTCGGCAACTTGCATGTGATTTTAGAATGTATGACTGTTTTGGAGTAAAATAAAAATGTATTACTTGTCTTTCTTCAAGTAAAGATTTTTAACATGTTTTATACACTTTAATGCATATCTATCCAATAGTAAAAGAAAGCAGTTAGTGTGATCGATGACACTGATGCAGTTTCAACTCGTGTTTTTGCCACTGGATAAAGATTACAACATAAAAAATACAATACATAGTGATGCCTGAGAGGGCCTGCAGACTGTATACTTAACTGCAGATATGTTAACCAGAAGTAACTCCATTTTTATTTATGATTTTTATTCATAACCACAACTGAATGAGTGGAATTTTAAAATCAAAATAGCTGCAGTTTCAACTTGAACTTACATGACCACTTGTGACAAGTGATAGTTTAAACTGGCGGCGACAACTGTCACTTAATTCTGTTAGTTGAGAGAGACAAAGAAACTTTTAGCTGTTGCTCAATATGCTCGCTCTCCAGCCGAAATCTGTATGACAGTATGTATTATGTTCTATTTTACTATTATGTACTATTTAGCTATTATGTCCCATTATTATGTATTACTGTATGTACAATCAGCCAAAGATAGTTCTGTAACCTGTAACTATTCTGTAGCCTTTCCCACGTTGAGTATAGGGCTGTGCCCTTCTGTTCAAAAACACCAACAGAGCAGCCGCTTGTTCTATATAAAACATATAAATTATGGTTGATGAACAGTTTTATGTGTCTGTCTATAATTCGTAAACAAATGATATCGTACTTCTATGCCTAAAACCTGAAAAGTTCTGAATCTGAATGTCTGAACTCCTGTTCTTATGCCTCAAGTCCGTTTTCTTGTTTTTTCCCGTGTGCCTGAAAGCATCATGAACAGACCCAGAGGGAGGACTAAAGCTGCTGGTCTGACAACAAGCTGCTCACATTACATCTCTTGTGCAGACTGCAACGTTAACATTAACCTACAACAACAGCGCAGAGCAGAAAACAGCAGCACTGGAGGTCACCAATCTGATTTGATCCTATTTGTGTAAAGCACACATTTGAGATAATGTCTGGTTCAAGGTCATCGTCTTTAATAGTATGTAGATGCAAATACAAGACTGTAGTTTGAATAGTGAAAATATTTGCAAGTTAAATCACAATCTCAATATTCATGAGAAAACTTCCCGATAATTCAATCCAGCACTAATCATTAATCAACCAGTCCTCATGTGATAAACATGGATACAGACATCGTACTGCCACAAACGCTATGCAAGTACTACAAGTGCTGCAAACATATTTACAAGCAGACTGTCAGCAGTCAGGAATACTGATTTAATCCATGTGATTGAACGGTTATTTCGAGATATTGTTGACTACATTTTCACTGGGTTCAAAGTATGTGCAACCAAAACCTCACAACTCAGTGTAGAATCAGTAAAGTCAATTCTACTCAACTGGCACAAAATCCCCCATCTCAAAAAAAAGGGAGCTGGAATCCAAACACAGAGTCCTCTCAAGACTCTTTCATATTGATGATGTTTTGACATCTCTGTGTAGAATACACTCTGTAAAATGAATCAAAGGCAGGCGAAGTAGAGGGAGAAAAATGGGGATAGGGCGTTAAAGAGAGAAAGATAATCTGCCAGGGATTTACACAGAGACACGCTCTCTCCTGGATGCCAAATGTCGCAAAGCTAATGCCAGTCTCCAGTGGGACCCGTAGAGGATTAGACACATCTGCACCATGAGAAAGTGACAACAACAAAATGCTTTTGCTGAGAGTGAAATGAAACATGATGTTGAATGTAAAGACGACAGCAAGAAACAAAAGCTTGTTATGTTCAATTAAAAAACTGCTGTTTACGAGATCTGGTGATGTTTTCACAGAGGAGATCAAAAATCTCTTGTCAAACATGGCAGATTTCCACATCCATACAGTACATATTTGTACATGCTGGTGATTACACCACTGTATGGCTGCCAGCTGCAGAAAACAACTCTCAGAAAACTACTCCTACAACTCCTCCATAACAAACAGGAGTGTGAGGAAGATGTCAATCAGTGTGTGCACGTCCACACAGTCCAGAGAAGAGGTCTAATCAGCCTAATAAATGAAAACACCTGTGGGGCTGGACCCTGGCCATGTAGATTATATGAGGCAGGTCTCCAGATACACAATCTAACCTTAATCTAATAGAACCTTTTGACTGTAGTAAGTGGCCTGTTTTCACTGAAGACATTTGGACATGTCACAGCAGAAAAAGAGGTGTACATTATCTATCTATCTATCTATCTATCTATCTATCTATCTATCTATCTATCTATCTATCTATCTATCTATCTATCTATCTATCTATCTATCTATCTATCTATATATATATAGAGAGAGAGAGAGATAGATAGATATATAGATATAGATATATATACACATGCCAGAATCCTCTCTCCTGTTCAGTTTCAAGGTCTGTGCATGCTGACCCACTGTCACAGTTTACTGGGCCACTTGAACGCAACTGAGCCATCATTAATGTGGTGAGTAACACCTGTGCTTTTCCTGCTATGACGAGTTGAAATGCCTGCTGTGGAAAAGTATTATCTATTTTATCATATCGCAGTATACTGTATTGTGACAATCCTTACCTTCTTGTGTTGTTTTATGAAATTCATGTCATTAGATAGAAAATGTGTTTCTGAGTCTCAATGTAAGTGCATTGGTTGGAACCCTGTAATCTATGAAGGATGTGGAAATCATGAGAATGTTATGCCCAGGAATGTAGGTGGAAATAAACAAGCTGCCATTACTGTAGCGGCGTCTCACTTGACTCATCTTTCATGATGCTGTATATAGTAAATGTATGCAAAGGTTTCACTTTGTTCACCCCTTCTGTTCTGCTCCAGCAAAGAAACATGGCCAGAGGAGGTCTGTAGAGGAGGCTAGAATGGAATATAGTCATCAGAATGTATACATGTGAGTCAGACAAATCCAGCCTTAAATTTTACCTGCAAACCACCAAACCATGTTGTGCTGTGTTGTTATTGGCTGCTGCAGCAGCGGTGTCAGAATGTTTGACTAAAATGTGCACCAAGAGATCATAGATTTGATTCTATCTCCATAAAATGCTAATTCTGCCACTCTCTCTAAATGTTTCCTGGCCACAAAATACAGAATTTGACTTTTAACCACTTGTAGTTTGATTTTTGTTGAATTATGCCTTTCACCTGCTTAAAATGCAAGGCATCATAGTCTGAACATTTGTTGGCAGATCATCACATCCCAGCAAATTTCGTATGAAACCTAATGCTGGCTAGGGCTAAGTACACCGAACTTTCACATGCATCCTGTGGAGTTCGGGCAAAGTAGTAAAGTTAATGTTATTTTCCCCCAAAGCTCGTGACATAGCCAAAGCCAGACAAGTGTTTTACGACTGAATGACATTAAAATCCAGTTCATGTGTAAGATCAACTTGTCTTTGACACTTGAGCAACAGTGGCCTCCCGAAAAACATGGATATTCTTCAGCTTTGAAGATTAATACGGAACTTAAAGAAGCAGGAAGTGAACAGCATTGTCTAACTCTTGTCTTCTGTGTATGGAAGTAGAAAAGTAGAAAAAAATTGTATGTATCTGAACTTTGCAGAAGTGTCCTGCACGAGCAACAACATAAAGAAAAAGTAGGTTGTGCAAGTATAAACGAGCACTTTTCAGATATTTTTGCATAACTTGCATTAACGGTGTACATCCCCGTCGGCCGATGCTGCAGCAGCATGCGCTCCCACACACTGTGGTTTGCAGACATTGCATCCACAGGTCCTCTTCCTCATCTCTGGAGATTTCAATCATGCTTCCCTGTCCTACACTCACCCACCTTCACCCAGTATGTTAAATGCAATACCAGAGACAACAGAGCACCTGACTTACTGTATGCTGTGAGGGAATTTTCTATCACAGGCCTTCTGTATTAAGGCGCCCAAAAGTCTCAGGGTTGGATAACACAGAGGCCTCAGACAGAGACACAACATAATATTTGGAGGCCATTCTAGCAGACAGCAGATAGGAAGTCTCTCCTCGTGAGGTAGCCAAGGTCTTGCAGATAAACTGTATAGACTGACATTTTAAGAGAATTAGGTCAAAAGTGTCCTCAGTTAGAGGGATGGATGTCAGGGCATACGTAAGTATGGTATGAGCTATTGTTTGGGCTTTGACTGTCCAATAGAGTACCAGAAATGTAGAAGGAGGGTGCAGAATATCCATAATAAGGAAATAGTGCAAGGAATAGAAGGGGAAACATGTGACATTGGGGGTATTAATACACCCCATTAGATCGGACATCTTCAGAGTTTGGTGTGGCACTACCTTGTTTCATTTGTGGACATTGTGTTGCTCATCAACTTCTCCTTGATGCATCAAGCCTGCAATAAATACCTCTGCATAACACATCTGAAGTCTCCTGGTGAACTCCCTCCTTCAGCTCACAAGAATTTCCACCACAATTTTGGCGTCACGAACAGGATCTCAACATAACAAGACTGGTAAGTGCAAATTAGAGTTTTCTTTGCTTTGCCTTGCCATGTCTGTGTTTGACGAGATTAAAAAGAAACTGTATTTGATTCGAACTAATCTGTGAACCTCCGGGCCTTTACAAGATCAAAAAAAATCAGTGTCTGTGCAGTATCAGCTGGACTGTGAGTTCAGCAGGACACCTGGCTAATTTGTCTGGGAGTGTTGTTTGGAGCGAATGTGCCATACAAACTTCCCAGTAGATGTTTAATCAATAGTGCTAAAAGGTTCTGAATTGTAAAAAATTAGGTGAGCTAATGTGACTGGATTCAATGTGGTTTTAAATTCCTAAGGAGTCGTACAAGGTTTGAAGAAGCTCCTTGAATTGAAAATGATAATGTTAGTGATCAGTTGGTGACAGTGAATAAATATTAGTGAATACGGTGGTCTCTGGGGCAACTCTGGATTGCGCCCTGTTGGGCAGATAAGGCCCACAGTGAGATTACATCCATGGGAAGACGTTCTGGGGCGGCTGAGAAATGCTTGCTTCGGTGTAATCAAGAGATGTGGTAAATCTGTATCTGTACATAAAAAGAGAGAGTTTGGTGTGGCACTACCTTGGTTCACTTGTGGACATTGTGTTGCTCATCAACTTCTCCTTGATGCATCAAGCCTGCAATAAATACCTCTGCATAACACATCTGAAGTCTCCTGGTGAACTCCCTCCTTCAGCTCACAAGAATTTCCACTACATATGCAAACACTAAGGATGCTTCCAGCTCGTCACCTTTCCCCCAGCCAGGCCGTTCTGATCACAACCTGGTTCATCTGCCCCCTGCAGACACAGGAAGCTGGAGGAGCACTGAAAACCATCTCAGGCCACAGCAGTGACAGCGGGAGGGGCCCAGAATCTGGAGAACGGTAATGGGCAAATGAATAATCTGTTTTTCAATATATTTGATTCTACACCTGCCCAGACCTGAAGCCCTTACTTGTCCACTTCTCTTTACCTTCCCCCTCGCAGCATCCCTGACACCAGCAGCACCCTCTTCACACCATTTAACCCCGTGCACTCCACATCACAGACTACATTCCACTCCCCCCAACTCACTCAACAGAAGCCACTCCCCAGTCTCTCCCCCACCAGCCTCTCCATAACAGCAGATCAGGTGAGGAAGGGGCTCAGGAAGATGAAGGCAAGGAAGGCTACAGGCCCGGATGGTGTCAGCTGCAGACTGCTCAGAGCCTGCGCTTATCAGCTCTGCAGGGTCATTTTGCACATCTTCAACATGAGCCTCTGTCTGGAGAGAGTTCCAGCCCTGTGGAAAACTTCCTGTGTGGTTCCAGTCCCTAAGACTGTGCATCCCAGAAAGCCAAGCCGTGGACAACCAACCATACCCCCTGCCTGGGACGGTGAGGGGCTTAAGCAGCTCCTTCACTAACAGACTGCTGTATCCACTGTAAGACAAAACACTACAGCAGTTCCTTCTTTCCAACAGCCATCAGACTGTTTAACTCCAGCATCATTTAATGTGGCACTGTCTTGATGTTGTTTCCCATGTCAACATCACAAACCTCCTGTTTTCTGCACTACTGTTATTTATGCTGACATGTGCTCACATCCACTACAGTTTGTGCATTTTTTTTACTGTGTTGCAGACTTTTTCAACTGTACAAAAGTACAAACACTATTTATTATCCATCCACTCGTGCAATTCATTGTTCGTTTTATGCAACAGCACTTCTCAAGTGCAAATGATTGATTGAGTTGATTTTTTTATGTTTTATCCTGTATCCTATTTATCTTTGATCCTTCTATGCCACTGTTTTTGCCTATTTTTAATACTTACTGACTGTAACAACTTAATTTCCCCGACCTGGGACCAGTAAAGTTTTATCTATCTTATCTTAAAAGATGTCATTTGAGAATTTCAGGCAGTACTTTGTGTTTGTGTATTCTTCCCATATCATTTCAAGTATTAAAAATGTTCCCCTCTGGAGTTTATACAAAGACTAGGGAAAAGTATTGAGGCCACATACAAAAATCATTCATTTCTCTGCCATTATTGTGGATTTATATTCAAAAGTTGACAGCTTTCATCAGGAAATATCTCTAAGCAGACTTGAACTCAGCAGCAGCCTCTTACAGAATATGAACTAGCTGGTTTAAATCTAGTCCAATATCAGACAATTGGCAGCTTTAAAGGGCCACAGTTTTACAACCAATCTTAGTTTGACAACATCCTCCATCATGGTCTCATTCTCCTCCACCTGCTCTTAATCAGGGGACAACTTGAAGTTGTCACCCACACTGCAGAGTGAGTGACTCACTATCAATTATCCTCTATGAAGGAGAAGCCTGGTATAAAGAAATAAAGCTAAAAAATAAAGTCATCATACTTGTCAGCAGGGACACTGGAAAGCAGTCAGAGTTTGGGGTGCAGGGAGAAAGTCAGCCCGTGTGACCCACCACGAGAAAACCAGCAACAACTCGGCCCAGCGCAAGTTGTGAAAACAAAGAAAATTCAATTCTTTTTAAAAATGAGTGATTTTGGTTTTTTTTGCAGAATATGTAAGTTGAAATCATGAAGAAGCCACTCCATGTTTCAAATAACAGTATTGGGGGCCTTAAAACCATAAACTTTGTATTTGAATTTGGGTTGTTTTAGAGGAAATTCTCGGTCCTGGTTGGGGGTGTGGCGATTCAACAGTAAATTAACATACTGGCTTTCTTTGGCTATTCACAGCTATTCACGTGCTTCTGTTCTTTTTTTGGCCAATCAGCTGCAGGTTAAAAGGGAACCACATGGCTACTTATGCAGCTTCTGGTTATGCTGATGGCGATCTCACTTCTGATTCTGAACCCGAACTAGAAGATGAAACTGAAGAAATCGCCGAGAGCGACTGCATTAGACTGGAGAACATCCTTAATCTACAGTTGACCTTAGCTGAAGATGAAGACGATGAAGAATACAAAGGGGAGTAGTAGTAGTGATGGTGGCGCATACGGACACAGCGGCTCCTCTCTGTCCTGATAATGTGGTGTCTACATGTTTGTCTTCGTCGGTGTGTTCGAGTGATTTTATGTTTTCGTCGCGCTTGTTTGTCCCAATGTGCACATACAGCTGTGGGATTCTTTTTGACATCGGCAACACAGCAATCTGCAAATTAAACCTGGCACGCACTAAGCAGTTACTCCATCTTGGCCTACTCTGGCGGCCCGTTTAAACACCGACCCCCACTACTGCAGCGCACCCGCAGAGGAAGCGCCGCAGGCGGTGCGAGAGGAGACGGAAGCGGGGAAAGCACGGGGATATCCAGGCTAGGCTAGCAGCAAATCCACACAAGCCGGCTATATCATCTATTGTACTCGCCAATGTACGCTCCTTGGACAACAAACTTGACTATATACACCTGAGATCAACCCAGCAGACAGTGAGAGTGCTGTGTTTTCTTTTTTACGGAAATATGGCTCAATAGCAGCATACTGGACTCCTCCATCCAGCTGGACCGGCTAACACGCTACGGCTCACACCGCGGCGGCGGAGTCTGTGTTTACATCAGGGATGCTTGGTGTCAAGACGCTGTGGTGATTTGTAGACGCTGTTCACCCCTGGTGGAGTTTATGATCATCAAGTGGCGGCCTCTGTTAATGTCCTGTACATATAGCAACATTGACAATAAAGTTGACTTGACTTGACTCATTCATCACAGAGTGACAGAATTTATTTTATTTTATTCAATATTAGAAATAAGTATCTACATTTGCTCCTTCTAACTAAGTATAATACCTTTCTTGTTTTTCATTTTTATTCAGGGGCTTTTTGCAACAAAAGAATTTCCATTTCCATTTGATAACCATTGTGCAAACTACTACAATAGTTTGAACAATGGTTAGGGGGTTGGACTTATGTAAATGAGATGCAATGAGCAGCACTGTTGGTTCCCCTGGTAGGTGAGAATCTTTCAGGCTGGATTTCTCAAAAAACTAGTTTGAGGAGTGCCTACATTCAAATGGCCACATCTTCCTCAAATATTTTCAGATTTCCATGTGTTAGACATCATTGGAAAGCTTAGAAACTACACTTTCAGAATCTAATAACTGAAAATGCCCCACGGGAGACTTGTTGCTGGTTTTCTCGTGGCTGGTCCCATATAATGACCTCATAACTAAATGCTGGGCAGCATTCATGGTTTTTGCTTTAATTTGAGGATAATTTTTTTGATATATTTTATACTGATTTCACGCCACAACAGACAAACACAAGTGTGAACACTAACATACTGTATGTCAAAGCTACTGATACTGATAAAAAAACTGATGTTTTTTTAATTATCTTAAGGGGTTCTGTAGCCCCCTCAGCACCCATATACCCCACCTGCATGCCTGTCATTTAAAAGCAAGAGGACCAACAACCATAAAATTTCTCCCAGCTCTCCAAAGGTTGCTTTCTAAAAGTCTGTTTGCTCTGTTCAAAGCAGTGGGGCACTGATGCATTTTTTCATTTGCTTTCCATGGGCCAGTTTAGGCTTAGCTTCACCCTAACCAAGCAAATATATTTCATTTATTTAGTAAATAGAAAATCTACTTCCTCTGTATATGGATTTTGTATTGAATGACACTGGTGGACGTGAGCAGCACACACTAAGCACCATGCGGGCAAAATGTGTCTTATGGATAATTCTTTAAGGTTTACTCATGAGACTAGCGAGAAGTACCATTGAAAAGCGTTTTTTTTTTTTTTAGGTTGTTGTTTGAAAGGAGTTTTTTTTGGTGGTTTGTTAAGACTTGTGAGGAAGTCAAGCTTGATCTTGATCTACCGCATTTAGAATGAAGCATATATCCTAAAGTATTTCTATGAAACAGCTGACTCGAGGTTACATTTTTTTCAGCATTGATTTGGAGTGATGTGTTAGACGGTCCTCTCAGCAGAACACCAAATGAGGGGATGTGTTCAGAATGCTGTTCATCCCTCAGGGGAGTTCTAGAAATTTGGAGACACAATGACAAAGAGCACTGAAGCAGGTCCAGAGGCTCATGGTAGCCCAGTACCTCTCTAATACCTCTTTGGTTTGTCCCTTTAATTTATCAACCACCACCTTTTAAGCATGATTACAGATCATAGTGTATATGTATGGGATGTGCACTAGCTTCCTACTTCCGACTAGTGTCCTAGCTTCCCATGGTTCATCCTGGTCAAAATATGTCAACATTGATCCAGAAATTCCACCGAGCACGTCTGCATTGCATTCTGGCTGCAGCATGCCCGCCAAAGCTGACTCCGGCCACTCCAGACGATTCCACGAAAAATGCATTTCAGAAGCGTCTCTTCGCTCTGCTCCATGGAGAATACGCGCCTCATTTATTTTTGACAGAAGCCTAATCATCAAGCTGGACAGAGCAGATTGCACCACAGAGGAAGTCAGAGGCAGGAATGGCACAGAAAATCTGGTCAAGTTTCAAAATAAAAGACCCTTTGCAGATTCCTGATTGTAAATCAACAACAAACAGTAAAAACAGGCAAAAAGGAAACCCTACACATCTGTGATGCTGGGATATAAAGCCATGCACAGGGCGTTACAGAAAGGTGCTGCAGCCGTAAAGCGTCACAGCCATGCCCAGTGGAATCTCCGGGTTAGCACCTGTGAACAGTTATATCTTAAAGAATTGGTTTGTTTTACCAAATAAAAACTTCAAACGTTTGTGATGATAGGACTCAATGTAACAGTCACTAAACAGAATAATAATAGTAATTTAAGATGTAAAGCAGTGATCTGTTCTTTCTTACCCACAGAACATCTGGATGTTGTAGAGTGTCGGGTCATCCTCTAGAGGGGCCAGCTGCTGGAGACACAGCTGCTCACATCCTCCATTGAAACCGTCGGAGCAGTCGATGCCGATGTGGTGGTCGTAGCACCCGGTCCCATCCTTCATAGGACTCAACCCTGGAGGGCACTGTGGGAGGAACAAGTGCTTTTAAATTACTGATATTAGCAATTACAGATTTCTACTTCATTTTGGGAGACATTCTTAGAGCTACCTAAACAGTGAGAAGCTGCCACATTAACACTAATCCCAGATGGGACAGGTAAACAGACCCGATAACATCTGTGCCACAGAATGGAAACAGTCAGATTTCTGTTCCCATTAGTGCAGCCTGTGTGAGCACTGAGCTTAGTCTGTAAAACTGCACACGGCATCATTTTTTATGCAAAACTCTCATATTATCAGCATAAACAGCAAGAAGCTTCAACAGAAGGAGCAATGGTACAGAAAACAAAATGTCTGCAACCCAAAAGCTGCTTTTTGAGCTTTGACCTAAGCTTCGACTTTGGCTACGGCTTGTTCATGATCCTCATTAGGACAGGCCGGTGATGCAAATTTAAAGAGCTACTCTAACTCCTCAAACCTTGTCCCAACAATCAGTAGCTATGGGCCCTTCTAAGCAGCTGCCTAACACTGTAATAATTAAAATAATTAATGCCCACAAAGCAAGAGAAGGCTAAGAAGAAGAAAGCGTTTTCAGGTAGCTGGTCCCTCTGATCATAATGTAATTGAGACATGCCAGTTAACGGGAGAGAACTGCATGTTGGATCGCTAGAGAGGCAAATGAAACACAAGTTTGACTGTAAAAGACCTTCAGGAAGATTTCTCAGACTCTGAAGTGGTGGCGCACTGGCACACCTGCACAAATATGGCCTTCATGGAAGAGTCATTACAAGAAAATCTTTCCTGTAGTGCTCAACACAAAATTCTGTGTCAGAAGTTTTGCAAAGAAGCATCTTAATAAGCCTGATGCATTTTGGAAACATCTGGTGGCCTGATGAGGTTACAACAGAACTTTTTGGCAACAATGACCAAATGGTATGTTTGGAAAAAAAAGGTGGATCAATCATATTTTGGGCTTGTGTTGCAGTCAGTGGCACTGGGACATTTCCATTGTAGAGGAAAGAATGGATTCAATTAAATACCAACAAATTCTAGTAAAATGTAGATTTAAAAAAGATCAATCATTTGAACATGAACTGTTTACTGACAGCAGTTTTAAGAAGTGTTCCTGAACCCATCTAGTAATATCCTTTACAAAATCATGTGTTCACAAAGGTGTTTTTTGGAGCATTCCACAACTTTCCCAGTCTTTAGTTGCTCCACTTGTTTGAAATATGTTGCTGCATCAAATTTCGATATCCAAAAAAATCAATGAAGTTGATCAGAAAAAAAAACAAAACATTAAATATATCATCTTTGAACTATTTTCCATAGTACATGTACAGTACAGTACTCATCACATTCTGTTTTATGTTTTCTACAGCGTCCACACCATCATTGTTGTGTAACTGTATATTGGTCTTGACTGTTTATGACCTGATAATGGGTTAAAAGGGGCAAACCAAAAAGAGTTCAAATCATCCTGGGAACATGGATGTCTGTACCAAATTCGGTGACAACCCATGTAATAGTTGTTGCAATATTTTAAATCAAAACCACAAATCAACCTTATGGTGGCCCTAACAGGTTATTCTCTGGGGACCACAAATGCCTGTACAAAATTCCTGGGTTATCCATCCAAAGGTTGTTGAGGTAAATCAGTTACTGTTCCATGTGTTATGGTATTATTGTGTCTTACTGCAAGACCAATGCATTGCTCCTGCCCCTGCTTAACTCATTAAATGTTCAGCCACGGTAGATAAATTCTATATCGTGTAATCAATACTCACAATTCACAACAGGAGTTTTTAAATCGTTTCTTTTATACATTAGATAAAAAGAGCCTTTGCATAGCAGTACCATTTGATTATTTACTGTGACACAGGGAATGACAGGAGCAGTGATGAAATGGCAGACAACCAGTGTCATCTATAATGAAACCCTTTTAAAAGGATTCTTGTTCTGGTGAGGTGGATGAGGCAATACTGCAGGTCTGAATTTCAATTTCCATACCATCCAGAGAGGATGGTCTACATTTGATTAGAGAAATGAAATCCTTTAGTTTTGCTGTGTGTGAAACAGCAATGGCTGTCACAGATTAACTTCAAGAAATTAATAAAGAAGACTCTATAAATTATGAAGTTTTTACAGAGCAATGGACATCATAATTGAAATTCACCCCAGCACACTGAAATGTGCTGGGGCGAATGTACAAAAGAGCTGTGAGACCTGACTTCACCCCGCTTCCTTCCCTCTACAGTCTTGCTCAGTATTTCCCTGGCAGTTTTTTTCAGGGACCTGTCAAGTCAAATTCACATTATGTTTTCTGTCAGCTATTACTTCAAAGGAAATTTTGATGGAGTGCATTTTAACAAGGCGCAGCTACCTCCAGAACAGCGACTAGACAGCTGGTTTCCTCTAAGCACAGAGGGATCAGCAACTGCTTATTTTATTATTTAGGCCTCCTGTATTAATCAGAGGGTCCAGCTGGCTCATTTGGCCAATATAGCCCACATGCTTGTTGTGGATTCCAATGGTTTACCTAATTTTTGTGGAAGCACAGTTTCTGTTAAGGTCTAATGTAAGCTATTTAGAACATGCTGAATAAAAATCTGTTTCCAGCAGCTCTGCACCTCTGCATTTTAGAATTGAACTAATTCTCTAAATGGAAGCTGCAGCACTTCGAAGAAGTTTTTATTCTTGCGTGTTTTATTACTATGTTTTGTACATTATCCCTGACTACCAGCTTACAAACTGTAGCATCACTCTAACACTTTACGGTGGATGATTCCACTGATCAATATTCATTTATCATCCACATCAAAAACATGACATCAGTCCCTTCTCTGGGCTGAGTACAGGAAAATTTAGTCGGTCAGAAATGTAACGTGACCGTACCTTTACTCTGCTGACACCAACATAATGACAGCCATTAGAGCTTGCAATACTGTAAATAGCCATGTCCTTTCCACTCATGTCTCAATTTGAGCCACTTGTGTAAGAAGCCATAGTCTCCATTTGTTTCACTGCATCAGGATTAATTTGACGTTTCTCTTAAAGAGCATGTCCTAGTTTGCTAACTAGGACTGATCCAGTGGTGGAATATGGTCAGATCAATGAGTATGTCAAAGTTTTGCCTGGAAGCCTGCCATTTATCAGTTTGACATGACTTAAAGTTTAAGTCTCCAAATATTTTACTTTAGTTAAAACTGCTCAAAAAGAGTGAAATATGTTGAGAGGTGCCGAATGTTTCTCCATCCATAACCAATGACACAGCATTTTCCTCACCTCCTTATACACTTTTTAGGTTACACGAAAAGAAGATCAGCAAAACAACTCCCATAAGTTAAAGGGAATTTTGATAGTATGTATTTTTAGCTTTACATGTGGAGGAGAGGGGAACTCTGGAGGAAGCAAAGACATATTATACAAGTTTCAAGTACTACAGTATATTGATGTTAAAGTTGAAAAAGAAAAGGGTGAAGTGTGGAATGCTTGCCACTACATTATGGCAGCTAGTGAGCTATCTCAGTCACTGCAGTGTGCATTTGTTTGCTCGCTTCAGGGAGAGACAGGGAAAATTGAAGGCAAAGTTAGAGCAGGTTGAATTAAACAGACCTTACTAAGAACTCAACAGGCTTACAAGAAGGCAGTCCCACCATGCAAACCAATTCAAATGGCAAGGGCAGGCCAAAGACAGGCACCAGGTTTCAGGATATGTAGGGTGACAGGAAAGCCTGCAGCACTATGGCAAGAAGACAACATAGATGATCTGGCAAGAAAGTGGGGCAAGAGAGCAGACATATATATACTAGGGGAGTAAACAAGGCAATGAGGAACAGGTGTGTAAATGGGTGTGGCAATCAGGTGACTAGGAAAGGTGAGGACATACTGAGAAGACCTTGTGAGAGAAGGGGAATGACATGGTCTGGAGAGTTCAGAGGAAAAGCAGGACTAGGGGAAAGCAGAGGTTATGAAGTTGCAAGGAAATGAAAGGAAGACTGAGTGGGTGTCACTATGAGATTACCAGGTGGTTGATTTCAGATTATATGATGATCCTGACAACATAGAACAAAGTCAAACTTGCATAACTAAGATAAATGACTACCACTTCGCAGAGACTGTCACTCGACCATGACTGCTACTACCATACATTCATATTGGTTCAGGAGGTTGTGAATTCTCATTTGGCAACAGTTTGTAGAACTACTCCACTGCATGACAAGAGACCAATTTTTAAGTACCATTTGTCAGTAATAAAAAGGAAAATATACAATTGTAATTCACTACTGAACCTTCTCAATGTTTGTTAGCCAAGAACATAAATCATTAAAAGTCAGATGTAATTTTTTAATCCTAAATAAACGTGACAACATTGTTAAATGATTGTATTTATATTCCATATGGTTTATTGAATGCCCTAAAAGTGCTGGGAGAGGGTTGAATGTATTAAATGTGTAACTGCCTTTGTGTATCTACCTTATAAAGTAAAGATCTCCAGAACAGCTATATATTTGATATAACACCAGTGCAGAATGGGGACACATGTTGAATGAGTGGTCCCTGGTCTTGCTCCCTTGATAAACTGATATTGATTTTGTCACTCTGTGAAGGGCCATTGTGACAAATGATTTATCACCTGTAATGCAAAGAGCACATGAGGCATTGAATCTCCTAACACATCAGTGGCACAGAGTCTTTAAATCAATGGAATCCAGTGCAGTCAATGTGGATATGTGGTGCAAGCTGAGAGGAATTTGTATTGATGGGTCACTGCACTGCAGCTTGCCTGCCACAGATAGCTCTAGTTATTGACTGCCATAATAGGCTTCTGACATGCTGGAATAGCAATAACTCTGAGCCATTTTCCAGATGTCCATAGGATAGCAGTCATTAGGAATATGCACCCGCCGGAGTCTTTGTCGGTGGATTGTTATCACTTGAGGTTTCCACAAATCTGGTCTATAATCCTGAGTAAATCATTGATAATCCTCTGTATAAAACCACACCCCAAGTGAGCAGCCCCCAAATCCTTAAAAATTTTATCTGATTAAAAACTTCTCCTGGTTGTTTTGTTTGGAATGAGTCTGTGGCCGTGAAAGGTGGGACACTTTGGCTCAGCATGACTGGCATAATGAGGAAATAATCCACAATCAAAGTTCTTAACAAAAGTCTTATAAGGTTTAAGAATAGGAAGTAAGCGCAGGTGCTTTTCTAAAATTCAGCCCATAGGTTCACCTAAAAGAATGGGATATTTTTGTTTATTCAGTTATCTTATATCCCGCAATATCATCTTAAATTATACCATATCTAAATGGCATTTCTGAGCAAAGGATAATTAGCTCTCACTTGGAATTTAATGTCTTACCGCATTTTACAACATTTGAAAAGGCTGAGAACCTTGCTATGGACTTCACAAAGTGATCTTTTAAATCTCAGCTCAATTTCACACCGGTCTACATTATTTACAGTGCAAAAGCTCTGGGGGCTCTAAAGCAACTTCAGATACAAGGTATGAATGAAACTACATGAGGTACCTAGCACTGTGACACATAGCATCTTTTCAGAAAGACAGGCTGTTGTACTGTTGCTTGCTGTAGGTGAAAGTGTCATGTGGCACAATTCAAAAGCTTTCAAGTGATTGCTGTAGAGAACCTTCATGGGTCTCACTGGACTTGTAACCTATCAGTCTCACATCACACATTCACATTATAAAGACTTGGAACAACTAACAATGTTGTCAGGGTAATATGGTAAAAGAGAAGCCGCTTTCAGCCACAAATGAATCAGATAGACACTCTTTGCGTAAATACTCATTTGATGATGTATGCTGTAGTTTTGATTGCCAAGAGCTTCGAAAGGTGGGCTCAGGACTGAAGCCGTGTCATGACTTGACAAATACACTGACAAGATCAAAAAAGAAGTACAATGAAAAAGAGTGGCTGTATTGATCTGCATGTCCCAGTTAACCTCATTAAATTCTTTAGTGAAAAGTGCTACACCAAACTACTACTGAGATAGCTTGTGTTTCTTTCACTGTATACATCTGCAACTAACTGTAATAGGGCATATTTCATCTCCAAACGATACACAGGTCACTAGATAATGGCCATCTACTGACACTAACAAAAGGGTCTTTGAAGGCAAAGTAATCACCATTTATCTCAGGCCATTTAATAACTGGACAGTGAGTGAGAGCACTGTCTGCCCTGCTGGAGAAGAAGCTAGGAGTACAAAGCCTGCTCTGGAAAACCCCTTGAACCACCATGCCTTTTAATCCTGTTTCTTAATGGAGATAAATTCCTGCAGTGCTTTTGAGGCTTAAGGGAATCAGTACAGTGCCATTGCCAAACACCAACAAATCCCTGCCAGAGCAGTTAGATAAGCTATGCACTTTTCAAATTTGTCTGATTGGCAGATCGGTGCAGAACAATGATTGAGGACTTAAACAATAAGGTAATGCATTCCCTATGAAAGCATTAATTACTCTTCAAAAGGGTCCTCATCAAGAAATTGCCAAGGTTCTTGGTTCATTTAACTGTCTTATGGAAATTACCACCTAAATTCAAATCACAGTTGCTACTTATATATTGTTATTATTATTATGCATATCATTCACATGAAAGGGGAACATGGATAATGCAGAGAATTACACAAACTATCAGTGGGGAGTTAAGAACAAAGCAGTCCACTGATGGATCAGAAGACGAGATGAGCGGGAGATTGCCACACTGTTTACTCAGACTTCCTTGAATTGATTGAAGTGGGTGCTGACATAGGCCATAAGCTGGCTTGGAGGACTGGAAGACACAGTTGCATGGGGCTGCTCTTAACATCAGTACTTCTTACAAAAACTACAGCAACACAACCTGAAGAACTGTAAAATTACTCAGGGATTATCTGAAGAGTTTGAAATCAGATATTACTTCCTAAAGTACTTCCATGTGATCATTATTTAATTTTTAATCCATCGACGGCCTCAGGAAATGCAGGACTTCAACCATTTTGGCAACACAATGATGTGCACTGATAATAGTTTAAATATGGGGATAAAGCTGCACACATTTGGACAGTTTCCTGGAAGACATTTATTGTGTTGCGCTTGGTTGTGAAATGGAAGATGACAGAAATGTGCGAAGCCTGAGAAAAGAAAGCCTGAGAAGGATGTTCAAACCCGGTTTACTTTCTGACCTCTGCACCCCTGGCAAATTGCCATGTGACGTGGGTGTGCTGGCTGCATTATTGGTGTTGGAAATATAATGTGCTGGACACAGCCTCACCCACACCCCAATTCTGACATCAGACAGGTGTGAAAGAAGGAGGTTTCAAGTGTTCTTCAACCATCTGCTTTGCCTTTAGCAAGGAGTTGAGGTGAATCGTCAAGTATGTGCCGTTAACGTGGGAGATGTCTGTTTGCTGTTCCCATTTCCTGCCAACAGTCGACATTGGTGCTTTTCAAACATGACCATGACATTACCATTAGCAAGCAGTTTAACTTGCTTCAATTCAATCAGATCGATACCACTGGTAGATGGGTAGCACGGTGGCACAAGTGGTAACACTGTCGCCTCACAGCTAGAAGGTCCCCGGTTCGAATCCCGCTGTGGGCGCTGGTGGCGTGTCCTCCACCATGTCTTCTCTGCCTGCTGCTCGAGGAAAAAAGGGGCCTTTCTGTGTGGAGTTTGCATGGTGTGGTGTGGGGTTTCCTCCTTAAATAACCCCCACTAAAAACATGCAAGAAGATCACCACCTGACCAACGGTGACGAAAAAAACGATGGGTCCCTGGGCGCGGGCACCGGCATCGGCTGGCAGCTGGCAGCCCACCGCTCCGTGGAGGAACGACGGACCGAGGATGGGTCAAACGCGGAAAAAATAATTTCACATAAAGCATGGCGTGTGTACAGTCTCCTCCTCCCTGTAGCGTGTGTGTGCTGTGATCAATAAAGTATAAATCTTATCTCATCTTAGATTAGGAAGGCAACTAGATTGAAAATCACAATCAATATGTTACTATATAGGGAATATGCCTTGTTTATTTCATGGAATCAGAGCTGAACTAAAAAAACAACACAGTTTTGACTCTGACTGATTATAGGGTGATGTTTTTGTTTTTGTTATGTTTTCAAAAAGCTGTATGGCCAAGTAGAGCATTTCTCCTGGGAACACTTGTGTAACCATGTACAGTACATTATGACCAAGTATAACTCCAAGGTATAATGAAACAGCCTATTAAAGGTCTATGCATTGCATTAAAAAGTATATTGACTGATACATCAAATAATGAACTGGAATGATATATTTGAAAGAAACTTAAAAGGTTTTTCGGCACTGCAGAGGGAGAAGCCCACAGGAGCGTTTGTGTCAAGTTCACAGGGAAACTTATCTATTCTGAGGAGGTCTATTAAAGAAATCACATTTTGTAGCCTAAAACATTATTCCAACATTTCAACTTTCCTTTCATGTTTCCTAATAGAGAAAGTTGTCTTGAGAGTTTTGCATAGGCCAGTGTGATGAGATAAGCAGCGTGTGTCAAAGGGCAGCTTATCCCAGAGAGCTGGGCTCCTCGCTCTGGCCTCCTGTGGATGTTATGGTGAGTAAGTTCAGAGGAGGAAAAACTTGGACATTTGGTAACCCCTCTCACTTCCTTCACATCTAAGTGCAAAAAGCTAACAGGGAGGGTGCTGGAGGTCGAAGAGACACGATGCAGCTGAGGACCTTTCTTAAAGAGAAGGATCATGTTTGCTGACCCAAGATCTTTTCATCTACTGACTGCTGGGGCTGATGGTGTAGTTAGCCTCACTAAATCTGACACTTTTCATCCAAAACATAAATGATTTAACAGTCTGTGATGTGTTGTCAACAGCTACTCACAAAGCATTTCAAAAAGTGAAAGTTATTTATTAAAGCAACACTGGGAACTTTCATTTTGTGATGGTTTTTGCAGGCCCCGTGTACAACACCGGCTGCGTAGCAAGTAATTAAGCATTTCCCATGAGCACCACGGTCTGCTGGTGCCGTAAAGACCTTGATCTGGCAAGTGTATGCATTTATTTTTGTTTTACCTGTCTAACAGGAAGAGGGCTGATTCAGGATCAGCTGTTGAATGGCTGACCAACGTTGACTTGTGTTTTTTTCCCATGATCCATTGCTGTCCCTTTCCATATATAAACTGCTGTCCCAAGCTTTTTTTTTTTTTTTTTTTGTTCTCTGGTGACTTCTTTTCTTTTTCTTATGGCTGACCCCACCCTAGTATCATTCATACCACAAAAACAAAGAAGAATCTCCTCCTGCTTGCTGTCAACATGCAAACATCCTACTCATAGTGAAACCATAAATCGTTGCATCTGATTTCAGATGGAATCAAACCTGCGGACAGGCATTAAAAATTACTGCATAGAAAAATGCAACCTTGTTGCTGATGGCCTTGTTTGCTTATGTAGATCATATAGAGACATCCGTATTGAAGTGGCCAGTTAAAAATGCCTTGTAGTTGCTTTGAACTTTATGGACACAGAGAATTTGAGATCTTCAATTTAAAATAAATGTTCCCTCTTGGTAAATTAGCCGTAAAACTTTCTTTGCAAACTTAAAAAAACTTTTGAAAAGACAAGCATTATTTATACTGTGTGGCAAGTGCCCGCTGAAGTCTGAAGAGTTTAAGTTTTACGATCTAATGAGATGGTGCAGCTTTTTTCTTCTTCTTTTTTTTTCCCCCTTTTGCTGTTTCCAGACACCCTTTGGTGTAAGAGGAACCAAAACTTTTCAACAGGATTATCTGTGGTTATAAAGTCAAAGTCAAATACAGGTCAGAGTTTGCTTGATTAGACACATTATGACACTGGCGTGCCCTGCCAAACAAGTAAAGCAATCTCACATCTGCTCACTGCATTCACTGCATGCAATTCAGGCAACACCCGGAAAATGTGCTGCTTTTTGGATCATTTTGATGTTTTTAAATGGCTCCCAATCATGTGCACTATCAATTACACAACTTTACAGGTCACTAAATGACTGATGCAAAGAGCTGGTAAGAGAAGGCCTTGTTAAATGTAGTATTAAGGACATGTTAGACTGAGCAGACATTCTCCACTGCAGAATTTTTCCTTTTGTTTGTTATAGTTTTGAAAGTCCATTTTTCTGACTGACAAAATACCACAATGTCAAATTTCACTTCAACACAGGGATTGCTGTAATACAAATGTGAGCAGAAGAGAGGGAACACAATGAAATCAGCAGGTCTTCAACTCCCTAAATAATGGTAGTATAACAAAACATTCTGAAATGCTAAATTGCTGTGTTATTACTAACCTTTCATAAAATCATGCTTTTGCTCCTGATATTTTCTGATAAATAGCATTTCCACCTTTACTACATGCTCTACTGTGGCCCTCCCTCTGAATCGAGACAACTGCACCCATCTTTTTTGTATCTTATACCTCACCTTGTGAATGTCTGTGTGAATGTTTCCACCATGGTCTGGGCTATTCTTGGCCTTGCAATGCACAGTGCAACTCATTATAAGACCTCCTATGTCATTAAAATGCCTTCCATCTTGTACATGCGGGCTGCATGCTATCATTAGCTGGCACTGTCTGACAAATCACATACTGATTCCACAGACGCTGAGTCACTGGAGCCAGTCCAGGTAGACACAGCTTGAGGTACCATTCATATGTGTATAGTTTTGGTTCAGCTCCTGTTGTTTCAGGCGTCATTGCTCTCGGTATCAGAAATTGCTTCATTTTGCTAGTTAAAGTGCCCTAATTGCCTCCATGAGCTGTGTGTCACAGCCATCGCTGTTGCTACTGTTGACTGTGTTGGTAAGTGGCTCAAATCAGCAGGCCAAACAACAATAACTAACCTCCCATTTTCTGTAGAACACCAACATTACCCTGCCCCTTTGATATCACACAGTATTTTCGCCTCATGACCCTTTTAAACACCTCACAGTTTGAACACCCGTGACATAGAGCAACCTCTATGTTGCCAAAGAGACAAAAACTGGGGCAAAAAAGGTCAAAAATCATTCACTGCAGTGCAATTGCTGTGAGGGAATGGAAATAATTGAACGCGACTCGGGTGAGAGTATCAACATTTTTATCATCTCCCTTCTCTCATCTGGATTTTACCAGCTGGACAATCAGAGGAAACTGTTATAAGAATTTTAGGAGGTGAATCAAACTGGAAATGTAGGCTAGAGAAACACAGGATTTTAAAAAGTGAAGAGGGCATGGTCCTGCCATCTCCAGTGGAAATTACTGGCCAGTCCAAAGACCTCATAGTGTGTAGACTCAACATACTGCAGCTCACTTTTTACTGAACACACTAGATTTATGTCTGAACCTGAACCGCTTTACCTTCACAGCTACTCTACAGTAGCTTCATCTCATTGTCATCAAAAAACTTATGTCCCTCTACCGTGGATACTAGCTTTTTATATCAAAGGAAAACTGCTTTATGAATATAAAAAAAACCCACATTTCATTCAACAACTTCTAAAAAATACATTCATTCAGTCTGAACCCCGACAGTAACTGATCTTCAGGAGAGGCATTTATCAAGCTTCTGAGTCTAAACACAGACTCTCACATAAATCCAATGACCCGAGGAGAGAAAACATCAGTAGTGACAATCTAATGTGCTCCTATTCCTCTTTAGGGCTGAGGTCTAGCTATATCTCTGCCAGGTATTGACTCCACTCACCACTGCTTAGTGTCCCTAAATGTGATCCCAGTCAAGATTGGTTTTTGCTGCCTAAGGGGAACTACGGCAATACAAAGTGGTGAGAAGAACTGCTTTGGCCTGCAGCATACAGTATGGTGCTGTCCAGAATTATTAGTACAAAAACACCTGACCGGTCAGAGAGGGATTAGATGTAGCAGTGGGTGGTGTATCATGTTGTTATTATGGAGTGTTGTACTTAACGTGTACTTCAGATTGTGCAATTGTGTGTGCTTTCGGGACTAGTATCCTGCTGATGGTCTGTGTGGGCTTTGAGGAAAGATGACATGATCTAGTTTGAACTGGCATTGTACCAAGTGGTACGATGTGGTACTTTGGTTGATGAGTTAGCCTTGTTGTTTTTGTTTTCTATGGATTTTTTCTGAAGAGTACCAACAAGTGCCTCTTCTTTGTCACAAGAGGACTCTTTCCAGCTGCTTTCTGTAATGGTTAGTGCTTGTCAGTGGAATTATGTGACAGTAGAGCCTGTAATTTGTCCTGATAAGTTAATAACTGTCCCATATTACACTCTTGTTGTATTGCTGTGGAAGCCACGTGTTCAGGGCTTCTATCTTCATGTATTAATGTTTCACCTTTTAAATTCTAAAGTTGTCATAGATATATAAATAGGTCGATAAAATTCAGTTTAATAGTTATGGGTACAGCAAGTTGAAAGACATAGGCTACTGTATCTATGCTATCTTTTATTTACCACATGGAAATTATAAGAGCCTTTCTTGAGCATGACCCATACTGGAGACTAAAAGTCACTATGTCTGAGTTTCTGTTGCATCTTTACCGTCTCCTGCACATCCTCCAGCTTTATAGAAATGCAGCATTTAAGCAATCTGTTAAAATCTGACTGTCAGAGGACCAGCTGTAAGGGCAATATTAGCGGAAACTTGCAGACATGAACCATCTTGTTTGCTGTCTCTAGCATGCACACATGCTAAGTTGACAGTGTCCATCCGTCAGCTAAACAGCAAAACACCTGCTTTGCCTTTCCAACCTTAAATGTTTCAGTTAATAGAATGCTAGCACTTTTCTGCCCTCTGTAAAGCAAAAATACAAGACATGCAGGCACAAACTCCCAACGCAGTGGAACCTCCTGGACATACAGTCCAACCCATGTCCAATCCATCATGAAGAAAGCAATATGTCATGTATTATAACTTGGAACATACAAGTGCAAGGTTTAAATACAACACTAGGAGTCCAGCTCCCCTCTGGGCCCACTGTACTGTCATTACAAACACAGCCTTATACTCTGTACACACAACCGTTTCTTTCTCCACAGTACAGTTCTATAAAGCAGCTGTGCGACACAAACACACTGAAACAGCACTAATGATCTACATTTCTTGTGTACCTCAGGTTTATATGTAAACCCCCCCACACACACTCTATGAGCTGTTTGGATGGCACCCAGCTTATCTCGTCATTCCATCCTGGTGGCAATCTGCTCTGTCAACAACATCCTTGTTTTCCACCATTTTGCAGGGGAGACAAGTGACAAGACAAAGCTAATTAATCTCACAATCATCCTGTGATTATTACGCTCTCACTTCCAGAGGCACCGTACGCTGCCTCTCCCCAGGAGTGCAATATATCAGCGAGACGGAGTGGGTCGGTCAGTGCAGACCGCCAGCATCAGTCGACTCTCACACAAGGAAAGATATTAAACACAGACAGGACAGCTACTGGCAGCGCGGACTCAGACAAGGTGTTAATTGATTAGGGTGGAATCAGAGCGCTGGGGCCCAGCCAGTTTACCACCGTGATTAGACGGATGAGAGGCTCATTTATAAGCTCGACAGTCACAAGATAATTACTAAAACACACAGTAATATATGCAACGGCAGCTGGGAGCAGTGCCATGTGGTGATGGACAGGACTGGGATGTGTGTATGTGTGTATGTGTGGGTGAAGATCAATGACTTAGCTCACTTGCAATGATGCTTAGAGGTGGTTGTTAGATAAACAGCATAATAATGACATGTATCATTCAAAGTGAATAGCAATCCATTTAGATGTGCGTGATTAGCTATTCTTAAAGCACAGGAAAGCAAAATCAATTACATCCACAGATACTCAACAACTATGAACCATCTTTCCAAATTAGGCTGCAGCCACACAACAATCTACATCCCAAAGTTGAAAAAATGATTCCTTAAACTCACCTGCCTCATCTAATCTACATGTTCTTTGTGTCTGACAATTGTGAACATTCAGGACCAGATTTACATAAATAAAAGTGCTGGGCAAATTTGTGCTGCCTCTTCCATTCAATTTGTGCTCGCAATCTGTGTGTAATTACGGTCTGATTTACAAAGGCAGCAGCAGCGTCTGGGTCTGACTTCTACATAGATTCAGCAAATTAAGGAGTGCTCAGAAGAATGCAGGGCTGGGATCACAAAGCTAGAGACAGAAATACAGACAAGTGCTCACTAAGGAAGTTATACAATTTCAAGACATTCACACAGGCCACAGCGTGACTCAACCTGGGAAATATTGCTCAGTAAACAGCAGTACCTTAAATATGTGGGCTGATTTATAACCAGAATAACCAGAAAATAAAAATGACGGGGGAAAAAATTGGACGTAAAAAAGCAATGGAATGACGTAATAAAAAAGGGAAAACAGTTCTTTAAAAACAAACAGTGAGAGAGAGCCGCAGTCGGACAGAGCAGCAGGTCCTGCAGTAGCTCAGAGTGGAGCAGGTGAAGGGGATGGGATGGCTTTGATTGATGTGAATATGAAGATAAAGGCAGCCAAGTTTAGCTGATGCCTTTTCAAAATAAGGAACCACTGGCCTGTTAGGCACAAAGCAGCAGCAGCTGCCTATCCCCTGTTTGGTGGATCACTGCTCACTTTATAGTAAGCAGTTTAATAATATAATGTGGTTAACTATTTCATTGGATGACCGTAAATACACAACAAATGACCCTAAAAAATGGGATTTCTCTGGTGCAAAACCAATCTTAAATCCAGTAGAACTCAAACTACACTAACCATATTTGGACATATCAAATTCTTTGTTTGTTTGTTTGTTTTGGTTTGCAAGTCACAAAAATCAATTTCTGTATGTGTCCTTGTTCTAAATCATGTGTATTTAATGGCAGCAACAGCTAATCTCCTCTGGAAAGTATTTGCAGGCCTCTTCATGGTGCTCTCATCATCACTTTCCTCTTGTCTCACATATTGTCCACCTCTTATTGAATGAGGCTCTGTTTAAGGGTGAAATAATAGATTTATATTTGGGATGGATTCCGGTTTCATTTGTGGTTACAGTGGATCACAAATGATGGGAAAAAAGAAACATTAAGGGATAAGTACTATAAGTAAGTACAGACATTCTCTTTGTTCTTTTTTCGCAAAGGTTCTTAGAAAAATATCACAGCGTTCTTCATCATGCTCAAGGGATGGAAATATAACAGGACAATAAATAATTAATAGAATACAAAAGGAGAGTCTCATGACACATCAAAGCATTGGCAAGAAATCTTTTCACTGTTTCTTTTTGGATCCAAGTGAGACTAATTTCAGGGAGACGAAATTGGATTTTTTTTCTAGTGCTTTTGGCAAGGATTTGCAACAAAGTGCAACATGAAGAAGCTGCCCTCTAGATGCCAGTGAACACAAGCTGTTGTTTAAAAGCATCCACTGTTTATGTGTAAAAGGATGAATATCGCCACAAAATATCTTGACTTTCCGTGTGCCTTCCCACATGAGGGAGGAGTGGGCAAAAAAATGAATGCGCTAACTGTTAAACATAATCAAATTCCTGTCAGACTTCAAAGCCCTGGCTCAAAATCTACACTCTGTCATCTGTTGGTACAAGATGGAAATTGGATGGATATTTTGGTCTCTGACATTCCGCTGCAATGTTGTTGCAACTCAGTAGACTCATTATTATTCACAGGGTCCAATTCACATCTACCAACAAGTTATGCTAACAAGTGAGATATTTGTGATGGGCCTTATAACTGAATGAGTGTGGCCGAACAATACGCTAACGTGATGAGAGCAGGTGAATAGTCAGCGCTTTCGGGCAGCAGTAATACATTTGTGATGAAATGTACATGCTCGGCCAAGTGATTTAATCTTCCTGCGCAACAGGTGAGTGACATTAAGTGCACACTTTCAGAGCAAGTTGATGAATGATAAACACTGAAAGCCGATCAAAACTCATCTGGATTTACAACACGTCACATTCAACATCCAACTCATCACTGAGGTTCAAAAAAGGCACCCCTGTTTGATCAACGATAAGATAAGATAAGATAAGATAATCCTTTATTAATCCCGCATCGGGGAAATTTGCAGGGTGAAGTGCAACAGCAAGAAGCATCAGTAAAAAAGCAAGGAATCATAAAATATAAATGAATAAATATAAGCAGTATAAAACAGACAATGGTTGAATTTAACGTTATTGCATATGGGAAATACTGATAATGCAGTTTAGCATACACTGTTAATGCATATGAGTGTCATTTGCAGTGTGTGTGGTCTATTGGGAGCAGTGTTGATCGTAAAGTCTGACAGCAGCAGGACTTTGTGCAGCAGTAAAACAGCGATAACACAAAATATCCCAAAAAACACACAAGGCCATTAAATACAACATGTAATAAGAAGTAAAAACATAGCTGAGGGTATGAGGAAGCGTTGGGTTTGCTTGTGGGTATGTGAAGCAGAAACCAGAAGATAAGGTCTGAAACTAGGTGCAGGGGGTGGGCGCTGTCAGACAAGATGGATTCTGCTTTCTTTATAGCTGTTTTTTAGATAATCTTTATATATATATATAAAATAAACACTTTTATCAAGCTTTTAGAAAACCTTTTTGTTGAGTACCCATGATACTGCCACAGACCTTGATCACCTTCGTTAATGCATTTTTCCTTTCTTTCTTCTTTGAGATTGGAGAAGCATACCGACAGATAAAAGAGAGAAAAATAGACTCAGTAAAAGATCTGTGCAACAAATTCATCAGGGAGCTGTCAACACCAAACTTTGCCACCTTGTGCACAAGTACTTGCATAATTTGATGATTTCTACATCCTGACCATTAATTTTAGTGTTGGCATGGCTGGAGTGATAAAGTCAATTCACATATGTTTGGTCTTTGTCACATTTAATTCCAAAATGTGACACCATTTATTAAAATGATCTATGCTAGGATCATAGAGCATTTCATCCTTCTTCAGCAGGCTCACTATAACCAGATCATCTGCGAACTTCACAATACGTTGGTTCGTTGGAAAGAGGTCGGCCCTGGGGAGAGCCGGAGAGCCGGTTGAGCCCATTCACTCTCTAAGATCAGCTGGTAAGGAAGTCCAAGACCCAGCAAACATCGTTAGCTTCCAACCCAAAATGCTCTACAACATTCTGCACCAGCAGGTGAGGTTGTATGGTGTTAAAAGCTGATCAGAAGTCTATGAACAAGTCTGGCTTGGTTCTTCCTACCCTCTATGTGCTTAAAATTACCTTAAGCAGAGTTATAGTTGCATCCTGAACTCGGCTGGCTCGACATGCAAACATTAATGGGCTGAGATGATGCTCCGTCCTGTCCAGCAGCTCCTTTTTAATCAACTTTTCAAATGGCTTTATAACTAGTGAGGTCAAGGCTACAGGCCTGATGTCATTCAGAGTCTTAACAATGCCTTTTTTTGCCAAGGAAACTCCTCTGGATTGTTTTCATAGTTCGGGAATCCATTGTTGACAATGTGACATGTTAAAAATATAATTAAAACAGAGCCTATTTGATCAGCACAGCAGGACAGCACATGGCTACTAATGTTATCTGGGCCAGGGCATGTTCTATTTTACAATGTTTAAAAGTATTCAGAACACTGTGAACAGAAAGGGAAGAGACGGGTCCTGACTCCCAGTCTCAGACCTAAACTGTTGTTGCTTAGTTTGTATTCAACCTTTAGTCTGTAGTTCAATTCTGCCCTCTTAATGTCACGTTTAATTTTCTGTTGTAACATCTTTAGCTCAGGTAAATTGCCTTCCTTGAATAAATATTTTTGCGTGTTTGATAGTGCATGCTTTTTTTGGTCACCCTGGGTCTCCTGTTTGGACAGACCCTACCTTTTCAGGGACAACAGTGTCCTTGCAGTATGATACCCATGAACTGACCAATACTGTGAGCTCATTAATGTCCCGAGATGACTCAATGATTAAGCCATGACACTGGTCCAGTATCTCTCCTTTTCTGATGGGGCAAGAGTCATATTTATAAAAGCTCCTGACAACTTTGTCCAACGAGCAGTGGTTGAAGTTTCCAAGAATTGGATTAGGAGCACTGGGGGACAGTGGCTGTGATTTCTGCACAGTCTGTAGGATCAGTTCTGAGGCACTGCTCTTGTTTGCCTTTGAGTGAATATCGACCACAGTCACAAAAATCTGCTGAAATTCCAGAGATGGGTAGAATGGATGCATGGAAACAGAAAGGCGTTCAATATCCTTCTCTCTTACTAGTGTTGTCCATGGTGTTTGCCTTTATATAAATGAATGCTTTTGCAACAGCATTCATAGAGATAAATGTCTGGAAGTCCACAGCCACCTTTTTGGTTTTCCCTGCATTGATCTGGAAGTGGTTCTGCTGGCACAAATCCACAAATCCCTGGGTCAGTTCTCTGTACTCCCTCTTGTCCCCATTGTAATGAGGCCAACAACTGCGGTCGTCACAGAACTTTTGCAGGTGGCAGTCTTTACAAAGACGCTATACAAGAAGAAGGAACTCTGGGATTCAATGAGGCTCACGCTCAGAATCAGAGGTAAGTCTTTTGTTATTGTTATGAATAGAGATGAGCACACTTGACTGTGGTATACAACTTATTAAACACTTATATAACATCATACGAAGCAGCAATTACACATACAAAATGTAATTTTAACTGAGACATAGTGCAAAATGGTCTTCGGCATTGATGGGTACTTTGAGGTATGTTTTGGTCTTTACTGATGTCCTCTTTGACTCAGACACTATCAAAATGATGTTGACTCATACAAAAGTATGATTCAAATTTGTTTTAAAAGGATGTCAACTCTCGTGCCAGAGGGTTAGATTCTCCCAACTCCTCCTGTCTTATAAGAATTTCTTGAACCCATATTGTTCTGGTCTTCTTTCTGAATAATTACTTAATTTCAACAAAAGCCTTCAAAATCAACTTGCAATTAATAAAACATATAAAATTACTTCAAGTTAATGAGAAAAAATTAGCTGTTTCCATCAAATGCTTGTATGTCTGATGCTGTACAGAATGCTCATTTTTAGCCTCTGGTCTCAGACGTACCAATTAAAGCCAGATAACGAAAGAGCAAGGGAATAATCAATAAATGCACTTCAGCATGTGTCTTACATGCCTATCCATACAAAAATAACTGCAGTCCTCTGGGCTAATGTTTACTATACACCTACATATATAATTGCTTGGAAATATGAATACGCTCTAATCTGTAACTGAAACATATCCCCATTAAAAACATCTCTAAGCTGTTTCGCTCTCCTTGAGGTGCATTATAAGAGATAAGATGGAGCACACTGTATTGCATAAATAGCATGTCCCCAGCACACCTGAAAGGCTCTACTCAAGTGCATCAAAGTACTTGAAAAGAAATTAAATTGTTGGGGGGAGGGCTGACAGCTTATCAATAGAAGGAGGGGATTTAGTGGAAGCAAAACACTAGCAGACGGTGCAAAGATTCCGCAAATAACAAGAACGGTATTACTGGAGTCCCTAACAGATGGAGAAGAAAACAAACCTGGCTGCTACATTTCCTGGTTGCTAAGCACCACCTGGAGGTAATGAATGTGTTGTCGGCCTAAGAGGGATATGAGACAAGAGGCGAAGTAAAACTGCCTACTCAGACATTACACCGTGCCGAGTCTGCTGCTTGTCCTTGATATTGGTCATCTTGGCCTGCAGATGTGCTCATGAATATTTATGCAGGTAGATTGACTTAAATATGGATACATAGATGGCCACAGCAGGATATTAATACAACATTAGAATAAGAACCAGTAGTGAGGAGGCCATATGAGTGGGCATCACATCAAAAATCCCAAACGTTTAGATCTGTGGAGTGTTAGAGGTAAAGGCATTCAATGCCATGCTCTTAAAGGATGCGTACGGTCTGTATACAGTAGTATGCTATAAAGTACTTTGATTGTATGTATGCAATGTAATCTAAGTGCAAAGTCCTAGTCTTAGTACTGTGGCTAATGCGTGGCAACTTCAAGTGAGAGTTTTATATATAAAAGACCAATGACTCACCACACATCCAGTGGAGTCCAGCTTTCGGTCAGATATGCAGCGGAAGTTGCGGCTGCAGCCTCCATTGTCTTTGGTGCAGTCTCTGACGGGCCCGAACGAGTCCAGGAGAACCTCCAAAGAGTCAAAGGACGAGCTGATCATCAATTCCTCTCTGTTCAAGCAAACAGAAGAGACATAAAAAGAGGATCCCTGTTTAGTTGTGTACATCTGCATTTGTGGGTTACTACTGCTGAGGGCTGATTTTTGAGCGTACAACAGTAGCTGAGTAAGCTGACTGGTGTGGTCAAAAGTGTGCTCACACCTGTTGTATAACCACAGTTAACCACTTATGTCATGGTGAACTGACACACTGTGAAGAACACTTTTGCATCAGTGCAGCAGGTTTCAGCTGATGTCGAGTTTCTCTTTCAATAGCTCTGAACGCAAGGTCAAACCAGCGTTTATGACAGCACAATTCAATTTATGCCAGTGGACATAATGTTAATGGATTTGCTTGCAGAGGCAGAAAAAGTCCAAGCAGATTTTTTTATGAAGACCTCAATTTTGGTGAACTTAGAAATGCAAATTTGCATCGTTGATCAATAGCAAGTTGTCTTGATGGTGCTAACCTTTGGGAGAATGGAGGAATATTGGCTTTCATATTAGCAGTACTGGGCAAGCAACCTTCATGTAATGTGATGGTAAACTGCTCAAGTCCACAGCTTCCCTAACTGCGCCGATGGTTTCACAAACTATTAATAAATGTTTCAATAAACGTGTGTCCCTAAGCATGGGAAATATCCAAAGCTGTGCAACACATACAACACATGCTTATTTCCAACTTTTCATGACCAACAAAATGATAATGAAATTAACTGTGTATAAACAGATTCAGATTCATTAATTTCCAACATGCATACAGATAAAAATATTGGAGAGCCACGACATTGAGTCAAATGGTTGATGACTGGTTTAGGGAAATCGAAAAGAGGAAAATTATTGGGGCAGTTCTGCTTGATGTTATGGCAGCTTTCACAGCACTGATCAAGAGTTATGTTAAATGAACGTTACGGTTTTTCTCAGGCTGCATTAAAGTAAGTTATTCAGATGTTGATATGTGAAACACGGTGTGCCTCAAGCAAGTTATCTTTGGCCACTCCCACACGCAATCTTTAGTAACAATATATTCAACAGAAGCAGCAATTAGTGATTTAGAGAATGGTCACTAAAATAGGAAACATTTTTTTGGAATTAAGAGCAAATTATCTGAGACAACAGTCTATCAAACAAATAATTCAACATTTGGTTTTGTCTGACCTGGATTATTGCTTTTGCAGTGTGGTCCATTACTTCCTTAAGTAATATAAGAAAATTGAAACTGGTCCAGCATAAAGTGGCAAAGAGATCCACCATGGTTTAGAATCAGGAAACAGGAACCGAATGTACATGTAGTGCTAGCCTGTCACATTAGCTTGGTTAGCTGTTGTATTTGGCTGGCACTAGCTTGTTTTTGGGTTGGTTCACTTGTAGCTTGCACAGGCATTCACTAATCACCCCCTGCAAATGGAGATTTTCTGGACTAACAAGGTTAGGTAAATTGTTTTATTTTCAGATATGATTTAAAGATTTTGCCCACTGCGGACAAAAACACACCAAATAAATAAAGCTACACACAGTGTCAGTTTGTGTGTAGCTAGCTATGCTATCCATAAATCACTGTTAATCCACCTATTTTTCCAATGTAAGTAAACACTGAAAACATAGTGAAGTTAGCAGTTGTTCATATTGAGTTTAAGAAATATCACCTTCAAACAAGTCAATGACTCTGAATGAAATTCAGCATCCCATCAGTTATGCCTTGCTATCAGCAATATACAATTTGCTTTCATTATAATTGATTAAGATACCTTCACATTTCTTTAAATCCTGTCTTGGTTGGGGGAGTAAATGTCAAAGCGGTGCTTCTACATTCTGCTTTGCAAGAAATTCTGTACCACCCTGCTCTCTATTTAACTTAATGAAGAGATATCTATTTTCATGAATTACAAATACCTGCATGTTTAATTCATTCCGTGTTATCATCATGAGAAAAGCTATGACTTTTCACAGCACAATTGCTATGCAAAGTAGAAGACTTCTGAGATAAAACGCACCATGAAATCATCGCTCTAACCTTGCTCTTAGCAGTCACTTTGTGTTTCTGTGATTTTTCTGTTCCCTGTAAACCTCTTGCAAGGTCAGTAAGCAGATCAGCCAGCAGAAGGACAGCAGTATTTGAGATGGGTGGAGATGAAGAACAAAGCACAAAGTACCTCAGTGTTTTCTCTCTGAATCTAAATCACAGCTATTTCTGCCGAGGAACAGTGCTGCTGATGATAAACAACAACTTGTGTGATAGCACTGCCATGAACCTTACCTTGGTAAGAAAAAACTAATAATAATGGCCTCTCAGACACTCACAAAAATATTTTTCTTCCAACTCCCCGCACTCCCCTGCTAACCCTATGAGAAGAGAGAGTGAGTTTTCTTCCCTTTCACAGTCAACTTGATGTTATCTTACAAACCAATTTTTCTATTATAATTGCCCATTGTTTGGTTGTCATTTATACAGAGGAGACCTATTGAGCAGAGGCCCAGCAGATGATGAAACTCACGGTAAGTGTGAATGCTAAACTATCTGGCAAATGCAATTACTGTCAAGACATATTCAATGATTGTGTGCAACACAATTTACCTCTAAACCCGCAGTGCAGAACTTCTGTCTCCCTCTTCTGGCAGTGGGAGTAATGACACAAACAGTGTTGCTTACGGCGCCATACACTTCGGTATACTCCTAGATGCTGTAGCCTACTCCAGCACAATGGTTGCTCCCCCTTCACCCCTGGCTAACCAATCATTGCTGCTCGACAACATTCATTACATAGGTGCTGGGAAGACGGATCATCATACTGGACATGTTGGTCTACTTAGAGCGTTACCAAAACATCTAAGTTTTCATAGATTTTCACAAAGCAATTTTCATGGATATCAAGTATTTCTTGGGTACAAGAGCAAATTCTTTCCTAAGTGATATGGTCAAAAAGTTATCAAAAATATTTGGATTAATCAGCAGGAGACCCTGAATTTCTACAATTAAATGAATCTGTGGCATCTGATCTAACCTTTGTATTCACACCTGGTATTAAAAAGTAGTCTCATTATTTTTTGATTCCATCTGCATTATGTTTGCATGTCACCATGCAAATTAGGCAGAAAGAGCTGGCAGCCTTTTGAACAAACAGAGCATATTCACACTCTACTTAGTGACTTTATCCAGATACACAGACCCACATACTGTTAATATTAGGTATAAATGGCGTTTAAAGGTCCAATGGTAACCAAAATCATCACAGTCACCCTATGGAGTCTGTGAATATCCATTCAGTATGATCAGTGTCAGCCTTCTTGGTTGGTCCACAGTTCTTTAAATGGACTGAAAATGATGTTGCTTATTTTGTCATGAATGTTTGTTGTTATAGAGAATTGCTATGATTTTAAAGTTTTCAGGGGTTTAAATGAGGAAATTATAATTCTAAAGTAATAATTGGCTTTGTCTACATGTACTTATCTAATTAAAATGACAAATGAGAATTCAAATGTTTATCTGACTGAGCTGATGCTACAATCAGTATCAAGAGTATGCAATCCCTTCATTAAGCTGTCAGGATGAGCAACATCGTCGCATGTAAACTGCCCAAGGCAAAAGTGACATACACATGCATCCCACGTGATAAAATGCAGTTCATTACGTTGCCTTGAAAAAAAAAAAAAATTACATCCATCTGCAAATCAGAACAGCAGTTCCAGCAGGAGGAAAGTTAAAGTGCGTTAAATTCCAAACGCAATTGACTTCAAATAACACTAACAATTTGACAAACTCTAGCATACTTAAAATGAACTGCCATTAAGTGGTACCTGCAATATATTTAACATTTTGTCCGAGACAGCTGTCTGCAGCTGAAAGAGGCAATAAATGCGAGCCTCAATTATGGGCACCATTAACATGGATAGCTCAACAATGGGAGGGTTGGAAATAAATGTACATCAAAACAATCAGTATAAAGAACCATTCATCCAGCCCATTTACCACTCAAAAGCACCCCCAAGGTTTAAATGCCAAGTTATACCCTGCAATTTACTTGCTTTAGTTAGCTATTCAGTTCAGAGAGAAGTGGAAGTTGCCATTCACAACGAACACAAAAAAAAAATGATTTTGAATGTAAAGGTACTTCTAAAGATAACTGCTTTGGTGTGTTTGACACGGCTTTCATACAGCACTGAAGCAGAGGAGAAATCTTCAATAAGTTCACTTATCCTCACAACTTGTGTTTTAAATATCAAAAATGTGAGAAAAGCACAAATAAAGCACACGTTTAACCACTACCAAGATTTTCCTCGTGAATACAACTTCAAGGTAACGCTGCAAAAGCACAAAAAACATCCATGAGGAAAAGAAAAACCAAGGTTGATTCCTCATCAGTCCTAACAGTCATGGAGCCAGCTAATCAACGGGAGGAAGATCGGGACTCATCACTATTTATCCATCTGCCAGGGAGCAAGACAGAGTGACAAGTGCTCATCAAACAAGGGGGAACACAGCCCAAAAGCAAAGTAAATCACCAGCTTCAAGAGGGTGTCAGCAGTGTTTCCTCGCGGCCCCTGGGGAAGGCTGAAGAGAGCGCTCATCAGATCGTAGATCAGAGGGAAATGAGTTATTTACACAGCGTCTTGAAGAAAGCTGCCAAATGAAAATAAAATGTTGAAAAAGAAGGGGGGAACTGACATGCACGAACACAGAGTAGAGGGGAGAAAACTGCATGTTCAAAATGGAATATATTTACAGTAAATATGATGTGTGGAAGTGCTACTTCATGTAAAGACGAGCGCGTCAGTCCTGGTGACAGATGAAACCAAAGAGGGTTCAAATGTTTCCAAAAATCTTTTCCAAGGGCAGCATTTGTCAAACTCTCAAGTCAAGGGTTGAGGATACAGAAAGCGCATGTTCTGTATTTTCTTCTGCACTGTTTCCACCCCTGCATGAACCTTGACATGACAATAATTTGGATGAAATTAAGAAATGAAACAAAATTCAAAATATTGGTAATCTAATAAGACTAAACTTTGACTGATTGAACTGTTTTCTCCTACAGAACTGTTCTACAGCGGACCGTCTGACTTGGTCAGTGCAGAAAAGGAGTTTTCTCCCTAATAACAACAATAATGGCTCTATTCTATGTAGCTTGGCAAGTGAGGCAGCCACTGTTATTAGTGACACCTCTGAGGGATAAATGTCCACCACAAGAAAAGTCAGTGTCATTGCCCTGTGATCTGACGAGAACAGTGACATTGGATTATTCACCAAAATCAGAATCAGAATCAGAAGCAGAAGCAGAAAAAGCTTCATTGTCAAGTACGATTTTACACATACCAGGGATTTGTTTTGGTGAAGTTGGTGCATGAAAAATCTTCTAGGATTAAGCCATTAAAATGTAGAAAATATAACAATATAAATATATATACAAAGTCTGTTTTGTTTTTTGTTCTTTTTTCCAGAATAAAAAGAGCAGTACAGCTGGCAGTGATACGGTAAAATAACAGGGAAATCCAAGCTGAGCGTTAATGTAACTTATAAAATTATGGCAATGTCAGTGTGACAAGTAGAGGCAGAGGTGGAGTGTGAAGATTGTCGGGGGGGTTCTGGGCCTTGTTGATAAGGCTGACAGCAGATGGGAAAAAACTGTTCTTGTGGCGTGAGGTTTTGGTCCTGATGGACCGCAGCTTCCTGCCAAAAGGGAGTGACTCGAAGAGTTAAAACTATGGAATGACAATATTTAAGAAATCTTGTTTTCTTCAAAATCTGTGTATGACATCTGTCAATCACTGTTTGCTAACGTATATGACAATTCACAAGAACGTTGATACTGAACGTACCTCATTTTTATTCCATCAAAAGTGCCGATCTGGCCATGAGATTCTACTCGTCAGGGTGACTACAGCATTGCTAAACGTCTTTATGGTTGTGTTTAGGCATTCACAGCACTTGGTGAAGATTATGGAAAGGTGAGAGTCTGAATACAGACAACCAAAGTGCTTCTGCTCTGGATTCTACTCTGGATGCAAAGCTTGGTGCAGGACATAAATGCAGCGAATAGTTTGAAAATTGGGAAATCATTTAGTGGTATATAAACTTAATTTCTAGGAAGACAGGGTTGCATATTATACACACACACACATCCATGCAGCCGTAACAGCATGCTATTGAAGGAATTCAGAAAAAATAGCAGCTACAAGACTATCCTGGATTAATGTCCTTTATCCACCTACAAGTTATATAACAGTACAAGTTCTTTTGCACATCAGTCTGGCAGTTGCTTTAGTTGTGTTACATGAGCAATAAATGATGTCCATCTATTATATTTGTTGAACGATCCTTCCAGTTGTAAAAGTCATCAATTCTAGTATCCACATTTTAAAAGAAGTAAGTTTGCCAGACTATTTCCTTAGTGTTAACCAGCGAGCCAAAGGACTGGCAAACACCTCAGCTTGTCTTTGAGGAACAGTTTGTGGTTATAGTGAATAGAAAAGCGGAAGGAAGTAATCTCTGGTCTACTGAAAGTTGGATTTGGTACACGCTGATCAATCATCCCAACCCGTCTGGTCTGCAAAGACACATGAACATTTTAATCCGCTTTCCCTCCCGCAATCGCATGCATGTTGTTTAAATAGTCTGTGCAACAGGACTTTTGACAATGATGCAGAGGAAGTGACTCGGTCTCTATTCACTGACACATGCTGTAGCTCCAATAATTCAAACACCGCAGAGTCATTTTATATCAGCAGGTAAACTGTGGCTTCTGTAAAAATAGGAATTTGTCCACTTCTGATCTGAGAACTCAAGTAGCTTCAACCAGCGGTGGCCCGCAAAGCAGTTTTAATTAATAACACACCCACACACAAACTCACAAAAAGCTATTTCACACCCATGTCATTAGCAACAAGCTGGTGATTTCTGCCCAGAAACAGGCACAAATATATTTTCCTTTCACAATGTAGAATTTTCCAGTTGTTTTAATGCAGTGAGATAAAATCTGATGAAAAAACACAAAGACACAAAACAATGCCTCCCAGGCTCTGTCTCAGACCCGGCTCAGCACCGTGAGAAAAGTCAAACGGCTCTAGCATTAGTTCAAAAAAAGAGAGGGGCAAAATAAATTAATGAAATTCTGCCCTTTCCCTTGATGGTATTCAAGCTCTTCAGGCAAAGTCTCATCATTCAGCGGAGCTTCGGTTCATGTTTTTTTCACTTGTATTTCATGGTCATCTTTCAGATCGCCTCCAGTTTACGAAATACAGGAAAAATAATGTGACATCCACAATGACTTTTACTGTGACTGTACATTTCACAGGGTATCAATCACAGTTTGGGAGAGGCCTTGAGCTCAAACCCACGTTTCAATCACAGAAGTCATGATGGCATGTATTACGAGCAGGACGTTCTTTGCTATGGTTCATGGATCGTCGGACTATTTGCATTGACCCTCCATATAGAGCAGCACCTCAGTCCATGAAGACATATTGTTATAAAACTCAACCATCCTTGTTTTACCACTTTAAATGAAGGTGAATTAATAAGAAAGTAAAAATGTCTGTTCTGAGCATGCTTTCCATTCTTTCAATGCCTACATACAATATTTTTCTTTGTATCAATACATGCAAGCATCTACTGTATACTGACATATCTTCCAATATCTACTTTATATCCTAGTATTTCTGCTCTTGCTGACCAACATTAAACCAAAACAGTAACAAGTGAAAGTGACATTAAAATGCATGCTGTGTAATGACAACTGTAATGTTTCATGGCAAAATAAGCATACAGGTCTGTCCGTTCCTCGGCACACTGTTTATGACTGGTTATTGTGACCGCAATTGTCACCGCTAGCTCAATACTAAACATAATGAGGGCTATCACAAGAGATATAATGACTGTGTTAGACCTGTGAATTGTCCCTGACAAAGCCGACTCTGAGAAACCGTCACACTCCTTCTAATAATTAGCTTGGAAAACAGTGCGCACAGTCTTCTGGAGGCATTGACAATCACATTAAATCCTAATTTCTAATATTTTTTTTGTCTTCGTTTCTCAGTCATCTGAAGGCTTGAACATAGCCACTGACAGGGAAAGAAAAAAAACTCCTTGTGTGCTTGTGAGGAAAACTGATGGGGATATTCATTTGAGCGAGACTAATTTTACCTGACATCGTTTTCACAGGGCAAATAACCATCGGCAAATTAGGGCAGGATCTGTCACAGTCGTGCATACTAACTTGTTGACAGACCATGTTCCAGCATACATTAAAAGACACTTCCCACAACTAATTACATTAACCTACCTCTTCTCCCAGCCTAAGCCTGCTCACACAGACTTTCTGCGCCAAGATAATACTGTCAAACCAGGTGCAGTCACGTCAACTCTCTTCATGATTCATTATGCTGCTGACCACTGAGTAAAGTAGGTCCAACAACAAACCAATTGTAGAGATCTGTCCTTCCCAAGGTTATGAGTACACAGTGCTACATGCAGTAACAGCTGGGACAGACAGAGGGAAACCACGTGGACCAGCATGCTGCCATCTTTATGCATAAGGTCTGCTGGAATCCTCTTTTCTATATCATGTCTCTAGACTGCTGGGGTGCGGCTTTACTTTGACTCAGTGAACATTTGAAATGATTATACTAAAAATATGTTAATTTAATCTTTACTGTCTCTGCATTGGTGGATGTTGTCTTCCAGTATCAGAGAGCTGTCAAAATTAGTCATTTATGCAGCCACTTTGCACAGTGTCTACAATACAGGGAACAATGACTCAACTTTGGAGAAAAGGGTTTTTAAGGTAAGCACCATCACAAGGTGCCATGGTTGTGCTATGGAAGACAAAAAACAGTCCAATTCCAAGGGTTCATACCAAATGTTCAGTTTTGTAGCTAAAAGATGAAGAATCATTTGCACTTTGCTTCCTGTTGGTGTGTTGTTGCTGTCGCAAACAACCACTTTGGATTTAAAAAGAATCACGAAAACCAATTGTTCTCAGACTGTGATTTCTGTCATGCTCCCATTTGGAAATAGAATTACATTTTTTCAATTAACAACTAGCAACATAAACAAACCATTTTAAACGAGTGAAATTAAACACAAATTTATCGAAATAACCCAGATTTCACCCAGAAAGAACAGACACAGTGCTTCATTGACCCAAGTGAGCTGGACGGTTTTGATGACTTCAACTGATGCGTTTGCTTGGTGAGCATTGAATGTTTATCTTCTCTTATGCTCAAGAAAGTGTCATCTTTCTGTCTGGAAAAAAAAACAAAAAACAGCTTTGCTAACAAGAACACACTTTTCTTTGTTTATTGTTCTGACATGAAACAGACTCAATAAACTTGAGGTCCACTCTGCATATTTCACATGGTCATTCATGGTCTACTTGCATTGTCTCTGGAACCCACAGGAGCAGGTATTTCCTTCAGTTTTATAGCTGGTGCATTAAACTTAGATAAACACTGTGTCCCAATTCCATACGGTGTGTGAGGGTCCTTTCAGGCTGCATACAGCTCCAGCAACCTTCATCAATAAATTAAGCCAGTCTGTATGTAGCCTGAAAGAGAAAAACAGGGACAAAAAAACGTCTGCAAAGCTCTTGTCACACTACTCACTGATGCTACTTAAGCTTATCGCTTTGAGCGCACGGTAATCATTTTTATCATCTCAGATCTACTCTAATCTGGACTATGGTGGCTGGATGATAAGAGAACAATGTTCAGAGAGAAATCAGTGCAAAATCAAACAGAAACAATAAAAGTGTGAAGGACAATAGGGTTTTGAAAAGTGTGTGGGGGGGGGCATGCCTGGCCCAATCCCCACTGGAAGTTCCACTGTTGTACTGTATGCAGTCTATGCTAGATATTCAAATTTATAGCATACTGTCTGTTGTAGTTGGGATACATGAAATTAACATTTAACAACAGGAAATCAATCAAACTGAAATTTTAGAATAACTAAATGTAACAACAAAAACTCTAAATTTCTTAGACATTTCTTCCAGTTCTAAGCAACTCCTCCACGTCCTCTGTGATATGCCTGGTGAGAGAATAATGTCCCTCAAGAACATGCTCAAAAATCAGTTGTTATATTAGTGAGCCTACCAACTGTTTATACTTTATTTTGTTACTTTTCCAGTGTGAACAGGCAGCATACTCAAAACCTGCTTACAATTAATATGTAGTATGGAGTTTGGGACACAACAGACTGTGAGAGTGTACAGTCACTCAAGCAGATTATAGAGGCAACCTGGGAGCATCAATGGTCTCAGTAGTGTCCACTGTCCAGATTCTGATGTCTATTGTGCATCTGAGTCAGAATGTTGAGCTCATGGGACCATTACAGATAATAAAATAAAAATAAAAAGTTAATTACAAGAAGGACAAAATAGAATACCAAGAATCAGAATGCTTTATTGATCCCTGAGGGGACACTGGGACCATCTTTTGGACCTATGAATTTCATCCCTGTGTCATAACATGGCTGTGCTGATATGATGTGTTGCTCTGTAAAGTTTTGGACTGACGAACATCACCGTCTTGAAGTGGCGTCCTGTTGCTCGCAAAGCAAAATAGCTGAATAATTCTGTTGTGTCACTTTTCAGCTGAGTCCAGATTAATACTGCAGCATTGTTTTGGCTCTGTTATGGCCCTCTCTGCAGCCCAGACACAAACACAGCCATCACATACAGAGCAGATTTTCTTTGGAGGAGTTATGAGCCATTTAACAATCGAAAGGCTCTTTATGGCGTTGAATTGCCAAGTAATTATTTCTTCTTCTTCTTTTTTTACTCTGGTTTTTCTGCATCTTCATAATTGATTTTGTGTTAGATCGTAGACTTTTATTATGCTCTGAATCATGACTGCTCAGACCTCTGCATCAACATCACTGGGCTGCTGAAGACTCACTGCAACAATAGTGAATAAAAAACAAATGCTGATTTAAGTGAGAATACAAAACCGTGAGATGAGCCAAGAGTCAACAGCCGCACTGTGGAGGATGACAGATGAAAGAGACGGTCATGAAAATGTTTAGCAAAAAGCCAACATGTACTTTTTGTGGCATGAAGCTTCATCAGAAACAATAAAACACAAACTGGACAGAAACTCCAGATCATACTCGAGTGCAGCAATGAAAAGGAACTTTAGTTAGAGCTTCATTCGTCATGTGTCCGACACGTCACCACTATGAAGAAATACTGGGGGAAAGTGGGATATCATCTCTCACCGTACGTCCACCGCGTCCTCCATGACTGTCATGTCGGTCTTGCACTTGGCTGAGGGGTTGATGGCGAGCTCGGCGGGGGGGATGACAAAGCTTTTACTCAACGGCAGCCACATTCCTTCTCCTAAGGTGTATGTGAATCTGCAGAGGACAAGAGGGGTGGATAGGACAAGTAAGGTGACAGGTTGTAAGTATAGCAAGAACAGCATAGAAACAAGGACAAGTCAGTGGAATGCAGGTGGAAACAAGAGGGAAAACAGCAAGAAATCACGTCATGACACACATCATGACATTAAAAGAAAAGAAAACCCTCCAAGGGTTTGTCAACTACTTTAGTAATGACTAAAAGGGACACGTAGGTCAGATTTGCTTGTCCAGATTTCAATTTTGTCAACAAAAACACGTGGACTTCGGCTCTCAGGGCGGAGAACAAGGCTCAGTCTAGCAAGGCTAAGAGTCGACAACCAAACAAGCAGCTCTGTGAGGCTAGTACTTAGCCACAGCAGTGCTTTTAGCTAAATGCTAATGCAAGCATGCTAACACACTCGCAATGCTAACAAGCTGATGTTTAGCAGGCATAATGTTTCCTATATTCACCATCTTAGTTTAGCGTGTTAGGGTGTTAGCATTTGCCAATTAGCACAAAATACAAAGGACTGCTGAGGTTGATGGGAATGTCATTAGCTTTGTCCACATATTGGACACACTGTTATTTTGAGCTGATGATGGTGCTCGAGGAAAAGCCAGGGATCACCAAGGTCATCAGGCTTCCTTTCCTGGAGATGGACTGCCCGACCGATCTTGCTCTCCCTGGGATCAAGCCTTCAAACACAGCTGATAAAATAACACATTGATCTTCTTATGTGGAAATGCTGCAGTGCCCCTTTAAGTTAACACTCCATCAAGGTCTAGTCCTCTTGTTGTGCAAAAACAACCACCATGAGATGTCAGAATGGCTACTTTTCAAAGATGAATGTTTTCACTGCATCAGTGATTCAGAATAATGGCATCAAGTTGGTTAGAGGTTATTTATTTTACCTTTGAGCAAAGCTATCCTTTTTGCATAACTCTTTCTTGAGCAGAAGGACACTGTGTGCTAATGGACGCAATGCATACAAAATGAGAAACCCTGACAAAGACGGGCCAATAAGAGTGTCCCCTGAGACAAAACAGGGCTATAAATCTGTAAACAACAGATGTCTGGAATAAGGGCTTCAAAACAATTCTTTATTTGTGAGTCAATGAATATCATCAATCTTTAAACACTCTGCAGATGAAACGTAATACTTCCAACTTTAAGTTAAACAGTGCATGCTGATTAACATCAAATGCATTATTAGCACTGATGAATTATGCATGACTACTTGTAGCACAAAAGAGGGGAACTTGTTGATTAAATGGTTAACAACCATTTTTATGCAGACTACACATATTTCCTCATTCACAATTGTTCAATTTGCATTTTATAAAATGCTAACTTAGCATAAGGAAAGGGCAGTAGATTGCGGGGACTGCATGCATTACCAGTCACTTTAAGAATAGAATGATTAAACCATTGTAGAAATGGAACATTTAATTACATCCACCCAATTACTCCCTTTGTTTCTAAGTCAAGTTTTCTGTGGATCAAAGTGGTTCCCTTTACTGTAAAACATTGTGTTCCACCATTAATTAGAAGCCGGGAATTCTATTAAAATGTTAATATTTCCATATGATTTTTTTAAGGGAGCTGTCAGCACCTCTCTCATACATATTTTCATCTCCTCTTCTGGGACTGTGTACAGCTGAAATTCCCTGTGATGCACTATGACGTATATGGACAACCACAGGACAAATTAACAGCCACTTAACGAGCACTGCTTTATAATGGACAACTTGGGACCAGCATGCGACTATATGACTTATTTGGTTCACCCTAAGAGAAACTGGAGGTGGAAAACACTAAGAGTTCCCGTGAGAAAACAGTGGCTGAGTGGAAAACATGTTTGCAGTCCACAGAGGAACCCCTTGGCGGTTAATACTGCGCAAAAGGCAAACGCTGTATGTTTGAATGCTGACGCTCGGCATTTATCTCCTCCGACATGGGAGAATTTTGCATGCATCCTCGAGTTTGCTTTGTTTCTTTTTATTCTCTCTACCACTGTGAATCTAACTGCCTCATTTACCTCCGTGCTTAATGGTAATATGTGCTTAGGCAAACAAGATGATGGCTGCATGGCTCTCTATGCACTCGCTGATCCTCAAGGTCTTTTTCCCCACATCTGGAGCTGACAAGGTTGTTTGGCAAAGTTCAAAGCTGGAGGCTGAAACAGTTAAATTAGGATGGATGGCTGGAGATCAGTGTGAGGACAAAGAGATTTTAACCTGCGCGCCTGGACAGAGTGAGAGGAGAAACGTGTCTTGCACATAACATGCTAGCAGGGAGGGAGATGTATCAAAGCGCTTGCAGGAGATATTAGCATGATGCCAGCTTACTCCGTCTGTTCCCTGCATAAAGGCAACACTGACAGCCACAGGAGTGGTACAAACAAACTCTATGGGCTTCGTTTTTTTATTGGAAGCAGTAGCACAAACAGTCTTTTGTTGTATTTGGTCCTGCACTGTCATGGAAGGAGTCAGAGACTTGTAATGAAGGCAGTAGCTCATCCTCTGTTAGATCTGCTCTTTCTCAAGTCAACAAATGAATCATATCAGGCAGGAAAGCTGTTAAAAGGATTGCTAGGTTCCTCTGTCACAGACAACTGCTCTGCTCTATGCTTCTTTGTGAAATTGCTCCCAGTTAACATAAGGGGCTTCCTGTGAACTATACAGAATGTAGTCTATTCAAGGCAGATTTACTATAATGAAATACTGGCTTAACAGCTAGCGAGCATGTTAAATATTAAAACTTATGCCGAGATTGCTTTTTAATTACAGTGTCACTGTTAAAAGAGTCTTAAATCATTTTTGAGCTCCTGGAGGCAGAGGAGCAAACTGAGGAACAACAATGACGCCATCACTTTAAAAAGGTGGATGGAGTAAAATTAGCCTTCATTTGAGGCACTGTTACCAGACAAAAGACTAAAATTCACTCTTGTTTTAGCTCCGGTTAGGTCTCCACCAACTCCTGTTAAAAATATCTTGTTTTTTTAACTGCTAGCTGTTAAAAGTAGTCTCCAACTCATGAGTGGTTTGTAATTGCTTTTTACTATGCAATGTTATGTGAGAACAGTTGCTAATAGTGACAAACGCAGAGGGGATTATCACCCGACTCTGCAGTTCCCCTCAGCTCTGTGTAGCGTTTTAGAAGCTTTCAGTTCATTGTTTTAGAGCAATTTCACTGATGGTTTCCCTCTTCAGTTTTGTTTCCAGCATCACTGTACATGACCAGCACCATGCAACAGATAGACATATTAGAGCACGGTGATAGGACTCCATTTGTTGGGTTGAAACAAAATACTAGCCGAAATAAATGCTAATGTTCTGTGCATGTTTAATACAGGCATAGGTTTGCTCTCACATTTGCCATAACAACTTTGTGAAGTGACAATATGTCAGCGATGTATTTACAGCTCTTACAGTGCCTCCAAGTGGTCACAAAGTTCATTCATTCTGCTTTAAAAGATTTCTGTTCTCAGTAGGAATGAACAGGTGGAGAATTCAAAAGGACTGACTCAGATTGTAGGTTTTGATCATTTTTTTTGTTGACAATGACAAAAAATATGAGAGATACAGAATCATTCCAACATTATCCTTTAAGGAAATGTACTGTTATCATACTGCTGAGGGCAAAAGGTTACTATTGCCCAATTTTTATTACTATTATTCCTGCCTTCTAAGGCCATTTAAATTTTCTTTCCCAATCAATTTCACAGAGGTGTTGCTGAGGTTAAAATCTGACTCTCAGCATCGGAACACATTGATTATCTGACCTGAGAGAAGTGGCTCTGCTTCTCCAATTTGAAAAGCTCTCACTCCATTATATAACATCTTTAAACCTGTCAGCTGCAGCTACAGACGGCGTTCTGCTGCCACAGTTAGCCCCCTTAATCAGGAGGGAGAGAGAAAATCAAAGATAGTGTACCAGAATTATAACAAGTTATTTGACTCTACAATGTTTTGTGCAGCTTGCATTGTGCAGCAGCATGGAAAATGTAGTTGGATAAAACAAAGTTTTGTGAAGTTCCCCTTACCTGAAAATGCGATCAGAGGGCTGTTCTCCCATCACAAGATCAAAACCGCGCTGGAAGATGGTGTAAGGCCAGGGACTGGCATGAAAAAGAGAATAGATCAGAGGAAGAGACAAAAAAGACGAGAGAGAATAAACCTGTGTGTTAAAATCAAAGCGAGAGAAGCGTTAAATTTTTCAGTGAACCCGCCTGCCTAATCTAAACCCCCTAAAATCACAAGCCATGTTTCAGTGTCTGACTTCAAGTCATTCCCGCCTTCCAGAGCCCCTCAAATCACAAGCAGCATTACAATGTGTGCTGTGTGTAAACATGCTGATTGAAAAATGTGTTCTCTGGCAGCTGACATGCAATGTGACTTTGGCTAATATCTATTTACCAGGGGAAGGGATAAGAGAGGATGACAGGACGAGGGGGAAAGAGACAGAGGAGGGAGAGACCGAGGGTGACGGAGAGAGCAGACGGTGGAAAAAGAGAGACAAAAAGTGAGAGCGAGACGGAGGGGAACATCGAGGGGAGGAGACAGATGCCAAGAGGCAGAAGTGAGAGAGGGAGAATGATGGAGATTAATGGGGAGTGGCAGCTCGGGGACTAAACAGTCTGCAAAGTGAGAGTGTAAGGAGGAGAAGTGACAGGGGCCCGATGTCATTCTGAGCAAACTCCTACACTACTGTAAGCAAAAAGAACATCGACGAAGATGGGAGCGGCTTCCATGCCACGGGCTGTGGTCATTAAACATTTAAGTCACCCCAGGGTGCCCACTCTGTCACACAGTGACAGGGACACAAGGAGACCACCAGGGACGTGAGATACAGAGGCGCGCAGTCGGCTGGGCTGAGGGGAAATTCAGACGTCTCCGAAAATTTGGACCCAAAAAATAAATCTACATTTTGAACATGCACTGAGGCTGACATGAAGCGCGGTCAAAATCCAGAGACATGGCATGAAGCTGTGCCTGCTGCAAGCTGCAGACGGCTGCTGTTATTGAATTTCAGTCTCCTATCATAACTTCACTGCATGATGACCTGTTTTAAGCAGGTAATGAGAACAGCATTTTGCTGGATTGTCAGGTTTAATCATCATCATGTAAGGTATGTTTAAATAGATCTAATTACAGGGTTACTTGCAACTTTGCATCTTAATTATTACATTATAATATCCATATTATATGGTACAAATACACATGTTAAACAATTTAAATTGCATAACACAAATCTATGGCTCCTGGAAAATGCAATTGGAATAATTATAGACTTTTAAAGTGATTCACTTATATCAATTAATAGAGAAAATGATTAACTGTAATTCAAAATTACTCAATTAATTCAGTATTTAAATTAGAAGCTTACATTAGTCATTTGACTTTTAAATGAAACCACAAACATGAGTCTCATGTTTTTATGATATGATGTTTTTGGTATTACACTAATGTGTCTCTCTATCTTATGCCATGTCACACTTAATTTGTTTCAGTTTCATGATCACTTTAATGTAAGGATGCCTGATTTAAAGAGCATTGTGCAATCAAAAAGTGTAACCCACATCACAGCAGTGGTGATCTCTGATTGGTTAGCTGTCATTGTGTAGTGAATATGTCTATTATTATTCCAGGAGCACAGGAGTTACAAAAAGCCAAATGTCATCAGATCACATACATTTTTCTTTTCCTTTCATAAACATTTTTCTAAATGAGATGTGTGGAAAATTGCTGTCTTTTTCCTGCATAAAAATGTGGAGCATATGGGTTCAGCAAGTTATGTCAGAAAATAAAAATAACCGATCTGAACAAGCTTATGTGACACATTTTTCTACTGTCTATTATTTTACAGTTTTTCTGATTTCTTTCATGCTGCTCTTCTCATGGACCTGTATTTTGCATGCTTAGAACTTGGCAAAAATTGGAGGGATAAGATTGACAGGTGAGTAATCCCATAATAGATCTATACATAAGAACGCTGCACCAAAATCGCTGATGCAGGTATTTGGGGCGCACGGGGAGAACTGTCCTGCTCATCGGTGCTGTCTTCTCTGATGTGGGAAGTACTTTCTGAAACAGTAGCAGCCCCACACATAGGCCATGAGTGGTCACCCGGTGGTTGGCACTGCGGCTGCGGCGTTTGCCAAATGTCAAGGACTTTTTAACAGGCAGATGTGAACCCAATTAAGCGTTTATATGACTTCCTGGGATGGGGTCTGAAACAGCATTTTTCATCGCCAAAAGATATCAAGTCATCACTTAGAATCATTATTGTGATATAGAATAAGTGACCTTGCACCCAAAGAGATGAGCAGACCAAAAAATCTGATAAAGCACCCACAACTTTACTGACTCACCATTGGCCTGAAATGGATTTATTGATAGTGCTAAAATTCACACACTGTTTTCAGGCCGAGGACTGAAAGGACTTCTGGTTTCGAGGCACTCAGGATCAAATGACTTTTGACTCTCCTAGCCTATGACAAGAAGCTCTAAAGGAGTTTGCTCCAATCAGCAAGAAACTGCTCTTGATGATGCCACAGTGATGTCAGCAGGGTTATCTTGTTTTGGCCTTGGAGACTACAGATTCAGTACAAAAGTCCTGCATTACAGAGTGGAGTTGTGTATTTGAGCAAAATTAAATCTACTGAAAAAATGCTAATGGTTGCATTATGGGAATTGTAGGCTTCATTATTTTTGGAGGGTGACTCATACAGTATTAATTAAGCCAGAATGTGTCTTCAATTTTCACCCCTCTTTCTCTCTCTCCCTCTCTTTTTAATCTGTCTCTTGTGAGTCCCCAAACTCTATGGGAGTGCAATATTAAATCTCTGGATTACCCCTTTAATTATTCACAAATAGATAAACAAAGCACACTAATGCAGTACGGTCAGCCAGGCAGAAGATTTGGTAAGTAGGTTTGGTAATTACTTTCAAGGCTTTACACCATTAAGTCTATTCAAATGAAGTCAAATGTATTTGTGGAGCACATTTAAAAAAAAAAAACAAGTGTTGACCAAAGTGCTTTACACAGAGAGATTTAATATGCAGTTAAATAATCAAAGCAAAAAGGAACAGACGAATAACTGTAAGTGAGAATTAAAGCAATTTTCTAGTTATATTAATTATGAAGGGGACTCAAAGGAGGGTCTTTATCAGGGATTTAAAATTGCCCATAGATGTGTAAAATGTGACAGTGAGGCTAGACTTCAGCAGTCTGGGAGCGGCAATGGAAAAAGCTTAGGACACAGTGAGCTGCAGGCAGCATATGGATGATATCCACATAAGTTAGCTGGAGAGTTCGAGTCAACAGCTGAAGTCATAAAAGAATGTAAGACGGTCTCAAAATAGCCCCAATGTTTTATTTCGCTATCAACCTCATGTGGGAAAATCTGCTGCTAATGAGATCACTGAGTTGACAAATTTAATGTCAGAGTCAGAAATGACACCCAGATTCCTCACATACTCTATGTGTGGATAGATAGGGGCCCAACGAAATTGGCTATTCAGGGCCAATTATAAGGACCTGTGTCCGACAGACAGAAAACTGCTGGCCATCCACCACCTGACATCCTCAGGACACACTTGAAGAGATTGTATTTATTGCCATGTGGTAATGACCACACATTCTCTTCCCTGCCAGTGTGGTTTGTGATAGTTATGTTTTCATGCTGTAGAAACAGTTTGAATGTATACTGCTATCTGACGTATTTGTTTTTGGTTTTTAATTAAGCATACGACTGTCTGAGCCGTATCTACACTAGACAACTCTGTATTTTACATATGAAGTAATGAAGCTCTAGTGAAAGCTTTTCTTTTCCATGCAAACGCCCGTATACCATCCTGCATTCGCTCAACACGCACGCTGACTCATAATTTCCTCTCGGTCATTGTCTGCGGCTGTCATTGAGATATCAGCTGCTCTCATCTATCCACAAGCACAGACACACCTTCGCTGTTAGCCTATCATCTTGCTGCTGTCTTTTTAAATATGATTCTCTTTGTGCCTTCGTACGCTTCTGCTGCTGTTATGCGCACCTCTCCGCCTCCCCGTCACTGCCCACTCTTCGCAGATTCATCGGCGTCATTATTTAATCAGTCTATCAGTCTCAGCAGAGTCATCAGCCACCGCCGCCGCCGCCAGTGTCTGGACTCCATGGGGGGGTTTCTCTGGCTGCTGCTGAGGCAGATGCCCCTCAATTAGAAAATCTCCCCGTAGAGTCAAAGCGCCAAAGACCTTCTGATATATCTTAATTATCACATATCATCTGCTATAATAAACAATCTATCTACTTTATTCACTTGTGTGTCCTGATTGAAATCAGCTGTAAAGAAATCTGTGGAGTTTTTAGTTCTCCTGTAGTTTTGCTTGAATGTGGTGTTGGCAACATCCCAGCTCTTTATGATTTATCTCTGCAAGCAAATAAATGGCCGTGTTTGATGTGCAGGAGGATTGCCTTGTTGTAAATGATTTTTCCGCCATTTCTCCTGCCTGATAATGAGCAATCATGAACCATCATGAGGCGATTATCATAACTCACCCCTGATTGGGCCCCCACTCACTGCGGATGCAGAGGTGCTTGTGCACCGGGTCCTTCATGTAGCCGTCGAGGCAGAGGCATTCTCCTGCAAACAGAGAGGCAGTTATTCAATGACATGTTCATTAGTCAAGTCGTCTTTTATTTGCTGGAGAATGCCCTTTGCTCCTTTCCTTTTATGTTACTCCATGAGAGCGATCCCAAGAATATCCTCTTCAGGCAGTTAGAGAACTCTTGATCATCTCTTATTTTTAATGATGTAATTTTTTCAGCTATATCAGCTGTATTTTTGTACAAATTTGTCAACAAAAGCCTATAAAGTTTTCCTTACTTTGTGCTTCCATAGCTATCCCTGATACAAGCACAATACATCACTTCCTTGTGCAACATTGTGGTTCACTTCACAATATGAGGTTCTTGTGCTTCAATGCACTTATAATACATGAAACATACTTGGATAAAAATAAACCAAACATCTGTATTTAGTCCTCCTGAGGCGTACAGAGAAAAGTAAGTGTGTTTTATGAGTGCAGGTGAACCAGCATTTATGACAGCTAAGTGATTTGCACACAAGATGAGCTCATGAGATAGCTCGCTTGCTAAATATCAGTTAGCAAGCCAATAATTTACCAGACTATCATGCTCAGAGATTGTTAGCATGTTCCTGGTTAGCCCGCCAGCTATATTAGTTAGCTGGAAAAAAAAAAACAAAAAAAACAAAAGGAAACAGTAAATTAAAAAATAAAATGTTTGCCAAGTAGCTGTTGCAAAATATTATTACACTTTTGAAAATCAATCAGAAAAATCACAACGGTTCCGTGTTGTTTCACCACGCACAAAAATTCCATCCCAAACCACATGCTCACTTTTTAATGTGGCATCCGTCTAATGAGCCGAATCGTACTCTTTTTGAAACGCAGTAAATACACCAAAAAATGTTGGGCTTCTTTCACCTAACTTTTCAGCTCCCAGAGCTTCACTGAACAATGAAAAAGAACGCCAGACAGAATCCAAGAAGTAAATACTGAAGATAACTTTGAACCATCGCTGCAAATGTCTCGATTTAATACACTCAGTTTATATTAGTGTTTTTCACAGTTATCTGACTGGTCCCACTCACTGAATAACATCCACTACCTAAATGAGAAGTGATTAGATCAGTGATTAGTCTAATGAATAGACACTTGGCACTGTCATTATTTACTAAGGCAAAGCTTGTCTGGGACTGTGAATTCACAAAATCCACTTAGCACTCAGGCCTAAGGCAACACTTTGGGGCAATTGTGAATACGATCACATGCAACACTGCTCAACTGTACTGTGTGCAAATGGAGGCACTGTGATGGTCTAAAACTGCTCACCAATGGAACTTGAGAGGTGAAGGGACGTGGACTCAGTGAATGCTCTGCGTTGGCATCCTCCTGATAAGCGAAGCCTCTTAGCAAAGAACAGCAAAGCATCAGCTTTTTGTTCTGCTGTCAGCACCCAGGAGAAATGTTGGTCTTGACTTTGCTCAGTGTGACTGATGGGGTCTCACCTTTGGTTTAGAGGGTTACTCAGGAGTAACATGTACAACATGCTCTGCTCATGCTCAATAGGAGGCAACTGAAGGGCATAGGCCCCAGGTTTTTCTACACCACTGTTAATGGAAAAGGTCACCTGTCAGTATCTGCCAGGCTAAAGGAAATCATATTCACTGATTTTTCTGCATGTTACCTGAATGAGAAGGCAATGACCAGACAGTTTGGGATTTCAAGGCTGTTTATTTTTTAAAGCACACATAGATTCACAAGAATGTTGCATGGTCTTCAGTTTAATCCATGCAGTTCTAGGTCTGGTTTAGCTCGAGCTCTAAAGGGGAACTGAATGAGATATTAGTGAAAAATTGAATCCAACTCAAGACAAACACAGGAGGAGACAGTGGGAACTTTGTACCTTTCCTGATAAACATTCCTGCTCAAAGCCTGAACATCGAACTGTAGAAGCTCTGCAAACATTCGACATCCATTTTTCCTTTTTGACTAATAAAGCAAAGGAAGGCTCTGAAGGCTTCAATTGTTTGAGGTGCTTGGCCAGAGTGAAGTGATGAGGAATGAAAAAAACTGCTTTTTGGACAATTATTTTGTTTTGTCATTTTGTAGTGGCTCATTTGTCACAATGGGTGCAAGGTTGATGATCAGGTAAGAAAGTCTAGGCTCCAGTAACACAGTTCAACTTAGCTGTCTTAACAGGAGTCCTAACAAGAACAGTGCAAGTCTAAAATTGCACTGCTTGCTGGATATGTATTCAAGGAAAAGTCTGGTTTATCAGAACTTGGGTTTTTATTTTCATACTTTTGGACATCATGTCAAACCGTTATGACAACACTGTACCTACCAAAGTAATGGCTAAAGTGCGAAGCAACGAAGCGTGATAGAGAAACAAACACTAAAATTCTGATGATCAGGCCAACACTTTAACCAAATGATCCAACCCACTATTTCTAAATCCTGTGACCAAAACCCTTTCCTAGTACTGGTCCATGCAGTGTTAGCTAGCAGGTAAACTTTTGGGCTTTTTTTTTTTTTTAATGGTCTATGTGTTTGAGTTAAATTCACTGCTGTTATTCCTGTCTATATTTTTTGCTACTTTTTTTGTTACTGTTTAAACAATTCTTGTACAGATTTTGTGTTTGTCTGTATGTTTGCTACTGCAACAAAACAATTTCCCAAACTGGGATCAATAAAGGAGCAGGCTAAAAGTCTAAAGTCATGTTTCTTACCCATTGCTCACTAGACTGAACCTTGGCAAGTGACTTATTCATTTGAGAACACAGACAGTCACAGCATCAGACTGTAAGATGGTCTTGATTTGCATGATTTGCTTGCATGATTTGCAGACCCAAAAGCATTGTCGATATGCTTTATTTAAAGGTAAAAGTGCAATGTTACAGCCACCGATGTCCCCCCCTCATCTAACCTGCCATGCCTCGGAGGAGTGTGTATGCGGTGCAGGTTGAGCGGACCCCAGCGCGGGATTGGCTTGTCATGGAGGTGTGGTCTCCCTCCGCCTCCCACCTCCCACCTTTGGCTGTCCGCTCGCTGGATTGGTGCAGTGTCAGGGCCCGTTCACCAATCCCCAGGCGCCAATCGAGGACTGGACGCAGAAAGGCTCGGGCGGACCGGCAGTCGGGGCAGCTGTAGAGCAGCGCGCCAGACGTGTCTTTTGTGTGTGGCTGTATTGTTGGTGAGAGGTATTTCGAGTTATGAGAAGGACTGGGTCAGGGCCAGTTTCAACCCTGATGCTGACATTTTACATGGGGGTAATGACAACCCTGTTTAGTCACATTAGGAATGAGGGGTGCTGATTGGTTGTTGATGTTAATCAGTCTCTAGTTAATCAGAGAGGGTTTTGTTTTGGATTCTTTCTCGTTAATTAGCTTTAGTTTCAGAGAGTCCTCTTTTGGTTTTGATTGTTTTTTGATTCATCAGCACTCGCTGGCCCATTTCCTTTTAGTGTTGCCTCAGGTCTTGTTTATAAACATCATTTTCCTTACCTTTATAATAAATAACTTTGCTTTAACCAATTCCAACTGGTCTATGTTGCTTCCCTTTTTCCACCATGAGCTAGGGGTCGTAAAATGCAAACAAGCTCTCTGTCAAGTTGCCAATGTGGTAGGTGAGTGTAAAATCATCAATGTGGTCTAAACTGTGGTAAATATTTAAATATATCACAGAAAGTGAGAAAGGCTAACTCTTAAATAGTTTTAAAACCAAAATCTGTCAGACTTCTTTTTAGTCATCAGTCATTTCAGATCTCAGGAATCACTTGATGAGTATAAGGTTATGACTGCTGACAGGAAGGATGGCCAAAACCAAAACTTATAATTCTCCTCTAACAGCTCCGAGCTTGTGCCCCTCCTGTCTTATAGCAGCATGACAGCAGACTCCTGGAAGCACGTATAGGTAGACCAATACACATAGATATCATACAAATATATCAGCACACAAGTCAGCCAATCAGTGCCAAAGGTTGAGATAAGTAAAGTAAGTTAGTGTCATTGCACAGTTTGTCCACCAGAGAGCACTGACAAGAATGGGAAGTAAGGGAAGTTTATGAAAAAAGAAGAAGATGTAGCGTATTGGCTGATATATCATTATTGGATTTTTAAACAAACAAACAAACAAAATAATACTGACATCCAGCGCTGGTCAGGCTAAAATGTAAATTTCTTATATTTATCAACTTTATATTTAAGTTCCTTCATTTCTTGTTTGCAATGTGGTCAAGTTAGCTACATTAGCTACATGCTCTGCCCTTAAATGCAAAAATGCATCACCTGAACGACGCGCCATGGGAAGTCAAAACTGCCTCCTCATATACTCTTTGCTGTCACCTGGCTGCTTTTCCAACGCCTCCCTTGGCAGCACTCCCAACATGCAGACACGGCAGCTCTGAATAGAATCGCTGCTTTGCTGCTTTGTTCAAAATGCAGTGAAAGAGCTCAAATGTTTGATGTTAGAAAGGCAATTTTACATGTTACATTGTGTTAAAAAAAAACTGTAATGCTGGAGCAGGAATGGAATGATAGAAGCTGTAGCATTCTGCTTAGATTTATTGCACTGCAGCTGAATGCTGCTAAATGCCTCATCTTGCTTTAATTGCCTTTTCATCGCAGGCTAAGGTCACAGCACACAGCTCAAACTTGTTTTAGACTTGCAAGGTGTCACATTCCATAATTACTCAATATACAGGCAGTGAGCCAGTTTCTGTGCTTCACACTTTATTTTCATCACATCCCACTCAGCTATTTGTCACCCTTTAAAACACATAGAGCTGAACCTTGTTTAGGGTGACCAGGCTAAGCAAACTGCCCAGACTTCCCTTAAATAGCCTGGAAACCTTGATCTGTTGTGTGGGCACCAATAGCTGCACTGAGGTACATTTTACTTGATGCACTGTTGTGCCACTATTCAGTTCATCAGGCAGATCCACACGTTGATCCATTACGCAGCCACATTAATCAAGCCAGTATGTGATGATGTGATGATGTGGTAATGTGCCTCCAGAGACACAACATGTCTCTTTGTATCTCACACATATTCTAGTCAAGAAGGTGGTGAAAAGAGCCCGTAAACATGAGCACCCAAAGCGGCCAGGTTTAGGGCTCTGCAGGAAGGGACGGATCACGCATTAAAACATCCACCGTCTCTTTTAATGTCTTGCAGGAGCAGCGTAGATATTGTCGCAGCCCATTTCAGTTTTCATCAGTATCTCCTCCAGCAGAAATGAGGATTGGATTTAAGCTATCTATAGCACCTCTGCAATCTCCCTGCAGCCCACACACACACACGCACACACACACACACACACATGCAACTCTTTCATTCCGCATGCATCATGTGAAAAATACGATATAATTACTGAATCCTTGCTGCCAGTCCTGCTGGTCCATATATCATTTTACGGAGTGGGCACAGTGTGGTTTAGGGTGTGTGGGTGAGTCTCAGAATTTTCTCCAAGAAAAGCAGACATGAGACACACTGGCTCAGCTTTTTGATTCATTTAAAGGTCTCAGAACTCACTCTGTATTGCCCAGGGGAGAGTTATGCTGCTGAATAATGGATGCAAAACAAGGAAGACACTTCCTCCTCTCTAAATGTGAGATTTCTTCCTGCACTCATAATTTGAGTTACGAAGGCAGAGACTTTCCAAGAAAGCAGGTAAAAGTAAAATGAGTCATTCTGCCCACTAGTTTTCATGTCTCCATTGGGGATATGCAAACAAATGTGAATCCATTATTCTAATATGAACAGCTTGTGAATTTCTGCAGTAATATTCATGGCCCCCTCCCCCCACTGACCTGTCAACCAATTACTACAGTCCTTTGATACAGTGCTAACTCCAGTCAAAATACCCTGCCATCACAAACACACGCTGCAATGAGCAGAACTCTCCTGACAGTGAAAAGATCTTTGATGCCCATTAGATGCTCTTTATAAGTTCAGATCTAGTCTCATAATCATCAGGTTGTCGCTTTGTATTCAATAAAGTAATCTAGTGATTGTTGTTTGATTCACGTTTGCAAAATGTAAACATGCTCAGTTTAGACGTTTGCTTCTTTTGTTTTGCCATTTGATTAATTTAGGAATATTATCAACATGTTTTGTATACTCTGTGAGCACCTTAACTTATACACATACACATGTGGAGTATTAACAGCTGCTTTATTTGTGCGTCTAACACACAGACTCTCCACGTCTCGTCTAATAAACATTATTATCTGTCACGACTTATTTACTGGTTGCAAAACTGAGACGGTTTATTATTTTTAAGCAAACACAATTGCTGATTGCTTATCTGATGTGAAGGAAGCTTAGGGATTTCTCGTGAAAGAACTCATTTAAAGTTTTGCTGCTCAGCCTTTGTTATGATCTGTACAGCTGTATTCATTTATTTATTTTTTTGTCAAGTCTGGGCTGTTTTTATATGAGAGAAGCTTTTTTTCTGGTAGTCTATAGTCAACACGTCCAAGGAGACAGAGGATGTCATATTTAGTGTCTTTTTCACATCCAAAATGTTAAAACTTACGTATGACAAGAAATCTTTTAAATGATTACACGTATATCTTGTGAATGATTAGAAATGTGAACTAAAGTCACTTAAACAGTTCTAAAAAAAAAGAGTTTGTGAATAATTACACTGTGGTGGCCTGCCTTCAAAATAAAGTGAGCTTTACTTGCAGAAGGGCTTTTTTCAGGCTAAATCATTTCAAAGTTGTTAAAACAACTCGTCTTATATTCTGTTTTACAGGCTGCCACTGTCTTCACAGTGAATTTGGAGGCAAGGAAGATCAGAATGTATTCACTGGCAGAGAGAGTGATAAAGAGCTTGTTAAACAACAAAATGTTCTACAATTCTGTTTTATCAGCACACTGTTCTCATCATTTGGAATTTGAATGTGGTCTGAGGCCTGAATAAAACATTATGTACAGTAGCTGCACATGGCTGTTTTTTCAAGCGTGTGTATCTTCTGCTCAGTATTTCATACGTTATGTCTTTTTATGTCTTTTACATCTTTAGATTTTTGTGTTTCATGCTTGCTGGTTTTTGTTTCACATGTCAGACACATGTTCTGAGAAAACAGCTCTAACAACTATACTACAACTATAACAAGCTGACTGCCCATACAGTCACAGTGTGCATCTGTATCACATCTGTCAGGCAGCATTTGCCAGTCACAGCCATTGCTTTCATAATCCCAGCTACATATTACATCAGTGTGTTGTTTAGGTACTGTATGAGGCATTTGTAAGCAAGGACAAAGATACAAACTGTAAGCAGTCGTGAGTAGCATGATCACAGACAACCTAATAAAGATTAAATAACAACCTTGAGATAAGCTGGCCATTTCATTTTTCAGTCTTTCGGTCACAAAGAAAAAATCATAGAATGTAGCATCAGTCATACGTTACTGACACACTGCTTTTCCTTAATATGCCTCAAGGATAATTTCAGGCCCACCATCAGTTTTACAGTACATCTATCCTTCCCCCAAACTATCACTCATGTATCCAGTGCTGAACAAGACAATCTACATGCAATGCAACAAACAAGAAGACCGAATATGATTTTGAAAAAAGAGAAATATGTGTGAAACTCCTCACACTCCATTTAAAGTAACACTATGGTTCATTCAACTTGGCTTTGTTTGGTAGCTGTTGGTTAAATTGGTTACACTCTCCATGTTTGTTTCCTGTTGGACCAACATTTTTTGTTCTACTTAGATTCTGTTACAAGTACAACTTTGCTTTTGCAGTCGACGTGGTCTCGGCGCATTTCCACAGCTCAGCTCTGTCAGCAAGTGACAGCAAACAGACGAGATGCGGGAAGAGCAGTGGAAATTGACCACAGTGCAGTCTGCTAACTCAAATTTAACAAAAATATTGAATCTAATATTTGATCCAAGTCACATCAGCTTTACAGTATAAGAAACAGGAGGCGTAACAAATGTATGTGACAGACTGGGACATGATGGATCAGATGATAAAGTCATGCAAAAAAAGATAAAAAATAGAAAACAAGATAGACAAGCATAAATCTACAGCAGATATTTAACATATGCTGAGACCTGACATGGCCCCAACAGAATCACACACAGACAGAACAGAGAGAATCTGGTGAAGAAATTACACATTCAGTTTGAATTTGCCACCAAACCCTTCACTTTTACCTGTCGGACAATAAGAAGGCATCATTGGAGGAGCAATAACAACTGAACATTGGTTACTGGTATCATTTGAGACATACACACAATAATAATAAAGCGCCCAGTACAAGGATTTCTAAATAGATATACACCAGTGGGGGAGTCTACGCAAGGTCAATGAAGGCCACTGAACTCTGGCAATAGGGTGCAATGGTGAGTGAGAGCTTCGCGGCCTGTGACAAAGCTCGGAGCACTGCGGTGCGCTGTATCCAGCTGATGCAAGCATGTGCAGAGGCGTGCCTGTACAATAGATCACCATAGTCAAGGAGAGTAGGAGCATAGCCTCAACCAATTTTTTCCTTAGAATACAGGAAAAGCAGGATTTGTTTCTACACTAAAAATCTAGTTATCATCAAGTTTTCACTCAATTCAATCATCAGTTAACATGCGTAGATAGGACTGTGACACTAATTGAATCCAACTGTCCTACAAAGTTACAATGTTAGGAAGAGAAGCAAATTAATTTATGGTATTAGAAAACAACGTCAATTTAGTTTTTGTAGCATCATCTGTGTAAACATGAAACACTGCATCAGGAACATTTTCCCAGGCTGTTACATAGATAGTACAATTACAATTACAATTTGTCATTTGGCAGACACTTTTATCTAAGGTGACGTACATATGAGATTTTCACAAGCAAGGTTCTGGACAGGAGAGAACAACAAGAGTAAGTGTCCCAACGCAAACTTCTGGCACCAAATGGCCGAGATATCGGTGAGGCATGCCTATATCCGTGCCGAGATGTGGGGTCATCTGGCAGGAACAAAAGGAGGAGCTGGGTATTGTCAGCATATGAATGGTATGAGAAGCCATGTGAGCGGATGACTGCACCAAGTGCAGTGGTGTATATTGAAAAGAGAAGGGGTCCAAGTAGTGACCCTTGTCCCCACCTGTGTGGCCAAGCAGTGGGATTTAGATTTAGACATTTCTCCCCCCCAAGATACTGCAAAGGATATCCCTGATAGATAGGACTCAAACCAGCGGAGAGCAGATCCTGAGAAACCAAGCTCAGTGAGTGTGGAGAGGTTTGGTGGTTAACCCTGTCAAAGGCAGCCAACAGTAGAATAACAGTAGAACAACAGTAGAACAATAGAGCAATAGTAGAACAGAGGACTGACCAGTAGCTCTAGCTGATCGTAGTGTTTCCACTACAGATAAGAGCGCAGTCTCCATAGAGTGTCTGCATTTGAAACCGGATTGGCTACAATCATGCACGTTGTTATCAGAAAGGAATTCATAGACTTGATTAAAGACTGTGCGCTCCAGTCTTGGAGAGGAAAGTGAGGAGTGAAACCAGCCTGTCATTTTCAACCTGAGATAGTAAACAAAAGTGGACCAAAAATTGAACCATGGGGGATCCCTGATACAACACGTAGTACCCCGGAGGAAATGCTATCAAATCTGACACATTGTGTCCTTTCAGGAGGAGTTTTCAATCCAGCCAACAGCCTGCTCAGAGAGTCCAATACTGAGCAGCCGCTGCTGCATGATAAGATGGTCAACTGAAGGCCTTTGAGAGATCGATAAAAAAATCCACTGCAGTTATACTGTTCACAACCTTTAGAGATGTTGTACTGATGCTGTTTCCTGAAGCCATTTTCAACATACATTCATCATGTTTTTCAGCCTAGTGACCCCCCACCTTAGCACATGCTTAACATGGCTTCACAATCATATCACAGCAGTTTGTAACAGCTGAGTGGCAACTCAGGAGCAAATCCAATTAAACCAGGCAGCTGGATGAAGATCACATTTTGTCAAGTTGGCATTTACTCATTAAGGATTGCAAAATCTTAGCGCAAAAAGTTTTTCTAGCACATGCTCATTTTCATCTGCATTACAGTTAATCTGCGATAATGAATTTATCTATGAAGTATATTCAATTTTCAAATTTTGCTCACAAAATCCTTCCAGTTTAAGCTTGACGCTATAGACAGAATTACTGCTGTTATCCAGAGTACAAATGAAGTTGACAGCAGAGACATGCTAATTAATTGATGAGCTGTGCAGACAGCTCCCCTGGAGGAAACCGGGTCGAGTGCTCCAGGCTATCTTTTTTCCCTTCCAGGCTCTGCAGCACAATTGACCATAATCATAGCCACACCTGTCAACAATCTAACAGCCACTGACGGACTGTTTTGGTCACTAAAAGATTCACTGATGAGGACACAAAGACTGCAAGTTCTGGAGGACTTTTGCAGGACTGGGGCTCCACAGGCTCCACAGAAAGAAAGCCCCCCTCTGTCTCCAACCATAGCAAGACAAGACAAGACTAGACAAAACTGTGCTCTATAATGTTAACTTCAAGCCAGGTTTGCACAAGTGCCTCCTTTCTTCAGTCGTCCGCTCAGTTTGCATACAGCAAGACAGAGCTTCCCAGTCTTGTTTTTCTAAAATTCCACACTGTGTGGCCTTGATGGATAAAAAACTGTGGAATGTAGAATCTTTCCAATTACAGCGATAACGTTTGATGAACTGAACAGATCACAAACCACAAACTGCTGCAACAGAGAGAAGAGACAACGATAATGCTACAATGGGCAATTTCTTTTTCTTTTCTTTTTTGGCAATAACTTTCACATGGACAGACTTCTAAGACGTTTCATCTTTGTCTGCTCTTCACCACAAATTTGTTATTTTATATCAACAGCCTCATCAATTTTAATGTGTTTTTCCTGCCCTTTAACTTAAAAACATACCAAATCTATATGAAGACAGTGGACACAGAATGTTATGGCTGGTGCGCTTCTGACCATTTAGCTGTTAAACACAAATGAATGTGATAGTGTTGACATGTCAAGAGAAGTGGGGCATCACTGTTTTGGTTCTGGCAATAGGTCAGACAAACCTAGCTCCAGCATTTAATTCTTATTCCTCCTACAAAGTTCCCTTAAAGCTCCTATGTGTTGATTTTATGTTAGGAAAAAACTCTATTGATTCTGATGGCATGAGTTCATGAAAAAATCCAAGCTTTTATTGTATCAAGGGGCCAAGGTGGGGCATTCATTGTTGTATGCCACATTCTCTATCATGACCATTCTACTATGTGTTGGCTGGCTGAAAAAGCTCTGCACTGTACAATCACTGTCTGTTCTCACTGTAAAAATATCCACCTGCACCCTGATTGCAGATGATTAGTCTCTGCTACAGTTTTCTTTTTCCTTTTTCCACCTTGATCCTTTGGCTTTTGCGTAGTTTTCACTGCCAATAACATTTATCTTTTTTTACAGATTTAGACCAACAAATGCAAAAAAGGGTATGTGATCTTAACTCAGGCTTTTGGAGATGTAGCATTAGTGGTGTTAGATCAGGTGATCAGCTGCAGATCATCAGGAACAATGAACGCACACTGAGCAGTGAAACAAGAGGTGAAAACAAGCACAAATATAGAATCTGTTTATTACACATGCAATAGGTGCCAAGATGAGAAAAGACTAAGGAATAAAGCCACACAACAGTTGTCAGAACATCATACTAGGTAAACTGTAGCTTAACTGTACTCTCCATGGAAGTGATGACAAAAGCTCGTCAAGCCAGAAAGCTGAAACCTTGTATCCTATTACCTCATATCAAGTAATATTTAATTAGGTTGCCATGGTAACAGTCCCTGCACAGTACAGGGGCGTAACCTGTTTATGTTGTGTTCTGGGCTCACCTGTCTCTGGGTCACACTGGTGCTCACAGGGGTCGAGGAGGCGTCGTCCACACAGCTCACTGACCCAGGGCCCGCTGGCATTCTGCTGGTAGTACAACAAGATCTGAGCCGGGTTCAGCCAGTCTGAGGCGTCCAACTGGCTCCCCTGCAGCAAAATGAACCTTGATCCTGAGGATGACCGAGGGAGGAGGGGTGAAAAGAGAGAGTATAAGGAAGAAAGGTTCAGAGCGAAGAAAAGAGAGATGGAGGGTTGAAGATAAGGAAGAGTGGGAAAGGAGGCAAGGGGACGTGGAGAGTGAATGAACAGATGACAGGTGGAGGGAGGATGGAAAGCAGGAGAGAATGAGAAGGAGGGCAACAGTATCCAAAATGTCTTCTACTAAATTAAAGACAGCAAGCACAGAGCTTGACTGCTCTGAGCTGAAATGGGGAGTGGGGTACTTTAGAGGTGAGAACAACCCCAATCCTCAGTATTAAAAAACCTTCAAAATAAAATGGTTTGATAAAAGCAGAAACTAAATATTTGATTAAAAAATACCAGCTGAGCATTGATTTTGCTTCAAGATGAACCTGAACCCTGCATTAAAATCCTCAAACAACCTTCCCAACATCTGCTGTGATATTTGCAAAAGATTGCTTATTACTTAATATCATTAAAGTAGGAGGTGAGATCCAGCTAAGACAACAAACCTCGACAGCAACAGAATTAAACGATAAAAACTATTCGAACACTGAGAAACATTTCAATGAAACAACATCTAGAATAACAAGACTAAGAGTTGTGCTGCTTATTATCAGTAACCACAGGCTGCCAGCTGCATCCACTTTGCTGGCCTGCAGCCAAACACAAGCACCAGGAGGAGGAAGGTAAAAGTGAAGAAAATGGAATGGTGCACACAAATTTTCCATAGTGTTTAGATAAATATACGCAAGGATTCAAATGGTGACCGATCAGACAATGTCATAAATAAACAAATGACATGTCCGTGTGGTTTGGTCTGTTGAATATATGCATTAAAGTATGTGAGTGTGCTTCGTCTTCTCTGTCCTTCCCATCGGTGCAGTGGGAAATTGTATTATGGAACTCTCTCCTTTTCATGTATTTCTTGCTGAGCCAATGACTTTACATACAGTGTGCATTTGATTCAATTAGGATGATGGCACACAGATTTAATTGGCTGTATGTCCCAGTGACTGTAACTGGGTTAAAGTTGAGGGTCTGCATGCTACTCTGCAGAAACCGTGTCAATGATGTCACTCGACACCTTTGTATAATTACTAACTGTAGAATCAACAGCTAACAGTTACAGTCATTTAATAACACATATATGCTTCTCCACTTTAAACGTCATACATGTATTATTAGTGACATAAATAAAGTGGCAGTGGAATTGCGTTCCAGTGTCAGGTCAACACATCGCTTGCATCTGCAGACAGATTTTAAGGGCCTTTTCAGCTACATGCTATTTATTAGCCAACATGAGCTTCAGCCACCATGTGAGGTGAATATAAAGGAAGAACCGTGACAATGTTGTTAAGCTGCACTGTTTCACATTTCAAATATCTGGCATTTGGTTGGTTGAGGTAAACTGTGGAGCAGGAGGGACCGCATGATAGTTGGATTTATCTGAAATTACTACTCATTTTAAAGTTGGTATCAGTTTCATTACATTCAGTGCACATGAAGAGTGGGTTCTCACACGGTCAGCTCAAATAATTTACTGTAGGGAACCAGGGAGGTTCATCTTTGAAATATATCCTGAAGTCAGTTTGCAGCTGCTTCGAAAAGCATGTTTTCAAAGAACATACAGTAACTTGAATTTCAACCAACCAAAAGAAAAAAGCAAGCGAACAAACAAAGAGTCTGTCACTGGGAGACAGAGGACCCTGAACACCGGGCACAGCAGGTGTCACTGTAATACCTGATACTGAGAGCCGGCCACTGTGTGATCTCTGTAATTTAGCTGCAACACACATTGACCGAAGGCCCTGCAAACTTGGGACGCACTGGGCATTCACTAACCCAAGCATATTTAATGAGTTCTTGGCAAGCTCTGTGTGCCCTAGTTAGTGCCATCCCCTTTGATGATCCCTTTAAAAGTAGAGCACACACTGCAAATGGCCGCAGACTTCTTGTTTGCTTAATTGTGGAGAGTCATAATATTGCTTAGAAAAACTTCCAAAGCCTCCAATCAGCAAAGTTTCTGTTTTTATGGTGCATTTTACGTATCTGATGTCTCTGGCAACCATGGGTGTAAAACATTTTTGGTTTTGCATCATGAAATGGTTTCTAATATCAAACAGAAAAGCTTTGTGGATGTATGAAAAAAAAAAAAAAAAACAGCCACCAACTGACTTCTGACAAAAAAAGATTATGAAACTGGAGCCAACTTGAGTCGGAGAGTGATCATCACCTGAAGTGTGAATTTCGCAGAAGGCCACGTATGTGCGAATGGACTTCCATGGCTAGAATAAGTAGAGTGGGCACACGGCTAAATCATCCATTTAAGCACCGTGTGCAGCGCTTCAGTCAGGGTCTAAATACGGCTCTTATGCAGAAGTTTAGCAATCTCACATTATCTCACAGATATCAACGAGTAGAAGTCTCTGACTCAAACAGAAATTATTGTTCTTTGTTGGTTTCAGTATTTGAGAGCAGAGATAGACAGGAAACATCATCAGAGCCAGAGTTAAATTTCTTACTATAAGAATGTTGTTTCCATGAAAATCAATGCAAGCCATGTAAAATGAAAGATGGAGCAAGAATTTATCCCTCACCCCAACTCAATGCCACCACTCGTGGCCAGAAGATACATAAATGAGTCTTCTGTTTAATTCAGTGGTTCTGCTGTAATAATTTAATGAAGAGACCTCTCTTGATCACCGTCAATCATGTTTTCCAGTGACCTGGCTCTAGGTATGGTAACGTCAGTTGGTTGGCCAGTACAGATATTCATATCCCCCTCAGGATGGATTGTAATAACTCTGGTGATCATCCAACTTTGGGGCCATGATCAGGGAAACACTGCAGTTTGGCCAGGTTTTTGGTTTATGACTGTCTCTGCAAAGTGAACAACATTCCCTTCAGTAGTTTACTTAATGTTAGCAAGTTAGCGGGCTACTCTACGATGGTCAACATTGCAAGCCTGCTAAATATCAGTATTGTTAGTACTGGCAGTGTAGGCATGTTATTGTTGTCAATACATGTCATGTAGTAGTTAGTTGTTTTTTTCTAAATAAGACTACTAGCAACAGTACTTTTTTAGGGCAGTAGGACTCTTTAGCATTTACTATTTTTAATAATCTACACAAATGTACATGGAAATAGTTGTTTTTACTATTCTGTATCTCGTATACTTTTAGATTTTTATTTTTTGAGCTCTCATGCCACTGTGCTCGCTTTATGTAACGTGCTTGCTGTAATGACTAAATTTCCCTGGTGTGGGATCAATAAAGTCCCATCTTATCTCTCTTATCTTATCGTAGAGGGCTCATGTAAGCATTAGCAATTATCATGGCTTTAGACTCTTGGCGCGTTCATGGCTTTGCATTGGGCTGAAGGTGTTTTTGTTCTTTCCGTGTGGCCGCTAACATTGCCTACCATTCTGTGAGTTTGGATTTTCAACATCCTACAAATTTTATGAGCCACTGAGTGACTGAACTTTTGAGGCTCTGGCAAATAGCTGTCCAGGCCAGTGGTATGACGGTCTTAGATCAGGCAATAGAGGTCCCCAGCTGCTATCAGTATGGGCACGTTATGCACCTAAGACCACTGGGCCACAGGGACACCCAAGATAGTTTTAAATGTAATTTTGACAAGTTTCAGACAAGACACGAAGGGTAGTAGAAATCCTATTTCCACAAAATACAATTTGAGATGATAAGCCTCAGACACATTCTATTTTAGACTCGCTCCAAGACAGAAAAAGTTTGTCCTGGCTTTGTTGTGTGTCTTGAATAGCAGCAGATATTGTTATCCAGCGTGAGTAGACAAACATCTCCACATGATTACTTTCCCTGATGTGAAAGGCAAGGAGAAAGGTGTGACTCTACGTTTCCGTGCTTCTCTTCACTGTATGTGAAGGCAGACACATGCGCAGCTGTTGGCATTAATAGCTTCTTTCCCCAGTGGTAGAATCCAGATTTTCATCTGATTCACCATGACATCAAATCAAGTCTGATGAGATTGTGGAGACATTTATGGAAACGTTCTAAATCGATCCCAGTTTTGTAATTCAACAGGCGAATTCACCATCTTTCATCTCTCCTTTCAAAGTTCCCTCCCTGGACGCCTCCCTGGAATTTTAATATCTCCCTGGCAGGCCAGCGTATACCACCGGAAAGCAGCAGCGCTCCGAATCAAATCAGACCTCCAGATGATAGATGAGTGAGCCTAGTCACAGTCTATAATATATCTGGACTGCCAGCTCACTCCTGTGACAGCTGAAAAATGCCAATGAGCCAGCAGGAGCCAGCTCTTGGCCCCCGTGGTGCGTTTTTTTTTTCTTTTTTTTTTTTTTTGCAGGTGCTACATTGAAATTCATTAGCAAGGTGGTTCAACATATCAGAAAGTACAAGGGGAAAGAGTGATGGAGGGTTTGCTGCGGGTGGTCACTGCGACCTGGCCTCAATGTGCTCTGATGCTTTGAGGGCACATTTGCTGTGTGGTCTCACATGGAAAAGCTGGGGAGGGGGTGGTCGACCTGGCATTTACCTTTGTCTTTGAGAGAGCCAAGCAATTCGCAGCCCGACTGCAAAGCGCAGGCACTTGGTTTGAGAGATACAGCGAGCTGAACTCCCCGGAGAGCGGCAGAAAAATGCCAGCTCAGCCCCCCGGGGCTTTGAGCGACCACGGAGTTGTGTGTGGAAAAGCTGCATCCACAATCTGAGGCTGGTGTAAAGCCTTACCGTCAGCGATGAGGTGCTCCGGCACATGTAGGATTACCCGAACTGAGAGGCTGCAGGAGAGGTGAGAAGAGTAAACCAGGCCGATCACGCAGCTGATGACACTGATCAGAGTCAGGGTGGTCTTATTGATGGGGCTCCGCGGGGAACCTGCTGCTGGAAATAAACACACAAAGAGGGAGAGGGGAGTGGTGGGAGCAACAAACAAGATATGTTAAGCAGTGACCACTTTTTATTCCCCCGCAACCCCTCCATACCATAAACCTACATGCAAACAGTCACACAAACATATACACACACACACTTCCTGCACAGGGAGTCATTTTACAAACAAGCCAAAAAATGGGCTTAGAGCCCATGAAAAGGACCTTTGGATCAAAAACCTGAAGCCTCTGGGAGGTTTTGGGCATAGCTCAGTGGCACAGAAATAAGGTTTACCTTTGAAGGGTATTAACATCCACGCTGGGATGTGGGAAAAAAAAAAAGAAAAGAGACATGGACCTACATAAAAATGGTTCAGAGGTTGTTTTGCTACCTTCCCTTTTTCCTCTGCTCTCCCTCTCTGCCAGAGCGAGAACGCTTCCCTTATCTCTTTTACTCCAGAGTGCAACACAGAAAGTGTTAAACGTGACCTCATACCCACAGGGGCATGCATACGTGCACACGCACACGCTCACACATCCACACACGCACACAAAATCACAATGACCTTGAAAAAAGCCACTCACGCTCTGTTTTAAGTGGCTATTTTTTCACTGGTAGAATAACTCGAAATTACATTGTCACTTTTAAATTACTCTGGCAGAACTTTCTTTTTCAAGAGCTGCCCAAGGCGATCCTTTACACAAAGCCGAAAGAGAAAGCTGACCTCTCATATTATGTATGAAGCCAGTTTATTTAATCAAGTAACTCACCCAGAAAGTGGATGTGGTGCGCAATCTCACCTTTTTGACATCCTTCTTTTAAGTTTAGATTTTCTACATGTTTGTACATTTGGCTAATGTGTATAAATTGGGAATATTCTCATCTGTTGTCTCATTCTTCTGACTTTGAAGAAATATTTCCATCGTGCCTCATGAACCATCCTTTCCTCTGGATCTCGACAACATAGTTAGGGCAGTGTTGCAGTCACGTTATTCTATTCTTAAGCCCTGCCCTAATTAAAGGTGTTGGCTACACTTCTGGAGGCTTTGCTGTGTTTGTGACACCTGTGCACATGACGGAGGAATAATTGGCTCGGAGGTGTTGTAAAGGCTTGTAACGCCTTCTGACAGCAGCTTTTATTTTGAGGGCACTGTCTCTTTATTGGTATTTTTTTTTTTGTTTGTTTGTTTTCCCTATGTCTCTCCTCCACACATTATTACTGTACATCAAAGCTGCAAGGACACGGCATGCGGACAGATAAAGCATGCTGCACCACTTCACTTTGACAGCATTTGCACGGGTTCCTCCTCAGAAATAATATTTGCGTGGAATATTATTTCAAACTATTTTTCATGTCGTAAGATGCAATCTGCACTTAAAAACATTTGATCTCATCGTCTTGTTTGATTTCAGTCAACAAGACTGTATGCAGGTGCACTGAGATCAGTGATACATGCTCACAACCACTTTTAAAACATTCTACACACACTTATGTGGTTATATACACAGCACACTGTATGCACAAATTCTACGTACAGTCCTGTGGGAGTCACACACAACACTGGAGCCATCCATCTGCTATATGCAGTGTTAAGGTTACTTGTCATGCGTCGTGGTGATGGTATTACCATCAGGCGGCGGGATAAACTGTCTGTAGGTGTATGAGTCCTCCTTACCCCCTGAGCCCCACGCGCTGTTGGCGTTACCATTTCTCATACCTCGACTCCGGCGGCGACTGCGGTTTGGGTCGGTGTAAAAGGCCAGCTGAGGCTCGCTGTCTGCCTCCGTCCCAGAGTCCCCGTCTGGGTTCAAGAAAGTTGAACCCGCTGTTGGATTCACACATACAAAAATACACCTACAATGAGAAAAAAAAAGTTCTGGACTAGCAGTGGGGGATTTGCCCCGAAGTTGGCCTCACAGGGATGGCAGGGAAACCCAGAACGGAAGATGAAGCCACTGCTGGACTCCGTGTGGAAAGACAGCATGAGAGTTTTATTCAATCAATAATTGAAATGTAGGCTAATTGATATCGAAGCCCAGCAGAAAGTTCACGGCATCATACATTAAAGAAATGCTTGGAAACAACTTTTTTTTTTCCCTTGAGCATACTGGTGTAACATTACAGACAAGTCTGGATTTAGCCGTCTCAGTTCCTTATCCCACAGGAGTATATTAGAATACAGCAGATCCTTGAATGGACTAAGAACAGACCAGCTATGATGTCCTCAAAGAAAGAGAAGCCAGATGAAAACTCAGAGCAGGTGTGGGTGCAGACGTTAACATAATGCAGCCTGTTGAGTCTGATCTGTGCTTACTGGGCTATCTGAATGGACTTTTGCTGAACAAGTCCTTGGGGGAATGTAATTTGAGCAAATCGCTCCTCACCTTGAGCCGTTCGTTAAAATTTGCAAGGTTTGCCTTGTAGTATGAAACCTTCACAGTGGATATTGTAAGTTCTCACAATGGAAGAGAAGCGATATAATAACAGGAAAAATCAAGCTGGATATGGGAGTTTACACTTGGACAAACATGAAAAAGACTAAGCCGTTCATTACATGCTGTACACAAAGTGGCTTCGGGAGTCAGTAAAGAAAGATCAGACATTCATTTGAGACTCCAGAACATTTGAATGGATGGTTCAAAGTTGAATGATTGCACACAAAATATAATGTTTATCTCATTAGCTCCTCATTAATAAGACAGTGCTGTACTGTAGCTTCAGTAGTTATGTATAAAGCCTTGACCACATGTATACACGTATCTTGCTAAATGAACATTTTCCTCTGCATTTTGAGTTTTATGCCACTAAAACTGAGAATTTTTTTTTTTTAAGAACAAGGTCTCAGAACTCCAGTTTCTGCGTATCCACATAAAGTTAGCTCAGGTTGGGTTAGCACTGCTAGGTCATGTGACAGAACAGTGTTAAATAACTGCAAAACAACGAATAATTATGAATAATTAGCTACAACTGGTTTTGTTACTCAAGTTACTCAAACCCAAAGGAAGATAAGCTCACTTGTTTCTGCGCTGGTATTTGACATATCATTGATGTTAACCTTGTCGCCACCTACAGGCCTGGCATGCTCACAGTGTCTGAAATTGTCATTGCGTTCCTGTGTGTATGGACATTTATTGTTAAGCAAAGGACATGCGGACGGAATAGTTTTTTAAGCGCAGGGGGAAAATGTCCATGTGTGGCAAAGGCAAAGTTTGAGACCGAACCACGTATGGTAAGGACAAAGGACCGAAAAAAGCTAATTTTCAGAACCAAATTTGCTTAATTACAGTAGAAATCAGTGAATTTGACACAGAGGAAATTATGCTTTTAAGCAGAGATCAACTTTAATGACCTCTGATATGCAAATGGACACCAATGACACCGCTGAATCATATTCAATTGTAAGTAGCCTCTTTCTTGCCGCAGTATAAACTTCTCTACAAAGCCACGTCTTGAAATGAATGGAGGTAAACAAATGTCACTCTCATTAAAGACTGAGAGGCCATGTTGCCACTGACTGGCCATGATTTTAAAGCCACCAATCTTTTGCAGGAATAAGCAAATTAATTCCTCTACCTACTGTGAGTGGGTACTTCCTTTGTTATACCAGGTATTATTCTGCTATCTTTCAAAAAGCATCTCTTTAAAGCAGCCTATTTCACCACTTCTCTGTCTTTGTAGTATCATGTGGAAGGCTGCTGTCAGTGATTTTAAAAACAGCCCTTCATCAAAAAAGACAAGGGTTCAGAAATAGAACACCAAACAGGATTTTCCTCATTGAAAAGTTCCCCTGTCGTAGAATACCTTCCCCCATTTCAGGTTCAACTGTGGGGCACCGACATCCCAGCTGCCTGAAAAACAATCAGCCGTCTTCTAAATGTTGGCTCCCTGTTGCTTCTTTCTGTCTAAAGTGGTCACACTGCTTTCAAAATGCTGTTTTATTGTAACTTTGAATCTACAACTTCCCACATCAGACAGGACCTAGATTAGAACAACAACCTCAGTTGACATACCACTGAAATGTTGCTGTCACAGATCACTATCCATTGAGAATCACTAAGTTTCCATGGAAACACAGGTCCCTCATCTCTCAGTACAGAAATATCTAAACAATCATGATTAAACGTGCAGTATCGTGTTTAAATGGGAGTGGATTGGACGATTAAAGGCATCAATAACACGTGTGTGTGTGTGTTAGTGTCATGAGGTTCATCCTCTTGTTCCAACCAATCAGCTCCTCTCTATTCTCTATTGCCTCGATTTGTTCCCACAACATCCTACTGCATGTCGTATTTTAGGGACACTTTAGAAACACGCAACTTTTATGGATGCATGTTCCAAAAAATAAATTATGGACAAACATGGAAACTCTATATTTACAGTGGTGTTTATTTCAAATTTTATCCAATCAAGTTATGCTTAAACTTTTATTTTATTCCACTCTGTTTTATGTTAGTGTGTGTGTGTGTGTGTGTGTATGTCTAGATAGATAGATAGATAGATAGATAGATAGATAGATAGATAGATAGATAGATAGAATTCTACTCATGTGCACATTGTACATTCATATAATGTCAATATAATATCAGGGCTGCAGCTCATTTCCATTGCAGATTCAACCATTGATTCTTTTTTAATTGAATAATCATTTGCTCTATAAAAGTTCAGGGAATAGTGAAACCTCCGAGCTCTTCATATTGTTTGTTTTGTCTCATCAACAGTCAGACAATCGAAATCCGAAATTGAATATGTATGATGAAATATAAATGAGAAAGGCTGCAAATTCTCCGACTGACTGTTAGAGAACTACTATGAATATTTATTTATTTAAAAATACACTGAGCATCTTGGGCATGAGAGCCTTTGACAGCTTTGTGTTGAAAACAGGTGGCGCCACTGTAGGTCTGATCTGAAATTTTGTTACTTATCTTTCAGAATATTTTGGAGGAAATGGGGTAAGTGGCATTCAGTGGGCTGCAGAAGTGAATCCATTTAAAAAGGTGGATGACACACAAACAGTATGTGAAATGGAAAGCATGAAGACTGAACAGCTGAACATATACAATGCATACTTGGCTGTGTTTTGCTGGACAACATGACTCTTGTTTTTGTGTGTACAAATATACAGGCCTTCATGAAATGAGGAAATTTGGATTAAAATTTGGAGGAAAATCCCATTTATACCATTTAATCCAGCTGTGTTGTGCATTTTGGTGAGATAATAACTGTCTCTCTCTTGCTTGAAGGTAAAAAAAACTGAAAAAAGCAGCAGTGAATGGAGCTTGACTGGTCTGATTTGAAGGACGAGAGCTGATGCTGATAAACAAACTTATATGTCTATAATGCATTTCAGCTGAGTGTGTTTCAGCAGAGGCATTAGCTATATTTAGAGGGCATGCATTGAAGCTTGTCTTACAAGTGTTCACATCACAAAGTGAGGGGGAAAATCCATCAAAGCAGCACAGATTTGCAGCCTCAGTGGGATATATGTGAACCAAAATAAAATTCATGCTAACGTTGCTCAGTGACAAGAGCTTTAAAAATCCCCAACCAAGACGCGGCGTTTGATTAGACTGGAGAAGATCCCTGCAAAAAAAATGGGGGAATGAGAACACTGTTGGCAGCGATGTCAATGTGACGAACTGTGGAAAGGACTTTCTCATGATAGCAGCTTCATCAGCTTTTCATATTGTTGGTTTTAGAACAATACGCACTGACGATATGAATGCTTAGTGTAAACAGTATTGGCAGGCATGACTATCTGACAGCACAGATGTTGGCTCTGCTTTGCTTCACAAGTGCGAAGGCTTTTTTGATGACACCATTGTTTCAGCATTTCACATGACTGATTTAATAATAAAGCAATATTCACCGCACAATTTCCCCCCAGAAATGTTTACTGGCAGGGAACAAAGTCCTCTGGGAGAGTATTCAGCATGCTATCAAAACTCTGCAGTGAAATGACCACAAATGAAATCTCATTGCGGTGATCAGCTACTTCTCCAAGCATACAATATTTCATAAAAAACTGCAAAATAAAGTAGTCTTTAGTTAAATATCCATCATGCAGGCGCAGTATAATTACATGTGAGACCAAAACATCATGTTCTTCCTACACAGCATTCCCCTTTTGAAAAACAAATCTGTTTCCTCTGAGATGATTTTTTTGATGTTTTTTTATGTCACATCTGAGTTATGGTTGTGGATGTTGCTGTCTCTCAGGCCACATGATGTTCTACTCTTTAACTTTAAAGCTGTATTGCTATTTGTGCATTCAGGAGCCACAGCGGGTACATGTGTAGGCACTGGAGCTACATCATAGGCGACGCCGTAGCTTACGTGGGCCTGATCAAAAGTAACTACACATCAGGGCTTATAAGGAACCTAGATAGCATGTAAAGACGGTGATTGTGCAACTGTATGAGTGCTGTAAAAAATAACGTAAATAAATAAATACATAAACGCAAATCAATTTTAACGGCGTCATTTTTTTTATTGCAAGATTAATGCTCTTTGTGACCTAGTGAATTTGTAGTTTTTTTAAGCTGTGGCCACTGCCAGTAACGTTAGAAGAACTACAGGATCCGGTTGTAAACCGGAAACAAAACCGCCACGCTCGTGTTTGGTCTTGCCTGCTCGCTAGCTGTAAAAGAGTAGGCTAGCGGTTTGTGTGGATGTCAAACGCCGAAATGGATGCAACCAAGATTCTGAATGGAAAGTTTGTTTCAAAAAGTTACCAGATGGGTTGACTGACAAGACCAAAGTTATCTGTGTGTATTGTTGGTGTGAACTGAATTATCACCGCAGCACATCCAGTCTGAAATACCACTTGATGGCCAAACACACAGCGAATGCGAATTCTCCACTGCCTCCTTGTCAAAACCAGGCGACAATGGATGGCTTTCGACAGAGGCATATGGATGCTTGTATGTTCAGAGGAAACTTAAGAAAGGAAAGTTTAAGCCATGGTTAACTGCACTGTAGCCTGAGCCCTAGTTTATAATGATGTGCACTTTGTAACTTTATCTTGTATCACCCTGTTTTGATCCCTTAGAAAGGGTTGTTGAAGGGGCTTTTTTGTAACCAAGTATTTACTTTTTTGTCATCTGTTTATTGACAGTGTTAAATTGTGAGAGATTTGATTCATTCAAATGTGAATGACTGCTCAAAATGAGAATGTTAGTGTGAAATAAAACACTACACATTGTTTTCAATAAAAAACATTTGTACAAAGCAAGCCTATCCACTTTCCATGTTGATAAGAGCATTAAAACGATAATTAATGGAATAGATAAAAATGCGATTAATTTGCGATTAATCGCGAGTTAAGTATTACATTCATGAGATTAATCGTGATTAAATATTTTGATGGATTGACAGCACTATCAGAAATCAAAAAAGGCAAAATCACCCACCATATTTAAGTCCAGTGGTGGACTGAGTGAAAGGGAGAATGGCAATGCTAGTGTGGAAACATAAATAAATACAAACAAATACCCCCAAAAAATGATTTTTTAGCAGGAAATGATGAGATCAGGTTTCAAACACAAAGGTCCTTGTATGTTTTATGACAGGTAATGTATGAGCTGATCTGGAGCCAGCTGCACAGATAAAATACCCTCGTCTTCTAATAAACTCACTTATAATGTGTGCATTACAGTATATTATAATCTGTTTGGATAACTGTAGTGCAAGCTGAACAGGCGAGCCACTTAGTCTTAATCAGACAACAAATAAAAGTAAATGAGATAATTTAAGAGAAGCTTCAGTCCTGTCATAAAGATATACTCTGTGCTGTATACAGGCTTTGTGCCCGCAGAATCAAATTAAAAGTCAGCAGTGTTACAGCAAGTGCGAGTCTGGATGTTCTGCCGTCTTTGTTGTGCATCAAACATAATTTCAATTTCCTGTCGCTGCTGTGGTAAGTGACAATGTGCTGGGTTTTCCATAAGGAGGCTGGCAGAGTATAGACAGATGTAGACATTTCATCCTCTGCTTGAAAAAAGATTTTATTCCGGAGTACCCTGCTGGGAAATAAGAACTGAAGCCTTTCAGAGATTCTCTGCGTCTCTACAACGGCTGTGTGTTTTTACTATGTTTGAGAGCATGTCCGTCTTTCTGGGCCACAGATGGATGTATTAAGAATTGTCCATTTGTTCATATATGTCATTACTGTATGTCCCAGTTAAAGGGTCATATACCTCAAACGATGGAGTCTTTTGAGATGGAGCCTTCAGAGGAAAGAAAGCTCATGGGCTAAACCTCCTGCTCTACATGAGACACTCTGGCTTTACAGAGAAGAAGGAATGCAGACTTTAAGGCACGCTGTCCAGATTTGAGATACAAATCATGTGAGTCTGTCCTTTAAACTGAGTGGGCCCAGTGAGAGACCAGACCCGGTCGAAGATTAACCGAGCTAAGGCAAAAATGTAAGAGCAACAAACATGGATATTAAAAATTAGCTAGTATGAAGAAAGTGTCACATCAGGGAGGATCAATGACAGGAGCAAACATCATTTCTACAAATAGGACAGTCTGTGTGGAGTCTACGAGCAAATAAAACACAATGACTTTTCACTTCATTTCCGTAAGTGACTCAATCCCAACAAGTCCAACTTTAACTAAGCTTTAGCCAGGGTTCACTAAACACACAGCTGTGGAGCCCATGATTGCTCTTTGTGTCAGTCCCAATCTATTTTCTCTCAGTCTGACTTCAAGTACACTGAAATTATTAATTCAAATGATTGATTGTCTGACTAATACTTGTTTTGTTTCATGATTAAATTGTTTAATAAAGAAAATGTGAAAACATAGTGGGAAATAAGGCTGGACAGCTCTGACTGTTTTTTTTTGTCCAACCAACAGTTGAAAAAGGATTCAATCAATGGATCAAGCTAAGAAAAGCAGAAAAGCCACAGATTTAATATGCTGAAAGCAGCAAGTGCTTGTCATTTCTTAGCCCTTCTTGGATGGATTGCCATGAAATTTGCTAGAAACATTCATGGTCCTCAGAGCATGAATCCTCAGGACAATCTGTCTGAAAATTAGTGCAGACTTCGTCTAATATATAATTCTCTGCTCCATCATTTCTGTCTCGCTGGGTTGGAACTGTGACAAAATGAACAAAATGAATGAAATCGAACTCTACACAAAGTGGCTTTAAGTTCGTGTCTGTGCTCAGTTCTAATGAACTGAGCAAAAACCTGTAACTTAAACTCTTATGATGCAAGTTGAGTAATCACCTGCTATTTGGGTGATATTTCATTAGAATTTTCAAGCTCACAACTAGAGGAAATGGACCTTTTAAGCAGCTCTCTAAGCACCTGAATAGAGCAGAGCTGTCAAGGACAGCTTTGAGGCTGCGTGAGCTTCAGAGAAGAGGGTACATGAAAGAAGTGTTGTCAACAATGTAATAGTACTACACTGGAATAACTTAAAATGGTTCAAAGTGCAAACAGCATGTCTCCCTGTGTGATGTACAAAAAGAAAAGTATTTTTGGAGGCAGTTGTCCTCTGTAGCGTGCAGCATCTCAGGTGGGTGCTAGCTGACCTCTGACAGACAGAGCTGCAGCTGAAATGTATTCAAATAACATTTAGACCACATGATGAAAGTCAAAATCTTTTTTTTTTTAAATACCAAAAGGTGCCATTAGCACATGACTATGAAGTGTGAGAACAAAATTAGAAAATTTTCAATTAGTTCAAAGTGCTTTTTTAATTATTCTCAAAAAAAAAAAGTCCCTGTTGTCACAAGGTCTACAGGCTACATGTAGTTAGGTTACATCATAGCAACAGGGATGTCTCCTCCTAACCTCACAATTCTACCATGATGGAACTAAAAATATAATGGTGTGTCCCTGCCTGGCATAGACAGGAACATTAAATTGTCTCCTGAGGCATTAAAACTAAATCTCGCACAGCAGGTATTCATCAACCGTTGCTTTTAAACAGCAGCCAAAAGGTGCTGCGCTCAATGCTGCAATGTGAACAAGAAAGGCCTCTCTAAATATTCACCGCAGGATGTTCACCCACAACTCAGCATGCACAGCAGGCACAAGTAGCTCTTATAAACCTCAAAAAGTCATTATGTCCAGTGCTCCACAACTCTATAAACATGGAAGGGTGCTAGAGCCGGGCGACAGAGAGGGTAATGGCACCAGAATGACAGTCTGTCTTGATAGAGGAAGTGGACATATAAACAAACAGCGCAAGGGCGTCGCAGCAAAAGAAACCGCAACAGCACTGATATCAAGAGCATCATATGAAAGTGGATGAAAACACAACCATTACCAATAAACATTAAGACTGAAGGTAATGAGGGTATGAATGACCAAAATGCAGGTCTAGCCTGCTGCTAATGAGGATTTCTGCAGGTTTCAACGAGTTAAGGCCAAAAGGCACAAGTTAAAATGGGCCACAATGGTTGGTTGCCAACAGCCAATTAAGAAGAAGAGGAAGAGGAAGATGAAGAGGTTTTTGGCTTTTTGTTTTTCTTCTTCCCTCAGAGCAGTCGGACATAGCTCATCAGTGATGGGAGTTAAATGTTGGCTACGTCAGAACTTAATGAGAAATGGTGTTTCCATCTAAGAAAGAAGCATATTAAGCCTCTTTTTTTGACCACCACCTTGAGTGAGTGTTAAAACTGAAGAAGTTGTTCTGTGTTTTGCTGTTTCCATCAACTGTTTTTAATGCAATACTTCAAAATGTGTAGAAAAACATGTTTATGGTAATATGGCTAATATACTGTGTTTTAATGGATGTTATAACAAACACAAATGGCAAAAGCAGTAAAAAGCAAAAGATAATCTATCTACAATCCCACTAAACCAAGAGGTTTAGAGCTGTGGATTTGTCCTATACATGCATGTAGGGTTTGAAGAACTGGTACACATCTGGGTGGCAGAGAATCAAACCAACAGCCCCCTAGGTGAGCAACTGGAAGCTGCATACTACTTAATATTTTCTCTTTCACATTAATGGAAAGATTTTATTGCAGGATTATAGAAGTTTGCAAAATCTGTGCAAAATGAAGGGTGGGTGTGATAAGTTTGCAAACAGCCTGTCTCAGCTTCAGAGACCTGACTGGGCAATATGTTGGTAGACTGTTGTCATGCCAATTAGTGTTCCTGCAAGGCCTGTGACATGCCTGTGGCAAATAATCAACCTAAAAGAAAACTGATGCTCTGTGAGAAAGATAAACCTGAATTTATGCATTTCCATACTTGGTGGGAGAACAGAGGAGATTTCTATAGAGAACTGAATATCAAACAGCAAGACTTCTGTAGAAGAGACAAAACAGCAGAGTTTGGTACAGAGAGCCTACACAGAGGAGAGAGCAGCACCGACAGGAGATGAAAAGGTTAGATATCCTCCATACAGCGTGTCAGCTGAGCACTTGGAAGCTGATCTTCTCTATTGATTCTATTGATTTTAACATTAAGAAGGACAGAGCAAACCAATCATATTCCCCAGTGATATATTAACAGAAATGAGTGAGAAAATAAATTTGTGTAACGAGGAAATTCAACACACCACGTATTTAAGCTGCCAAAATACTTCAGTTGTTGCATGACAGGCTTTTAATGTAACTACTTACATTAGAGCCATTGTTAATGTACAACCGTCTTTTAACTACTGCGAAGTGTCTGCTCTGAAAAGCTCCATGTAGACAAACACTTAATGAAATACAAAATCTAATGACAACAATAAGTGTCCTCAGTAGGTTAACGGCAAGTATTCAGAGCACAGCACAAAACCCAAACCATTAAAAAAAATAACATGAGGATATAACCAACAGCAAAGCCATCACACAAGCTAGGGCCACCACAGGAGGCACCACATGTACAAACACAGCCAGTCACCCTCACTGAATGCTTCCTTTAAGCAGCAGCTAGTGTGAGAGCAGCCAACAAACACTGTGCATGAAGTCAAAGTTACCTCTAATGTTAGCCAGTGGGTCTTCCTTGCTAGCTGGCAAAAATAAACCAGTTGATTGACCTTGGAAACGGGTCAAATTTCATCTTCTCTTTCACGCTAATAAGTGCACAGTGTTCAGCCAATCATGCTTCTTCTTTCCTTGTAGCAACAGACTACAATCACAGGAGCGGAGAATAGACTTTGCGTTTCCAGTAAAGTCAAAATGTCTGTAGTGAAGTCCCATTTGGATGTGATTCATGTTACAGTGCAACTTTTTAGCTTTAATTCTGATATTTATGGCAAGCGAGAGTTTTAAAATGGATGTGTTTTCTCATCAGTCTACACACAATACTCCATACTGATTAAGCAAAAATGGGCTTTTGGAGTGTTTTGTTCATTTATTGAAAATAAATGACTGAATTAGCTCATTTCCATAAGTACTCAGACCCCTCGTTTGCTTAAAGCACTTTTGGCAGCAGTGACGGCCTCAATCGTCTTGGAAATGATCCCACAGGCTTGCACACCTTTCTTTTGGATGTTTCCCCCATTTTTTCTTGGCAGAATCGCTCAAGCTCAACAGCCCATTTGATGAGCCGTTACAGGGCCTTGCTCCTCTGATGGCTTTCATTTTACCTGTCATCATATCGGTTTCCAAATAGGGCTACATGTTGGTGTTAGCATGTTTCATCTGTAGGATCCGTAGAAACCTTTCTGACACCACTTTCACACAAAGGTCAAATTTCACACTGAGCTGATAAAATAACGGAAGGAGGTCCAGACAGTTGACCAGACAGTTGACAGAAAAATAGGAGGTAATTGCAGCTGTAATTGCTCCTGGGATGGGGTGAAAAATTACCCAGGATAGGATTAAAATCACGCCGCCGCCCCAGGAGGCAAACGCAAATCCAGTTCAAATGGGCCTTCAGAGACATCATCTTCATCCCATGACAAGACAACCCAAAAACACAATCTATTCCTAAATTCCCCCTGGCACCGTCACCATACAAGATAAGTGATGAGGCAATCCTTGTTACTTCCGCAGAAGTACAATAACCCTACCGTAACATTAACCTTGTCCTCTGATTTAGACATCATTAACTTCATTATATTGTATAGTCCACAGCTAATTAGGAATAAATTATACACCTGCTCAGCAATAATAATCATGAAATACTGATGGGGGCCCACAGGCCTGGGGCCGCTTCCTTCACTCCCTCTGACATCGCTTTCTCCCATTTGGCATCTTTGGTACTTTTACTTGCTTTAGAAGCAGCTCTGAAGTTCATTAAATGTGCTGACATACGAAGTGCAGGGAGGCATTAGGGCATCTTCAGCAAGAAGGAAAAGAGTCATTACCTTACCAGACTCCTCCTCACATATGCACAGAAGTTGTCCGCTGAGGACAACAATAGCTCTGTCTGTGCATATTTTATGACAAAGATGGAAATAGTGGACTGGAATCACCAACAACAGTGACTCAAAAGCACACGGAGCAGATCTAATTGCATGCTTAGATCACCTCATTCGTATGCAGCTGGCTTTGGAGAATAGTAACGTGTACCTGGAAGCAGTAAAGTATCAAGTGTGTGAGTGTGTGTGTCATAGCTGAATGCATTAGGAAGTAAATCCTTCTATATACCAAGCTGATACACCATTATAATGAGTGTGCAGGGATTGTTTTCTCCTGTTATGTTCTGGCTTCATATTCAACATTCTTGCAGTCAAAATAAAGAAAATCTAACTGAATTAATTAGGAGGCGGCCTTTCCGCTTTTTCCAAGTGTGGAGCTGTAGAGTCAGTGGGTGGACCGGCTCGGAGAGAACAAAGCAGATCAAGGGTTCGTCTCTCACAGACTCTCACAGATGCAGTCAGAGGAAAAGATGGAGATAAAGACGCAGACACGAGAGAAGGACTGCTCGCGGAAGACAACAGACCTTCATCCTCTGGATTACTCCGTAAACACAGATATGTTTTCAAGTTGGTGCTGGACTACAAAAGAGGAGATATGTAGCATTATATGGCAGAAATGCCTACGCACAGATCTCAGAGTACCGAGTTTGTACAGAATAGTCAAATTCAGAATAAGTGTATATTTACAGAAATCAACGCTGCATCAACATTGCCACATGACGAGAATTTTTTTTTTTTTTTGCCAGCGCCCCTCTGTGTCAGAATCCACGCTGTGCCAACACAGTGATCTCATTCAAAGTAATGAGGAGGGCTGTTGTTTGTTTTCTGACATAGCACTAATGTCAGTCTGAACACAGCATTAGGACCTTTTGACCCTTTCATCACTTTGGTAGACAGCTTCTCAGGCCAGCTGGGAAGGTAAACATCACTGTGTCGTTTGCAGGTCACTGAATCCATGTTGCCAAGTCTTTAATATTCCAGCATCGCCATTTAGAGCTGACAACAGCACCTAGTGCCGCTTTCTGTTGGCTGTATGTCCTCACCCTCTATTATTGATGAAATCCCGTTTCTCTGATTTGAGGCTGCATCGCTGCAAAGCCACGGTGGCTGCAGGAAGAAAGAACACCTCAACTTCCTCTAAATGTTCCAAGAGTCATGTTGGGTTTCCTCCAGTCATGAATGAAACAGTTTAAAGGGGATGATTGTGACAACAGATAGGTGGGAGGTGGCTGTGATAAACCTTGCTGTGTTCCCGCGTCGCAGCTTTACAATTAAAATCCTTCAAGACAGTTTGGAGAAGACCTCTTAAATACTGTGTGCTATGCACTCTTTTCTGCTTTGAGAAAAAAAAAAAAGTTTATTTCTCAAGTGTCTCCACAGCAACCAACACCACAGAATTGTTTTTAATTGGGTGGAGAATAAAGCATCTGTGCAGCCAAGCGTGGAGGAAAGTGATTTGTGGTCTGAGGTCAACTGAAAATTTCCAAAATGGCATTTTGAAAATGTCGCTGCCTTCTTTTTCTCTTGTTTACCATAATGGGATAATGTCTCTCCATTTCATCAACTGTAACCTTTGTTCGTTTCCCAATCTCCTGAACAGTGCATACAGTACAACTCCTACACGATCACGACTTGTACTGGCAGAGGTGAACATGAGGAGAGATGGGAGCTCAGGATGAAGAGTTCATGCAAATGAATCACATACAGAAAGCACTACGGATGGAATACGGAAAGAAATAGGATTTGAATCATGTTAGGAAAAAGACAAAGGGATGATCGTGTTTTCGGTTTCACATTCAAACCACATTCACACTTAACATTTTTCCTGATTCATTCTTCAAAGCGCATTCATCTCTCAGGATAACATGGATTATAACGCTGGGTTTATCCCCTCAGACCGCATGTGTCCTGATTTAACTTTTTCTAACACAGGCTTGTATTCTTTATTGTATTATTGATAACCTTTGTCCAGTGAGTTGAAAATGTCTGCGGGTCCTTGGGAGTTTTCCAAAGGGCATTCATGATGTTGTCAATGATTAAACCTGTGGGGTGGCATTCAGTGACTCGCCATGATTTCTTGCCTGCTATGCAGCTGTGAAAGATAAACATTTGGAGATAAAAGATATGTGCAGCTGGGCATTGATCACAATGCTGCTGCAGGTGGAGCACCTAATGCCTCCACTTCATGCCTCATTTTTACTGAAATATTTTCACACTGGCAACAACTGGCCTCTGCTAGAGTAGATTTATCGAAGGGGCCGGGCAAAGAAACACGCATTACATGTAAGTGTTTGCATGAGGCCGCAGCCTGTGCATATAAAAGTCAAACTGAAATTTAAATCAGTATATTCCTGCTGCTTGTGTGCTTTGTGTATTTATTTGATTGAAACTGTAATGGCAGGCAGTGTTGAACAGACTACCATGAGGATTTGAACCAGTTGGTGTCCAATGCTGTTACCTATTGCTTCATCCCATCTGTGATTTTGACACCCCTGTCAATGACTCTGTCACAGTGGACCTTTTTTTGTGTCCATCGCTGTGACTTCTGACAATGTGATCCAACGACCCCAATCACCCAATCTGGACCCATGTAAGAATTTACGCTTTTACGCACATATAGCTGGAGTGAAACGCGATGTACAGTGTATTTTTGGGCCTGAGGTCTATTTTCTTTTGTTTTGGATGCAGAGCTACGTCGACTGAGTGCTGTCAAAACACAGGTGACCTATAATAAACACTGAGTGTGCCCTGAACGCCTCCTGTGTGGACACAGATGGGACACTGAAGCTGCTGCTGCTCTGCTAACGCGCTGCCTCCTGTGTAGACAGTATGGTGTTAGAAACTTTCATATGACCACAAACTGTTTTATCCTCTTTTGAAACGTGGAAAACCATACACACACACTAGCTCTGATGTCATGATTGTACACGTTTCCTTACACAAAATGTGAGGAGAATTCAAATTTCAGTTTGACTTTAAGGTCCGTCTGCCACAAGGGGATATGAATGACCTGTGTGCAATAAAACCGTTTCAAAAAAGAGCACTAGATCATTGAATTTGGAGTAAAATCTGAAAATCATCAATGCCACTGTGAACATGTACTGCTTGTTCCTGCTGGTGGTGGGAAGACTCATGGAGTGCTGCTGATCTATTTTCTTCTGTTCTCTGTCAAAGGCTGAATCTATGGGAGAGGGTGACTCACCACGAGTGTTGCTGGAGAGCCGTTTGCGTTGGCTGGTGGAGGTGTTGTGTGGAAGCAGGGTGTTCTGCTGGTGGTTGCTGTCGATGGGGCTAGTGGCGATGATGTTGTCCTTGTATTTGTTCATCAGGGCCAGCTTGGTGTTGTCACTCACTGTGGAGAAGTGGGAATAATTACAAATGAAGACGCAGCCGCTTGGAGGAACGTGTTGTTCTTGGCTGGATGCAGGAGGCTTTAAAAGCACAGTGTAGCAAGCGTAGAGTATAGCAAAGCTAAGAAAACACAACCAGCATGTTGTTTACTGGGGGAGAAGTCAAACAGCCAAAACTACAGAGGGAGAAAAGCTGGCATGAAATTAAAACTCATTAAGGGAATATACAGACAGCATTTACATCTCAGAGGATGACATTTGCCATTTTTGCAGATATTAAGAGATGAAGAACATGATTTCTGTAATAGTATCCCTAAAGGAAATATCCCTCCTAAAATAACACATTGAATCACCTCACATGTATTTTTAGCTTACTACGTACGTGGCTTTAAGGATGCCAATGTTGATCTGCGGGATCGTTTGATCCAGACTGAAATATCTGTACAACTAGGATGGATTTGGATGAAATTTCATTCAGGGTCTCCACAGGATGAATCCTAATTTTGGGTTTTGAGGGACCCCAGGTCTGTGAGCCAATCGGAGGAGACTGGGATCCTGAGACATGAGCAAGGTCACTGAGCAAGGAGTCTTGCATCTTCATATGGATGTTAAACATTATACAAGAACTTGAAATGTTGGGCAGAAAAATATGCATGTTTTCGTTGTTGCTGCTAAGTGACACAGCTCACCTCTTTGGCCCCTAAAGGAAATAACCCAGCTCATGTATGGGGATGCTACTTTCCTCCCCTTAGCTCACAGACCCAGGGTCTTAAGGCTCTTCGTGATCACCTGGCTCTGTCTCCAGTGTTTTGTATTTTAACAGACATACTGCATTATTATCCTACATTGAAGCCATATAGACTGAAAACAGGCATGAGTTGATGCTGACATTTTTTCACCTCTTTATGTATTCATAACTATTCCATTATTCTATGAGGAAAGGTCAGAGCAGCCCAAAGACATTTAGTGAAATCTCTGTTGTTTTCTGACTGACCTCTTGCTGCTTATATTGTTCAGTATTCCGCACGTGGCCTGCTGCCTGTTCTTTCTATTTCTGAAGTCCATCGCATTGACCATCTTAAATGCATAACGCACAGGATCGCTCCTCCTCCCATCACCTCTGGACAGGGGTTGTTTGGATTTTATAAGAACAACATGTGAGAGTGCCTTCACCATAAATGATCTCTTATGAAGCAGTAAATCTGCTGCTGATTAAAACTCAGAGGCTATACCTGCACCAAAACGTCTTGACTTCATAGAGTAATTGTCCTGGGCGTGCTGCTCAACTGATTATGAAAAATAGCTCTTTTAAAGCTAATTCTCGGCAGGCATAAAAGCCTTCTGGTTATTTCAAATGTGGGCAACAACCTCTTTGAAAGACTACCTGTCAGTGTGATAGGGACGGTATCTGGTGTACTGCATCAGTCACACAACTAACAGTGACTATGAAGTCCACTGAACAGGAGTCTCGTTTGTAATTGCTGCCTTGCTTGATGAGCGTTTCATGTTGGCAAAGCCTTTGTGTTTGTGACAGTCAAACTTCAGTCCGCCATCACTCGGTCAATATTCATTTTGATTACTTTGTGAAACAATTAGTTTCCTTTGGTTTCAAGCTGGCTTTTTCAATTATTACAACTGTATTAATGTAATTATATTGTTCCCTGCTTTGAAAACAATTTCTCCTGCAAACTTATGTTCCTCCCTGATACTAGTAAATGTAACCTTTTTGATATGCTGTCTTACTACTGGAAAATAAAGCTTAATGGGGTAAGTGAAAGCTTCAGCATCAGAATCTAGTTAGCTTGTGATTTACAATAATTAGAAAAGTTTAATCGGCACAATAGAAGAAGCACTTGACTCCCTTGGTATCCCAACCTAGCACATCATTACTATTAATTACACAAACTTTATGCAGATGATCCATTATTTAACAATATTTCTGTATCAGCATATCTGAGATTGATAACACATAGCTGGTAAAGACAGGACAAACGAAATACCATAAAGAGCTTAATAATAATAATAAATAAATAAGTAATAATGGATTGTTTTTGGCCACTTGAGGGCAGCAAAAAGAAGATGACGCAACACTGACATCCGTTATTGTCATGAACAACAAAAGCAAAGAGTTTCCTGTTTCTGGCCAACCTGTAGTGATAAACAGCTGCCTGCTGCAGCTGAAAGCAAGGTTGGCAAAGTCAGTGTGATTACACCTAAACAGTAAAGGCACAGGTAGTACAATCAAAACAATGAATAGAAACTAAAATGCTCTGTAGAGCTAAGAACTTCACACTTCACAGCCAGTTATTTGATGCATGTGCTCAAACTGGTCATCTACTCTCTGAAGGAAACATAAACATGCCTACACAAAAGGTAACAGACAGACGTCATTACAGTCACCCTCACCCCATCGAACTTATTTTTCGCTTTAGCATTCAAATGTGTTCATTCTCACCTCAGAAATACATTCTGGCTAAAGTGTGTCCAGATGATGATTTTCTGGCCCTGCGATGAACTCTAATAGACCTTTTCCACAGTAGACAGAATGGCAGGGTGTAATTGATAACAATAAAAATCAGTGCACTGCAGTTAGGTTAGCTGGTTTCCGGGCCCTGGTGTTGTGCATGCTGGCTCACTGCCATGGCTAACTGGGACAATGGATTTGAGCCATTGTTAACAAAATCTTTGTCACCTGTGCCTTTCCTGCGATGCCAAGTCAAAATGTCTGCCGTGAAAAAAGGTCTATATTCACTCATTTTGGCCCCCAGCACCTCCTCAGGGACATTGGCTCATTAGGATCTGGCCACCTGACAAATATAAGTCCAATATTCACACTCTTTCTAGATTTTTTGCTTATGCTCCACCAACTCCTGAGGGAAATTTCCGGCAATCAGAATGTTTCGCCAGCTAGTTACTGACTTCGTCTGTGTTGTCTTTGGCTGAGCAGGTAGCATACCGTGAGTCTGAGATTGTTTTTGCTCGAAACAATTGCCTGCTGCTGTGACTTGGTCGTAAGTGACCCCTTCCACATTAGTTGAGATTTAAGGCTGTTTGCTGTAGATATATAGTTTCCATACACTGTTTTTCTTACCTCGCAGTCCACTTACCAGGTGTGAGGTCCATATTATTCTTGTCATTACATCCCTGCAAGGAGTCCAGGGTACGCGTGACCTGGCTCGCAAACTCCTCGCCACCATTCATACACTCCCGCTGCAGATGGTGACGCAGGTCAGTAATGTCGTACTCATACCTGTGGACGAGGAAGAAGTGTTACATTCTCTTGACTTATCTAAATTAGATTTAACATCACAAGCGGCTGACGTGCTCGATGAAGCAGTCGAGATTTCTAAGTGTGAAAGAATTACTGATAAGGCAAGAAGTTTTATAATCTTAAGCCTCAACACTCATTGGAGATTACTACACTTAGAAAAAAGTGCGCTGTGTGCAGGTTGCATAATATCCGCTGCTTTCTAGGTAGTGAATTTCAAACAATTCTAATCTCATTACCAGAGTAAAATATAGACTAACAAACCACATCCACTCATTATTCATCGCAGTATTTGTTTTTAGGCTGTAACCATTTCAGATTGCATTTATCCCCATCCACCCAAACCCCGCTTGTACCCATCCAGAATCGGAGTCTCCCGGATGCTGAGGGTACCGCTGGAGTTCGGCCCCTGACCCCGCGAGTTCCTCAAGCTCTCCCGGGCCTGGCCTCCCATCAGCACTGAGGGGATGTAGTGGATCTCATTAGCCGCCTCAGCACTGGCGCTCTTCTGGGGCTGAGGGATGCGACGGCGTTTACACCAGCGCCTGCGGGTGTAGAGGATCAGGACCAGGCACAGGATGGACAGCAGAAGGGCGATCATCCCGCCCTGAGGGGAGCAGGGTGGCATTTGGAGCAGAGACAGGAAAAAAGGGCAGAGGAGAAAAAAGCAGAGTGAGGGTGAGCGTCAAAGGGGAGAACACGTTCAGAGAATCTTGCCAAGTAGAATACAGATCAAAGTGAAAGCTGTGACGCCAACAGCACAATATGAAAAAGGTTGAAAACGCAATTTAGTGAGTAACACCTACAGTGTTTTTAAATGACAGCAGCTCTCATGCTACTGTGCGCTCATTTCAACTTGACAGCACTGGACAGGAGTGTTCAAAGTGTGACTCTTGGCTTTTTTTTTTTTTTTTTTTTTTTTTTAGTAACTTGAGGCCATGTGGGGTGTGAGCAAAGGTCAGGGGACCCTTGGGAAGTACATGCATTCATTTTCTTGCTGAGAGTTAGATGAGAAGATCAATACCACAGTTGTGTCTGTATGATAAATACTGCATGTAACTAGAGCCAGCAGCTGGTTAGCTTAGCTTTGCGCACAGACTGGGAACTCTGTGCGAAGGTAGCACAATGCAGCTCACTAATTAAAATGTTATCTTTTGTTTGTTTTTGGCTTTATGGGGGCAGTTAATTGCTGAACAGTTTCTTGGCCAGGTACATTCACTTCCCAGAGTCTCAGCTGGTTGTCTGGCAACATCATGGCGATGACAAGAGAGCTCGAAGAGCGTCGATCTGTCCCCACTGACATTTGACATTTCTTGTTTTCAGGGTATTTCATGACAAAACCAGCTCACATGATTAAGATGTTGGGAACAGGACTAATATAGTGACCGTAAAATCAGGCAATGACAGACGGTCATGCTCCTCAACCTGTCTGGAGTCACTGTGCAGCCAAAAGTTGGATCTTTCGTCCGGCTCACGCCAAGTTCTTTGAGCAAAGTGACAATTATTTCTATTTCTGACTGCTGTGCAGATGGAAAACTTGGAGGACAGTGTGTCACATTTCTATGATAACCATGACCTGGCATGTCACCAATAAGTCACCAGCATAAGTGCATATTAAAACACAGTTTTCAGTACGGCGATTTCAATGTTTATTGCTTGTTTCTTCCATTTTGACTAGCTTGAAAAACCTAAAGATATAAATGTAGTTCATATAAAGGTCGCAGCAATTTCAATCTGCTGTGGCACCCACTTTGGGAACCACAGTATGTATCATCAATAATTCCTCATTTCAAACTGCACTACTGGTCTACTTTGAACCTGTAAGTCTGGTCTGGAAACTCTGAGTGAAAGCTTTCCTGTGGAAATACGGGGGTCCATTTTGACGTTGAATATCAGCTCATACATGCACTCAAGGAAGAGCTGATATCAGATGACTGGGTCAGGTCACATGACCATTTCCGTTATACTCATTTCCTCTCTGATTTTAACGAGTTGTGAGTCGGTTTGTGGGGTCGAGGGCTGTGACAGCATCCACACCAGCACCTGTGGGCACAAAGGATTAGGCATGGGCACAAGACGGACAGATGAAGGGCACTGAGCCTGCCCTGAGGGCAGGTTAGCAGGCGGGACCGAGACAGAATCAGACAGAAACCGGAGAGAAGTAGAGACAGCGAGAGGGAGAGTGTCAAAGAGAGAGTGGGAAAGGCGAGAACAGAGTCATAGAATCTTGCCAAGAAGCAGGATATGGATCAAAGTCAAGGCAAGTCAAAAGCACACAGCCTGTGGAAACACGGGAGAGTGACAGCGATTGTCAGTTTGAATATCAGACCATATCTCCTCCATGAATAAAGGCCATGAGAGCAGATATCTGGCAAGTTTGATTTCACTCATTTCTTTTATCAAATTCCATTATTTGCTTTATTAAGGTTACTAAAAGCAATAATTTAGCGACAAAGTGACGGGGGAGATGAGATAACATGCAGGGATGATTGTAATTTGGACCCATAATGTTACATGTACATCATCTGCAATTTACCACATCCTCGTGCCTAATCTGACGCTCCCAAGCTGAGTGCTAAAATCAAAATCAGACACATTGTGCAATTTGGAAAATGTCAAAAAGCGTTGTGAAAATGTCAAGGTGACAGCACAAAGAGAGGAAAAGCGCAGCCGCTGGAGGCAGACTTTAAAAAAGAGCAATTCCCCCTCTGTGAGAAAATTACATGGCCATTTAAAACTAGAACAAGAAAAACTGCTCTCCCTCCTGCCAGGTGCATACAGATGTTTCTGTCTGCACTGCCTGTACTGCGCTTCCCCTGACACAAACCAATCCAGAATTCTACGTCTTTTCCCGCTTTACTGTTGTTTGAGGCATACAAGCCCACTGCAGTGAAGCTATGGAAAAAAGGAACCGATGGAGGCAACAGTCTGCCCAAAACAACAGAAGAAGAACAACGTTTACATGAGAAGTGTGTGAAAAAGAACGAGAGAGAGAAAAAAAAAACTATTAAAATGAAACCGTGTGTCAGTTCAGTCAAACAAGCAGTTATGGAAAGATAAGCAAAAAATGATGAAATGAAAAATAGATTTTAATCAGTCATTTACATAAAAAAAAAATCCCTTTTCAAACATATTAGGAATTCAGAGGCTGAATAAAAATGAGCGATTCAGTTGCTCATATTAATTTAAATTGGCAAAAGTGGAGGCTCATTTGCATAAGTTGTTTGCTTAATCTGCATATTCAAGGACATTAACAAATGACACCATGATATGGGCCACTTATGCAGTAAATCTGCATGTGCAGTGGTCAAAAGGAGACCAGAATAATTTGGTTTGTAATAATTACATTTTCAGCACTTTGAAAGTCACTGATGAAGTCTCCCATTCAAACTCAACAGTGACTGTAACAGTGTGTCACTATAGTGCACGAGTGCATTTTTAGATGAGTATGCATCTAAACGGTCTTCAGTCAACTTTTTGGATGTCAGAAAACAATACGGCTGAGATTAATTATGTATCTGCCAAGGTTTCCTTAATGCGTAAAGCTGCACTAATCACTCTTTTTGTATAAAGACTGGGTCAAATGACTACATGAAATGTGAAAGGTGTCGCCACTTGTGACAAATGCACTTTAGTGTCTTTGAGCTTATTGTTTTGGTTTTATGGCCCATAATTTCAATGATCTGGTTCAGCCTCAACAGTCACATCAATTTCATTTCCAGCCGCAGCAGCTATTTTCAGCAAAACAGCTCTAATTAACCCGCTGTCTGCTCTCTGATCAGTGCCAACGCCGGACAGGCAAAGTTAGGGAACTAGTTATTGTAGTAAACCATTCAGCAGCTAGCTGGATATCTTCTTCAGAAGTCAGTGAGGACCAAAAGACCTAGAAGGATAGCAAATATTGGACATTTGAGGGGTTGCCAGAGACCTTACAAATGAATGCCAATGTTGCTCCATGTCTGCTTGATGTGGAAACACTCAATAGTTTACTTACATCTTAGCAATATCAACTTTACCAGGCCATGATGTGTCAAATGTGTATGATTTCTGGCTTGCTTTCAAGTTCTACCGCCAAGTGGCAAGTTCTGTACACTACTGATGCAGCTTCTACAGATTGTAGATGTCAAGAGCTCATTCCCATGTTGTACCACCATGTTTCTACAGTAGCCCAGAATGGACAACTTGGATTTTAAGCACCATAGGTTCTCCTACACCCTTGAAAGGGGAGGGTAAGATGAGGAATATTCAAATGGCTGCAATCAGCAATCTCACCGCGACATGCCACCAGTTCCTACACACTGGACCTTTAATAAAGTGAATGTGTTGGCACTTAAAAATACAATCAATTGATCCTGGTACCAGTCCATAGAGTTAATTGGCCTTCGTGCAGTACTACTGACTATTAAGACATATGCACATTTACAGCATACTGTGACAGCAGAAGCCGACCACCCAAAAAGATCCCGGTATTACTGTCTTACAGAACCAGAGTTGTATCTCCCATTTTGAGCTGCGATTTGAAAGAGACTCAAAGAATTCAACCAACAGTAGCTGCTGAAACACAATGCCACCTGTGCAGACATGTGTATTGATTAAAAGGGAGATGACTAACTGAAAAATGTGTCTGAAAAGCATCCGCTGTAGACAGCGAAGCAAGCTGCAGCAACCATCTATCACAGCTGAAATGATACCTTTACTGTTGGGAAATGGTTTTAATTTGGTTCTTGTTGTTACTAATATGGTCAAATAAAGAGCAGAGTGAAGGAATTTTCACATTTTTGTAACTGAGCATATAAATATACAATGGTTGAGGCGCAGATTTAATGTGAAGCACTGGCTTTGTTTCATTCATGCCTGAGTAAACCAGAATAAGATGTCAAATGTCAAGTGCTTGAAATGGTTCTCAATCAAATCTACCTCAGTGACAAATGTAATTCAAACCCATCAACCTGCATTAGCACCCACCCGTAGAGGAGGCTAATATAGACAATATGGGAAAAACTGTTTAATGTCAGGCATTAGTTGGAATCAAAGTGAGGACTAAGTGGACTATGTCCTCTTACAGAGCCAATAAAACCAAACCACACGTCAAAGCATGCCAGCGCTCCAGCCCCATAATCCACTTACTAACGGATGAGGATGATGTTATAATGGCACCAGTGCTCCTTATGACTTACACTCCTGTCATGTAAGTCCTGAATGGAAGAGGGAAGACATGGCCTTTCTCAGTCTGACAGAGCAGACATGGTATTAGAGCTGAGCTATCAATCTGTCACTTAGTCTCTGGATGCGATGCATTAAGATGCAGGAAGGCGGAAAGATCTAGACTATCTGACAGCTACAAGATAGCAAAAGGAAGTTCCTTGGTCTGAATATAATAAACTTTATGATAGCCAAAGGGCCACTGATTGGATTTGATATCAAGTTACAATATTAATGATGGAAACTGACAGATGTCGTGCACTGAATCCTCTTGAACATTTGTTATAACGCAAAACCCCTGAAGCCGGGTTAAGCTGTCCAAGTGTAATACAACATATACAATACCGACAATGAAATGAAATGAAATGAAACTTGAGTTGTGAGGATTATTAGCAAAAGGCTTTACGATCCAGAGCTGATTTTGACATTGAACAAATGTGAAAGTCGCAACCCCATTTCACACATGTCACACCAGGGTTTCTCCACTGGAAATGAGTATTAATGACAGAAATGGTTTGAATCATCTGATTCAATTTGGTGTATTTCAGAAAAGCTAATAAAGCATGAAGCCACGATAGCGTTTGAGCCTGTGTGGTGAGAAGCCATAATGTAAAACCACAAATGATATTTGTCACATAAACATTTAATCTCTGGGAGTTAAATGAAGTCTTGGTTGGGAAAAAGTTACCAGTTTCTCTTAATATAACGCATCATCAGAGGCTGTGCTGCCTTTAAAGCCGCTATAGTGTATATTTTTATGAGATTATACTGTAGCATGTGTCATATTATTCTGATGGCAGTCTGTAAGTCCACCACATCTCAACAACTATTGGAATGTCCTAAAATTTGTTACACATATTCAGGATTAATCACACTTCCTTTGGTGACTTTTCACCAAGTCAAAAATTTGCTTTAGCTCATGATCAAATACCTACAGAAATAATGACACTGATCATCTGCAACTGTTGAGTGCGCATGTTGTCAATAGCAATTAGTTAAAAAAAAGCACCAAAGTGCCTTAGTAAAGCCGAACAGAGCAGCTAGCATGGCTGTAGACTTGCTTGTTGTGATTGTGAGTATATATAGTTGCAGTGCCCTGCCTGGTTTCCTGCAGAAGAAATGAATTACATTTTTGTGAGCTATACTATTAACCTTCAATTTAAGTTGCAGTTTCTTCATTTTAACTACCCGTTTCCACAGTGGTCCTGCAGCGTCACACGCTGCCACAGATATCCTTTGTTTTCCCCGTACTTCACGCGGCTGCCACTCTGCCTTTCTAGTTCAAAAGGAAATGTGAAGCACTAACATCGGCAACTTTTAGGTGCATAGACTGACCCAGCTATTGGCCAAGCTGCCACTGAGGTCTTGAAAAATCACTGATGAAGAGACTTTCATCATTTCTCATGGTGCCCCCTGACAAAGAGAGATTGAAGATCCCAGTTGTAATGAACAAACCAGCTCACACAATATTCCTGTTAACCTGTGATTCTGTGTCCACAGAGCAGCAGAACAGCTTGGCAGCGAAATTGCCTGAAAAGGTTTCGCCCCCAGCTGCTCCCTCTCTCTTTCACTGACCAACAGAAGGTTACTTCTACAGGGGAAAGAAATAATGATGCCAGCTGTGATAGTGGGGCTTGCTGACAACAAAAAAGGACCAATAACATAAAATAGTTTCCATATATACATGAAACTCTTTAATATTTGAGTAAGCCATGCATCAGAGCAAGGTTACTGGTACCGAGTACATACAACAACAACAATAATAATAATGATAATAATAATAATAATAATAATAATAATGAAGGAAATTTCCCACTAAAATAACAATTACAAATACATGGAAAAAATTTAAAGAATTAGAGGAAAAACATAAGACACAATCATGTTTACATATGGAAAATACATGTGTGGATAAGTGTTAGGAACTGAACCGCAGTGTATTGTCACAGTGGGGAGTAAACATCCACTGGAACTAAGCTCATTACTATAATCATATGCACTTATAAAACAACAGTGTATATCCAATTTACTGCCACTATGAATGTTTCCACTCATAAAGGTCATTTAAATCCAAGAACATTTAAAGGGATTTAAAGGGAAAGGCACAGTGTCCTACATTATTTTGTCTTTTCAACATCATGAGTACCTCATACTGCTCTTTTCTTACAGCAATAAGTGTGGCTAATATTCTGATCATGTTGGCATCTGTAGCCCTTTATGTAAATATATGCAAAATGATTCACCATCATGCAAAATCATCATGCTATACTTCAGCCTATGGCATCATGATCTGCACACACTAATAGCATCCAAATGTGATTCACTTGAAACTTCCAGCAGTACCTCATTAGCACCAATTATGTGAAGTGCGAAAACTGAATTGTGCTTCCTCTTAAATTAAACTTTAATCCATGTTATATTCCACATTAAGATGGTTTGACATATATACATGTATGTATTCACTTTCTGGAGCTCGCTTTGCACAAATGTTGAACTGGTTCTAGTGACTATCACTCTCAAAGTTTCATCAGCAACAAATCCAAAACTCATTTTTACACTCATTCAGGTGTGACTAATTCATTTGGTGGCACTGACTGAGAGGTAGCAATTCACTATGTTTCTACAAATACTCTGAAAATTAGAAATATACGGGAGAATGCAAGGAAGATAATAGCTTAGGTGCCCTGCATAAAACCTTATGATATTCAATTACTATTAGTGTTGGGGAATTGGGATGATTATTGAGTCCTTGGGTTCAAATAAGACAGAATGTTTTTCCCTGAGGAACAGAATGTCATGCAAATTCGGGAGATAATCACACTATCAATGAAATTTGGACTCACTTGAAAGGAACCTTTTTCACACACATTTGGATGATCAGCTCTTCTTTTTTCTTCTTTTATCTTCTTATTTGAATCTCTAGTCTGTGGCTGGTTTTCTTCTTTTATAGGATCTGGGATGACTAATCACACGATCTAAAATGTTCATATAATATAAAATATGGGCGAGGGCAGAGTGAAACTTCCTGTACTAATGATTACTGATACTGTTTGAAGGGTCAGTGAATGTCTCTTTTCACCTGATTAAAATGTGTGGATTAAATAAAGGTGACAGCAGGAAGGCGTCCCTTTATTCTTCAGTGCTGTGAGTGGGCGCAAAGCAAAATATTACCAGGCAGGTATGGCAGCTTAAAATGGAAAAAAGGGTACAGACACAGCCAAAGCTGCCTCTGCGTTTTGTTTTGTTTTGTTTTTTTTCTATTCTGTCAGTCAGGTTTGCCTGTATAGGAAATGAAACTGAGGCTCAGTGTCCACTGTTCATTGATTCTCCAGCATAAAGCCGCTGTGGTGGCCTATACATCTGCAAAGAGACAATAAACCAGCCGAGCACCGTGTAGCATCTCTGACTTACTGAAAGCACGCTGTCTGCTTTGTAAGACACAGGCTGTCGCTAAAATCCCAACACAGAACACAAAAGATTTGATGCTGACGCTATATCAAGTCCGCCTGACTTTTCCTGTGTGCTCACTGAGACACAGCTTGAGGTGCAACACAGACAGAGGAGCAGAAACATTAATAGAAAAATGACACCATACATCACACAGGTCATGGTTTGATAGCTTGGTCTGGTTTTGTATTTCTGATACTGCTCTGAAAATGAAAACAGCTTGTTATTTTTCAGTTGACTACATTTATCTAATTTCAGCTACATTACTGTAGATGGAACACAACATATCTGTTTCTTTAACTGCTACATGTTCCATGATCTTCACCTGCTAGTTGTTAAGTCTGTGTGCTCTCTGGTGCTGAGCGGGTCGTGCACAGTGGCTTTATCTGAGCTTTTCGCTGGAAAAAGCTGCCTGCTGCTTGTAGAAACAAAGCTGACGACAACTGAAATTGGAAATTTCTGAAAACTCAATACAATTTGGCAAACACAACATTTCAGATAACTCAACGCTTCTTGTTTGTGGTTAGACAGAACCCAAGTTCCTGGCCACAGTTCAGTGTCCTTTCCTGTATTGTGTACTGCTCTTAGCAGTGTCCTTGGACAAGTTTTAAACTTCTGAAAGGATGGAGGAGGAGATGAAAATCATAAGGGAATATTTATAATATAATAATATTTATAAGTCGATTTGCTTTCAACATATCCAAACATTAAAAGGGCCTTCTTATCAGAGCAGGATGAGCACACGCTAACACATGCTAACACATGCCAGTTCAGAGCAGGGCTTCTCAAACTTATCACTCAAAAGTTCACATCTGATTTCCATTCAAGGTCAGAGGTCTGGAACAATTGGTGATAACAACACAACATTTAATCAATTAATTAGCACCAGATCTCTTGTGGTTGGGTCAGCATGTAACTGAAGCTGAAGAGGCTCAGACAGTTAGTCCATATTTATTTCTGACTCATTTTCACAACTGCATTTACACGAGTTATTGTGAGAGAAAGGAGACACATTCAGTATCTGTGATTTAGGAGCTGATAGCAACTTCCCTGGTGTAACATTAATGTGTGAACTCGTGAGTATACACCATATACTGCATCAGTGTGAACACTCCTAAACAACATGGAAAATGCCTACTGATAACTAGAAACTGAACTAGAAAATGCTCACACCTCCATCAAGAAGGCTGTCAGTGCTCAATACAAAACCCACAGTTCAACTACAAATGAATGAGACCTGATCTCAACCAGAAACTCCTCTTCACAATCCTCAATTGGCGAATGAAAATAAATCCAAGTGATTGTCCGACATCCAGTGAGTCGGCTCCAGGGAACCACCAGCCTGGGAGTGGTTTGAAGGTGAGCTGACGTAGCTGGAGAACAAACTGACACTGGAGAGTGGGTGAACTATTGCAGACATTTTGGCTCTTTGTCAGGGTTTGGCAAGCTAATCAACAGTCTCTCTCAGGAGTGGACCTCTTTGACCGGTGAGGAACAGTAGATGTGTGCATCGGGCCGAATGGGAAGCTTTGGTGAGCTGGATGGGACCCATGAGCCGCCATATGGGCTGGGTCCAGACTGACTTGCATTTCGGTTGGGATGCAGACTGGGGTCCAGACTTTGTCCAGTCTGGTTTAGAGCGTCCCTCCTGTTGATCCAAATCGAGCAACAACCCAGCTGAACACATGTGCTGAACTCTGAACTGACTTGGGTTCTGTCCACTCACAAATAAAAAGTGTTATCCCAACCTTTCTGTAATCTGACGTGTTTTGTGTTTGTTTACTGAAATCTGTTTTTCCAAAACCTTACTGAAACATTAATAAAAAATATTGATGAGAGCAGCTTTAATGGAAGTCTGTCTTTCGTGTATACATAAAGTCAGTCCTGCTAAAACAGTGATTTGAATTTTGCTGTTTGTTTTGGTTGAAAAACCAACCCGTGGTGCTCTGCTGTCTGCATCACAGATTCAGATGCACTACAAACAGGCCGGGTACTTGGGCTGTGTGCCTTCCTCACAGCCCATAGGGAAACTATGGATTGGTTTGTCTCGCTCGACAGGCTTTTCAAAAACACGCCAAGCTGTGTGCTCAGAGAGCAGCTCTGGAGGCTGGGACCCAGCCGAGGCTACTGCTTTACAAGTGGTCAGGGCTGCATTGATTTAAGGTTTATATGATCAATGCTATCAACGCGGGTTTTAGGAGGGTCACCACATGAATGTCAATATCTCACAAGCTGAGCTGTGTCACAATGACCATTCCTCCTATAAATTAACCGGCTGGCACATGATACTGGTGTGTGTGGGTGACTCTTACTCCCGTTATAAGTTAAACATTCTTTAATGATCGCCGGGAAATTCTAAATAATGAAATGAATAGTGTGCTGAAAAGTCACACTGAAACTAAATGTAATCACAGTCTTTCAGGAACTTAACTAACTAAACTAATTAAAAAGAGATATCGAGGCTGAAAACTTCACACATCATGTTGACATTACACATGGACACAGGATTACACATGATGGCTTTTTGAGGCTGCTTTGGATATTGTCAGACTCAACATAATTCAAAAGATAACACACATAACACTACAATAACATGGGATTTTTATATGTTCTGCTACACTAGAATTTTGGTCGAGAAGGTTTTGAAACAGCACTGCTAGTCAGTGTCTTCCTCGGCGGGTGGAGCTGCACCACGGGGCCTTTGGGTCATGTATGCCTATAAGAGATCAAAAGATCCCTATGAAATCTGCTTTACTACCACAAGCACTGTTAGGTTGATCCACACAGAAGCTCAAAGCTCTGGGAAATACATATGAATGTGGGAGCTGTCAATTAATCAAACAAAAAGGCATTGATGTATTTGTTTTTCAAATGCACGCACTTTCTCAGATTTGCAAGGCCCAGAGGAAGCAAGTGATAACATGAAGGTGCTTTCTTGTTCTACATCTGACTTTCATTTCTACCTCCATCTGTCATCAAAGCTTTAGACTGTGCTGGAGGAACCGAACCCTCCTCCTCTTTGCTGCAGTTAAGCATATTAAAATCCATACAAATTCCATATTTCTACAATAGAAAATGTACAATATAGTGTTGAAATATAAGTTGATAATGTTCCAAAATATGGGCTCTTTCTTTTCTTTATCTTTTTATGGCTGAAAAGTAGTCAAAAGTATAAGATGCAACATCCCTGAGGTTGCTCCAACCCCATATTTCTAGAAGAAATGTACTGAAGACATGACCTCAGCATCCTCATGTACTCTGACAGGTGACAGGTTAAATGTCATGTCTATGTTAAGTGTCTGTGGTTTTCAGTCACATCCATTAGAAATGTTTCATTATTTTGATGACTTCTCTTTCAAAAAATAGCTGCACGCCCACAATCTTTTCATCCTCTGTACTTTCCTCTCTGCTCATAAGTGACTGCTGTATTTATATGTCAGGGTGGGGTTGGGGTCAGGGGGTGAGCGTGGCTTTGCCTCATAGTTACGAAGCAGTGTCCCACAGTGTGTGTCACTGATTTTTTTTAGGTCAAAAAAGGAGACTTCTTTGAAACGTACATAATAAAGTGACTGTCTGTGTAATTCACTAACTCACAAACCAGCCGTATGTCTGTTGAAGTTCCTATTTCAGGAAGGCCAAAGCAGACAAAAACAAAGGCAGCATTTGCTGCCGTTAACATCAGACACCATACGGCTCTGACAGACTCGACTGCTCCTCACCTTTTGGGTTGAGTGAGCACAGTGAGGGGCTTTTTTCACACTACTGATCCACAGCAAACTTGTACCTCAAGGGCTTCCACACAGCTGAGGTAAACCAAATCTGCCCATATTGCCCAAACTGTTCACCATCCAGCAAAAACTGACAGTGTGAGTAGTTACAGTATGTGGGCCAGACCTGCAGTATTCACGACTGCAGAGAGCTGTCGTCTAAGACAAGATGATTTAATTTCATTTCATCGCTTCTTCTGTTAAATTCTGTTATTGGATGTCCACTTTTTGGTTTCACGATGCTTGCAGAAATGAAAAAGTTGCTTTATGGCCTCTGAGGAAAAAAAACAATAGAGCTAAAAGAGATTCACAAGGGGCAAAAACATCAAATCTAACCCCTAAGCTTGAAAAACCATATTAGTCTTTCATATAATGTAATTGACTTGGTTTGCTTTGGATACCTCCGTTATATTTGTGATGATTGGATTGATCCATTGAGGCCCTGTGGCAAAACAGCAGCTGATTAAAATTTGGAAATTAAAAAGGGAGAATTGCGAGGAGCAATGATATACTGGAGCTCAAGAGTCTCAATAAACCAGTCGTGCCATACTGAATATCTGATACTGTGTTAGATACAGACTGTTTTTCTGTCTTTATTTAGTGTTGGGATTTACGGTCTCTGGCTGGAAGGTTCAAGCAGAAGTTGGGGACGTGTGTTTGAACTGCCAGCGCCTCACCTGGTTTTGGTACAGACATGCACAAGGTTAGTCATCTATTATGGATGACCAGGCTCAGTCAGTGGAGGACACTGTGGTCACCTTGTTGGATGTGAATGCACAGGGAGAAGCCTGCATGAGGGCTCCAACTTTTATGACTGGACATGACTCACTTGTTCAAATTTTGATATGATCTTCAAAAAAAAAAAAAAAATGACTGAAACTGACTGAAGAAACTGGTTCCCTGGTAAGATTATAGCCTGGCTGGAGTCACAGACAAAAATCGCTTTTCTGGCCTCAGAGCCCAACTTTGGTGCAGTTCATTGAACCTGATTCCCCTGTAGGATCAGGCCCATAATAAGCCTGGCTTGTCTTCAAGCCGAAAAATGCTGGAGCCCCAACTCCTCCATTTAGCATTAACAGTCTTGTAGAGGGCACAGTGGCCAGGCAGTGAACTGTGGCAGATTGGACGTTCTGCTTCCTGACTGAGCCGACCTGGCCGGGATGTGCAGACCTGGGACCATTTCAAGTCCAAAACATGGGAACAGCACTCCAAACCACAACCCTTGAGATTATAGAGGCATGATTTCATTTTGCCATTAAAACAAAACAATAACTTTTTGCATGTTAGTGGAATATAGATTGAAGCAACTATTATTACTCATAATTGCTATTTGTTTAAAGCAAAAATGTCAAACGGCTTTATCTGTGCAATAAGACAATTGCTGACATTTTGGGTGCTTTACCCTCAAATAAAGAGTTTTGATTATCTGGCTTAATTGTTGGTTTGTTTACAATGCTGTCAGAGCACCTTTACACTGTGTGATTTTTCAGTTATTTATTGACAATCTTTGGTCGTCAATCCAAAATTTTCATCATCCATCGCGTTGTGAGGCGTGTCATCTACAGCCGATTCGGAGCCTTGTCAACCATAGACAGAAGACCAAAATTCAGACGGTGTCACAAGTTTAGGACCAAATGATCACAGCTTGACTGCTGCTACAACCGACTTCCACGAACCAACCAATCAGCAGACGACATTAAATGATAGGATAAGATAAGATAACACTTTATTAATCCCCCATAGGGGAAATTAGGGATTAGGGGGAATGACACAGGATCCACTGTCTGGTGTGACATTTTGTATGTGCCAGTTTTGAAGAAGGTTTAGGTGAAAAAATCATATCAGTTTGACATGTGACCAAGACTTCATTAGACCCACAGTGTGACCTGCAATAAACGTAAACAACTGTTGTCTTGGCTGCAGACTCGTGTTAACTACGGGAACGAAAACTATGACGAAAAATGTTTGCCTTTTTTTAAAGATAAAGATGAGATGGCACTGATGTTACAACTACACAACTTTGACTAAAACGTAGTTAAAAAAAATAAAAACTTTTTCCAAATTTTCTCTTTACTTTCATTAAAAAGAGCAGATGAAATATTACACACTGTTGTTGTTGTTGTTTCCATTGCACAGTTCCATTTCCTGCCATATCAGGATGACACCAGCAGCACACACCACGAGTAGTCAGGATCTGCTGAGTGTGTGTGTGCGTGTGTGTGTGTGTGTGTGCGTGTGTGTGTGTGTGTAAGAGAGAGCCTGTGTGTCAGTAAATGAAAGTGTCGGTTACACATTGGAGCGTATGTGAGTGTGTGTGCATGCACATGTTGGTTGGTGTTACAAGTGTTAGTTATATGTGGTGGATGCTGATGTTGATATTGATGTTTCAGCTACATTTCAAGTTTATTCAAAGTAGCAGCAGGAGCTTCAGTCTAAAACTAACGAATGAACTAACCAATCATACGCCATGCTATCATAAACAACAGCCTTGCATGCACCTAACACCTGAGTGCCTAATTTACTGACTGATGGGTTTTGTCATGTATTCAGTGATATAAAAATGTGTTTATTTGTCCACATTACCTTCAAAATGAATTTGATTTGGCATCAAAATGAATCTGGATGTATTCCTTAAACTGATATCATCACACCACTGGACCAAACACTGTCTGCAAAGCTGCGTTCTGAATCCTTCAACCTGTGTTTCACATCAGATGATGATGAGGTAACATCTTATGTGAAATAACTTATACAGTATCCTGATGGCTAAAAAAAGGTTTCAGTGACTAAAACTAGACTTAAAACCAGGATTAGAAATGATTTTCTTTTGTTTCATCATGTTTCCTCCCTGATGGGTATTGCATAACAAAACACCAGGAAGGTTTCTGAACATGATCTAAAGCAATTAAGACATCCGCATGTGTATCCCAGCGCTTTTTTACTCACCTCCCACACTACTACCTCTGCTGCCTGCGGCTGTCCTGCGGTCTCCCAACACTACAATGTAAAGAGGTCCAGTGACAGGTGTGTGCTTGAGCTAAAAAGCCCGTAAAGCAGCCTTCACAGGACTCTTTTTGTATCCACGAGGAACTGAACAAGTGACACGGCTTTGGATTTATAGGTCGGGGCCTCCAGCCGGGTGGCAAGCTGCAGTGGGGCCTGGGCAGCGCAGCGGCAACACCGCTTCCATCTGTTGTCACGGTCTGCTCATATCTGCATGCTAATCCTTCTCTACCCACACCTTCATGAAAACACCCCTGTGGCAGCGCGACTGCCGCGGCTCTTTCAGGATGAGGAATTAGCAGAGCAGGGAGCACAAAGACACGGACCTCAGGTTGATGGGATGTGAAATGCAGATAGAGGGGGGAGTAAAAATACGAGATTAGAGGAAAATCAAAGAGGTAAGAAGCAGAACCCTCGTACTGGCTACCTCATTTCCACATAAAAATGTTGTCATCACTCAAGCCTGTGCAGCCGGTAGATCGGCCCCGTGTTTGCTAATACATGCAAAACATGCAGAGGGAAGTCAAGGTCAGTTACGTGTTTGAAGGTCTCAAGATCGGTGACATTCAGCAGCGCCCTGCCTGCATTCAGCAGATGTAGCTGCTGGCAAAAGTCTTCCCAGGCTGACTAATCATTTGTGTATGCAGCTGTAATATGCTTTCAATGTCTGAAAATACATATCATCCATCAAAGCGCGGTTGTAATGTCTTTGGGCTGGAAAAGGGCACTGGGAGTAGGTGTGGCATATCTAAGATCTAATAAATATACATTTCCTCAGGCAAGAGGAGGAAGCTGTGAGATCTAAGGATTCATTTCCTACTCTGCCGACATCGCAGATAAGGTTTGATACAGTGCACGCATGCAAAAATCTACATTTTGCGCCGTCTCCTTTATAAATGTGTGTTCTCCCCAGAAACACAGATCATTTTGCTGCCTATAGTCCATAAAATGTCTCTCTGAGAGTAAAAGTGCAAATTTATTTTTCTGTTTTAATCAGTAGGAAACCCACTGCTACAACACAGGAGTTCCCCCCGACTCCCTTTGTGCCTTTGCAGTTGTGAACACACACCATACACCATGGTGAGCATGTCCCTGCCCTGTGGCAGGCTACACACTCGACATGTGTCCAGTACAAACAAATGTGACAGCGGCAGAGCTTTTTTAAAAGCTTTGACTGCGATACCGTCTACATTTGGCATGAAGAAGAGTTATTACACCAGAGGGTGAACTGTAATACACAGAGCTGCTTTGTAAATGAATAATATTTGCCTCTAAAACAGCTATTGTGTCGGGACAGGCATCCGCAGGATTTATCTGCTCGCTAAAACCCTGAAAAAGTGTGCACTCAGCTGATTCATTTGGAATACACAGGGAAACAAAGAGAAGAGGGAGGGACATGTTATCTCATCTCAAAGATGATATCTTTGAAGATGTAACAGCTCCAGGGAAAATAACTCAACCACAGTCAAGAACTTCTTTATATTTCGTTTAAGTATCCATCTTAATGAAACCGAAACAGTGAGTGAGGAAAGCCATTTGTTTCCTTTGTCTTCTTAATTTTGAAAGTTTTTTTGACTGCATATCAACATATATTGTGCTATAAGGCCTCCAAACTGTTTCCAGCTGCTGTGTGAACACAGAGAGATGTACCATGACAGAGATGTGTAGGATGCGGAGCTCCTCCTTCGCAGAATCGTTGGCTGGGTCTTCGGTGGGTTCCGGGAGGTTCAGGCTGCCGTCCTGGTGATGAATGTGGAAGAGCAGAGTGCCATTTTCCAGCCACTGCTGCCTCCAGCGCACCAGAGGGATGTCCTCTGAATTCCCAGAGATCTCTGCCAGACAACAGACAAAAAAAGGGAACTAAATGAGAGGCGCTTTGGTGCTGCAGCACATATTTCCTTTCAGCCACCGCCAACATACAGAGATCCACTGGAATTTGAGCAGTTTCAGACAAGACTTTCATTTAGGGTTTAATTTGAATCATTTAGATTTAACATTTAAAAGACACCTGCTAATGAAAGTGATACAACTGAGTTAATGCTAATTTTAAGAATTCATTGTTAAAACTGTTAAACAGGACACGTTCCATTTCGCATTTTTAGTCACACTCGCTGTATGTCACACACATCCATGCCCCTCGCAGGATGAATTCTCATGATTTCAGTGATTCCTATCATTTCCTCTGGCGCCACCACGAGGTTGACCTTTATCTCAACAAAAATTGGATGGATTTCCATTGAATTTTGTTTAGATATTTATGCTCCCCAGATGAAAAATCCTACTTGACTTTGGCGATGCCCTGATGCCACGAGTAGGTCAAAGTTTTCAGTTATCCAGCAAATTATCTCAGCATCAGCTGGATGATTTGGCTCAAAATTGGGCACATTCATGGTTCCAGATGATGTATCTTTATGGACGTTTCGCCTGGCATGTCCATGAGGTCATGCTAAATGGTCAGCTGTATGTTGAGTTGAGTTGAGATTAGCAAATGTTAGTATGCTAACACAGTGAATGCAATTGGTGAACAATGTGAGCATTAAACCTGCTAATTACCAGCATGCTAACAGAGAAACTGTGAGCATGTCAGTATCCTGATGTTAGCATTTAGTTCAAAATAATTAGCATTGAAAGCAGCCACTCAAATGCTGCAGTCCAATGATTATTTAGGTTCAAAATAACACAAAAATCATTTTCAAGTGCTTGTGTGGAGGAGTAAATGATGGCCAATTGCACTTCATGTGCAGTCAATGCCAGCCATCACCTACATGAGACCTCTCTATCAGCGGAGTTTCTATTTGTGTTAGGCAGAACAAAAATAACAAGAAATTATTAACCTCAAGAGATAAAGGTGAGTAAACAGTGATTCGACGCAGGCAGCAGAGCATATGAAACATTGTGCTTTGTGTCATACCTCAACTCCTCAGACAATCCATTACACTCCTCGCTGTTTGAAGTATTATTTATGTACACCAAAACACACGCAGAGCAGAAATGGAAAATATTAGAAATGCATGACGGAGCTTTATGGGCGATTTTCTGTTATGTAAGTGCAAAGAGTAGCAAGGATGCATCACGCTCATAAGTCATGAGAAGTAAGAGCACCGACAAAAAGACATAAATTGAAACAGAGGACACAGAAAGTGCAACAGGGACTCCAGAGCGAACTCCATCTCCACACTGCTCCAACAGGCTGCGGCTGGAGCTGAGGGAACGTGTTCTTGGCCAGATTTTATGGCTCAACTGGAGTTACCACAGTAAACATGAAGAGGTTATTTGGCAATTGGCAGGTCAAAAGATGTTTAGTCAAACTGGGCTACGTTTGGTTAGAAAGGGAGTCTTATAATCAAATGGTGTTGCAGCACTTTTCGGTCTTAACTGTACATTGAAATGCAGTAATTCAAATGCTGTTCAAGCAACAGTTACATGGAGGATAAAAATACACCTTCAACCAAATTCAGCTTAGCTTCAAACTACACATTTAGACCAAATCTTTGCTCACTGATATTTTTTTCAACCAATATTAGTTGTTTACATGAAATTATGTCAATTTCAACATATAATAATGCAGTTTTCATTTTGAATTTTGCATTTACATTTCTAAATCTACACACACACACACACACACACAGGTCCATCACAAACTGAGAAATGCTGCCATTCTTCACCACTCCTTATTCTGTTTATGGATTACTTTGGACACTCTGATATGAAATAGACTATTACACTAATTGCTAGCATGACCCCACGCTGCACACAAAACTATTATCCAGACATACTATGCCAGCTCTCTGGTACACAAGCTATCAAATCATTTAAAGCTCATTTTACTCACAGATGTCACAATGAACTTAACAGAGAAGCAGAGCAAGCACAATGCAGAGCAGAGAGGGATGGTGGGGGTGCACTGAAGGGACACAGGCCATTAGTGAATAGTCCATAATTGATCAAAGTCCATACTATGTGCTGGTTTATTCGCGCAGCAGTGCAGCGATGGTTGCTGGGAGAAATCACGGTCTGTAAATAATAATGAGGATTACGCCTGATCAAAGGAAAAAGCCCAGAAATGAGTGACTCAAGCAGTAAGTTCAGGCACTTGTGTTAGCATGGGAGATGAGAATTAGGACGGGAACAACGAGGACTGGAAAGTCAGGGGAAGGCGACGGAGCGGTGTAGACTGAAACACTCAAGACATCCAGCTCTCACAGCACAAAACCTACTTATCACTGTAAGGGCCTTGTGTCGAAAGCTATGTATAAGCACAGACTGACCTCATGCTACACAAGGCCATTACACTGATTACTGTCTAAGATGTAGCTCCAAGCAAGATTTTACTGCTGATCACAGTCTTTTATAGTGTGCAAAACTTTAGAAACATGGAATCACACCACCTTTGCACCTGCATGAGGTGGTTCCCAACTGATTCACGGCTTTATTCTGTTCATTTGTTTGGTCTGTTTCATCTGTGTCTGGGATTCATGCCTTAATGTGATGACATAAGTGATTAAAGATCAGAGATAAAGTCCTTGTAATTTGTTATTCAGGCTTATTAAGGGGTAGAATCAAGTTTGGACATGACAGTCATTGGGAGTGCTACACAGCCTGTAAGAAACAGCTGTATGATGTAAGACAAGGCTGTGTAACAGGGTGTTATCCAACCCAGTTCAGATGAAGCCACGGCCACTTCCGTATGACGAGTGCCATGGAAACTGCGCTCACACAGGTCACACCTCCAAGCCGTAACAGGAAACATGGTGCACTGAATTTAATGAATTTAGCGTTACGGTTTATCAGAGTGTTGAGTCAACAGTGTAGAGGCTGTATTCTCCAGTTGTGCCTGCGTTTTCCTTGCGGTTGGTTTGGAAAACAAACAGCCAGCTGAGGTGCTGGTTCAGCGGATTGTGAGCTGTCGTTTCCCCAGTGAGCACATCGACCTCTTCAAATACTGCAGCTGTGTCTTTGGGCTAGGAGGGGCCAGACTGGGTGTCTGCGGGGTCGCACCCCCCCCACACACACACAGAGCTTGTAAAAATGAAAGCAAGGACTAAAGTTACTTGGTTTCAGGGGCAGCACGGCAGGGTTGGGCCCGGCAAAGCAATAGATGCAACCAGGCGTGAAGGGTTTGACAAAAAATGCTTTTTGTTGCATTATGGGAAATGTAGGACCAGGGTATTGCGCCCTCTGTTGCATCATTTTGACCATTTTTTTTTTTTTCATCTGTTTCTGGTTAGGTCTCCAGCTGAGTTGTCCTTTTATCTTCTATTTCCATATCATGTGAAATATTTAACTCACCCCACATACAATGACTTTGATCTGCATGGACCACCATGGCACTAGTTTAGCACTAATTAGCACTCACTGACACGTGTTAGCATGCTAACACATGAAGCAAACACTAGTCCGGCTAAGCTCACCATGCTAAGTGTCATTATGAGCGTGTTAGGATGCTAATATTAGTATCTGGTTCAAAGCTACAGCCTCACAGTAGTGTAGCTGCAGACTTTAAGCCATGCTATCCTGATTTTATTTTTGATCTCCTGGGCTTTTAAAAGTAGTGAGCTAACTAATGTCTCATGTAAATAGCCACCACAATCTATGTGCACCATCTATGTAAGCATTTACTTGGCTAAACTATTCATGGTAAGAGCAGCCACCATTAATAATTTGTGCACACACTGTACATACATAAAATTACAATGCGGGCCCTACTAGCACGTCTCTTCCAGCTGGGTGAGTGTACACCACCTTCTTTGTCAAACAGCCCATTACACTGATTACTGGCAAAGGATACACTTGCATGCTGGATAATAGCCATCACCCTTATATGGATTATAATCTGTTTACAAACCAAACTACTTAATGCTTTTACTGTGACACAGCAGTGTGTGTGTGTGTGTGTGTGTGTGTTTGTAATTGTGAGAGCATAACAAGGTTTGGCCTGACAATAACTGATGCCCTCATGCCGCAGTGAAGAGGGAGTTCCCTCTGCCCATAGATAAGATTTAAGAGTCCCGGCCGGTTTTAACCTAAATGCAAATGATGTGCCAGAATGTGACAGGGCACTTTTAAAACGTGTGCTCGCTCTCCCCCTGGGGACTAGTTTGCCATGAGAGCAGGATTAATGAGACTGCCGCCTTACTGCACAAGGCCGTGTACAGTACCACCCAGCAGCCAAGGAGGAGGAAGGAAGACAGAAAGAAAGAAAGAAAGAAAGAAAGAAAGAAAGAAAGAAAGAAAGAAAGAAAGAAAGAAAGAAAGAAAGAAAGAAAGAAAGAAAGAAAGAAAGAAAAAGAGAGAAAGAGAAAGAAAGATAGGGAGGAAGATAGAGAGGAGCTGTGGAGAGTGGTGGAGAGGGGGAGATAAAAAAAAGAGAAAGTGGCCACCTACCAGCATTAAAATGGCTCAAAGTAATCTGATTATGCCACAATATTAGTGCTCCTCCACTGAATGCAGATTTGTTGAACCACTTAGATTCAAGGAGTTTCAATTCCTTGAAAATTAAACTGACAGAGCATCTATCTTAACCATTTACAAATCCTAATCTTTAATCGCAGCATAAACAAATGTGCGGTACCACCACAGAGGGTCCCAGCACGAGGCCCTTCTCTATTCCCTAATTGACTGGCAGAGCACTCGAACTGCATGAATATGATAGATTACCAAGAAGCCAGAGTACGTTTTGTGGCTGTCCTCGGTTTGCTTACACGTATATCATTCAAAGCACTTTGCATCAAAATGAGATGCCAAACTCAGGAAAATCTTGTTCCAATTCTCCAAGTCACAAGTCTCAAAGACCTCTGCTTATCCAAGCACAACTGATATAATTAGAAAAGCCTCGCGGGGGATTTAAGAGTTTAAAAATGAATTCAATACTTACTGTGGCAAGATGAATGCAACACGAGAGAAATAAACAAATTACAGTAGTCTGTCTGTGCAGTTTCTGGGGACATGATGGGCACATTTCTGGAGAATTCAGCGATATAATGCTGTCAGATTTTTGCACCCAGCGGGGAGGTTTTGTTCTGTTCCAGGCAATAACATCACAGTGAAGAGTCAGTGCTGGAATACAATCATTCATCTTTTTGGAAAGTGCTGGATAAGATGAGGGGCTGCAACACACTCATACAGGCCCTCTGGGAACCTTTTGGGCTGCAGCTTACTGTAACAATGTCACCAGGCTCTCTTTGTGCTTACTGTCACTACAATACATGAACTGGTCGGTTCATCCATACTACAACACACGTGATAATTCACTTCTGACCAAGCCAGTTTGGATTTCATTTGTTCAGGTTATTAGATTTTTGTCTCCAGAATTTAAATATTTAAGTATACTGAATATTAAATTGCCACCCCAATACAATAGAGGTGATTGGATCAGAGTGCAAAGCCCTGACGTCACCTTTGGGTCAGCTGCTGCTCCACGAGCTGCTGCAACTCAGTGCAATCTCTCACTGGGGGCTTTTAATTGGTCTCTCTGATAATTTGAAGCCCATTCACTGCCCATTCATTCCAGCTATATAAATCAGTATCTTCTACACGCTGTCAGAATTTGACCCAGCTGAGATTTTGATAAAGTTACACCACAATTAATCTTTCAGCATTCAAAAAATGCAGCTCTTATAAGGTTTTTCCACAGTGGCTGAGCAGACATCAGAGAAGGGAAAAAGGTCTTTGTTTTGCAAGTCATAAAGTCAAAATCAACAAGTCTCAAATCAAGTCCAACTCCTAAACTTTGGATTTTATGTCCTGAACAAGTCACTGTGGCCTAAAACAAATTTAATGCCATCTAAGGTTTTTTTCATCCAGCAAGTGTGATAAATCTACCAAAAGCAGGAAACCTTTTACAATCAACTTTGTAATGTAACATAATGATCAAATGTGCTTAAGTTAAGTTTCTCCTGTGACACACTCTTTCAACTTAACGCACCTACAAATGTGATAAGAGGCATCGTGTTGTCGGTCAAATTCACCTTTCTGTCGTGCTTGTGCAGGGTGATTGGCTGCTGTCACACCCACTGACACATCAGTTGTCAGTAAAGTGAGGAGCTGAGGACATTTCTCTTGGCCTCTTCGTCACTGGGGTCTTTTTTTTTTTATTTTGGCAACTTTCAGGTCATCACATTCGAGACTACAGTCTCTTGTGTGATTTGAGTCCACACCTCGTGTGGTCCACCATGTCAGTGCATGTCACCATGACTGTTTCTCCTATATTAAACACTCCAATCTCATCTTTGCAACTCCTTCAAAACATCAATATTAAATAAATAATTTAAAACTGGTGTAAACAGCAAAACATACTGTACAGCAAGGTTATGATGCAGGGCTGGATTTTTAGTCATTTGCATCGTTAAATTCATTGATAATGTCTATACGGGGTTTGCAATCCCAAATTAATCATCTTTTAACTGTTATAGGGGCTATAGTAATAGGTTGTTTGCAGTCACGTGCCATTAAATTCAGACGGGCCAGAAGTGAAAACTGCAATGGGGGAGACGAAGGAAAGATGAAATTGGGAAAGAAAGGTACACACAGAAAATCAGAACACATGATGGATGTGATCCTTACGTTATGAAAAGCGATTTTTCAACTGAACCGAGAGTTTTGCTGCTACTGAGGCAGTAGACATCGCTCTACGCGAGAAAACAAATGAAAGCAGACAAAGTATGGAGGCATACAGTTTTCTTGTCAGCGGCTGGGTCTACGACAAGTGCTCCGGGATGACTGTTTGCTTTTTTCCAAAGGTGCGTAGTTTTTATTTTCCTCTGGATTAACCCCGCAGCAAACGTTCAGCACTGTGCTGTTACGTTTTTTTGCTAGCTTAACCACTTGCAAAGGTCCAGTGAAATGCCACATGGATCGTAGCTAAACAAGACAGGGTATGTTATTTACATTTACCTGTCTGTTAATCTGTTAACGGCAATTTAATGTGGAAGATGAATGATATTTACGTTACGGTTGTTAGCTAGGCTAACCACTCGCAAAGGTCCAGTGAAATGGCACTAATTACGTGGATCGTCTTGAAACAAGACAGGGTATGTTATTTACGTGCAGCTGTCTTAAGTGAAAGCATTAAGGCTGATTTAACAAGTGTTACTCATGTTGCTTATACTAATTACTTTAAATCTATCATCATATTTAAAACAACAGCTAATGTTACACCATTAGGTGAGTCGGCTAATGGTGGAAATCTGCCATTTCTGTTGTCTTTCAGTCAATTTCTTGCATTTTTCACCCTAATGAACAACATATGGTACTCAATCAAAGCTTCTCCTGGTTTCTCAGTTTGATCAATCCGAGCAACCGTAAACGACGCAAAAACATAAGCATTTTGAGTTGAGAAAATCTGGTCTTCCATCTGCAGTTCGTGCCACAACATATGAGTGACATGACGTCATCTGCAAACAGCCCATTCCAATGATCAGAAATGATTCATAATGGTAACAGAGTAGTAAAATTGAAAAAACTGAAAAAACAAAACAGAAAAATAGAAAAGGAAAATAATTAAAGATGTGTTCATTTACATGAATACACCGGGAAGATATACTATGTGTAGGTAGTCACATGCAGAGTTTGAGTGACCTGTTCTTACTCCTCTTCATTGGCTGTGCTCACAGTCTTGGAAAGCTATGTTTAAAAAATTCAACAGCAGCATCTGTGTCGTTCTTATAATAATAATCCGCAGACCTTGCTGTCATTACTTTATACTGGGACTTTTCCTTTGCAGCACTTATCTCAAACAAACACAAATGAACTAATAAATCACCGCTAATCGAAATATACAGAGTAAATACATGTATAAATACCTAATGTACCAATATAACACCCACAGTGTTATTAAAAAAAAAAACTCTAAATCCCATATCTCCACACAAAATGCAGCCTGTGTCTCTTTCCTTTCCCAGAGGTTGTAAAGCCACAAGTGTATTCTCTCCCTCTAAACACTGCTCTACTGAGACAACGATAACAATCGTCACATTGCGCGGTCACCAGAGGGCATGGAGATAAGCAGAAATTACTTTGGTGCTGTTGATTCTGAATTCCCTAAACTTAGCAGTAATAAACGACTATTAAAGAGAACACGACATTGTTGAGCTGAGAGCCCCGCAGCCGAGAGACGAAGAGTATGAAGGAGAGACAGGGCACTAATTTCCAGATCATTATTCCAGTGTGAACACGTTGAGGTTGCCCTTCAAGCCTGTCCTCTAACTCCACCAAAGTGATGCTGATTTCTGAGAGGGCTGTGGAGGATCCACTTAACAAACACAGATTTTAGCCTCGACAGAGGGTTAAAGGATGACTTTCACATGAAACCTTTGAGTTTCATAGTATCTATGGTGGATGTTTGTGAGCTGGCAAAGGCCAAGTTGTCTGTATGAATCCCATATCGCTATCCTGCATACATCTGTTTGCATGTGTGGCATGGACAGAGTCATTTCAATATCGCCATGGAAACCCAGCTTGAAGGGACTATGACAACCATCATTCAATAAAGCTCGGCCACAATATAGTATACTGTAATTTCAGCACATCTCAGCTTCTATATTTGAGATTCCTCTGAACGGGATATGAGATTACCCGCAATGTGATAACGTATCGTCTCATAAGGTGAAAATTTTAATGTGCTGAATATTAAGGGAGGGCTGCTGAGTGGGTAAACTGAAGCTGTGCCCCTTTGCCATGTCACACACATTTTTATAGTATAAAGTGTACTGTATGCTATGAGTCCATGCTTTATTTGGTTGGCGTCATATTGTTACATTAGGTCAATGCCAATGCAGCAGTCAACAAGACTGTCCAGTGATATGATTGATGACATCTCTACTCAAGATGTTCAACTAGTCCCTTAACTTGACACTTCTTCACTCTTCACTTCACTCTTAGAGTTGACATGTACCATGAAACATGCTCTTTCCCTCTGACTGCAGGAGGACTTTGGCAGTTATTTTTGAACAGATTGACTTCACCTTACAGCATACTTCAGCATGTGCTCACTCTCAGTTAACACCAAGGGCAGGCACATGTGGTGATTTATATGGCTCAAGGTGTTTTATGTTATGCTGAGTCATTACTCAACCCAGCATAGAAACCAGTTTTCCTGAGTCTAGTTGGGGCGATGATGCACTGTGCTGTGAATTTTAATTTGGCTCCGACTGCAATCAGCATGCAGTCTGTTTCACTGCTTTTCAAAAAGATAAATAAAAACAAACAAAGCTCCAAAAAAGAGATTTCAAGGCCTTTAAAGGAAAAAAAAAACATGTGAATATCTACTGATGTCTTGATATTGATTTTCACAGCCAACTTCACAATACAGAACTATAAATACCAGCAAACTTTCAAAGAGCTCAACAGAGCAAATCAACGTCAGCGTCCCTGAGGTTTCCTGTCCTTTATTTTCTCCTTTATTCTTGTCAAGCGCTCAGATCATATATCATATATTGATTATAACGTCAATGTGTGTATGTACAGCGCAGTACATAGACACATGAAAGCATTCTATAGCCTACTTCACAGCACGGCCACATCTCGGACACGATTTACAGTCTTGATGACATGTGGACACCTGTCCCATTATTCCTTTCTTCAAAGCACAGCTGAGGCCTGTTCAGCTTTGGTACACAGCCATTTCATACGGCCAGAAGCTTCACTCAAGGTTTGAGATGACATGTGAATGTAGCTTCTTGGAAAATCACAATAATTTGGAACCTTTTGTTTTCTTATTACTTATTTTTGTGAGTTGCAGATGGCAACACAGGAAGTAGACAAATTCTACTTTGCTGCTCTGATTAAGAAGGACATGATGTTTGATGATGCAAGAACAGGGCTCGTTATTATATTTAACAATTTGAAGCATGTCGTCACCACATCATATATACGTGTGGTACTTTGCGAATGTGCTGCTTTAGATATGTATCGCCCAGAAAGATGTAAACTTGAATGCTTTGGATCTTCTTTAGTGTGAAAAGTGATTGAACCATGTACGATATCAAAACAGAAACAATGCAGCAGTCAGCAGCAGTCCTTTTAGAAAACAATTCAAAGAGCTGTTTCACCCGGTGACCACATCCATGATCCGTTTATGTCCTGGCAGGTTTAACAGTCTCTGTCTGGTGGTCAGCTCAGCTGTCGTAGTTGAACTGTGGTGAAAAAACGCTGCTGCACACCTCACTCGACCAAGCAGAGGGCTGGCGTGGCCAACGTTCAAACCCGCTGGTGAAGCGAGGTTTAAAGTGCGTGAAGAACATTTTGTGTGGGGGCAGTCCAGCCTCTCCCACTGCTACATCCATATTTCCTGCATTGTCTGTGATGACAGCAACACTGTGATGATTGTAAGTTCATGTTGTGATTCCCAGTCCAAAACAGCAGATTTCTAAACCTCAGCTACGTTCAGTGCAGTGTGTGATTGGAAAAGACGACATGTCTGCAGCTCAAAACTTTCATTTCCCATTCGCTGGTCATAACATGAGCTGTGACTGTAATATAGCTTTAGGTCGCTCGTCAAGTCCATCCATCTGTGCTTACTGAGCTGTACTCTGCTTCTTTAAAGCTCTGAGTAATTTTAGCTTTTGTCTCTTGGTACAGAGCTGCTATCACTGAGCGACTAAAGTGAGGCCTTGGTGAAATTGTGTACTTTGGCTCCAGCATGTTTGCGAACGTCTGAAATCCATCGTTGTCAACCACTGGAGACGGTCTTAACCCTTGGCTGTATATTCACAGATACATCTTGTTATTTCTTCAGGTCTTGGATAGAAGCAGGACCCCAAATATTTCTTTCGGGCTCCTCTGGCCAGGCTGAAGCTTTGTTGTTGTGTTTCCCATAGCATAGCTGATCATCATCTGACAGTATCTGCAAGATCTTTTGCCATTGTCAGTTCTTGAAATGGGAAAACCAAGATGTTCTCACGTATCATCTATAAAAGTCGATGGAGCATCTTCAATCTCTTTTTCATGATCATCCATTCATCCGTAATTTTCTTGTTGAGTTCTGTTTTTTTCTAGCAGGGCTTGGCTTCCAAGCAGAGGATTATGGGAGTCTGTCTTCTTGGCTACTACTGCTAGCCTCTGCTGCTCAAACAAAAACAATACAGCTTTTGACAAGGAGAGATAGTAAATGACCATGTAACATCATGGTAGATAGTGTCACAGTCCCATGACGGCATCGAGCCATATTTCAATTAGAACATCGCAAGATTCGACATGTCCTTACATCCCTACTTATCAAGCTAGCACTCCGAACTCTTAGCAGGGCTGATCCATTATGGCAAAAATCATAATCATGAATCTTTAGGTCAATACATCAAGACTATTTAACGTCAATAGCTGACTTTGGAAACATCATGAATTTAGTGACATTTTTTAAAATGTCTTTTTCAGCGTGGATTTCATTGAGCTTTTAATATAATTCAACAGAAAATGCACTGCTGGTCAACTCAAAGAATCAGAGGCAGCAGGTGATTTGATGTGGGATCAACAAAATGTCCAAAACGCATCCCCCACGTTAACCTTCCACCCCTCCCCTCCATCTTGTTGTGGCAGAGACAGTGCAGAGGGCTTGGTTAGTTGAACATGTTGGTCTAGTCTGCCTTACTCATTGATCCTTTATACTGACTGAGGTTTGTGCACCTTAGAATCTATGGCCCTGACCACGGCTCTGAAATATCAGTAGTTTAACTGCTGTTTATTGATAAATCCATGGTGCTGTCCGTGGTGAAGCAGCAGATAGATTTGTAATTGAACCTTTTTCTCTCAGTCCTGCCCTTCTTAAAGTTTCGTCTTGGATCTATAATATTCTCTAAGCTCTTAATTCTATACTATACCATAGTCTACGTATATACTCCATTATAGAGTAACGTCACCTTCATGTTTGAAGAAATTCTGCGATGCGATGTCAATAAACAAACACTAACACAAACACTTAAGTTTGCAGACCTGATTGATCAACCTTTTACTAAGGAATAGGAGAAGCAAAAGCCTCCATTACTGTTGAGTCCGGCTTTCTCAGCAGTGCTCATTCACTGCTGTTTTCACTCTTACGTTCCAATTTGTAACTTCCTGTCAGGCAATAAGTGCTAATATCCGACCAGAATTTCATTTAGGAATATAAAGTGAATGTATAAAGTGTCTGAGTTCGAGCTAATGGCACGCTCCCCTCCGGTCCGGCCCCACTATGGCTCGATAAGACAGGTGTATTTTTACATAACATATTGATTCTTGTTTTCGGCATGTAGGCGTTTTGTCTTATTATAACAGTACACAACACACAGTGACAGCAACCATGAGAGGCAAAGACTAAACGGGATGCATCTGTTTTAAATTTTAGCAAAGGGCTGATGGTTTAATGTGAAGATATCGACAGACATTCAGAAGCAATGAGCCAGGCAAAATCAGCAGCTAAGCAACGGTCTGAGAGAAATGCTGTTTTCCGACGCCTGTTTGCCCAGTGGGGGAGGGAGAAGGGGTGGGAGACCATATGGCCGCGGAGCTGTGCACTTGTACTGGGATTTAACAGCAGCAGAGAGAGGTGTGTGAGTGTGTGAGTTTGTGTGTGTGTGTGTGTGTGTGTGTGTGTGTGTGTGTGTGTGTGTGTGTGTGTGTGTGTGTGTGTGTGTGCGTGCGTGTGTGCGTGCGCGTGTGAAGGTAAGAGAGGGTGAAGGCTGAAGCTATTCTGCTCACATCCTCATGCGGTGTCAGGGGAAGATGCCCTCTCATACCTCTCCTCTCACAGTCATTGCTTCTGGTTAGAGCGAGAAGGAGAAGGAAAGATAGTAAAGAGGGGTGGGGGGCATTAAAATTGAAGCTGGTGTAATGGGATAAGTTGACAAGGAGGGGAGTGGGGGAGAGGGTGGACGGGATCAAGAGGCAGGGAGAAAGGAAAACATGAGAAAGATACAGAGTTGGGTTTTTTATCGGAGGTCTAATCTAAATTCAAACTTCAGGGTACAATCCCTCCACTGCTGCTATAACCCCCCCAACACACACACACACACACACACACACACACACACACACACACACACACACACACACACACAAAGTTCCCAAACTGTGAGCTACACAGGCATGTAGGCACACAGCAGCCCAAACATGTCTAGAATCCTTATCAAAGAGCTCCCTATCACCACCAGCACCCACAACACAGTCAGCAAATCTGGGCTGGTAAAATGGAAAAACTTCTACAGCAATTTCATCAGCATGATGACTGAGGATATTTCCCAGAAAGACAAAATTAGAGAGAAACCCTGATGATGGTGCTAAAACACTCCTGAGGTTCATACTTGAAACACTTTCATGGGAAGAAAAAAAAAGGCCTGAAGAAAGATTGCAAAAAGGTATTCCTTGTGATATTTGAGTTGTACTGACATGGCTGAACCGCTGCATCTTTTGTTTTAACATCAGAGCACCTCTGGCACCCTGCGTGAGGGATGGAGAAGTGAAAAACAAAAGGCATGAGGAGAACAAAAGCTGGAGAAGTCATTCACAGTCAGACGTAAACGCTCGCATGTCCCAAGGGAACACTTCTGGGCTCGTTTTAAGGTGTTCGTCGTTCAGCCTGGCCAATTTTCTACATGAATGAGAGCAGGAAACAGCACAATCAATCAACGTCGGTCGCTTTCCTCACAAGCTACCCAAGCCGGGACTTTACATATTAACCGAGACAGACGCCAAAATGTAATTTGTGCTAGCCTGAGAAGTTGTTCTTTTAAAATTTCATGTGGGATGATTATGTATGGCACATGGAGCGAAGAGGACAGGAGGAATGGTCCACTTCAAGGTGAGCTGAGATCACAGGAGCTTCAGCCAGGAGCTTGTATAAAAGACATGTGACACTCGATCTCTCGAACAGCGCGATGAGACTCAGCCAGACTGACCCCACTTGGCTGCGATTAGAAATTCCACTCGTGGAAAGTCACACACCCTGCAGAGTTTCTGCCAATGTGATCACACAGATGAATCCCATTAAAAGCGAGGCGCAGCAGATGGATCGCATTGTTGCCAAAACTAGAAGTTTCACAAATGGTTTCGACAGGTTGTGAGGCCGTTTAAACGAAAGGTGCTGAGGCGTGATACATCGCTGCATGTGGATGCAAACAAAATAAAGCTAGGGCTGCTAACTACAGCTACAGCTTTGTTTGATTCTTACATGCTGAAGATACAAAGTGGACTAAGCAGCTCCTTTACACTGCAGAGCTCTAGCATCCACTGATGTGTGCAGGTAGAATCACAGGTGCTTGCTTAATCTGTTGTCTGATATTTCTAGCAAATGATGTTTTAGTAAAGAAAATTTTAGTTGATTACATTACACCAATGCCAACGATATATCTTCCTCTTGCCATGGGGCTTTTCCACAGCACACAGGTGTCTCTACTCACATTAATAATCTCTTTGCTCTATTGTAAGTGTATATATATGGTATGTGTGCCAGCAAACCATGACAGTATGACAGGACCCTGGAACTGATGCAGCTAAGTGGAATTCAGCCATCAATAAAAAAATTTTTCACACCTGTGCTTTTCCTGCTGTGGAATCAGAATGACTTCCTGTTTCACCATACACCTGTTGATGTTATGTCATAGAGTCAGCTCACCCAAATTACACAAAAACATATTATCTGACTCACAATGAGAGAAGTCACTTACTCATTACTTAGTAGTCATTGAAATAGTAACTACATTACTTACTAATTACTCACCAGCAAACGTCAACAGTTGCAATGCTAATCTCTCAGATATAACTCATCTTCTCAGGACAATTCTGCTACATTATGTAGTCAAAAATGAGACTTCCAATGACACACAAAGAAATGCCTCAGACAGGTGGATGGAAAATATGCCCCCTTCTTCTAAGAACAAAGATCATGGCATCAGCCAGGTGCACAGATTCAAGTTTTTCCATGTAGAATGAGATTATGGAAGCAGCCATTCAAAAAGGAATGCAGCTCTCCTGTAATGCACTCGTCTCAACGCTGACTTAATTCAACATGCACGTCAGCCCCAGCAAAGAAGGCACGCGTGGTGCAATGAACCAAACAAACACCAAAGCCATTTGCTTTCCTGAGACGAATGGCAATTACGATTTCTGTTACGTCTCATTGGTTAACCCATTTGTTCTTCTGCAGAGCCACGGATATGGAAAACAGTTTAATCTCCATGTGTAAGAGATGAAGAAATGTGTGTTGATGGTGGAAAAGATCTTAATCCCCGTTTCACTCACATCCTCGCTCGATCAGCTTTCATATGTTTTTCATACTCCATGCTTTGTGTTGCGCTGTGTAGCAGCTGTAGGATTGTTTAGAAGTTTGCTTCTTTTTTCACGGGCATGCTGACGTGTTTTCATCTGGAATCAAGTCCATACAAGCCCTGAATCTCTTTCCTCATATTCTAAATGAGCGTCTTCAGGAATTCTGGCCACCATTTCCTTGTATTCCAAACTATCCCACTTGTTAAAGGATGTAGATTATGTCCCAGTGGCTTACTCTGCCAATTTATCTGTCCATTTTCATCACACTAAACTACAAGTGCCCTATAGTCCCACTTGAGAAGAAAAGTTTAATGGCTGAGAGAAAACAGTTAAAGTGACCCTGTTACTCAAGTCACCTTGAATACTTGAGCATGGCATTCCACAGGGATTGCTTGGCTCTCCCAAAAGGCAATTTAGCATGGCTGCCAAATAGCACAAGTACCTCAGCACTGCCTGAATAACTAGCTGTTCCTCGTCGTGTTGCAAAGTATATACAGTATGGGCCAGAAGCTCGCGCTTCATTGACGCTGGCAAGTGCAATATCATGAACAAATGCACTCCAGGCTGTGTTTTCCACATCCACTCACTGCAACTAAATTATTTCCAGCAAGAACATTCAAGTTGAGAACAATAACTACAGAATGTTCATATATGGAAGCAATTGGGGTACATATGGAATTATGCATTTATTCCCTTTCACTGGCCCAGGAGGCAGGGCAATACACTGCCAGCCAATCAGAGGCCATTCAAACTCATTTTCTATCAAATAACCAATAACCTGACTAATGTGCGGGTCCCAAAGCTCATGTTACCACAATGCCACAGAGTGAACTTTCCCACTCCAGTCTGGACCAAGAACTGTTGGTAGGACCAGCCTTAGTGTACTTGTGTCTGTGATATATTGATTACAGGGGGGAAACATAGTGATGGCTGATTGCTCAAGTGGAATGGAGCCAGTGTGTGGCTGATGCTCTGAAACCCTGAGAAACATTTGTTCGGTGCAAAGGTGTGTCAGTATGAAATCTTTCAACTGTTCCTTTCTCTCCTCTTCTCCGACATGCAGGTTTGATCAGAAACAAATACTTTAACATGCTGTGTTCAGTGGAAACATCTCTCTTATCTCCTCTCATGACCGCTTTAGTTAGCAGATAGCCTCACTTATCAAAGGTGTCCTCCAGTGATTTAGTATTACATTACCATAAAGAAAGGAAACACATAAGGTACAAATTTGAAAAAGGACCAAAAGCAAAGCATGACAGGCTGCGCTATCCAGATTTCCCGTCCTCTGTATGGATCACGGTCATAAAACTCTTTAGCCCACATCTTTGAAACTCCAGACCTCCAGTGTGAGCTTTCTGTGTCGTCTTCAGGCTCGAGCCGACATTCTCAGACCCGACAGAGCTCCTCCAGAGCCACAGAACACATTATACAACTGATGATGATGAGGAAAGTAATTGTGATCCATAAAATTGGTGAGCTTCCCTTTAAATACAACCTCTGTGATATGCTTTGCTTTTCCCCTGAATACTAATGCAGTTATCCATTCATTGTCTATGACTGCTTATCCTTTGGAAGGTCATGGGGATAATAATTGTAACAATTTCTTCTGGTGTTAGCAGAGTGGGTCTTCTAACTTTGTCTACTGTGTTACCAGGTTTGTTTGAAGACATGACTAACCAATAAACATCTATTTATTCTATTTTATCATCAGACAGATCTTAAAAAGTGACTAATCACCTTATTTTTAAGTGTTGCAAAAAATCCCACAGAATACTGAGGGCATACCTGCAGTGTACCTGTGTAGTTGTAGCTATGGCCTTGTAAAAGTATACTGACTCAGTAAACTCATTCTTATTAAAAGTGTAAAGTAGTAAAGGCTAAAATATATTCCATGGCATGTCAGTGACGGTCAACCACAGCACTGCCTAGCAGTTGGTTCACATTTGACCTACCAAACTTAATGAAGACACTACTGTATGTTGTTTCTTCAAATAAGCGATATATAAAGTATATAATACTTGTAATAATCCACAATCTTTACAATAAAGCCAGTCAGTAAATGTCACCGTAACTGACAGAGATGATGAAAATAAGACCCAAACCAGACAGATGAGTTTAAGAGACACACATGGCCAACCATGAAACTACTGCAATTGAAGCTAAGAGGCTTCCAACAGGGCAGAAAGACACTCTCCAGTAATATCTCCTGGACCTGCCGAGGTCAGAAGATCCAACACAGTTCTGAGGAACATTCATTCAGACGACAGAATGTGGTGATTCCACTGAAAAGTCGATATAATAACGAATTATTATCAATCCCTCCTTTAAACCTTAGGAGGATCTTTACAATTTGTTGGATGTTCCCCAAGAAAGAGGTGAACTTTAACACAAGACGTACAATATATAAATAAAATATAGACTACATGTGTTACCTGTTCATGTGTAGTGGGGATGAGCAGCTGACCTTGACCAGTTAACACCATGCTGCACCCATGGACAGAACAAATCTCCAGCTCCTGCTCTGACACACCGTTCTATCCCTTGAGCGACACAGACTCTCCACTCTGTGTTATTCCCACTTCAATAAAAAGCAAAAATATGAGAAAAGCATTGTGATTTGTATAATCCATGACTCTGGTGTCAGTTGAGCCCCCCATTGCAGTTAGACATGGCCATCCAATGGAAGGCTGGCTTTAGACAAAACATCAATGCTGTATGGATCGCATAGCAATGTAAGCCGTTGAGTGAGGCAGGCTACACGCCCAAAAATAAAGGCCCGACATTCTTAACACCAATAAAAAAGCGCTGCAGGCTTTAACACATATTGACTGCATTATATACAAGAGGATGGGGGTGCATTGCATTCACAGTCAAAGCTTGCACCTTCTTTTCTGTTATTCATTCTGGTAAAGTTGACTTTGCACGGTGCTTCTTTCTGGTGACATACTGCTGCACATTCACTGAGTATGTCCTCTGACAACAGCGGGTTTAAGGGGCAGTCCAGACAGAGTTAGTGTAGCACTTCCAAAGTTAGGAGACTTGTGAGCGATGTATCTAAAAAGGAGAGATCACAATCAATGCAGCTGAGACTGAGAAACCTGACTTTTAGACCCCATTCACAGCTGACAGATCACATCTGCAGGTGGGCTAGCGTGTACTGTGATCAGATCCTACATGAGTGCAAATGCAATCCATACATATTGTTTCCACTTTTCTGCATTTCAGCACATTACCAGCACCTATAGATGAGTGAAATACTGAAATCACTAGCAGGAATGTAGAGTTGCAACAATTAGTCACTTAATAAATTAGCTGATGGACAGATAATTAATCAGCAGTTATTTTGATAATCACTTCATGGTTCAAGTATTTTTTTCCAAGCAAGAATACCAATGGTCTACCTAGGGCTGGGCCAATAAAACGATAGCGATATGTCTCGCAATAGACACGTAATCAATATCAATATAAAATGTGTTCGATAAAGCATTCGATAATTATTTTTTTTCTTCATCGGAAGAAACCTGAAGTTGCGAAGCGAGGTTGGTTGCATGAACAAAGGCTGAGCAACGTAGGGAGTAATCGCTAATCAGTGAGAGAGACACGCTAACACACCAATCATGTAACATTATCAAGTTCGGTTGCGCCATGTCGTTGTCACGTGTTTGTTGCCCCGCGAGGAGTGAGATGAGAAATAGAAAGTGAGCGCTGCAGCGAGCAAAGAAATCGTCGATAGAACAGGGAAAGTCAGCTCACCAGTATGGAGTTTTTTGGATCGGACCGTAGTCAGACCAATGTGGTCTGTAACTTATGCAAGACTTTCGTCTCCACCAAGACCGGTAACACCACAAACTTGTTTAACCACCTTAGCCGCGCTCACTCTTTGGAGCGCAGCCGTATTCGCCAACGTCCAACAACATCTGCAACCGCAGCACCACCGCACAAGCAGCAGACCATCATGCAGAGGTATCTGCTTCAGTGCCTGATGACAAATCATCTAAAAGGTACGAAGACATAACGGAGGCAGCGGCATATCATATAGCTAAAGACATGCTTCACTGAGCACTGAGGAGAAGCCAGGTTATAAACATCTCTTACACGTGCTTTTTTTTTTTTCTTAAACACCCTTACAATAAAAATATAATTGAACAGTTCATGTATGTTTAGAGTAAGAAGAGTGACTAAAGTTGTTCATATGTCTAGGCTGGTTTTATAGTTCAGTCAGTGTTACTGTTCTGTCTATCATGTTTGTTTGTTTGTATGTCACAGATGTCAAGTCTACCTCAGTTTCTGCTATGTTTCCAAAACACTGCACATATCTGAAAACATTTTATTCAGCAGAAGGTGAATCAGCTTGTGAACTTCCTGCACTAAACCTGCAGAAAAAAGTTCTCAGGTTTCTCTCTGTTTACATTTTTACACTTTTTTTACATTTATTATTTGAGTGTTTTCCATGGTGAATTGATTCATCCAGTAATGAAAATCATCGTTAGTTGCAGCCACACAGGAATTATATCACGTCACCCATATCCTCATGCACACGGAAGAGAAGAAGCTGGGTCCTTCATTCCCTTCAATGCAAAGCCACAGCATCTTTCCATGCCTTGGAAATGTCTTTCAAAGATAACCCAGGTGACATCATCAGGGTTATTTTTTTCAGCCTTTAGAAAGGGAAAAGGATTTCTCATCTCTGCACTGACTTTCATATCCACTGTACCACTCTAGCTACCAGTCTTTGCTGGAAATATCAAGTTGTTTTCAGGGAGTGTAAACACAAGTTTGTGAGACTTTCATACTGGTGTTAAATACCGTGTGCCAACAATGTCATTTGACAATCCAAGCGGCGTGTGTTAGATGCGGCAAACTTGTTTGCTGTGTAATCAGGCTGGTAAATTAGCACTAAAGACCCTGAGAGGTGGGAATGACAATCTGTCACAACGCTGCTGTCTGACCAGCCGTAACCGGCTTACACTGGGGCTGCCGCTGCTGCTGCTGTTGTAGCTGCTGCGGCGAACTCCCGACGTGCCGGGGCTTATCTGGGGCACGCAGGAGGCACAACAATGAACTTATCACCATCCAGCCACTTGGCGAGATGTAGCTGCAACCCCGCTGCGCTGCTCTGACCGCGAGCCGGCTCCGGTTCATTGATCATACACACCAGCAGAGCCTAATCTAGGGACAGTGAGCCTTTCAAACCGCAGGCTCCGGCTTTGGACAGAGAAAGGGCGGGAAAGAAAAAAAAAAAAAGACAGAGAAGTTTTGTCAGGTAATATAAAAAGCTGCTGGTGAAAAAAATGAAGAGAAAGAAGTTCAATAAGTTTGCAGGGACCTCCACACCCTGCATGTCAACTAGCTTCCAGGATTTTGATTGAAGCTCTGCACAAGCCCACAGCAGGGCTTTTCTATTCCTTCTTTTTTCTTTGTTGGCGAATCGGTTACAGTGCCACAAGAATACATAAAAGTTTCAGTAGGAGGGTTCCACTGAGGGTCAGAAAAAAAAATCTCTTTTTGGGGCAAAACTCTAATACAAACAAAGATGATTCTCGGCCTATTTGCCGGCTGTGAAGCTTTGAAAGCGGCAACAAAGATGAGGTGTCAGAGTGAAAATGAAGAAGCACCATCCCATACAGGCAATTTCTAAAGCACGCAATGTGATTTTCCGTGCAGAATAACAAAGTGGCTGGGTTACCGTAATACCCAGCCAGATGCATTACGCTCTGACACAGTTACTGTCACTGATATTAGGTATTTCACGGCCAGTGCAGACAGTACACAGAAATCATTCAGGCTGTATGTGAGAAACATCGGAGCCTTTTAAACGTGATGTGATTTTTGGCCACTCTGCTGTTCCACAATCAATTAAGCAATGGGAGCGCTCCTTGTGTTATGCATGGCATGTATACTGGCATACATACACCCCCATGTCCTATTTTCAAAGACAGCCCTATTATCTAAGCCTTTTGTACTTTGCCGCTGACTGATTCTGCTGATTTTTTTCCCATCATGCCTGACTCCCTCCGTCCCGTCTAAAGGAAAGATCGGAGTGATCGTCACATCAAACGGAACACGGCGACTTGCCCCTCGCAATCTCTACATCTGGAGCAAATTGAAGGTGATTTTCAATAACTGCGCTGACGAGAGGCAACAGGCGGATCTGACAGGCTATAATAAGAGGGACGATCTGACGTTCTCTGTGTTTCAAGTGGATCATAGCTTGGTTTACGCTGCCTGCTGCTGAAGAGCAAATTTTTTTTTACCAGCCTGGACGTGATGATATGGTGGTGCAGGTGTGAAATGTATTTTGACAGGAGTCCAGTCATAGGACTGCCTATAAAGAGTGTGAACATTGTGAAATTTAGATAACAGTAGAAATCTTTTACTTTGACACCCTGCAAACTTCAGAATTAAAGCGATTTTATGTTTCTTTTGACAAAGACGAGACCAAGTAACTACAATCTAGCAGTCATGATGAACAATATGTTAGCTGAAGTAATATCTATTGTTCAGAACTGGGTAGTTTATCTCCAGATGTGTACTGATTGAATATTAAACCATTTGCATTCCTCTCAGATGGATTCAGAACACTCTTTACTCCCCACTTATCTTTAAAGAGCACTTTTGAGTAAAATTCATCTTTACACTGTGATTGGTACTGTAATTACACACACACACAATTGCTGTGGAGAGACGTCAGAGTGATGGGTTGCCACAGCGCAGCACCCCAAGCAGTTAAGGCTCAAGAGCACTTCTGCAGTGCCCTGGAGGTGAACTGGCACCTCCCCAGCTACCAGAACAGCTCTGTAGTGATAAGTCCATGCTGGACTTGCTGATGCGTCAACAGCATCAACGCACACCCTGACAACAAGAGGAATCATGTAAAAACAATTCTACTTACCATACGTGCCAAATATGCTAAAAAGTCTGACAAACACAATTTAAAGAAGGCAAGCTGAAAGGGCCTATTTTTAGAAGAATACATATATAAACAAAAAATTGAATTTCAACCATAGGGAAAATGCCAATACTGCATGTCTACACAATAAAATGTAAATGACCAATCCACTGTAAGTGCATACAATGTGTCCAAAGGTTCATCACCACACTATCATTAACACGATCAGCCCCATATTTTAGGTATGCATTCACAAGAAAACCTCAATGGTTAATACATTCAATATGCAAATATACTTCACCTGCAACAATATACTACAACTACCATGCAGAGCCATCAATTCACCTAACAAAAAAACCCTTCACCTCACACAGACAGCTCTGGCTTTGTCTGTGCTTTCATTGTAAAGAGGCATTTCAAAAAGTAAACAATCTCCATTCAGATGAGTGTTTCAGGACCGTTTCCGACTGTCCCACATGCATTTCAAAGCTGTTCTACATACACACACTTCTGTGGTAATTTCATTCAATGCACTGACCACTTTTTTCATAGCACATATGTGTTGCACTGCACAGCCCTGAGGGTGTTGCATCCTGCGATTTTGGGCTATATAAATAAAAACTTGATTAACATGGCTCAGTTCTGTCCGCATCATCTCTATCTTCACCTCCAATGTTGAGTTATATGTAAAGTTTTTCAAGTTAGAAAAGGAGAAAAATAGAAAACGAATCGTATGAGCCGCTGTGTGAATGAAGCCTTTGGGATACTCAGAACTGTATTTTTCTCCGGAAAATAGTGTTTCACATTCCCCTGCACACCGACTCACAAGGAGAAAACTGCTTTATGGCAGGTGGTGTAGAAAAGTACCCATAAATCTCCCAAAATGACACCAGGGCTAAACAATCCAGGCTTGGAAACAATCTTATCTTGATCAGTAATGGGGGGGTTGGGGGAACTTTTGGCTCCAACATCATCATCATCCAACTCTCCTACTCTGTGTTCTGCTGCCTCTAAAGCCATTCCTGTGCCTAATCTCAGTGAAACATGTGACCAGTTGTGTCAACTAATCGCTGGTCTCATAATAATCTGTACCGTGGCTCACATTCAGTACGGACCCACCATGTCTAAACATATTAAGCAAACAAGTAAATCACATGCAAAGCTCCAACCCACGACAAATTGCCAACAAGCTTGTATTTGGTGTTTGCCTTCTGTTTTGCTCAATTGCTGCTGGCCGGAAGCACGGTGGTAACAAAGGCTGCATGGTGGGATACCGCTACAGTAATACCTTACACACAGATACCACCCACTGTGTCAAAGTCACACACTTAAACGCTCAGCACGTCTGACTGTGATTAGAATGCGAAGAAAAAGATTTTCTCAAGAGACATGCGAAACATCACCTTTACTCTATAAAACAGGCAATGATCTCAATTCTAAACTGTTTGCGAGCAGTCCAAAAGACCTGGACATTTACTCAGCAGTCTAGCAAAAGACACTATTAAGAACTGTCACTTTTATTTATAGGGTACATAACACTTGTGCAATATTTTTTTTGTCATCTTTTTTTGTCTTCTCCACCAACGTGGAGCGAAGACAGCCAACGATCATGACTTTGTTGAGTGGTACCTGGGCCTCCTTTGTAGGGACAGTTATTTGGCAGTAGCAGAGCAGAGTGGGTGGAGCTGGGGATTTTGGGGCTCAGCCCATACTAGGAGGCAATAAGACCCCATGTCTACCAGACATTAATAAGCAATTCGTACCTGGATATACAGCACTGCACAGTGGGACATCCAAAAGCAGCACAGAGGTCTGACATTTTCTTTTACTGGAACTGGTCAGTACCTGCTGCAATATGGTGGCAGCAGTAATGGTCAAACCATATTCAGTCATGACTTGAATGTTGCAGTTAAGGATTTATTCAAATGGCTCCACAAGTTACTTTCAAATTTCTACACAGCTGTTCTGCCATCACCAAATTTTCTCTCAGTACTTTAATATTTGAGCTGCCCAGCATAACGCTGCCCTGAGATATATGTAATAATGGAGAAAAGGACAGCTCCAGCTTAATGTGATTTTTAGTAAAAAAAAAAAAAAAAGACAGCAATTGTCATTTTTAACAGCATTTCAAAGTGAAAAGGTAAGCATATTAACATTTTTTCATAGAAAACTCATGACACAACAAACACACAGCAAATGTAATCTACTGTCTAGCAGATAACATTGTTCCCACAGTTTTCAGAGCCAGGTGTGGTCAGTGTCTAGCAGATAAGCTTTCTAGGACCAGTGCTTGCTCGCCTCCCTCATCAGCCACATGGGCCTCGTCTTAAAGGTCTTAGCACTCCCTCATGAGTCATACTTTGACAAACAGAGGCAGCCAGAGGCATCTGTAGTCTATGTAGCATTGTCACTAGGTTGATGTGACTACTAATGGCGGAGGATAATCAGCTCATCACTAGCACCAGTAGCTCGACTACCCCCGCTGGTCATGTGATCATCATCTTGCAGAGAAAGGGCTTGATTTTAGGTTTTTGATAGGCAGCTTGACGCAGCAGAAAGAGGCAGAGATCAGAGAACTTTGGGCTTGCTGGGTGAATTTTCTTCTTCAGGATGTGCTCACATTGTACAGACTGTGTATACGTCTGTGGCCAGACACCCTCCAGACGTGCTCTGATGGTCCCGCGCCATCCTATTTACCTCTACGGTGAAAAGCATTCTTCCTGTCCTAGATAAGACATCCAGGTAGAGATCAGGAGTTAATAGATGGAAACTCGATGTACAAATCATGATAACTTGAGCTCTGATGCTTTGATTTTGACCACTCTTCATCTGTTTCTCAACAGTCCCTTATCTTTATATGGAATTGCAATACTTAATCAGCGTCCTAGTCACTGTCATTGCCTGTGCATCAACAGGAACATGTATATGTTTAGTTTAGATGTTTAGAAAGAGATCTGTACTGTGCATGCAGCGTGAGATTCCACTCTTAGCCAGTGCTTGACAAAGTCGGTTTTATTATGCAAATGCTCTCCCTTTACTGTGTACAGGTAGACAGATTTACTTGTAACCAATGATTACCTTAATCCATCCACAAAACAAGCTGCTGATGAATTATGCAAATACTACATCTGTTTCTGCACAAATGAATCTCTGTGGAAAATGGCACTGTCACCACAATGTAAGATTCATCCTCAGATGTCAGCGACGAAGCGACGCTGATAAACAAAGTGTGTGATGCATTCCATGAGCTCTTGTAGGAGCGGGAATGGCGGAGGGCCATCAACAATACCCCCTCTGCATCACGACAGACTGTCAGCGTTCGGTCACACAAAGTGCCTTTAATGAACGGGATTAAGGATGTGTGTGTACTAAAGTGTGTAACTGCATTCAAATGTGCCACAGTCAAAGACTCACATTAAACCAACTAGAATGTGTTCTGAAGTGAGATCATAAATGTATTTAGACTATCAAAATGTATTGATTGCTGATGATCCTGCAGGGCTGGAGGCAGGATTTTTAGAAATACTGTACTAAGATCATGATTCAGCTCCAGGGTGATCATCATTCCCTGAAAGACACTTTGAATAGCCATCAAGGAAATTATTTATTTCACATTTTCTTTATTGATTTAGCTGTTCATTTGTTTGTTTTTATTTCATCTTCCTACTTATGCTTCTCCTCCACAATTGTAATCTTGGCAATACTGGAAATACAAAAAATATCTATTCAGTTTAATAGTTTTTCTTTTTTTTTTTTTTTTTAGGTTATTTATTTTGAATAAGATCTAAAAGATATCAGAATCAAGCCTGTCTCCTGGAAACTACATTTGTGCTCACATCTAGATTTTTCATCACTAATGAGAAATATCTAATGAACGCATCTGTAAAGTTGCAAAGTGAAGAACATAGAGCATTCCTGCAAAAACACTGACCGGCAATACATTTCCTTTGCTTTCCCTGCAATATCTGCTCATGGCAACTAAATCATCATTAGGTTTTCTGGCTATGTTTAGGTCACTCACAGAACTTAATGTTAGGAAAAGATGGTGGTCTGGGTTAAATATTTAAAAAGTCTGTGCTGGCTGACACCTTCCACCTTGACCACCTCCCTATGACTTCTGTGTGGTACAAGATGGCACCATTTTCCTGATGGCATAGAAAAGGCAGCCTTGAACATATTCAAGGCTGCCATTAAGCTTCGTTGAGAGTAATGTATTCAGCTGTATATAAATATCATTTCTAGGAGAGTCATTAACTCCTCCTGAAGTCTCAAAGCTGCCAAATTCCCAGACACAAGTCAAGGATACAGCCTTGGTTGCATTTCTCTGAATGGGCTGTTTCTGTGTTTAGAAATCCTGAAACATTATTCTGCTCATCTCTGGACACAGTGATGATTTCTACACCCTTTTCTGCTTCCCAAATTATCTCTGATCACAAGGTAGAGAAGCATTAGAAAAGCAGCCAACAGAAGAAAAGGTTTCATCCAGGATCCCTTGGAACCGAATGTCACCTTTTCATCAGTTATATGCATGCTGACATCTATTTGCCCATGCTTTATACATGCTGAACATTAATATTCCTTTGAACTAAATGTCAGGTTCATCTGTACGGGACCTGACCCTCGCCGAGGGGCCAAGGTGAATGTTAATTATTATTGGAGCAAATTGACTTTCAAGTTCAGAGGTTGTATTAATTAAGGAAAAGCAAGTTGACGTTGCATAAGTATAAACCGCCCTGACGCCCACCCCGTGGCTCCTGGCACTCCCCCACAACTGAGAGCACGACCCCTGATCGTGACCGCTGCACAACTGAGACACGGGTGCAGAGAGAAATGAAAATGAAATCCACCTCTTTGATTTGTCTAATCTAGAGGGACACCATGATCCAGACAAACAAAGATTAAATGTCTAGACCTTTCAGATATGAAACGAGTGCTCATGTTAATGTAACAGTTGGCGCTGAGCAAGAAATGGGAGGAGGCAAAGGAAGCTCTCGCTGTGAGAACTTGAATCATTCATGACAAAAGTCCTCAAAACTATAGAAACTAAGAATTATCATATCATAGCGGAATAGTGGGCTGCACGGTGGCGCAGCAGGTAGTACGCGTGCCTCACAGCAAGAAGGTTGCCGGTTCGATCCCCAGGTCAGACGGGGCCTTTCTGTGTGAAGTTTGCATGTTCTTCCCGTGCATGCGTGGGTTCTCTCCGGGCACTCCGGCTTCCTCCCACAGACCAAAAACATGCTCATTAGGTTAATTGATGACTCTGAATTGTCCGTAGGTGTGAGTGTGAATGTTTGTTTGTCCTTACATGTTGCCCTGCAATCAACTGGCGACCGGTCCAGGGTGTACCCCGCCTCTCGCCCATTGTAGCTGGGATAGGCTCCAGCCCCCCGCAACCTCGAAAGGGATAGGCGGTATAGATAATGGATGGATGGACAGCGGAATAGTGATGTCTGTCTGTCTGTCTGCCTACCACTTTGGTCCAGACTGACAGATCTCACAAACTACTGGATGGTCCAAATTGGAACTCCTCCAATACTTAGGTTACTGACCAAAAACCTTTGAAACTAATGACACAGGGTCAGCCATACTTTGTGTTTAGCCCTAATGAGCAATGGCAGTAGTCATGCATCTTTCAGGTAATGGCTTGCAGCTGCAGCACTAATATGCTTCACCTATCTGCTGTCTGTCATTTCAATAAAAACAATAGATTGAGTGACTGGCTGCACACACAACAAGGAAGCACCTTATCTGCCCCTTATTTGGCAGGCAGATAAAAATGTCAGCTCTTACAAAGACAGTCAACAGTAACCATAGGACAGATCCTCTGAACGTCTCCGGGCTCCCTTAAACAGTCCTGCAGTTTTCTTTTAATTTGTTGAGTTAAGGGAAACTTTCTAGACGGTGACTTATCATGTACACCAAATTACTGATAAACTATTAATATTCAATTAAAAGAATTTGACAGCACAGTATATGTAACATGTCTATGTATTTCTTGTAAAACTGCTGTATTATAACATAACACACCTGTCCCTTTCTACTGCACATTACAGCATGCTTGTTGGCACCCACTGTCAGCTTGCTGTTATGTTGCTATACCTCATCTTTTCACTACCAAAATTCGGCAGCAAGGTACACTGTGCTGTCTGATCATGACTACCATGTATGGTCAGTGGGGATTCCAAAGGCAAATGATAACATTCTGGGAAATATACTTGTTCACTTTATTGCTGAGAGTAAAGACTGAAAGACCAAAACCGCTGAATGCTAAAACATAAACATGAAGTTACAGTTAGCAATAAAAGACTGGAATCAGGGGGAAACAGCTGGCCTGGCTCATTGTGAAGCTAACAAAATCCACCAGTCACTAATCAATCTGCCTCTAACTCTAAGCAAGAATGATAATACCTAATATTTCTAAAATGGTGAATTATTCCTTTAAGAAAGCCATGGAATCTTTTGGCATTATTAACAAAGTCTTCTAATTCTATAATTTTTTGTGTTGTTCTACAGGCACACGGCTCCATTTCTCATGTATATATTCTATATTTTACTTTTGTTGATATTCCAACACAAGAAGGAAGAAGAAACATCCTCGTTTTATGTCATACTTGGATAAAAGTAGCGAGAAGTAAAAGTGCCTCTGCTGCTAGATATTTTGGGACTCTTTTCACCCTTAGACTTGAATGCTGACGTGGTCGGCCTGGTTCGTAGATCCTGCTGGAGTGAACAAGCAGTTGAGGGAACAGATCAATGCAACCTGTCCCCTCCATCATGACAGTAAATCCTCCTAGCTCCTAAACCTGTTCCCCCACCAGCTCCCCGACACCCTGCTGCAGGAGAGTCATCAAAGAGGAGTGAGTAATAAAAGAGAAACACTGAAGCACCTTGCTGCAACAGCACTGCTATAGTTAGAGGGTGAATTCCCACAGGGGCCACCCAAACTGAAATGTATGCACTCCAACACAACAACTGTCCAACTTAGTTTGAGAAACATGTTCACTGAGGTTCTAACCAAGTCTGCACATGCTTCTTTACCAATACTAAATTGAAGACTTTCAGCAAAGATTTGACGTTTCATCATTTGAAAATTCAACCCCGTCTACGAAAAATGACAAGTTCTACAAGCTCTAGTAAAGCCTGGGGGCCACGTTCACAAAGTATCTCATCTTACTAGCAGGATGATGCTAAAAGTTCTAGCCAAAAGTTTCTTCTTAAGACCTTTTCACAATGAGCTGAGTGCAATTCTTACGAAGGAACTTCTGAGGAAAGAAGGGGTGGGGTCTACCTGTTGCTACGGATGACATCATGTTTCATGAACAAACTTGCTCATCGACAGTGATTGATTGACAGGGGCTGGTTGTATGTCAGACAGAAAATATAGTGACTGTATCTGCCTCAAACACAATCTTCTTGTAGATACAGCAATATCTGGTGCAGTTGAACAAATATTCATACTTTGATGGGGCAGTTCCACATATAGCGGTAACATTTTGTGAAGTAATCCAGTGAAGGCCATGAAATCAGCCTTTTCTCAGTGTTTCAGTGCAGCTGGTGATTGTTTCAGATAAATTCAGTTCTCTTCTGTACAGTCACATCAAAGTTTGTCTGTTTGTCTTTAGTTTTTCTTTTGAGTTACCAGTGTTGAGGGTCCGACTGCCGCTGGAGGGACATCTGACCACAGGATTCAGCTGCTGTAGCAGCGCTGCTATATACAGGAAGTGGCCAATTGGACTGTACCAAGTGCCTGTAGCATCGGGGGGATTTAGAAGGTTTAGTATCGGATTTTCTTTATTTCTTGAAATTATTGGAGCATTTTGGTGTTCATGTTTAGGTTAATTATTACATTTTTCCGACTGACAGACTAGTTGTCCTGTTTTGTTTCATTTGTAATCTAGTTGAGAATATATGCTTTTGCTGTTTGTCTCACACATGGTCTGATCAGCCAGTATGTATGTTTCCATTTGTGTGCAGCTTGTTGGGTAGGTTTTGTCTACCTGCGTTGTTTAGTCCAGTAGAGGACAATCATACTTGAGTGCAGATCAAAACAACCATACCAAAACACTCTGAGTGTCTTTTCCCCAGACACATCTAACCAATGAGCAGTGTAACCATTTTGGTTTGATGGAACTTTCTGTGTACAAAAAACCAAAGCTGGGGAAATCACCTCCACTGATATGCACCAGAAAAAAGGACTACATAATTTCCTGCTGTTTCCTGTTCAGCTTGTGTACTTTTTCTACATTCAGACTGTACCAAACAGGGTTTTGTGCAGAGCTGCTAAGCTGTGTGAACCATGATCTACAGGTAGTGTCACTCAAAACATCTTCAGTGACAGAGCTTTGATTTGTTTCTAATCAATTCAAACACTTCAAATCAATTCAGAGGGCTTTCAAAGCTCCAATCGATGCAATGCACTGCTTTATTGCTTTTTCGACAGATGCTGACTGATCATCTGAAGTACCTGTCTCACAAAATCCCAGCAAAGCTGATGATCACTGGAAAGATACTATAAATTAAAAGAATGCAATTTCAAACTGCCTGAGGTAATTAGTTAATGGATCCACTCTTTCCTGCATTTCAAACTAAATCTTTGACAGTAAAGGAGCTGTTGTGTTATGAGTGTTTGTGCCTTTAACAGAGACTGTCATATGAGTGAGTGGGAAGTATAGAGGAGAGATAACCTACTTGTGGTAAATCATGCTTTAATTCCGTCATTCTCCAAACAAAATGTGTGTCATGTTCTGAGTGTTTGGAGCCGAGGGTATCTCAGAGGTAATTTCAAGCCTGCACTGTTAGCACTTTGCAGTGCAAGCACACGTTCAATTACGATACATCTGCAAATGCTAATTGCAGAGTAGTTAGCAGTGCTAATCAGCAAAGTCATAATGACAAACAAAACAGCAGATTAGTGAGATACGAAGACAATTTCAATGGAGCATGTAAAAAAGTGAAAATCAGGTTTGTTTAATCAGGACGGGATATATAGGCTATTTTCTGAACCTTACTGGAACAAATAAATATTAATTCAGCAAGAGTGAAGCTGAAGAATTAGAAGTACAATCCTAATATTTATTATGCGGAATTTTCAAGCCTTGCTGGAGATCACATCCCATAAATCACATAAATCCGATTCTGCAGCCAAACACAGACTCATTATTACTGTAAGGTGAAGCGGAGGCTATTTAAAGCTCGTCACAGGTTTTTCCATTGATGAACAAATGTTTTTCCTCCTTCCCACAAGCGCACAAGTTTTCCGAACTGTTCGTGGTCTCAGTTGCATTACAGCACAACAATACCTGAAAGAATGGCCTGAAACAGCGGCTCCGAACCTTTTTTGGCTTGTAATTCACTAAAAGGAGCAACGTCTATTTGCAGCTCCACATGGCCGTGAGCAGTTTCACCAAAGAGTGACTTCCTTTTCCGACTGATTCTAATCATTTCAGATGAGAAACGAACATCAAGTACTTTACAAGAAAAGGGAAAGTACTTCCTCTGTTCTTGCTTGATAATTATTTTGTGACCGGGAAAGACCAAATGACTTCTTGTCAGCTCTGCAGATTGACAAAAGGTTGCATATGAAGCCTGGTTCCAGCCCTCATCTCTGATCTGCTGGCGTTTTCAAAGTCTGACACTGTGGCCCCCCTTGCTCAGACAAAATAAAATCAACTACACCATCAACGCCTTTTAGCTCCCATTATAATTCTTTGTCTTACTTTGATTTGGGAAATGATCATGCTGTATGTTTTATAACTACACTTCTCATCCTTTGGGGGCTGTGGAGGTTGTAAAAGGTAAATATAATGTTGTCTTAGAGTCAGTTACCTGTGGGCTCCAACTTCAGCCCTGCTGTTTTAACCTATATACAGTATTTAACAAATTAGCTGTTAGCAGCAGTTCCTGTTTTCAGCATACCCACAGATGTACAGATAACTATCAGCGGATAACTTTGATACAGAAGGAAACATAAAAAATGTTTCTGTTGTTGTTCCGTGGGCAAGGATGTAGAGAGAATAAAAAAAGTTTGCCATCACACTGCAGTTGTTTTGAAGTTAGCATCCTTTGCTCTGAAGAAAAGTGAATGATTGAAGGAGAAATGAGGGCCGGCAGGGCCTGAATGGCTCAGGTCAGAAGACTGCACGGCCACCACGTGCACCTCGGACAGTGATTCAGGGTAAGACCAACTTTCATCTTCTGTGAACGTGGGAAGTTTCGCATTGTGAAACAGTCACTCATGTCCATGACTGATTCCCTGGATGTCAAAGCCCAGAACCCTAATTTACTTTTCTGTTTTCAGCTGCAGAAAAAAAGACGAAATAATAGCCCTCAGGGTGATGAAATGTCAAAACCAATTATGCTTATGACAAAGGAGCCATGAGTCATCTACTTTAATGAAATTAAACATCTTTCAGCCCTTCAAGCAATGTGTGTGCAGGACCACTTTATTTTACATGATTTTCTCCACTGATAGAATGTAATTATCTGATCTCTATTAATAGCCTTAATTTGTAAAAGCACAATAAAATCCCATCATTCTGAGGGGAATTCATTCTACACAGGGAGATATTCTGGCTTCCCGTAGAACTGTGTGTTACCTCTAATGTGAGCAGTCCTCTGTCTTCCCAGTTATCAGAGGTTTGGCATCTACTTTGCTGAAGGACAAGATATTCGGGTGATTGGTAGATGCTTGATTAAAAAAATGGTCTGGAGTTGGAGGTGGAGAATTAAGAGCCTGTCAGACATGGACTTTATAAATGTAGCGGTTATTGAACAAGTCAATGTTGTGTCTGGGAAAAGGCACATTATCTTTCTCTACAAGTCACTCTGGCAATCCGCCTACTGAAGGCCTAGTTACATATCTGCAATATATCCTGAATGGCTCCAGATGAATACAACACAAACAGTTACATTGGTGGATAAGGGAATCAATCAAAAAAATAATGATGATAATAAAAAAAGGGCAGTCTAGGGCTGGGCGATAAAACGATAGCGATACGTCTCGCGATAGACATGTCATCAATATCAATAAAAAATGTGTTCGATAAAACATTCGATAATTTTTTTTTCTTTGTCGAAAGAAACCTGAAGTTGCGAAGCAAGGTTGGTCGCATGAACAAAGGCACTCGCTCTCAGGTAACCGAGCAACGAACGGAGTAATCACTGATCAGTGAGAGAGACACGAACACGCCAATCACGTAACAGTATAAGGTTCGGTTGCGCCATCTCGTTGTCTCGTGTTTGTTGCTTCAGGAGGAGCGAGATGAGAAATAGAAAGTGAGCGCTGCAGCGAGTGAAGAAATTGTCGATAAAACAGGGAAAGTCAGCTCGCCAGTATGGAGTTTTTTGGATTTTATAAGTCGGACCGTAGTCAGACCAATGTGGTCTGTAACTTATGCAAGACTGTCGTCCCCACCAAGACCGGTAATACCACAAACTTGTTTAACCACCTTAGCCGCGCTCACTCTTTGGAGCGCAGCCGTATTCGCCAACGTCCGCCAACCGCAGCACCACCGCACAAGCAGCTGACCACCATGCAGAGGTATCTGCTTCAGTGCCTGATGACAAATCATCTAAAAGGCACGAAGACATAACGGAGGCAGCGGCATATCATATAGCTAAAGACATGCTTCACTGAGCACTGAGGAGAAGCCAGGTTATAAACAGCTCTTACACGTGCTTTTTTTTTTCTTAAACACACTTGCAATAAAAATATAATTGAATAGTTCATGTATGTTTAGAGTAAGAAGAGCGACTAAAGTTGTTCATATGTCTAGGCTGGATTTATAGTTCAGTCAGTCTTACTCTTCTGTCTATCATGTTTGTTTGTTTGTATGTCACAGATGTCAAGTCTACCTCAGTTTATGCTATGTTTACAAAACACTGCACACATTTGAAAACATTTTATTCAGCAGAAGGTGAATCAGCTTGTGAACTTCCTGCACTAAACCTGCAGAAAAAAGGTTCTCAGGTTTTTCTGTTTACATTTTTACACTTTAATTTACATTATTACTATTATTTGAGTGTTTTCCATGGTTGTGTTGACATTTCCTTTCCTTTCTGCCTTGATAGCTGAGGGGATTATAATCAGAGGAAGGTTACATTTAAAATAAAAATATTTCAATTGAATGTATTTTTCTCCTGGTCCTTATTTTAAATAGGTAATTAAAAATATCAATAATTATCGGTATTGACGGATACAAAACACTTACATCATGTTTTCAGCCATATCGCCCAGCCCTAGGGCAGTCTGAGTGAAAGCAGAGCCAAGGGTCCTCACATATTCTTTCAAAGAACAACTCAAAGAAGCTTTACAAGCCACCAAAAACAATCTGCAAACTAAATACTTTACTATATACATTATACTATACTATAAATAATGTATTTTCAATATTTGCTCACATTTTATATATCTATTTAACTATTAAATCATATTTTCTGTGTATGTCCACATGCAGTTCAAAATTTGCTTTTTTTTCATTTTACATTTACAAATGGAACAATGTTCACTCTCAATATCAGAATCAGCCTTTAAAACTCATTATGTGTCATTTTTTGTCTAATTGTATAAGTTAGTTTAATAAGTTCTACTGAGCCAAAATAAATAAAGTTGAATAGCAAAGACCTCTTTAGGTCACTAAAAGCGCCACAACCTCATAGACATGGCTGTATGTCCTCTGTGTGGTAGCTGGTAGCTACAGTCCTGATGGTGAATTCAGCGGATGATACAGAGTAACAATGCAAAGGACTGTCAGTCGTGACTTTTCAATGCTGTGCTGCAAACAAAGGTTTCAGAGACAGATATTGGAAAACCTTTTTTCTTTTCTTTTTTTTTAATTTGGGTTAACTGAACCTTCAGTTCTGGTTGGCCACACTTGAATTCAGTTCAAAGTGAACTATTCAGCCAAGCATCAAAGATAAAGTCGAGCCTAAACACTGTGGGCTTACACCTGCATTGAGCTCTTCTCACTGCAGCTCTCCTACCTTTGTGTCATGTGACCTACACTGGACCTAGAACATAACATGTCATATATATTTTTGTGAAGCTCCTCATGGACCTAAAAAGCATATCCCTCCACTTACACATATTACGTGGCTATTAGTAGTCATGACGATATACAATACTGCAATGTGACATGCCAAACTTAATGAATTCATATTGCTAAACTGTGTGGGGCTTCATGACTCCACATGCTGTGTCCTTAAAAGGGTGTTTCCATTTCTTGCTGCCTCACCACTTCCCATCTCCTCGCCTTCGCTGAGTGACAGAAGCAAAGCTCCATTCCTCTCAGCAACATAACCCAGCCTCCCCTCATCTTGTTGAATTAAAGGAAAGCTAATCTTAAGTGATGCTAATGGAAGTCAGTGACGACCATAAGTGCTAATGTGCTTGAGCAATTAACCTAATATTTACTTGCTTGACTCTCGGGAGGTGCTAGCTTATGTCTGCCGACTCGCTCCCTCTGCTCTCACATGATGTGCGACTAACTCAGAGAGAGAGAGAGAAAAAAACAAGAGTCTCCGAGAACAGTTAGAATGTGAAGTGCTTCAAAGAGAGAGGTGAGTTTAGAAACAGACTCATTAAGACAAATCAGTCCAAGCGATGCTGTCTTGAGGTTTGCAGAAACATTCAGGAGCACGTTTGAGAAGTTTAAAAAGTGTTAATTCTAAAACTGAAATACTAAATTGTATCAGACAGAAATTCTTGAAATGTTCACATTTCCCTGATGCATGTACTACATGTACTTTTACTGTTCACTGGCTATCTGTTATTGGCTGGTTTTGTCTGTGAAGATGCTCAGTCATTAATGTCATGGTTACCCAGGCAGGGATGAAACTGGATGCCTCTCATCCAAGGGGCTTCTTCAGTTCTAGCTGATTGGTGGGGAGTGCCAGCTATTTAACCTCTGAGGGGTCATTAAGGTTGTTGATACCTCTGGGTTCGTAGCTCCTGGCTGTGTGATGGTTGTCAAATATAAGTGTCAGTCACTTGAGTTGTCACATGAGGTGAATAGCTGTTAAAAATTCTTGGGAAGGGATGAAAGGACAACATTGCAGATGAGCTGCAATCATAACACCGCTCAGTCGTCACTTCCTTGTCATTTCTACAGCAGCAATGTTTGTAATCTTGGGTTTCACATCTGCAACACAAACTGACTACAGACTCTATGGCTTACAGACAGTGAAACACAATGACAGACCTGAAGCAGAAAGTCAGCAGAGCTGTAGTTAAATATTAACAAAACACAGCGGAGAGAGAGAGAGAGAGAGAGAGAGAGAGAGAGAGAGAGAGAGAGAGAGAGAGAGAGAGAGAGAGAGAGAGAGAGAGCAGAAACAGCAGAACGTTGCCACCCTCTTTAATCTCAGTTATGAACATCTGTAATAAGACAGATGTGGGAGCAAACCATGTCGACATGAGTTCAACGACACTCGCTCCCAACTCTGCGATGAAAAACAAAAACAGCAATATGGAACAAAATAACAACCAGACAGGAACCCTGGAAAGAGACATAAATAAATGCATTTCAGCACCAAAGAGAATCAAAGTCACAGCAAAGTCTAACAAAGACAGAGGCTAAATAAATAAGTTGAGTAACGATTAGAATTTGCATTGCAAATGAATTTTCCATCCTTTCCAAACTGTGTTGAATTATGCAAAGTGGTAGATTAATGCTAATGTGTTAATGTCTCTAATGGTCTTTGCATAGCAGGAAACATGAAACACCACAGGAACAACTCTTTTAATCTCACTGTTAAAAAGCAATAGTTATGATATGTTGCGAAGGTGTCAACTGGTGGGGGAGGGGGGGTACTTCCTCTACTGCCACCATCCAAGGAAGTGGATTGAATTTGTTGAATTTGACATCAGCATGTTAAACAGATAATGTGGCTCGTAGCATCTGTCGCAGACCCTCAGACTAGATCAGTGTTGGCGGATTTCATACTGAGGGACAGTCAAGAGAATCTGTGTGAATGTTGAGTCTCATTTGAAGCCAGAGGAGCAGGTTGGATGTGGGGAGAATGTTTTTTCATGTTGCTTTTTGTGTCGTCTCACATAGACAGAGCTAACGTTATCTCCACACTTCATACTGCAACACAAGCTCAGCTGCTTCTGTTGGAACAGGAAAGCCTCCTGTCTGTGTGTCTGCTGCTGTTGTTTGTAAATGAACGTGACAGACAGACTGTGCTTCATGGACTACTCTACTTACATCACATACTTTTAATTTAAGTTAAAAAAAAAAAAAAAACGTAAACTTTAGGTCCACTCTTGTTTAGTTTAGTTCTACTGTTGTTAATACTGCACTTTACAGATGGTGACATCTATAAAAGGTATTCTCACACCTTCATCAAATCAAATACTGTTTGATGGGTACACAAGAGTCAACAAAAGTCAGATTTTACCCCAGGAGACCACTGATCGTTCCACAACGTTAACCCTCTGATTATGATTGGAACTCTCTCTAAACATAATTAAGTCAGATTTGTGCCTGAACCTCATTAAACCTTAACCATTGTGTCATCACATCCTCATCTGGAATGAATTTGGAGGGCAAAGGCAAAAAATGTTGTGGATGTCTGTCCACAGGGGCGTCAGATCACAAAATCATATTAGAGGGCACAGACAAATGACACATTTTGTTGTTTAATTAGGAGGACTTGTTCACAGCCGGCAGCTCGCTGTATTGTAGGTCTCTAATGTGACACATCAGCAGAAGGGTTGTGTTCTGTCAATGATGGCTTAATATTGATTAAAAATCAAGTTGGTTTTGTTTTGTTTGCTTTTTTCAGCTTTAAGCTCCTGTTAATGAAATTCACTGGTAGCTCTTTCTGGGTAAGCCTTCAATGTTTAGTCCATGCAGGAAAGTGTTGTGTTTTATCAACAGCTTAATATGAGGGGCCGTACAAGCCATAATTCATTCTGGTCCTCTCATACACATATATTCGCCTCTCACAAACATATATTTTCTCTCTCACACACATACATTCTCCTTTTACACACATATATTCTCCTTACACACACATACATTCTCCTTTCACATACATATATTGTCACTCTCACACACACATAAATTCTCCTACACACACATACATTCTCCTTTCACATACATATATTTTCATTTTCACACAGACACAACTTCTCCTTTCACGTGCATATATTGTCACTCTTGCACGAACATACATTCTCCTAAATAAATAGGCATATATGTATATGTACAAATAAAATATATGCATGTGAGAGAAGAATACATGTATGTGTGAGAGAGTATAGTGGAAAAGGAAGTCAGTATAGTGGAAAAGGAAGTCCATCATTTATTGCGCAGTGATTGGCTGAGAAGCTCAAGCGGGCGGGTCATGTTTTGGTCACAGTCAGCATGGAAGGTGGAGAGGAGTCTCGAGCAGTGCAACAAGCCATTGGGGTTTTAAGAAATATTTTATCATCCCCAGAAACGATCGCATCCATATCCTCGTCGCTTGGGTGACAGGTGACAGGTTCATCTGCACCAAACTTTACTCACAGCACGGTGGAAAGTGAGATGAGACAGATTTTCAGACCTGCGAACTTCCAAGTCGCTTCAGCAGGACAAGCAGCTAACGCTAATGCTAACGATGCACAAGGCCAAACTGGAGGATTAAGGCAGCAGTCTTTGCGATATCAGACTCGGACACACTTCGGCAACTGGAACTCCCGTCCAAGAAAAAGGTGAGTACAACGTACTGAAAATTTAACTGCAAGTTGTCAGTCTAACTAATGCAGGCGGAAGGACCAGCATGCAAGCTAGGCTTGTCACTACTAAGGAGGAGATCAGCGGCAAAACCTGTTTTAGTCATATAACTAAATAACGACAAACCTAATAAATCAATCTTAATGCAGGGTGACCGCAGGTCCTTAAAAAGTCTTAAATATTTTTTTTTTTTTTTTTTTTTTACAAATTAAAGGCCTTAAAAAGTATTAAATTGTCTTCAATTCAGATCAGACAGGTCTTAAATGTGCTTTAATCGTCCCAGGGACGCACCTCACTTTTCACATGTAAAACGATACATTGTGTTTAAAATCACAGTAATTAACAAAACAAATCTTGCTGCCGCGATCAGAATCTCCTTGGCAGTGTAGTGATAACAGGCCCTCAACAACGATGACGGAGATCACTACACTGCCGAGGAGATTCTGATCGCGGCAGCTTCATTGATAAATTGAGAGCGAGCTAACTGCAGCTGAATGTAACTAGCTGTCGTTGCTAACTATCATTAGCACCGACGGTGCTAAGGTTAGTTATCAGTGGAAACGTGATTTTATTTGCTACTAAGAAGTTCGTATCTTTAACTGGTGAAATGAAATCCGCGGTAACTGGCTAGTTGTTGTAGCGGCTAAACTAGCATGTCCTCATACTGTACTCAAGGGGATCATGTCTGCGTTGAGTTAATGCGCAAAGTGTTGAAGCAGCGCTGGTCAGGTCCGCTGACAGCAAATTTGTTTTGTTAGTTACTGTGATTTTAAACACAATGTATCGTTTTTCATGTGAAAAGTGAGGTGCGTCCCTGGGACGATTAAAGCACATTTAAGACCTGTCTGATCTGAATTGAAGACAATTTAATACTTTTTAAGGCCTTTAATTTGTAAAAAAAAAAAAAAAAAAAAAATATTTAAGACTTTTTAAGGACCCGCGGTCACCCTGCATTAAGATTGATTTATTAGGTTTGTCGTTATTTAGTTATATGACTAAAACAGGTTTTGCCGCTGATCTCCTCCTTAGTAGTGACAAGCCTAGCTTGCATGCTGGTCCTTCCGCCTGCATTAGTTAGACTGACAACTTGCAGTTAAATTTTCAGTACGTTGTACTCACCTTTTTCTTGGACGGGAGTTCCAGTTGCCGAAGTGTGTCCGAGTCTGATATCGCAAAGACTGCTGCCTTAATCCTCCAGTTTGGCCTTGTGCATCGTTAGCATTAGCGTTAGCTGCTTGTTCTGCTGAAGCGACTTGGAAGTTCGCAGGTCTGAAAATCTGTCTCATCTCACTTTCCACCGTGCTGTGAGTAAAGTTTGGTGCAGATGAACCTGTCACCTGTCACCCAAGCGACGAGGATATGGATGCGATCGTTTCTGGGGATGATAAAATATTTCTTAAAACCCCAATGGCTTGTTGCACTGCTCGAGACTCCTCTCCACCTTCCATGCTGACTGTGACCTAAACGTGACCCGCCCGCTTGAGCTTCTCAGCCAATCACTGCGCAATAAATGATGGACTTCCTTTTCCACTATACTGACTCCTTTTCCACTATACTCTCTCACACATACATGTATTCTTCTCTCACATGCATATATTTTATTTGTACATATACATATATGCCTATTTATTTAGGAGAATGTATGTTTGTGCAAGAGTGACAATATATGCACGTGAAAGGAGAAGTTGTGTCTGTGTGAAAATGAAAATATATGTATGTGAAAGGAGAATGTATGTGTGTCAGGAGAATTTATGTGTGTGAGAGTGACAATATATGTATGTGAAAGGAGAATGTGTGTGTGTTCAAGGAGAATATATGTGTGTGTAAGAGTGACAATATATGTATGTGAGAGGAGAATGTATGTGTGTGCAAGGAGAATATATGTGTGTGCAAGAGTGACAATATATGTGTGTAAAAGGAGAATGTATGTGTGTGAGAGAGAAAATATATGTTTGTGAGAGGCAAATATATGTGTATGAGAGGACCAGAATGAATTATGGCTTTTACGGCCCCTCATAGCTTAACCTCAAGCATCACGCATCAATGATTGGTGCAGTAATTTTCAAACAAGTCTTTTTTACCTACAATGTACAGAAACAACTCAGTACACATTAACAGTTTTCTGCATCCTGTGTCAAAAGCTCTTTTGTACGACTTTTCCTATCGAGCTTTGCAAACGTGCATTTCCTGACCCAAAGCTCTATTCTGATGGTACTAAAGGCAGTGGAGTAGTTTCAGCCCAGCACTGCTGCAACTCTTCAGCATGAGTCCATTGTGATCCATGCATCTGGAAGATTTTCATCTGACTAATTGGTGTACACCCTCAGAACTTCAGCTAATTTACACACGTATTGTCACAGATCTGATTCAGTTTGACTCACTGAGCTTTTATTTGATATTTAAACTGAATTCACATATTTAATCTATCAGCACTGGTTATTTTTGAATTTAAAAGGAGTTAACTGTGCAAACAACAGTTTGTCTTCTGCAATAATGACAATATGCAATGCTACAATCTTAATATTACATGGTTCCCTATTTAACACTGATGCGGCACTACAGTGTGCTGAAACTAAAGTTTAACTGCTTCGAGCTGTTGCAACCACCTACTTCAGCCCAACACTGGTGAACACAGACCAACAGGAAAAGCTCTGACTTGACATTGAGTCCAGTAGTGCTCCATATTAGCATTCTGCCATCTGACCGAAACTCTACAGGTCCTGACAAATCATCAGGCTTCACATTGTCTTCAGCACAGGTCAGCCTCAGGCCAGGTTTGTTCATTTCAAATGTAACAATGGTAGAAAGAAATTCTGCTCTATTTAAATGTGCCAGTCATCTGCATCCATGTGTGCCATATAAGAAGATACTAAGCTATACTTAAACAACACACACAGGCCTTTGGAGGATGCCCCTTTCATAACAGTCATGATACTATCACCTGTTACCAATGAACCTGTTTACCTGTGGAATGATCCAAACAGGTGTTTTTGGAGCATTCCACATCTTTCCCAGTCTTTAGTTGCTCCTGTCCCAACTTGTTTGAAACATGTTGCTGTATCAAATTCAGAATAAATTTGGAGGCCAAGTCAACACCTCAAACTTGTGCTCCTCAAACCAAACCTGAACCACTTTAGCTTTGCGGCACGGCGCATTATCCTACTGAAAGAGGCCACAGCCATCAGGGAATACCTTTTCCATGAAAGGGGGCACATGGTCTGCAACAATGCTTAGGTGGGTGGCACATGTCAACATAACATCCACATGGATGGCAGGACCCAAAGTTAGTCATCTAACCCAGTGGTTCTCAACTGGTCTGGCTGCAGGACCCACCATCACCCCTTAATGACAAGCCACAACTCAAGCCGCGACACAAATAGATGGCACTCTGCTGCATAAAAAATCTCCTTCAAAATGAAAGTGCAGGATTTTTTCTTAACATCTTTTTTTTTTTTTTTGCCCAGGCAAAGGTCTGTGACCCAGTTGAGACTCGTTGGTCTAGCCATCACAGTTTGGCCCTTGTCAAATTCGCTGAAATCCTCACGCTTGTCCATTTTCCTGCTTCTAACACATCAAGTTTGAGGACAAAATGTTCACTTGCTGCCTAATATATCCCACCCACTTACAGGTGCCATGATGAAGAGATAATCAGTGTTATTCACTTGCCCTGTCAGTGGTTATAATGCTATGCTTGATCGGTGTATCTACAACGCTGTACGGCAGTTTCTGTTTGATGTATCGTTCTATAAATGATGGCAGTGGATTACATGAATCAAACCTTTTGCTCGCTATAATTCCTGTGATGTATGATGCGGGCTTTGTGCTGGTATATCTCAGGGTGGAATTTGATGGGCTGGTCTAAGGCAAATGTCCTGGGCTGATTTTTATTCATACTTCACCCCTGACATTTGCTCAAGCACTTGTACTTGCATTTCAAGTCAGAGGTCCAGAACTTTGCTTGAGAATTAACATTTTACTTAAGGCAAAGACCTGAATACATCTTCCAGTGCTGCAGATGACAGTGAAAAAAACATTTCACATTGGCTTGACTCTGACTCACTCCCTGATTGCATGTGTTTCTCCCTCAATAATTCCCTGTCACTCTTCCTTCTACTGTACGCCACTGCATTGATTTCCACTCAAACTTTGCCTTCTTGTCCTTCCAGCATTGCTCACTGACCTTAATATTTCTGGCCTCATCAAGGAAGCTGCTTATCCCACAGTGAAGTCCGGCAAGCAAGACTGTCATTATTTCAGGCAATTATAGATGTTCAAAACAGGATCAGTATGACTAATAGGTTCGTAAATAATTTGGATTCAGACAGGCAGCTGGCGTCCTCTTTGCTCATTAGGGAGGAGTGACACAGACAACCAAGATCAGCTGCTTTATTTTAAGAAGGAATGCTCGAACTAGAACAAAATCCCTCCTCATTTATTCACTTCTGGCATCAGGACAGTGGCCTCATGGAAATGTGGATCTGTACTGTATGTCCGCCTGCAAATGGTGGGAAGTCCAACGGCAAATATCCAACCTGAGCATTTGTTAATCTCTATGAAATAGACATCTTAACTTCCTAGTTCTTCCTGTTCCTTTCTGGAAGATGGTGAACCTTTCCTCGTGACCTCACCCTATTATGAATGTAGAATCCAAAACAGTTCGGATTCTGAAGCACTCCAGCCCTTCTGCCCCTCCTTTGACATCAAACATTTTTTCTCTCCTTCACTGAGACCAGATCACGGCAGAGCAAGGTTCATTTGAGAGACATCATGAAAGTGACACAGTGGTGGATGTTGTTCATGAGCTATGAAGGCTAACGAGTCAATAGGTCACATGCTGGCACTAATCAGACAGAATAGCCTGCTGCCAAGACTGCCGTTCCGTTAGGGAGCTGGCTAGCCTGAGTGCTAACTGGAGAGGAAGGTGACACAGTTAACTCAAGATTAACACAAGATGCCAAATGCACTGCATTTTCAAATATGTTTATTTTGAAGAGTGTTCTTCTGAATCGATGTAATAGAGATCAGAGTCAGCACACTGCTGACAGCAGGACTGAAAGTCGATGATAACATTCGCCTTTACCTTATTCACAGTGCTCATTATAGCTTGCTGATATACATTATACACGTTTGCACTTCAAACGTTAAATAACTATGTGTTTTATTCTTAGAGATTAAACCCCTAAGAGAAAGGATTGCATGTTAATACTCCCTATATCTTGATGGAAACCATGCTGATCACGTTTACATCATGCATGAAGAAAAATCCTGAACCCTGTCAAATGTATGCAGTGCAGTCTCTTAATTGAGATGTTTCGTTGCCTGACATCTCTGTTAAGCACTGTAGAAACTGTAACAATTCGGAATTATTTACTTTGCCAGTGCAACAAGGACAAAGACGTTTGCAGCAAATCTGAAACTGCAGTCATTACAGGGCCATACATTCCCATATAATGACTCACGACTGTTTGGCAGAGCTGAGGGACAACAGTGGCACAGCGCCTTTAACAATCAGCGTCCTTCTCAATTGTTTTTGTTATTTCTAACAAGCTAACTGCTACTGCCAGCCAGAGTTTATACAAAGAAAACTGTGTATATGCTTTTTTCGATTTTTATTTGCATCGTGGTGGCCCAGGTTGTGACTGCCCACATAAAGAAATGAAAAAGCATGTTTTGTTTACTTATTTTCGACGAAATAATACATTTGGCTCAGTACTGTAGAGACACTATCCTGGGGGCCAAAGCGTGACTCGCATCCAAAATGATGATTACCATGCTACTACACTTGCTTTGCAAACTTTACTGTGCAAGAATGCTTGTTTCACTGTGACAGCCCAAGCCAAAGTCACTCCACATCCATCTTAATTATGTCTGCTATTTGTCATATTGCACATATAAATCCTCATTTGTCTACAGCCTGCCCAGTGTTCAGTGCTAATCGTCACATATGCACTAGCAGCAGCGGTGCCACAGCCACTTTTGACAAGCCACATGATGTAAATCACAGCAGATGGTGCTTTATGGCTGCAAAACAGCAAAGAAAGGGGAAAAAAAAGTCATGATGCTCTCAGAGTGGCACAAATAACTTTAATCGTGATCATACTGTTGCCATGCTTCATCAGAGAAACGAAAGGTAAATATGTAGATGAAGTTGAAGTTTCCCTGAAAAATCAGCCTAATTGATTAAAAAAAAGAAAACATTTCAGAGTCTGTTCAGTGCATCTCGCCAAGTTTTAATCAAATGTCAATTTCAGAGCGCTTGCCCTTGTTGCTCCTTTGCTTTTTGTTTCACAGCTGATTTCTAATTTTACTCCAGTCCTGTTGGATTACCTTCATCTACTTAATGGCTTCCTGATTGCGTGTCGGGTTCCTCTGTTAGCTTTATTAAAATTTCATTTCTTCAGTAATTAAGCAAAGCGGCACTTCTTTTCTTGAGGGGTGCTCGGGCTGCTGAATTGTAGGCACATTAATTAAACGTGATGGTCTTGTAAATAAAGCAAGCTGTGGTTTAATTGCAATGTTGGCATAGTGTCCGGAAAGAATGCTGGGAGATTGAGTCATATTAATAGAGCTCTGCGGGGACTTAGAGGAGTGCTTTCTTATGTTGATAATTTGATCCATAAAAATAATCGCGTCGTAGCTGCTTGGAACAATATTGGAGCTGACAATGTGTGGCAAGCTTCAGAAATGAAGGCATATATCTTCACTAAAGACCTTCAGCCAACCGTCGGCTTACCTCAAAAGACTTGAAATGTTTCTTCCCTCCCGAAAAACAAGTCTCCTGACAGTGAGGTAGAGTAAGCCATTGTTACGGTGCAGGCAGCTGGAGTGAAAAGTGTGGTGCAGAATGCAAATGCGAGAGCTGCTCCACCACCCAAAAAAAAAAAAAGAGAAAAAGAAAAACACAATTTCTCAGCTTCAGTTGTGAAGACAGGTCGTCTGTCTTCCTCCTCTGGGCCAAGACGATAACATCTGTTAGCACATATGGCACATCAGAAAAGAGTAGGTTTGTAAATCTAACAGAAACAATGACAACAAAGATGGCGAGTAGTGGACAAAAATCATATGCTGATTAGAAGCAGGCCGATACATCTTGTCACTGAGCACGTGTGTACGTATGGAGATGCAATCACATCTACCTGACTGCTGCCCTGCCTTCCTTTGTGCATGTCTTCTCTAAAAGCTGCTTGTTATATATCAGATAAGTCCTATTGCATTAAAGATGTCTTTCCTTCCTGTTTGATGTGACGCTCATGTGAGGAATGGATGCACGTGAATCTACAAATTAAAGCAAGATTAGAATCGAGAGTAAGATACACAGGGACTCTCAGCTACCTAATCTATGTGGAAACAGCCGTGCCTCGTCTGGATGAAGGTTGATTCAATCAGGACTGCTCCTTCTAGCCCTTTTTATTAATTCTGTGGACAGGATATGCTATGAGGTCCTGTTAGATAAATAGTGATGGTCTCCACCCTCTTCTGCACTGGCATTCACACAGCCTAATGGCCATATGTTTTGAGACCAGCAGATGCTCACTTAACCTTCTACCAGTGAGTCACAGATTCACTGCAAACTCCATCACAGCCAAATACCTCATGGTGTGGGACGAGCCTTAAACCCACCACTGTTTTACATATCTCCTGGAAGGGCAAGGGTACAGCAGAAGAAATATTTAGTAAACTTATTTTAACTTTGTTACTGTCATATCTCCTGAGTAGTACCTCTATTATCTGAACTGCATCCACAGAGGAATAAAAGCCGTCTTTGAATAGAGCACAGGCTTCAAAAGAGAGTGCATTTGTCTCTCAAAGGACAATTTTACTTTGTTCCCATCGTGCCCAACAAAAGTCTAAACGTGGTGATATATTTGCCTCCGTCTGAAGCTATTGTACTGCAGTTTTGTTTGTTTTTTACCTTCCTATTATCTCAAACAGATCCAGTCAGGCGTGCTGTTGCACCAATGACTGGAAGCCATCACTTCAAATAAAATGTTTACTGTAGTTTACCCAACTATTTCCATTCTATTAGAAAACAGAAACTTAACTGATAAGAGGCCATTGAAAATCAAAGACCCTCACACACTGTGCATCCCCAAACACCACGTCATTGTGCCTCATGAGAAAACAGCATTCCCATCCCATTGTTGATGTGCATTATTGTGTTTTTTCCATATGAGGAAATAACATCCTATTATAATGGTAAGTTTTAACAAATCTCTAAAATCATGACCACTGGACATCCCTAGAAACCATGTCAATTTTACAGCCCCACACCATTGTGAATCCCCAGTCACTATGCATGCTCCTTCTACTCTTTGAATACATTGTTGCAGTTTTCTAATGTTATGTTTCTCGGCCCTAGACCTTTGGCCATCGCCACAAAACACTGTGCGTCTGCAGACCCTAGATCATTGTGTATCCCCTGAAAATTGTGTATCTCATTCCACTCTTTAGCTACACTTTTGTTTTTCCCCCCAGTGCTATGATATACTACCACTACACTGTTTCGCTGCTCTTTCAAACAATGGGAGCCAATGAACTGTGGGAGCAGCAGTATTATCCGATAGGCTCAGTTTGGATTAAGAAGTTCAGCCTGATTTACCCCTGATTCACCCCACGCCCTGACAATCAGGCGACAGTTTGAGTGGGTGTGACAGGATGTGAGCGTACATGTGTGAAAGGAAAGGACGCTAAGGGTGTGGTGTAGCTCCCCTGGCAAGATAACCTTAGATTGTTATTGTCTCATCTTTCAGTGCCGATGTGTGTTTTGATTAAGAGCAGATCATTTGTGAAAATTTGGGTAATCTCAGCCTCATTTTTAAACACTGACACTAACAGAGAGAAATTCAGGCTTGATTTTTTTTCTTGGGAATACTGAAAGAAGTACATTATCTCTGTGTTTGATTAAAAAGGTGTGTTACAAGGTCACATTGATTGTGACTAATATTATATTCTATCATGAGAAAAGGTTTTAAAGTTGTTTGTATCAGATCACCAGCTGAGAGACAGGAGACAGACAAGGGTACAAAATGTCTTTGTCTGAGTTTGAAGCTGCTGTTTGATCAGGATACTCTGTTCTACTGCCGTTATGGATCAAAATATCAGTTCACGGCTGTTGACAGTCAGCTGCACTGTCAGCCTGCTACAAATAACCAATTCAGCCATTGTTCAATATATTGGCTTCCAGTCCTCTGAAAAGAAAACATGAGTCTACATATAAGGTTGTTGGAAATCAATAAATACTTACAGTTACATCCAGGTATTCCTGTCTTTATACAGTAGAATGCGAATTCTGCTTCATGACCTGTAATTGTTTCTCGTGCCACAGAATCCCTGAAGAATTAGTATTTTTGTCAATCCAGGATTAGTACTGCGAGAAAGAAAATTAAAGTTAAGTTGCTCTTTAAAATGCGCATTTGAGGTTTTTCATAAAGTGGAGAGAGTATGCAGATCGTTGCAGAGCAGTGACCCAACAACTGGCTCCATGAATATGTTCACACTTACCCTGAACTCAGTTATGACCCATTATATGAGTAAACTAGCTTGGACTGAAAAGCAATAAGCCAAACCCATACAGGAGCATATGATCTGGCACCACACATGCAGGCCGCTCATCCACATATACCTAATGTACAAAATATTCCATCACGCTCATTTTATCATATTTGTAACCTGAAGTGTGGCCTCCATGTGCAAGCATGTATAAAGTGAAAACAATTCACAGTTGCACAGTGAAATATGGCGCTGTCAGCTTATTTGGACAGCATAACTTGCGGTTTTACATAGTGGAACATGAGCTGAACCACATTGCAGGGCTCAATTAGTCGGACAGCAAGTGTGTGAAGGTGACACACACACACCGCATTAAGTCCTCTGCAGTGAGCTCACTGCTGCCTAACTGTGGATGGTAACTCAACAAAGACTTTCACATCTGAGCATCCTGATAGCTCTAACTCTACTGATGTTTTCACACTTCCTGTTGTGGCCAGAGGAAGTGGGAAAAGATTTAGCCTGAGTGAAAAACGAGAGGGAGAGATGTCTGCTCTTCGCCAGCCAGCGAATGCCTGGCCTGAACAAATCAAAAGACACAGACCCTCGGAAGGTGTGCGTAAAGCTGTTCGAGCTCGGAAGATTCTTTTTTGTCACATACAATCATGCTCAGCACAACATCGTGAAATTTGTTCTCTGCATTTAACCAATCCCTGAGGAGCAATGTACTGCTGGGGGATCGACTCCAGCTCTAAGCCAGCGCCCTGGTCAAGGGCACTGACAGGAGAATTGAATTTGATGGTGGAGGAAACAGTAGGCCCCGGAGGGGGATCACGCAAGCACAAGGGAGAGCCCTGCCACAGCTGGGGAGCAAACCAGCTGGGAGTGACAGTCGTTAGGCAGCAGTGCTAACCACTTAGCCACCATTCTGTCTTTGAAGGGTGGGCTGCTTTGCTAAGCTTGAAACAGAAAGGTGCCCAGGTTCAATAAAGACTAAAGACTCCCAAGCCTCTGACAGCTAGAGAAATATATCATGCCTTTCACTTTTACCAACAAAGTTCCCAGTCCACAAGGCGAATAAGTTATTCTTCGGCGATCTGGGCTCTGTTCAAGGCAGGCCTTTCTAATACAGCATGATTAAATGAGGTGCTTCCATTGTGTATTTTTAGGCTACAGTAATTCACTTTTTTTCAAGGTCAGCACAATCTTGCAGTACAAAACAGTGTGTGCAGTGCAATACACCGGTTAAGACACCGGTGGAATGCTTCAGTCAGATCGCCTATTACAGAGTGCAAGAGGCCTCAATGTACAGGTTTCACCTCTCAACAGCTGCTTAATGCTCTGATTTTAGCGTTCCTGCCCATGGATACAATGGCAGTAAATAAGAAATGTTTCGGCATTTGGATGCTGAGAATGACTGTATCTTAAAGCTAATTACATTAGCGCAGAGCAAACAAAGCCAAGCTTCATCAGCAGCAGCTCCTGGGCCAGGCTCGCTGACAATTACTGCCACTTATCGAACAGATCGATCAGCTCATCTCTCGCTCTGTCTGTTTGTCTTTCAATCTCCCCTCAATGCAAATCTTTCCTCCCCTCCCAACACGTCGGCCTCTTACGCATTGACCTCGTCTTTCTTTCACCATTTTTCTGTCTCCTCATTCTCCTTCTCTGTCACTTTCTATCCTTTCTCTCACGTCAGCTGTCTCTTGCTACCTCACTCGGTTGTCTCTTGCTTCCCTCACCTGTCACCCTCGAGGGGTTTAATCATCAGCTTAATGTCACACCCTATTTAAGGAATGCCTGAAAACACACACACACGTACAGCCTCACCGCCTCCCTGTTGGTTGGTGATCTTACACTTTCAGCGACTTTAGCTTTCTTTTTGCAAGTACCAAGCAACTTGAAAGGCATGCTCAACAAGATGGAGCCCTCCCACAAGCAGGCTGCTGAGATCTGTTTGCATGTGTTAGCTTGCTATACATCCTTGATACAGTATGTGATAAATATATCACAGCCACTTGGGCTGCCACGATCACCTGGATGAAGATGAGTGGCAGACAGATGTGAAGCTGATGCTTAACTTGAATTTTGAAGGAACAGAGGCAGGCAGCTCTGCAACTGATAAGCACAGGGACTGCCTGATGCAGGAGCAGTGCAGTTCAAAGAAGGATACATGTAAAAGGTGTAAAGCAATCATAACCATCAGCATCATCATATCATGAGTCAAAGCAACAGATTTAGGAGGACAAATGATCTAAATGCCATGCTTAAATGGCAGATGTAAAAAATCTCAAATAAAATATCAATAGATAAACTCATTTCTTTATTCGTGACCACGGCATGAATAAAGAAATGAGTTTCAGTTTTCTTTTGCAACTACAATTTGAGTTTCACTTGCAGTCTTGGCAGGTACTAGAGACCAAAACAAGGAAGCGGCGGCACCATGGCGGCAGACAATGATAGGCTGAGACACATGTCAAGCAAGCAGAGGCACCCTGGAATGCCCTCATCTGGAAGCGAGACGACCGATATTCAACTTTTGCTGACAAGCAGTGGCGGTGGCCAACAAAAGGATAACTATGGTACACTGATTTTCCAACAATCTCATGAGCAAGACGGTTTGAAGACGAGTGCATTTGGACAAAAATGACCCCATAAACATCTTGCATGAAGAAACGCAGCAATGCACCAACATAGGCAGTAGAAGAAGAAGAACGCTAGTAAGTAAACATGAATGTAGCATAATTCAGATATTCCAAAAAAATCTGTTTGCTAACGTTTTCATGAAGAAGGAAAAATATTTTGCATGTTTGGTAAACCTAGTGAGAAAAAAACATAAACATAACTACACACACAGGGCACTTTTAATTTGCATTACAGTTCATTATTACTGCCTCCATGTTGTCTGCAAAGATATGATAAAGTTATTATTTGATCTTTGATGAGAGCCTGTAGCACAAATCTATGCACACCCAGAGCAACTCTACCAACATCCTGCTAAACGTCTTGATATTAAATTCATTTTTGCACATAACTGATTACGTTTTGAGTGAAGTCACGTTAATGTGATAACCATCTTTGACTCACAGCTACTTTTACAGTGATGCATTAATATGTATTAAAATGAAGTATTATAGATATGCACTGTACAAGTGGTGAATAATTTAAGTGCAGTGCATAACCTGTACTTCAGCAATGCCTTGTTAAACTTTCCCCCCTCTTTATCCCAAACCCCAGTGTCATTGACCATTTTATAACAAATAGGCTCTATTTTTACCACCTGCATGGTTTATAGGTGATAAGCTCCCCACGGGAGAAATCCCTGACAAATTGAAAATTCATGACCATGTAAATATTTCACTAACATGGCACGGCTGACATGCACGTCACATTCACAGTCTGGTACGGCCCTACTAGCCGCCTCAGGCTGGTCCTGACATTGTGTAAAAAATAAATTCCCCATTAATCCACTTGGTTTAAACTTCCAGATGCTACATCCGTCTTTGACACGCTCGACCAGGTGACTTTATGAGACATCTCGCTCGAAATGTAGCCGTACAGCTCGACAAAATGGGGGGGGGGGGGGGGGGGGGAATGTTAGTCTCACCCCTGCTGCACATTTCTTTTGTCTGCACCTTGCAGTCGCTGAGGTGGATAGAAATGGAGAGGAAGAGGCTTCCTGTGAAAAGCATAGAGCACTGTCTCCCTGATACCTTGTGCAGTATCAAAGCGGGAAGAAAGATAGTGAGAGAAATAGAATCTTTGTTTTTTTCCCTCACTCACTAAAATAAAGCCGAGCCCTCTAAGAATATTTCCAAACTCTTTTCCCCTCTTGACAACTTTTCCAACATTCACTCTTCATCATGAAGAGCTTAATGAGGAGAATAATTTCTTAACTGCAAGCTGCTTTAAAATGTATCAAACTGTATGACACCACAGTAATAAAGTCTCCAAATATTGGGTAATTAAGAACAACAAGCCCGAAACTTCAACATTTTTTTTTACAATCTGACCAATCAGCTACGGCCTTTGATCAACAGCAAGTTTTGGATCTTATTATCTGGGTGCCAAAGGGAGGCAGCTCTTTTATCAGAACATTTCTCATGCATGGCTGATAATGTGGTAATTTATGAACGCTGAATGTGTATGATAATGTGATGCCCGTCATAATCTATGTCATTTACTTGACAATTAGGCAGCAGCCCCAATCAATGCTGTGAGGGATGATAATGTACTACAGTGTATCAGGCCTCGGGGACGCAGGCCATTTTGTAAAATGACTTCTTGGCAGTGGCAGAATGCAGGGAACGCCTGCCACAAGGCTCCATCAAACGCTGAAATAGGTCAAAAATAAAACAGACTTTATCCTTATGATATGGTGACAGTAAGGCATCAGCTCCAACACTGAGAGTAGATGGACTTTTTTTTTAATTCAACAGAATCGAGCTGTGATTTTTGGCCATGTGAGGAAAGGAAACACCAGTGTTTCCTCTACATTCATTTAGGAGTGGCGGGCCACCATTCCTAAATCCTAGCTGCAGCTCCTTCAAATTTCTTTTATATATTCTATATTCTTGGAAAATAGGGCACCGACTTACTGGAGAAAAGGTAGACTTATTAGCTCTTGTTCGCAAAATACTGATGGCCAGCTAACGTTACGTAACATATCATATCGGTAGCTTAAGTTAATTGGGCCCGGTGCTAACTCAGAGTCGCTAACGTGAGTAAACTAATTGATAGCATTAAGCTAATGTCTACACGCCATGATGTAACTGCTGACTGCATTTTCAGACGAGCTTGTTCAAATATTTCTCTAAAAAGAGAAAGACAGCTGATGAAGATGACGCTAGTCAATAGTGATGTGTCGGTCGTGAAAGAAACAGCTCTTAAAGCCGCTCCTTGAGGTGAACGATCGGAGCCGGCTCCTGCTTGCATGCCGGAGCGAGAGCCGCTTTGGGGTTTTTTTGTTTGTTTTTTCTCGACTTTTTTTCCGTTCAAGCCACACGTGATTGATCAACTACATGACGTGTGGTGGCTTCAGTGTGTACCACTGAGCAGGATGGGGAGGGGCGGGGGTTACAGACCCAGCGCATGCACGCGCACACACACACACATTTGTTTACGCCACCACGGCTCCCCGGAGGAAACACTGAACACCTTCTGCATTATTGTCTAAAAAAACACAACTGGAAATCTAAAATTGACCTGATAAAAACTCCTTCAGAGAAATCAGACATATCAGTTGAACTCAGTTCCACTTCGCTCAAAGACCATGCCGGACTTGGCACATTAAGGCTGCGATGAAAAGGCCCAGATGCAAATCTTCCTCTTTCACCCCTGACCCAGCATCCAATGAACATATTTTTTTACTTTTTTTTTAACTGTAAGGGAGCCAACAGGAGAAAGTCTGTGCCCTATTTTCAGTTCTGAATGATTGATCTTAAGCAACTATATTTCGCTGGGTTCAGACTGAGAGACTGACAGAACAAGGTCAGGAGATGCCAAAGGGAGACTGAGATGTGCCAGTAGGTAGCTGCAAATATCAAGCAAGTAAACTACACTCCAAAAAAAAAAAAAAAAAAAATAACTTAAAAAAAGTCAGACTACTTACTGAGCCCATAAAATGTAACTGAGACAACAAAGATGATCAACAGTGTTACATTATATACTCAGTATAGAACGGTTCTCAGCGCTGACAAACATAAAACCCTAAAAACTGGTTCCAAATTAGAACCGGATCCTTCAAGAAAAGAAAAAGAAAAGAAAAATAGTATTCAAGAAAAAGTGCTACATTAATGTTACTTATGTAAAAGTAAGCTGTACATATAATCATATAATCAGAAGTACTCATCACAGAAAAATGTCCCTGTGGTTTATATTGTTACACATTATGTCATTTGATGATTACTGCATATGCATTCATGGAAAAGCAGATTCTACTGTTGTAGTTGGTTGAGGTGGAGCATATTTTGACTGCAACTAATAATTATTTCCCTCTGAATTCATCTGCTGATAATTTTCTCCATTACTGTTTTGAAAAAACTGTGAAACAATCACATCACAGTGCTTGTTTTGTCCAACCAACAGTCCAAACCTCAAAATGATTGAAAATAAATGAAAGCTACTGAAGTAATTAAAATGTAAGCAGCATATCCTTACATTTGTGAAGCTGCAATGCTTCTGCATGAAAAATGATCAACGATCAAAGTAGTTGCGGAGTAAAGTGAAATAAGCATGTGACCCGTTTTGACCCCACCCCTCAAAGAACTGGAATCAAGAATCATTAAAATGCATCAAACGTTATCTTGATGGATTTCTGATAAGTTACCTGAGATACTCACATCTTTCACAGCAAATCAACATCACAATCACAATAATGCTGCGGCTGAATTGATGTTGGATATCTGCATGACAGCACATAAAATCCGATTTTGTAGACTGAACTAATGATTAAAGTCAGCTTGGCTATCAATGCATTTCTAACGTCAAAGCTCAGTTTGGTCAAACACTTAAATAGTTTTTACTCCAAAAACACATCAGAAGAACCAAAACAGGCTGCACAGAGTTCAATCAAACCTAAAACTAACCGGGCCTCTGAAAAAAATGACTGGTAGACTGTCGTATTGCCTTTGAACCGATGTCCTTCTTGAGCGTAACACCTCTCCCCGAGGTTGAGAAACTGACAGATCGAGGCCAACCTGTGATGACAGTAGCAAATTAAGATGTATTGCTTTTGCCAGGGTGATGAAATCAGGGCATCAGAGGGGGAAACCAAGAAACTGGTCTTCTGCTCTCACCACATGAACTTCCCCACATGCTTCCTTTAACTGAAGCTAATCTGAGAACCTTCAGGGAATTTGTTTCCCTCTTTTTTTCCATGCATGTGAATTTCCCCGCACTCGGGTGTGCACCTGACACGATTCTGCAATCCTTCATTTTATTTGTTTTAAGAACTCTCGAAGGCGGGCTGTTCATGGGGCGCCATAAATTATGACACCCTAATCTTAAAACAAGGATGGAAAATATTTCTAGCCAGAGTCTGACTGTTTGTCCAGCTCCTAACCTACTCCCACTGGCCTCTGTGAGCCTGCATACAGATTACAGTTTCTTTCCGCCTTGATCTCCCCCGGCCTGACAGCCTAATAAAACACATGTGGGCAGCAATGCCGCACTTTAAAAACTATATCAACAAGCTGCATGGGAGCCGGCAAAAATGGATATGTATTTGAGTGTGCCTTTCTGTGGCTGACGGTTGCTGATTTATTTGTTTGCTTGTGTCTTTTCCCCAAAAATGGGCTTTCTCCAGAATGAGATAAATCGTTGATTTGTTTTCCCTTTTCACCACCACAGCAGTGCTAAGAATCTGTATGTGTTACTGGGTGTGGTAATCAAACTTCAATAGGTCTTCATACCAACTGAACCGTGTAAACTGTCAAGTACAGAAATCTGGCATTGTTCACATACTGTTTACACAATTCTTAACTTCTTGTATGGCTTCTAGGGCTTATTTGTTCTAAGGAAACAAATAGGTTTGAAGCATTCAAATACCTGTTTTTGCACATGATGTGCATAAGAGGGCAAATCAATACAGGAGACATACTTGTGTATTACATCAACATGAGCTTGTCATTTCAAAGATATGACCACACACATGACCACACAGGACCTGGAAGATTTCAATGTCCCCGACAAACTGCAGAGATTCCAGTCACTTATTATTTGATTATGGACCCTATTTTCCCATGTTGCTGTGTCCAAGTGATCAATGGAGACAACAATTTTTGAAACTGGTTGAGTATTGAACAACAGGGCAGCAACCAGCAGCCACGTAACGGGCTGCAGTGTACTCCCTCTGTCAACGTACGTCCACTAAAATGTTGCCGCGATATCACTCTTGCCAAAGCCACCTGACTCATTCAGTCTCGACAGAAACAAAATAAAACTCACAAAAACCTTCTTAGTTGGTTTTTCATTGCTCCAACAGTCACCTCCAACTCTGGTTTGGTTGAAATCGAGAGAGGAGCGAGAGAGCAGGCGGACATGAAACGAGCAAAACAGGAAGGAGAGCTGGAGTATTTTCACATCTAACATGGGAAGTATTTTTACTGGACATTATGACCAGATAAACTTAAATATAACTTCTGATAGATTCCCCCAGTTAAAAAAATTAACAAACAAAAATGAAAAAAACCTAACAGGATAATGGAAACTCTGGTTTTGCTGTCCATCGTGCAGTGCAACATCTCCCTGGCAGGTTACATCAGATGTATCTTATTAAAATGAAATTGAGACATTTGGCTTTTGTCTTATTAATAAGCTTTTTGAGGCAACCAGGGGTGGAGTGTGTGTTTGTGTAGCTCACCAAGAGCAGCATATTGATGAGCCTTCTCCAGCGATATGATCCAGAGCATCACCTTACATCGATTTCAGGAGCCAGCTAGTTAAAATTCCATACATATCATATCAATACTTTCAGCTGATCAGTTTAATAGTTCTGCATTGGTACCTCCACAATTGAAGCAAGTAGCTTAGTTATTTCAATGCGTCTGACACATTTACTCCACATTTCATACCTTATGCTGTGTATATGATTCTCAGGTTATTCATTAGGCTGCAACTCAAAACTTTTCCTGCCTTCTCAGGTAACAAAGGTGACTACAGATCTCTGAATTGTAGCTATTTACAACTTTTGGTACAAGTAAAAGCAGAACCTGATTAGAACACCTCATTTAAAAAAGGGCTCTGATTCCATGAGTGAAATTGATGCTCGATTTAAATTCAATAAAATGATGTCCCAATGTTCTGAAAATGATTCTTATTCTTATTCTTATCAACACTAATTTGAGAATGTAAATTTTTCTATTTTGATCTAGTTGTCCCTGAGCTGAACGACATCTGATCATTTACTGTTGGATACCTTAACGCTCTTCAGCTTGCTCAGACGGCAGCAGAATGTCCCTCCCTCCCTCCTTCCTTCCTGTCCTCTCCTCTCCTGCTGTGGTGATGAAAACCTTTCTTTAGAACATCTGTCTAAGCGCCCGATCATGTTGCCATGGAAACCACTCACTAGCAGCTATACGCTTCACAGTCTCTCTCTCTCTGTCTCTCCATCTCTCTCTTCTTGCTCTGCCTCTGTGTAATTCCTCCAGTCCTTGCCTTGAACATTCACCAAAACAATCCTTGATCTCAGCGTGATGTTAATTGCAGATTTATCCTCAACAATGTTCAGCATGGGGGCAATAAAGAAAGTGAAACCTCTGCTGTGGTGAATCAAGGCACATACAAAGGAACTATATCGGGCATGACCAGCAGAGTTCTGGACAAAACAAAGTGCTGCGGTGAAACACAAAGGTGGCAGAGACCTGAAAGGGATGGAACATGGAAAAAGAAATGGAAGTCAACATAAGCTGCAGTGTACGTTTAATTACATGACAGGTTAATTATTCACATTTACTTCAATACATACAGCCCTTGGCCTCAGACAAAGCTGCAATCAGCAGCACCGCCTGTGCAACAGACAGTCAGCCCCCACTGGACACTGTATAAAGCATATATAAAACAGAATATGACCATCTGCTAATCCTTTTTGACATATACTCAAGTGAAATGGAAATTGGTTGGCCTGACAATGATTTGTACACATACTGTTTACTCCTTTCCGTTAAAGTGCATTCAGGCATATTTTCGACAACAGCAGTATCCCTGTTTGGAACATTCAGCCTGGAGAACATGAATGGAAAATGAAGAAGTAGATTAGTACGCTTTAGGAGTGGTTTCAGAAGGACATTTGTATGCTCCTGCCATGAAAATGTGCCACCACAGGCAGACCACTGACATGAACTCAGCCATCTTGCGACCCTCCAGGCCTGGAGTGTTTGACAGTAAAAAGACTGAGCATCACTCAAAGAAAGACACTTGCAGGCTTTGACTTGAGACCCTGACCACTTCAGTCAGTCTTATATACAGTACTGTAGCTTATTGCAAAACACCCCTCTTATCAGCAGTGAGTCCTGCTGGTGACTGCAGTCCCTCCGTCTTCTTCCATGTCCCATCAGAAGACTTTAACCTCACCAGCGTTCCACACAGACTTTACTTGGGCCGGCCAACCAGGTACAACCTGATTCTGCTGTTTTTATTTACATTTTACACAGTGTCCCAAATGTTTTTGGAACCAGCGTTGTATATCTAGCCTCTATATATGACACAGAAAAATGCACAGTTCGGGGCTAAATACAATTCCCATTAAATGCATGTATCATTATTAATATTATCATTATGACAGAAACTATTTTTTGTGAAATTCCCACAGAAAACCTAGTTTCATTGAATCTGTAAAAGACAGTTTGGTAAGCCCAGCAGAATTTCAGGAAGGACACAGGCTGTGAATTGGGAAGAAATAGTCCTGAGGGAGTTTATGGATGCAGAGACAGAAAAGAAACTCTGCTGAGAAGGTCTTCCACAGAGCTGTGCATCCAACTGAAGCTATAGTGTTCATTTGTCTCTGATGATTTACTGTACATTGTACAAACTTGTAAACTATGTCAAACGGCTTACTGCATTCCAGCCAAAAGGTTTGAGCGATCTTATTTTGAAAGAGCACACCCCTGGATGTATGCTGGAAATGAAGTTGTTTGTGATGGACACAGTGCAACAACAGCGACTAAAAGTTGAAACTGGCATTATTTTGAAACCTCAGTTACAGTCTGAGTGTTCACCAGTGCAGCACATGTATAATTTCCTGTTAGCAGAGCCATGTTTACTACTAAAACAGTCCATTTCATTACAGTGCACTATTTGTGCATAGTGTCGCACTGGGACATAGATGTCATTAATAGATCGTCAGCGCTTCTCAGTCTTCAAGTCAACAGTTGAGAGCACAAGGAGTAATCTTTATTTCATATTTAGAGGCCTGAAGATGGAACTTGTCCAGCAACTCCCTCGACAAACAGATGAACATGTGACAGATGACGAATGTCAATCACGCTTATCACTAACTCAAAGTGATGTTTTTCAAAAAAGAGTTTTCCATCCCAAAACCCAAATGCAGTCAGTTTATTACCAAACAGGAAAGTGGCGCAATAATCTGTTAAGTGATTCATTTTCTGTCAATAATTAATGAATTCGGCTATTGTGTAGTAACCCTGTGTCCACACATTAAGCGCTATTTCTGTTTTTTACAACCAGGGTCTTATTTTTCTGGATTTATTGTTTACTCCTGTTTAGCAACTTTTTGATTTTTCTAATGATGCTGCAGCACACGCTAATATTACTGTTTTATAACCAGCTGTAATACATATATATATATATATATATATATAATATATATAATATAGGGCAGCACGGTGGCGCAGCAGGTAGTGTGCGTGCCTCACAGCAAGAAGGTTGCCGGCTCGATCCCCGGGTCAGGCGGGGCCTTTCTGTGTGAAATTTGCATGTTCTTCCTGTGCATGCGTGGGTTCTCTCCGGGTACTCCGGCTTCCTCCCACAGACCAAAAACATGCTCATTAGGTTAACTGATGACTCTAAATTGTCCGTAGGTGTGAGTGTGAGTATGAATGATTGTTTGTCCTTACATGTGGCCCTGCAATCAACTGGCGACCGGTTCAGGGTGTACCCCGCCTCTCGCCCATTGTAGCTGGGATAGGCTCCAGCCCCCCGCAACCCCGAAAGGGATAGGCGGTATGGATAATGGATGGATGGATATATAATATAACCAGTACCCTGATTGTAAACCCTAAGCTTTCCCCAAAGCAAGGCACATTGACCCGTCAAGGGTCTACAGCTGTTCTGAGGCTGCCAAGGATTAAGTAACTCACCTACACTGAGAAAAAGCACAAGTCAGCATGAAAATCCAATTAATAAAAGAGTCGTGTGCCCACTAAGCTCAGCAAAGTGTCTCTGACACTCTGCATGTACAGTAATTAGATGTCTCTGTAACATATTCATTATGAAGTGAGAAAATGAAGGAAGTTTTAATTGCTCAGAGGGACACAGCTCCAGCCTACTGTTACACACCAGGGTCTCATTCCATGCTCAAATTTCTTCTCAACAGCAGCAACTGCTATTATTTGGCGGACTCTTGGAACTCCTCACACCTGTTTTCCAAGTCGTCCTGTAACAGCGCCATAGCGTAAAGTGTGTCTTACGATATGGCGAGTATGACAAATAAGCCTTGTTTGGATTCCAGCGACTGAACTGCTGTTATATGGAAGAGAAGCTTGAATTAATTTTGGAAAAAATCAAAGCAACACGCAATACTGGACAAGTTTTTAGAAGCAGTACTGAAACGGAAGTCCACACAACATTTACGCTCTAACAGGTTTTTTCTTTGGTGGTATTCACTTCAGATATCAGAGAGCAGCTGGTCAGGATTCAGTCAAACAGCAAGTCTTCCTGATGGAGTGGGAATGCACTTCCATTCAAGCTGAAACACATGATGCTCTGTAACTCATGTTTGGTTTCTAGTGTGGTGAAAGTGCTGTGGCTGGAGTTGCTGTCCATAATGAGCAATGAGTGATGCTCACTTTTAGTGCAGAAATGATTAGTTAAGTCATCCACAGTTCTGACCACAGCAGACCGATCCACAGCTACTTTAATAATCACCTATTCTTTTGTCATTATTCAAGCAGTGATTCCAGCAAAAATGTGAGGATTTCTGTTTTTCTTTGTTTTATGCGTTAGTGAAATAATAATTTCTAATTGCCTCAGCACTCAACAAAGTGTTAAACACAGGGAAAACAAGCATTTTGAAGACTAAGTTCAGTAAAACTTTGATAGTCCACACTAGGGCTGGGCGATATGGCTGAAAAGTCTATCACGATATAAGTGTTTTATATTGGTCAATATCGATAATTATTGATTTTTTTTTATGAGCCATTTAAAATAAGGACCAGGAGAACAATACATTCAATTTAAACATTTTTATTTCAAATTGAACCTTCCTCTGATTATAATCCCCTCAGCTATCAAGGCAGAAAGGAAAGGAAATGTCAACACAACCATGGAAAACACTCAAATAATAAATGTAAAAAAAAAGTGTAAAAATGTAAACAGAGAGAAACTGATAACTTTTTTCTGCAGGTTTAGTACCAGGAAGTTCACAAGCTGATTAAACTTCTGCTGAATAAAATGTTTTCAAATATGTGCAGTGTTTTGTAAACATAGCAGAAACTGAGGTAGACTTGACATCTGTAACATACAAACAAACAAACAAACATGATAGACAGCACAGTAACACTGACTGAACTATAAAACCAGCCTAGACATATGAACAACTTTAGTCACTCTTCTTACTCTAAACATACATGAACTATTCAATTATATTTTTATTGCAAGTGTGTTTAAGAAAAAAAAAAAGCACGTGTAAGAGATGTTTATAACCTGGCTTCTCCTCAGTGCTCAGTGAAGCATGTCTTTAGCTATATGATATGCCGCTGCCTCCGTTACGTCTTCGTGCCTTTTAGATGATTTGTCATCAGGCACTGAAGCAGATACCTCAGCACTCACTTTCTATTTCTCATCTCACTCCTCGCGGAGCATCAAACACAAGACAACGACATGGCGCAACCGAACTTGATACTGTTACATGATTGGCGTGTTAGTGTGTTTCTCTCACTGATTAGCGATTACTCCCTACGTTGCTCAGTTACCTGAGAGCGAGTGCCTTTGTTCATGCAACCAACCTCGCTTCGCAACTTCAGGTTTCTTCCGACGAAGAAAAAAAATTATCGAATGTTTTATCGAACGCATTTTTTATTGATATTGATGATGTGTCTATCGCGAGACATATCGCTGTCGTTTTATTGCCCAGCCCTAGTCCACACTAAGTTGTAGCTATGGCTGCATCTGTCCAGCTTACTAGATTATTCACATAATGGGATTGCTCAATGACATTTTCACTGCATACCAACAATAATAAGGTGAAACAGCTTTGCCAAATGTGAAAAACATACCAGCTTTAAGCAGAGCATTCAGGACTCACAGGTGACATATGAAGTACAAGCACCAGTGCAGTTGAACTTCATTTACTCTGGGAGTAATATAAAACCTTGCATGGCATGGAGCTGAACTGTGCCAGCCAAATTATTGTTCAGAAAGCAGATCTGAATGGGAGACAGTTAAGGGCTGACTTCTTTCCAAGCCCCCGGCTGAGATGTGCAAATCACCGCCAGAGCAAATACAGCTCGAGACTCTCCCAGAGGGCAACTTTATTACCTCACCTCCCGCACAATTTATGGCACAACACCAAAAGGCTAAATTTCTAATAACGTAGCCGGGCATCTCTGACACTAACGAGTGGCTGCAGTCCTGCAGCTGAAATTTACTGTCAGTCACAGAATCCCCTTTTCAAACTGCTTCTTAGATGCTTCACAGAGAAGCAATTTGGCGAGAAAACTGTGAGCCACTGTAGAAGGTGAAAAAAAAAGAATTTAAATTGCACCCAACCTACCGCCCCCAACACAAACACATGCGCGCACAGTGACACACACACACACACACGCACACACACCAGCATGCATTTAAAACCAGCAACATTTTATAAATGATGTTACTTCAAAGAGGGCGATGGGCTGAGGGAAATAAAAGAATCTCAGCATGCCTCATAACAACATTCCTTTTTTCTCTTCCCAAAATGAGGCACAGAGCTTCAAGTTTTCGCCTTTAACTAGAACACTGAGACCATCCCTTGAAAATTTCTGATCTCTGTCTCACCGAGGTCTTCAAAAATTCAAATAACTACTGGGTTTAGCTGAGCAGCATTTCCCACAGAATGACAGTCTAACTGTGGCTGTGGGCAGAGAACCTACTTGAAATAACCTACTGGAAACTGTATTTTCAGTAGGTTATTTCAAATTTCACCATTTCTTATCTTACTTAATTTTCCACCTTATTTAAGTGTTGGATCACAAAGAGCTTTAAATTATTCACCTCGCTTTTCAGTTTTACACACACACACACACACACACACACACACACACACACACACACACACACCTGCACCTCTGGTCTCTTGCTGCACACACACTGCCTCGCCCTGCCCTGTCTCACTCTCCCTGTACGAGTGTGCTCTGTTGACTTTCTTCGTCAGCAGTATATTTTCTAAAGTTGCTCAAAAAAACACAACTTACATTTTGGATTTTTCCATTTTGGCAGGTGAGCAGCGTGTGGAGGAGCCTCAGCACCAACCAGGTACATTTACAAGCTTTTACAAAACAATGGAAAAAATAGGCTTAAAGCAGAGGTCGCACGACCATCAGTGCCTTTACAGGAGGGAGGTAAACTGACAAACATTCTCTGGGTTTCTCTGCAGAGCATGTGCGACTGTCAGTAGGTGGGGGAAGTGGGGACATTGTCCACTAGTTAGTCAATCGTGGATGGCTTTGTTCTCTCGGACAGACAGACGCAGAGAAGTAAAGTCTGTGTGGAACAGTGATGAGGTTAAAGTATCCTGATGAGACATGGAAGAGGACGGAGGGACTGCAGTCACCAGCAGGAATCACTGCTGATAAGAGGGGTGCTGTGCATTTTTTATTATTATTATTACCTTTATTTAACCAGGAAGTCCCATTGAGATTCAAAATCTCTTTTACAAGAGAGACCTGGCCAAGGTAGCAGCCAGTCAGAACATATTAAAATGTAGCAAATACAACATGTTAAACGAACAAACAAACAAACAAAAAACATACAATAAGCTGTAGCAATAAGCTACAGTACTGTATATAAGACTGACTGAAGTGGTCAGGGCCTCAAGTCAAAGCCTGCAAGTCTTTGAGTGATGCTCAGTCTTTTTACTGTCAAACACTCCAGGCCTGGAGGATTTCAAGGCAGCTGAATTCATGTCAGTGGTCCGCCTGTGGTGACACATTTACATGGCAGAAGACAGGATTAAAATGTCCCTCTGAAACCACCCCTAAAGCAGGGAAGGAATTACACCCCTGCCAAACGGCCAGTGTCGTGGATGACCAGGGGTGTGTCCCAGTGTCTCCGTCATCACCCCGTTAACATTAACAGCTAACCCACCAGTTATCAATTGACATAATGTGATAAGCACAAGCAGCTAAACACTACACACACTATGCAAGTACTGATACACGTGTGAACAGTATATTGCTGCATAGTGTTAGCTAACTACAACTGTACAAACATATTTTAAGTTGCTGTGAGATAATGACTTAGCACTTATCTGTACACAGAATTCAGTAATATTTCATTTACAGTGGTGTTGATTGGTATGTGCCCTGAAATCTGAAGGGAGGGAGATTCTGTTTCATTCAAATACTGTATGTATATTTTCTAGCATTTTACACCACCACAGAAACACTGGGTAACTGCTAAACTTTGAGAAGGTTGTCTGACATTGACTGTCAGTGCACAGTAAATGATTGTTCTTAAACGTCTTTGCATCACGTAATGTGCTTGATGGTGTTATGAAACCTAGAAATTCAACTTTCCCATTGACCTTTATTCACTCAGAAACAGCCAGTGTTTCTGTGTATAACATGACCTCCTCCTTCTGTCGGCTGTCTGCAGTCTATCTAATGACGAGAAGAGACAAGTGGTCTCGCCTTGAGAAGTTTCTCATCAGTGTGTTTAATGTTGAATGTGTAAAAAAAAGTAATTTTTGTGACTGCTCTTATGATCTCAGACTCAAATGCTAATAGTTGCATGGGTTTTGAAATTTGTTTCGATTAATCTTGATCACTATTAGGCCATTTCTAGACTTTATCATTAAAATATATCAATAACAAATAACATGAGTTGTACATGTTTAAGAAAAATCAGTCAAACATTCAGGTTAGAGTTTTACACTGACTCCTGATGTTGACTGGTTACAGTTTTGTCTTCATAGTATGTAATTATCTCTTGTTATTCTACTGCTGGTTTTCCTGGTGAAAGAATAGTAATGCATTTTTCCATTTTCCACACATATTCTCATTACTGTATTTTTCGCCAGTATTTTTGGGGCCAGAATATGGCTGAATACACAATATTTAATAGAAAGCAGTAAACAGTATAATGTAGAATTTTCAGGCAAATGTACACTACTAATAGGGTTGGACAATTAATTGAATTGGAGTGTTGAGTGTTTTGATGACTCTCTGGACACAAACAAATGTACAAAACTCTATATAAGCACATGTTCTTATTGTCTGATGGACTGTTGTTGACTATCAGGAGCAATAAACACTCCAAAAACAGATACCTATATAATTAGCTACAATAGCTTGTTCAGGGCCTACTTCCTGTCAGGGACAAGCCTTGAAATCATTTCTGTAAAAATATCTCCTCGCTCACATACAGTGTTTTGCTGTGGTTCCTCAATCTCTACAATGCATACAAAGTTGGCATGACTCATAGTCAGACAGGCCACAATTAAGAGAATATGACCTTGGTTAAGAAAATAGCACTATATTACATTAAATTCAGCTAACTACCAGCCACTAGCATAGCTTTTCCATTGACATGAAGGAGCTGCGTAATTTACAATAGACTTGTGAGAGCAAACCAAAACAAAATAAGATATAATTTACTGAAGAACCATAATGATCATGGAACACAGGTATCCAAAGGCTTGGGATACCTTGGCAACAATTTTGCAAAAAAGACACAGACCTGGTCTGTATCAGTTCCTTAAACCTAAGGAATCTCTCAACACTTTAACCCTAATGAAGCTACAATCAGATCCAGCAAGGTGTTCCAAAATCTACTCAGATCATCTGTTTTACTCAACAGAACCCTGCTGCTGTTATTGCTGCGGCTGGGTCAGCCGACAGTATGTGTTTACGCTCAGACACCTGGCATAATGTCCCACACACCATGTACAGTGGTGGAGGGATATAAAAATATGCTGAGAGGAACCATGTAGAACATTAATCATAACGAGGCTGTGGCAGATTCAAACACATGGAGAGGGCTAGTGTGCAATCACACTACCTGAATTCTTAACAGCAGCCAGAAAGAGCTTAGTGCTTACTCAAACAGCATTCAGCAGGCATCTTATCACAGGACTGCTGAAACACCGGTTTAAATGCAATTACTGCTTGTTATCAATACCGCCACACAATGTTAACTTAAAGTTTCCTGAGAAGACACGTACGAGTGTAGGCTCTGGTTTGTAATTCAAAGCTGCCAGCCCTTATTTCACAAGAGATTTTGTTAAACAGCAAAGGAAATCAAGCACCAAACAAAAGAAAACTAAATAAATGAAAGGCTCCAGCTGCTCCAGTGTTTATACATGGGTAGCAGGGATGCTACTTGCACCACAAATGCAGTACTGTGCTGGGCTCCCCAGTGTCAGTTTTCATTAAAAGTTTTCTGTCCTGTAGTAGAATGCTACGTAAGGAAATGTCACACACACATTCACACTCATTAATATGCAACACCAGTATGGAGATCTTTTGTGCTGTGCATTTACCTTAGCTTATTCCCCCCACCCCATAATGAATTAACTGTTGTCTAAATTAGGCCTTTAAATTAAATATTCAAACTATTCAAAGAGTCACCATGGTCTCAGGGCATATAATACTCAACAATACCACAACTGTCATTAGGGACCATCATACGACTGTTCCCAGCATCCTTATGTCTGTTAATTAAAATAGACATAGAAATTGTATTGTTTATACTGCAGTGCTTTCTGAAGTCCATAGTGACAGCGGCTTTCCAAAGTACTGCAGAGCTTCTGCTCACTCACAGAGCGAAAAAAGTGATTCATGTTTTTTAGATTTGCAAGCAGTAATACGTCTCCAACGTCTACTTCTTAACTTCCCCCCAAATGAAACAGGAACACTGATTGCAAACCCTGCCAGGATCTTCTCCTGGCTGGGTATGGAACGTCTATGCAAAACTAAATGTGTCTATATGAAGTACAAGTACTCCAGGCTTTTCTATGTTTTACATGATTGTAACCTGAATATCTTTGAGTTCTCAAAGAACTCATCTTTGGATCTGAGAAACTATCACAGATCATTTTCACTATTTTCTGACATTTCAGAATCTAAACAATGAAGCAATTAATCCAAAAAAAAAATACAGTGACAGTTTGATTGATAATGGAAGTAATTAGTTGCCCCAAGCTGATTTCAAGGATAAGGATGGATGAGTGTCGGCTAAAATAAAGCAAATCAAATACGGCTCCTTTCTTTACTGTACAGTTGTAATGTACTGAGTTTTGTCCTCAGCCTGCTTGTGTTGCAGCACTGCTCACCTTCATGACAGCCCACAGTGCCTCATTTCACTGCATATGAGAGTGAAAATTAGAGTGTGTGATGTGAAAAATGATTTGGGTGCAACAGTGAATGAGTTGGTGTGAGGCTGGCAAAAGGATGCACGAAGCTCAATCATTCAGACAGCAGCTCTGCACTGCACTGACTATCGAGATCACTGGTTAAAGTGACGGCGTTGGGTCGTATCAGCTGTCACAAATGAACATTCATTTTGTGAGTAACTATTTAACAGGCCAGAATGAAACTTGGCTTTCATTTAGTGAGGGTGCTCTCTACAGCCAGCGTCTGTACTCATTTGCACGGGAAGAAGCTCTGCACTGTAAATCCACTGTACAGTCAGCTGAAGCTGATTGGTTCGAGCGGGATGTCTTCTCTCTCTCTGATCACATCAGTTATTCAGGAGTCGCTCTCTCCCAGTTACACCTCCATTTACGTCAGATCAAAAATTTAAGCTAATAAAAGTGATCATTTGGAACCAGGTCCTTCAGTGTTTGCATCAAGACACATATTTAATCAACACTGAAGTCAATATGAGTATCAGATCAGACAGATCTCAACAACAGATACCCATACCCACTGAAGGGATCAGGGTCAAAAAATTTGTTTGGGACATCTCCACAATTGTTATCATAATTTCCACTGATATTGACAAGTCAGCAGGAGGGGATTGAAATTAGCATTGGTTTTGTGTCATTCTAACATTTATTGACACTGAAACTCCTGTAAGACTTATGACATGGAGGTGAGCTAACTGTCCTCTTACTGCCAACACTGAGTGAGTAAGAAGATGCCAGTGGATCGAGAGGGAATGTCCAACACAAACCTAACTTCATGGCAGTGAATTTCTGCTTTCTAAAATGATCTGTCGAGTATCGGTGCTCGGGAAGTAGGCTTCTGAGGTTTAATATCCTGTCCTATTTATTTCTGTAATTCAAGCTAATCTAGCTTTCATCGCAAACACATATTCATTTGACTCACTAATAGCGGCATAACTTTTTTGTGGGACAATAGTAAGATGCTGGAAAACCCTTTTTGTGTATATTTAGTAAGTAATACTGCAGTTTGCATCATTGTATCAAGCCATTGTAGCTGGTGAGGTCAGATAAAACCCCAAAAGAGATGAATGTTATAATGAACTCTTCTGCAGGTTTAACACTGTTTGAATTACACTATTAAATTCATAATAACATATGCCTGCTGAAAAATGTCTAGGGGTTTAAGCTTAATGCTCTAATGCTGGACATGTAATCACTTCAAGTCCAGCCCGAGACCTTTTTTTTGGATGTCACCCCATTTTCCCCCTCCCTTCTCACTTCCTGTCAGCCTACTGTATGCCATCATTATTTTTATGAGAAGATCTTCCATCCGAGACACTAAAATGACCAATTACCAATCTTAGTGACACCTTTCTAAAGCATACAGTATATGTATGGTTGGGCATACTGCATTTCTGTTGATTTTTGACATAAATTATGTGACAAACTGCCACAGATTTTTTCCACCAGCACGGCTCAATTTACATTTGCACATCAGACACATCGAAAAAGGCACGGCAGAGAAACAGATAACGACAGTATCCATGTAAAATGTATGCATGAAAATGGATCTCAAACAGGAAACTGTTTCAAAAAGTGACAACAAAGTTACACAGACAGGTTAAATAGCCCTGTAGGTACAACAATCAACACACACCCACATACTGGACACGCTTTTTTACTGCTTTCCTGTTGATCTCTCACTTGGGCCAATAAACAAACACCAAACGATGGTACAATCAGGCCCAGAGCCACCAGTAATAACACTAAATCTTCACACAAACACTCCCAAAGACATAAAGTTACCTCGGTGTATAGATGTTACTTTGCAAACCACACAGAGCCACACACTGTGCGCTCTCTGGAGCAGAGGGGACTGTTCACAGTCGCAGCAGCTTGCCATGAAGCCCTGCAGATGCAATTCAGCACCATGGACAGCAGCCAGCTAACTTCCACAACACTAACCTTGGCATTTTCTGTCAAACTTACTGTTATTCAAATGTACAGACAGGTTAGAAATTAAAGGAAAAAGCAACATATAGCATCTTAGTAAGGTGTTGACTCTCCATGTGCCACCAGAACAGCTTCAATGCACCGTGCCACTGATTGCACAAGTCTCTGGAACTGTCTGTCTGACACATCAGTCCAAAATCTCCCATAGGTGTTCATCTGGGTTGAGATCTGGTGACTGCAAAGGTTAAAGCATATGATTGACATCATTTTCATCATCATTAAACCATTCAGTGACCCCTCCTGCCCTGTGGATGGACCATTGTCATCCTGGAAGAGACCTCTCCCAAATGTCACATCATAGGATAAAGGCGATGACTCAGAACAACTTTGTATTGATTTGCAGCGACCTGTCTCTGTACGCAGACAAGTGGACCTAAACAAAGCCAGCAAAATGTCCCCCACACCATAAAGAACCACAATTTCCCCCTCAATGTCGAGGTCAAGCTGTAAGGCCTGTACTGTTCTCTTGGCGAATGCCACACATGCACTTCGCCACTTGTTGAGAATATGGTATATATAAGGAAGACTCATCAAACCATTTCACTTTTTTTCACATCTCTGTGAAACAGTGTCTGTGGTTTGTGAACGGACTGTTGTTACTGACAGTCTGATCACATCCTGCATTGACACTCTCAGTCACCTGAGGAAGTGTTGCTCTTAAGTTTTTCTTATATATTGCACTAATGCACAAGCAGCATGGTCATCAACGTCCACCACAGTCTCTCCTGATGCGTTTCCCATATGCAGATGTCACTTTGGTCACTCTTGCTATTGAAACAATAACCAGTTGAGCAGTTTTTGTGACTGCAATTCCTGCCATCTGTACCCTCATAATGAACCCTCTTTCCATCTTGGTAGAAAATCAGAATGACCTGAGTGCCACAGAGCATGACTGGATGCTAACAGCACCATGGCAACATGCAGCGCACCTGTGTGGAAGCATCTGCACTCGTTACGCCTTCTTCATCCATTTATTCAGGTTTTTCCTTTCATTTGTCACCCGTCTATTGACTCATGTCCAGTTAGTGTGGGCTCAGTTGGGTCTATACTTGAAGAAAGTTGTTCTGTTAACGCCTGAAAGCTAACAGGACAGCTGTGTCGTACAGTGACAGGAGTTAATTACAGTACACATGAAGCTAACTGAACCACGTGTGCAAGCTAGCGCTCGTGACAATATACAAGGCACGAGAGTGGCGCTGCTCTTTCAAACGTGTTACTGGCTACAACTGGATGCTAAAAACTACTATTTTGTTAGCATTGTGCTGCTATGCGGCCTATTAATGGAAGAAGAAGTGCTAAGTCTTGATTTAGCCCACAGCAGCGTTATCACTAACAGGCGCTAAACTAATTATCATATATTGACGGACTCATTTTGTGATAAAAACGCAGCTAACTGCGGTCGTTCTTCATTCTGGTTGTCAAACAGCCTACAACATGTAAAACATGTTTCTGAAAACGGTGAAAACATGATATGTAGCCGGGCCTAAGCTAAGAGACAGATGCTCCGGTGTAATAATAAAGAGTGAGGGGGGGGGGGGGGGGTCATCTGCTCAATTAGCGGCTAATGAAGCGCGCAGACCGTCTTTCAAAGACTCACCTAGGACGAAAAAGGGGAGCTCTGTGTTTTCCAGGTCGTCCACCACCATGACGTCTCCGGGAAAATCGTTTCTAACGGAGAACAGCAGCTTGGGCTCGGAGGCCGACGGACTGTGCATGATGCTCAGGTCGTTTTCCCTCAGAAACGGCAGCGCCGACACGGTGACGCTCTTCATCTTGCACTCGGTGTCCTGGCTCTGGTCCTCGTCGCCGGTCAGACCTCGGACATTAGGTGTTAGGACGGCCAGAAGGAGCCAGGCGAGCCCCAGCAGCAGCGGTCTCGGCCCCATGTTGATACTCGCCATCTCCGTCGCTCCGTTTCCTCTCCCCTCCTTGCTGTTTCTCCGTCAGGCTGATTCGGTCTCTCAGCCCGGCGGATGAGAGAGCAGCAGAGTGAGCGTGTGAGGAGGGGTGGTACTCCGGCGGGCTCTCACAGTGTGGGAAACAAACGCCTCTTGTTTCTCACATATGATCAATCACGGATTTTTTTTTTTTTATATATATATATATATATTTTTTTTTTTTTTTTTTTTTTTTTTTTTAGCATACAACACTCAACATTGACTCCGTGGCCGCAGAGTGTTTCATGCTGTCGATGACCCCTTTACTGTAATTGATCAATAAACTTTCTAAATGGCTCTGTAATGGCTAAGCATAGATTACCAAGAGAGCATGCACCCAGAATGCCCTGTGGGTCCCATCACCAAAAGCATCACCTCTAATTTAATTGTACTTGTGCCCCCTCATACAGATTTGCATATCATCTCCAAGCGCCAACACCGAGCATCTTTAGTGGTTTGCTTGACCTCTGTGATTGGGTGGACACTTGAGAGGTGCATGCATAATTGTCTAACTGATGGTGCTCAAGATGAATGTAAGAACTCCCTGTCAGTGTGTGTAGTGTAGTGGCAACACCCCAGATTTAGAGGTACTGGACAAACTTTAAAGGGGATGCTGAAGACAGACTTGCAGGCTAGAGTCCACGTAGAAACAACTTTATTCTAAAAGCTGTTTAAAACACAAGAAGAAAATGGAGCTAATCCAGCCCTGTCCTCTGCTTTGGTAAGCACAGGCTGGACGAGAGAGGTGCGAAGCTTTAAAAGAATACACAACACTTACTCTAACACATTTACAGCAGAACAGTTTCTCTTCAATGTGACAGCGCTCTTTGACTCACAGCTTTAGAGCACTTAATGATGCAGGCCTGTTTTCACTATCTCTGACTGAGCTGAACCACAGCAACAAAAACACAGTTCAGTGACCTTATGGGATGTAAATAAGCTCAGCAAACTGTTTTGTTTTTTTTTCCTGAAACTCTGGACTGGAGTTTATGGTTTACCGCAAAACAACTGAGCTATAAGAGCCAGCTATGTGGAGCTGATATTATGGTTATGTACAAACATGAACTAAATTAATTATATGGCACAAAGTCAATTGAAAGGGTAATTCATCTTTCTCCAAACTATTTTGTTCATTCAAGTTCAAAAATTGTATTTGAGTTCATTCTCCATCTTTCTGATTAAGCAGTTTAACATGCGTAAAGTCTGGTTCACCATCTGTTCTGCTAATAACCAATCTAACAATGATGGTTAACTTAAATGATTTCTGCAAACATACACACACACACACACACACACACACACACACACACACACACACACACACACACACACACACACAAAACAGGAGAGTTCAGACAGCATATATGTTACTTACATTTGAAATAATTTTGGCCCCTAAAGAAGAAGAAGCTATTAATGTTCCCAGAGAGTTGCATGACAGGGTAGACTAGTGTTGTAATAATTTTTCCTGCACATACACGTCCATGTTGAATGTTTTTCTCTGTCCAGAAATGTGACCCTGGATCATTATTGAACCACAATAGTGCAACTGGGCTCTGAATATTCTGGAAACCCATTTTTCTTTGAGGCTTCTGTGGTCTACTGTGGATTAAATAGGTTTAAACTGTGTGTCAGTCCAATATGTTATTCTGTGACCCACTTCCAATAGTGCCAAACCTAGACTAACCCTCTATTTCCATTTTGAAGTTTTAAGAGGAGCTTTGTTCAAGCAACACACTCGTTAATTCCAGATGGTAATAGGCATTATTGTGCACTTGACACTGCTTTTACCAATGACTGGTGATTTCTTCTATTCTTGTTTAGTCGTTACTCAGAGCCTTTGTCTCTGTCTGTCTTTTCAGTTGTCAGTCTGGTTAAACCATTGCACAGTGTTTTGTCATTGTCCAAAACCCTTCTTATAAAATACCTTCAGCCGTCTCACTGTACTGATTCAAGCTGTTGAATGGTACTGTATGCTACTTATGTGAGGCCACCTCACTCTGTGTAATCACAACAATGACAAAGGTGTAATTTGTCCCACCCCAACAAGCTAACAGAGTGAGAGATGTCAATCAAACACAGTCTGTACACTGACACAGTGTGTCCTGAGAAAAGGTCTAATCAGGTAACATAATTAAAATCGCCTATGTCGGTTTACCATGAGTGGGCAGGCCTTTAAAAGCAGTAATAGACATGCTGAAGACTAAAAAAAAAATGAGGGCAACTATTTTAGTTGTACTTTCTGCAGATATTTGTTACTTTCAGTTTCAAATGCAGTTAAAGTCTGTTCAGTTTCTTCTAACTTTTCTCACTTTCCTAGGTGCATGGAGCTTGTCTTGGTTCCTGAAACATAATTTTATTCCCACTTTAGCAAAGACTCTAAATAAAATGTACGTCGGTAGAGCGAAAACAACGAATGCTGATTATCACGTTTTATACTTTTCACTCAGTAAGTTTTGTTTAAAGATTTTAAACTAAGAGAAATATCTGGACTTGCTCCAGGATAGAAGATTGTGTAGAATGTAATAACAGTTCTTGCAGCTGATCCAACACAGTAATGTGAGCAAGACACAGCAGGCCTGGCTGTGTTGATGAGATGCTTCGGACATAAATGATGTAAATGAGCAGTGACAGAGCATAAACACAAACCACATCGTTCTAAACTAGACTGAATAGTGCCAGAGTGGATGATGAACCCAGGATGCATTATTTTCTCTCCATTTGTTCCACTCATAAAGCAACAGATCTACAAGTAGACCGTGCATTTTGGTGTTAATAATGACTACGGTAAGCCAAGTCACACACAGTTGTTGCTGAATATAAACCTGAGCTTTGTAACACTGTTTACCGCCCAGCCTAGTGGTTTCTCGTGTCCCTGTCATGACTCATGCTCCGATATGTATGAGCATTTAAATGCCCGGCAGCAAATTCATGTGATGTCATGTATGGAAAGATGGAAACTTCACTGTTCTTATCAACCATTATTGTCAGATTTCAAGTTTGAAATGATAATCATGACCTTAGGCTTTTGCTTCATGCACCCATGTGTTGTCACCAATGGGGAAATGGCCCCCAGTCGTTTGCCGACATGCAATAAATCTGAATAATTCTCTTCTCTCATTTGATCCATTGTTGACATCAAAACATTGATTAGTGCAGCATTAAGAACCTGAGTGATACTGTACTTTCCAGTTAGCTAAAACAATTGTACCTCTGTGTTGATTTGACATTTTTACAGCACATTTTTACCATAACAGGAATCTACAAGAAGAAAATGGACAATAAATACAAAGCAGAAATCCACTGAAATTGTACGGAGCCTAAAATTTACAGAGGGCTTTCAGACTCTAAATCCCTTGGCTGTTTTGTTGACCAGACAATTGCCGTTTGGATTTGGATGCAAAGCCATAAGAAAAGAAGATTGTGTTTTCTGTGTCACCACTGTCCCTCCATTTAATATTTAAGCAGCTCTGAGGTCTCCCATTGACTGCCATTTCTCTCTCATTCTGTCCTCATCAGAAACTGTTAAAGTCACGCTTGAAATGGAAGCTAAAAAAAGAACAGGGAAGTGGATTGGCTTCGGACCCCTGCAGTGAAATCTCCAAAAGTTAAGTGATTGAACAGAATAAGTGGAATAAACAGGGCTCAGACTATCACACATTCATTATTGATGGTGCACTAGTGGTTCCTCAAGACACTGGTGAAGGAAAATTCATCAATATTCAAATAAGATCAAGTGCTGCTAAAAAGTTTTTGCCACTGGCCTTTTTTTTACTCTCAGACTGTCTTCTGCTGTTGGACAGTCCACAAGAACTGTGAAACTTTTCTGGTACATTGCAGTAAGGCTCCATGGAGACTTTTAAATTATCATCAGATGAAATGTTATCTCTCTGTAGAGTTAGAGGATAAAGCTCCTCTATTCTATTTTTCTCAAGGTCCCATGAAGAAACTAAAACTAACACATCATGTATCCCGGCCTCTTAAACCAAAGCCAGATATATCTTCTTCCTCTGTGCCACAGAGCTCTATTGTTGTCCAAAAACTATTAAAAGCACACCAGTAAACTGCATCGTTGCACACACACTGTTGTTTATTTTGACTAAATCCAACATTAATAAGTCACTGTATGTCAGGTTTGTTCATCCACAAATGAAAATAGTCCCCGGCAAACACACTACTGACACCTGTTTGAAGAACATTTGCTCCACAGCATAGTGCCCACCTGTTTTAATAAATGACATCTGTAACCTGTTTTACATATTGAAGTCTTTGCATTACATCACACTCATTGGCAACTCACAAGTGCATTCAACACAGGAGACAGAAGTCATCAAGAGCTGCAGTGTAGCACAGTGTAGTGTGTTTGAAATGCAGTGTGATCATCAGCCTTCAACAGAAGATTACAGTGACTCTGCTGTCCTGACTAGAGTGAGGAGTTCATTCCTCCGAGAGCCTTGACCGAGATGAGCTGGGTTGACCACAGGGTCCAGGGTCTGCCATTGTTCAAAGGCAGAGGAGTGCAATGATCACGCCAGAGTGTAGGCATTGACCGTGGCTTGGAGGTAGGAAGGAGTAATTACCCCTCCCTGACCTGCACCAGAGTCTTGAACTGGGGGTGGGTTGCAGTAGGGAGCCAGGAAGTGGGGTGGGGTGGAAGAAACTGAGGGAGGATGAACACATGCAAACAGCAGCAAGAGGTCTGAAGAGTAAACATGGCTGACCGAGCAACTACATCTAACAATCCAGCAGAAAATGTTCATCTTCAGC